>NC_064643.1:258028152-258756486 GCF_023864345.2 Schistocerca serialis cubense
ATATGAAATGCAGACTGAGAATAGAAAGAGAAGCGTTTCTGAAAATGAAGGAATTTGTTAATTTTTGATATAAATTTAAGAGATCTTATTCTCTTTTCTGTGCCTGTTTCCACATCGACGTAAGGTCAATGTATTTGGGATGGTTAATGTAAGGGCAGCAGATTCAGAAGGATATGGGTTGCAGTAAGTCCTGGGAGATGAAGAAACTTGCACAGGATAGGGTAGCATGGAGAGCTGCATCAAACCAGACTCAGGACTTAAGACCACAACAACAACAACAATGTAAGGGCTGGCTGAATTCCCTGTTTACGGTGGGAACACACCGAATATCTGTATCCCAACAGTCTGAGTGTAGTGTTATTAGCCGGCCGCGGTGTCTGTGCGGTTCTAGGCGCTGCAGTCCGGAACCGCGGGACTACTGCGGTCGCAGGTTCGAATCCTGCCTCGGGCATGGATGTGTGTGATGTCCTTAGGTTAGTTAGGTTTAAGTAGTTCTAAGTTCTAGGGGACTGATGACCTAAGATGTGAAGTCCCATAGTGCTCAGAGCCATTTGAACCATTTTTGTAGTGTTATTCATGTGACACTGAGCGAAAGTTACTTGCCAATCGTGTAACTGATGGAAGACTTGGGTATCAGCCCCGCCTTCATCTAGCGGGATGTGGGAAACAGCCAAAAAGCCACATCCTGGCTGGCCAGTACAGCGATTCTCGCCGTTTATCCGCCAGGCGGGTTCGATCCGAGACCCGCGCACGTCCCGTCCCCCTCCCCACCATCCCGAACCCGTGACTAAAGCAACGCTTTAACAGCCGACCGGGGTGGCCGAGCGGCTCTAGGCGCTATAGTCTGGAACCGCGCGACCGCTACGGTCGCAGGTTCGAATCCTGCCTCGGACATGGATGTGTGTGATGTTCTTAGGTTAGTTAGGTTTAAGTAGTTCTAAGTTCTAGGGGACTGATGACCTCAGGAGCTGAATCCCATAGCGCTCAGAGCCATTTGGACCAACGCTTTAACATCCACAGATATAGGCGCCGGTTAGTATCAATTTATGCGTTAGAAAGTCTTTTCTGCACGTATTTGTCTGGAGTGTAGCCTTTTACGTAAGTGAAATGTGAATGAGGAGAGAAAGTAACAAATGTGAAGGTAATTCCAAGTGTGAGTGCAGATGGAGACCATAGATTACTGGTGGGACAATGGAAAATGAATCAGTGTGTGAAAAATAGAAAACAGAAGAAAGTGATGAGGATACGGGATTGGAAACTGAAGGAGAGTGAATGTGCTGAGAATTTCAGAGAATTAATCACACAAAAATTTCCAAAAGAAGTTTTCTGCGATGTAGCAAAAGAATGGAGTTTATTCAAAGACACTTTAGTCGAAGCAGCACAGAAAGTATGTGGCAGAACATCTGGAAAGGAAAAAATAAGACAGACAAGTTGGTGGAATGATATCACAATCCAAGCAGTTAGAAGAAAAAATGGAGCATGAAGAAAGCGGTGGAAAACTAAAAATGACGAAGACTATAAAAGATATATAGAGGAAAAGAAGAAGTGCAAAGAAATAGTGGAAACAGCAAAGAAAAAGGCATGGGAAGAGTTTACAAAAAAACTTGAAGAAGATGTGAAGAGCAATAAGAAAAAGTTCTATAAAATAATGAAAAATAAAAGGAAGGCTTCTGAAGTACCAGTAAAGATGGAAACAGAGGACGGTACCATTATTGAAGATCCAGGGAATATAAAAGATCTCTGGAAAGAACATTTTAAGAAGTTGTTCAACGCTGAGGAGCAGGTACATGAGATAACAACAAATAATGGAGAAATTGAGAGAAGCTGGGAAGCAGAATTACCACAAATTACACGGGAAGAAACGGAAAAAGCTGTGAAGAAGATGAATGGGGGGAAAGCCCCAGGACCTGATGAAGTATCAGTGGACGTGATAAGAGTAGCATGTCCAGTGGCTGTATAGAGCACTGTCAAGCGTGCGGAGAAATAGTACAATATCTGACGATTGGAGAAGAGGAGACATTGTTCCCATCTACAAGAAAGGCAATAAAAGACTTTGTAAAAACTACAGAGGAATAATCCTTATGAGTCATATAGCCAAGATTTTTGAAAGAATTTTACTAAATCGAATAAGTGAAAAGATAGAAAAGGAGCTGAGTGAAGAACAGCATGGGTTTAGGAAAGGAAGAAGCACGATCGACCTGATATTTTCTATCCGTCAACTGATGGGAAAAAGTTGGGAGTATAACAAAAGGGTGATAATGGTTTTTATAGACATAGAAAAGGCATAAGACCTAGTTGACAGGGAAAGACTCAGGGAAGAAATGAAGAAGATAGATATAGAAGATGGATACATTAATGTTATAAAGACAATGTACAGAAGACACAATTGTAGAATTAGAACACCATTGGGGAACTCTGAATACTTCGAAATAAGACAAGGACTTAAGCAAGGAAGTATTCTATCTCCTGCATTTTTTAATGTTGTGATGGAGGGAATGAATGGGCAGTTAAAGATATAGTAAAAGAAAAAGAAGAAAAGTTGATTTTTGCAGATGTTATGGTAATATGGGGTGATAAAGAGGTAGACGTACAGTAACAGCTTGATGCATGGAAGGAAATAATGAAAAGGTATGAATTAGAAATAAATAAAGATAAGAGTGAAGTAATGGTATTTGGAAGAGAGAAAGGGATCAACGGAAATATTACCTTGAATGGAGGCCCCCTCAAAGTGGTAGAAAGTTTCACTTATTTAGGGAGTAAAATATCTAGGGATGGAAGAATAACTAACAAAAGTAATAGAAGGTTACAGAAGGGAGGCAATTTCTACCAAACAATAAAACACCTGATTTGGAATAATGAAGTTTAAGAAAGAGCAAAACTCCTATTGTATAAGAATTATTACATCCCTATTGTCACCTATGGGGGAGAAACATGGTCAATGACAGAAAGGGACTGGAGCAGACTGCAAGCAGGGGAAGTGAAATTCCTCAGAGCAGTTCAGGGAAAAACAAGAATGTACAGAGTAAGGAACGTAGAGATTAGAAAGGACCTTAAACAAGAAAGTATGAGAGAAGAAATTGAAAGAAAGAGATTAAGATGGTATGGGCATGTTAATAGGATGCATGGGCAGAGACTCCCCAAAATTATGGAAGAACTAAAGATGGATGGGAAAAGACCTAGAGGGCGCCCAAGAACACGGTGGAAAATGGAAGTGAGAATATCTGTAGAAAGGAGAGGTGTGACCTGGCAGCAAGTGGAGGAAGAAAAGTGGTGGGAGGACCGAGACAAATGGAGAGGACTCATCAGCACCCAGAACCGGCAGTAGCTGGAGCAGGATTCGGATATAGATAGAAATGTGAACTGTAAATAGTTTTGACAAGAAAGGAATAGAAGCTTTTGAAATGTGGTGTTACGGAAGAATGCTGAAAATTAAATGGGCAGATCTAATAACAAATTTTTTGTAGGAGACACTGAATCGAGTTGAAGAAAAATGTAATTTATGATACAGCTTGACTAGAAAAAAAACGTATCGAGTGATAGGACCCGTCCTGAGACATTAAGGAAACGTCAAGTTGGTTAATGGGCGGAAGTGTCGCCGGGGGGGTGGGGGGGTGGGGGGTTAAGAGGGGGTGCATATTGTGAAGGGAAACGAGAACTCGAAAACAGTAAGCAGATTCAAATGAATGTAAGTTTAGACACTTCCGCAGGGATGAGACATCTGCAGCATAGCCTGGCATGGAGGGCCTGCATGATGCCAGTTGTCGGGGTGAAGTAATACCAGTACGTTATCCGACCCTTGTTGCAACGCACTCTATCGGAATTTCAGTGGTAAACCTCTCCGTGATGCACAACGCCTCTCTTGTACTGTCTGCCAATGATGGTTGCTGAGCATTTCTGTAACACTCTCATGCTGTCTAGACGAATCCATGACGAAGTGGGCCGTTCTCTGTTGGATCTTCTCCGTCTCTTCTATTAGAGTGATCATCAATCTTCAAGAGTTGGCTGAATATTTCCTAAAGAATCGTCCTATGTCTCTCAGTCTGGCATCTGCTTTTCCTACCATTTGTTATGTGTGATCATTCCACTTAAGATCGCCCCGGATGGTTTCTCCTAGATGTTTTACGGCAGATACTGTATCCAGCAGTTTGTCGTCAATGGTGTAGTTGTACAGTAGTGGAATTCTCCTATGTATGTCAGTATGCTACGTTTATTTACGTTGAGCGTCAACAGCCGGTTCCTGAGCCATTCATAAATCCTCTGCAGGTCCTTTCGCACAAGGCTAGTCTTCTGTCGTTGCTACCGTCTAACAGACAACCGCATCATACAGGAAGAGCCTTATGGAGCCTCAAACATTTTCTGCTAGATCATTTATGTGCTGTGTACTGTCAACATGGACGGTGCTACCAACCTTCCTTGGGGAACTCCTGAAATTACCTTTACATGCGCCAATCTTGTTCCGTTTAGAGTCAAGAGTTCCTCGAGGAGGCCTTGAAGCCAGTTCAAATGGCTCTGAGTACTATGGGACTTAACTTCTGAGGTCATCAGTCCCCCTAACTAACCTATGGACATCACACACATCCATGCCCGAGGCAGGATTCGAACCTGCGACCGTAGCGGTCGCGTGGTTGCAGACTGTAGCGCCTAGAACCGCTCGGCCACCCCGGCCGGCTTGAAGCCAGTGATATATTTGCTCGGCCGTCAAGCAAATAGGAATTCGATGGTTTCAGGAAGGCAGTGTCAAACACCATGCAGAATGTCAACGGCCCCGAATGACTAGGTCATAGAGGACAGGTATAACGTTCGCTTGGCCGTGCAGGATTGTACGTCGCTTGAGTCAGGAAATGGGCTTTTTTACAGCAAGACGAGTACCCACACGAACAGTGCGAATACATATGTGGAATCTGGAATAGATGCACTGGAAGAATCATAGGCTTGAGGTGTGTTCATGAGTCGTACATGGACAGCTTAGTCACTTGAACCACTGCACTTCAAAGCCAAGGATCGCGGTTCGATTCCTGGTCCGAAACGAAATAGTTACTGGCCAAATCAGTGTGCTGAATCCTTGGCTATTGTGTACGTCAGAGTTGATCTCTATTACCCATGGGAAAGTGCCCTTTGTCCAGCCTGGAAATGATTGACCGGTCATACCGCAATCCGTCTAAACAAGTTGTAGTCTGATCCTGCTATGTTGCTTTCAACAGCGAGTGATCTTCACAGGATGGCTGATGTTTTCCGACAGCTGTTGGAAATAATTTTTTGAGAAGTGCAGTGGACAGGTTACTGAAGAAGGCTGCCACTAAGACCTGAAGGATATAAATATATCGTGGAGAGGCTTTGGGATCGCTGTCGGCTTATAGCCATCCAGGGAGCAACAAACAGGTCGTGTACCCTCTGGAGCAGCGCTACTGGTTTGAGGAGTTTAATATTCTGAAGTAGGTAGCTAGTCATCGCTCCTGAGCAACAAAGTCACTTTTCAAAGATGGAAAGACTATAAAAATCGGAGGTGAGTTCCAGGATGCGAGAGAGAAATTTCGTTTAGTCCTTTTCCAGTGTTTTGGGAGATTGTTGCAGTTTAGTTAGCGCTCTCATTCTAGATAGGCAGAAATCGCATAGAAGAGCACGGAGCCAATAGAAAGCTGTATGTCTTGTTTGAAGAGCGAGGCGAACTTGGCACAGTCTAACTGAAAGGTTGTTTTGTCTCTTGCGACCTACTAGCTTTGAACTAAATTCCTGGTTTATTTCTGGTGGAGATTATTGATGGGAGTTGCTAGGATTCAGCTGGAGATGATGTGTGAGCAGCTAGCGGCATACATTTTCCAGTCGAGTGGCGGAGCGCGGAATCTTTCCGAATGCGTTCAAATCACCCCAGGGAATTTAATGCTGGCACGAGAATAGTAACAATTTTAATCTTCTCTCGCAGCTGAAAGTGAGCCTGTCATCTGTAATATAGATTGATTTCCGAGTACGGTACGAGACTACAAGTCCCACCGCCACACCCCCACCCGCCCATGCTAGGCAAAATTCGTCTGCCTGACTCATGCAGCACCATCACCGTCAGAGGGTGGTACGGGACCACAAGCCAGACGTTGAGCGTGGGATAGTGGACGGTGAACGGTGAACGGTGTCAGACGTATGGATCATAACATATAGGAGAATAAGCAAGAATTCACGTTTCCAAAGTCAATGTCGATCTTCCGTATCTCAGAGATGTTATTTCCATACCCATAAATCGTCGCATTTGATGACCACAAGTGTTTGCCGAACAGACTAAGTTCGCTTCTAGAGGGCCGTACAGGATCATGGACGGCCGACTGTGAGTTAGACCACCGCCTATTTGAATGTGGGTCATCAGAAACCCATTTCAATCAGGACTATACGGAGACCGCATAGGCTTCAGCAGCAGACGCTCGGCTCGTGTCCCAGTGCTTCCCATGACTTTAGTAATTTCACTCCCCTGTTGATATTGACCTCACGTCCGTTGCGTGAGAATTCCGTCGCACAAACGCACCACGATCAATTTAACAACGAGGCATCGAGCACATCGCTGGTCTTAAATCGTTTAGCGTTCATAGCAGAGTAATCTGAGAACAACGGGACCAAACACTGGTAGCCGAAAGCCCATATAACGAAGCGAGTTCCCCTGCAACGTGCTCCGTAGAGTGGAAAGGAACAGAAACCCGAGGAGAAGCCCAATTCCCTTGGCTCCAACCCAAGCGAGGACTCGCGCGGGGCTCAACAAACAAAAAAGGATGTGGGTTTATGAAATCATCCACCGAATATCTTAATGCAATTTACGGACTGTGGAAGCAGTGAAATGAAGCAGCAATATGCGGCGTCGATTGTTTTGTACACGTTGGGTCATGAGAACCGAGGTCCGCCGCGGGCGCGTTGAAAGGAGGCGCTAAATGAGCTGTGAGGGGCCGTGGCGCGTTATAATCCCCCTCCCTCCCACCCGGGGCGCTGCAGTCGTCTGGAGGGGGAGAGGTGGAGGGTGGCTCACCGCGGAATCCCCTAATTGGCGGGCTTTTGCAAAACGTCTCCGCCACGCAACGTCGCAACTGCTCTCCCTCCAGAGGCGTCCATTATTACCGATAGCTATTCGCTTATCATTCCAGCAACACACGTTAATCCATAATAATAATAATAACAATAATCTCGAGAGAAATCGTAATCGTTTGAGAACGAAGTCTTTCGCGATGACACTGATGTATAAAACATTCTCGAACTTCTTGCCGCGTCAATTCAGAGTAAAGCCTCGAGCTTTCGAGGATTACCTTCATCGGCTTACACTAATACACAGAGCAAAAACTATTCCTAACGAGGATCACATGGATTCTGAAATTTATCATCTAAATTACGTGTGAAGAAAAGATACGTGTCACGTGGTATGAAGTTAGTGGTATCCATGAAAAGGAAAAGTGAAAACGACGAACGTTCACGTGATGAGGCGCCGATTGCATTCCTTCCTTTCTGAGGTTCTACCTCCAGCAAAATAGACAGAGTCCTGGGAAGACGTGGTATAAAATCTGTCCTAAGAAGATAAAAGAGATGCTACGGTCTGTTAAGGACAGTCTCGGCCTCCAAATACCTGGGATTTATAGCTTTCCTTGTGAGAGTGGAAGCAATTACATCGGTCAGTCCATTCGTACCGTTTACGACCGCTGTGCAGAACATCAATGGTATATTAAAAACCGACAACTCGAGAAATCTGCAGTTGCTGAGCACAGTCTCAAACAAACACAAAATATTGTTTGACGAAACAAAAGTTTCGTCCCATGCTCCCACACAGTGGAATTGCGTAACTAAAAAGACTGTATAAGTCAGAATATGCAAGGAGAACTTTAACTCCGACGGCGGATATAATCTTAGCGGTGCATGAAAGCGAACTTTCGATAGGACGAGACAGAGATATTCGTCGCAATGTTTACGCTACGACGGGAGTGCTACCAGTGCAAACGTTGACACCATCTGTGACAACACTGCGTAATTAGTGATCAATCAGAATCTGTCTATGGGCAGTTTACGGCCACCACGACAGCAGTTTTGACAGTCAGTTGCTCTTGACGAAGAGACCAAGGTAATCGTCAAAAGCTCGAGGTTTTACCCTGAATTTGCGCGGCAAGAAGTCCGAGAATGTTCTAATCAATCATAACTATTCCTCGACAAACCGATGCATAGACCCGCCCGTAGCCAGACTAGCTCGGTCACGTGACTAGGGACAGCCGCGTTCTGGTTTTAAGTAGCGCGCGTTGTTAACTCGCGGTGTAAGCACAGTAAGTAAAACGTTACTCATAAAAGAAAAATATGTTTTCTTTCATATACATAGTTATTATTATTATTATTATTATTATCATTATTATTATTATTTTTATTATTCTTGATTGTTATAATTATTTTTTGATTGTTATAATTATCATTGTACTACTTTTATAATCTCTATTTTTTTTCTTAAACATTAATACTGTATAACATGTTATATGTCCTAATTTTCTGTAGACACTGAAATTTGTTGAATCTGAGTATGCCTGGTTAGGTGTAAGAGAGGGCCTGAAGGCCCTAATCTTGCCAGGTAAAATAAATGCATAAATAAATAAATAAATAAATTAATGTAAGGTCCGTCGGTACCGACCGACCCCCGTGTCATCCTCTGTTAGTGGCATGAGCGGATGCGGTATGAAGGGTCGTGGGGTCAGCACGCCGCTCTCCCGGCCGTTCCTAGTTTTCGTGACCTGGAGACGTTGCTACTCGGTCGAGTAGGTCCTCAGTTGTCATCACGAAACTGAGTGCACCCCGTTCCAGTCCTCTCACTAAAGACAATTCCCTGGCAGTACCAGGAATCGAACCCTGGTCCTCCACAGACCAGTCAGTCGCGCTGACTGTTCAGCTACAAAGGTACGGTAAGTGGCCACAGTAAACGGCTCTCTGTGAAATTTGCTGATAACGAGAAGGAAAAAGGTAAGGTAGTGCCGACAATGTAGACGACAGAACGTGTAGCCAGCTGCTGACAAACAAGCGGAAGGAGGGACCCGATCGTGATCAGAACAGATTTCACGAATCTGCCCAAAAGCAGAAGAAACAATCATATGGATAAATGTGTTATTAGGCCATAGTTTCAGCTGTATTATGATCAATAGGGTCTACAAAGAACTATCGTATTTGAGGAAACTTCACAGCTTCGTCGCAAAGAGCTGGACCACCACGCTACTAAAAAACCGCGAGAAAAACTCCTACTTCAGAAAATTTTTGTTTTGGAAGGTGTCGATGCTTTTGCTGCCAGTAAATAAACGTCATGAAATTATTTTGATGTAACTAGACTTCGACGACTTGCCTGGCAGTTTAAGACACAAAGTGATTAAAAAGTTTAGCTGCCAAAGGGAAATGACTTATTTCTGTGGGGCAAGTTGAATTTTTTTGTGTACTGGGATTCGAGCACGGGTCTCCTTTTACTACGCAGATGCGCTGATCAGTACGCCACCCGGGCACAGTTGTCAATAACTGGACGGACTACCCTAGCACGTCTCCCCTAAGACTCAAATTCTCAACCCATGCCACACACAATTGCTGTAGTGTCCCTGCTGATTAGCGTCATTACTCGCTGTATTTCGCCGATTCCTGTAAGAGTTCGACCTTGGGGTGCATCTCCACTGAAGATATCATCGGCCTTCGTGTGTGTGTGTGTTTGTGTGTGTGTGTGTGTGTGGTATCTGTTCTTTCGGACATATTATTTGAGATTCTGAAGCTGAGCTGATCTCGTTCCAGACGCTTCCTTCAGGGAAAAATCTGAGGTGGTCTCCGGGATCGGAACTCCAGACGTCCACATCATTAACAATAAATTCCCACCAGTGGGCCACTAGGGGAATCTCCTTTAGATGCTGTGACATTAACTTCTGGTAATATTAGAAGAGTGTAGATAAGCCGTACGTCACGTCACAAGCGTTGAGAAAAGATACATTGACGGACGAGGAGACTGAAAATATAATAAAATCAGTTAGCATGTCACGGTTGAAACAGCAGATGATGAATCGACAGACACAGCCGAAGTGGATAGCGGCATCGCCGAGATACTGCCAGCTGAGCGTGGTCGGTCGGTTGGTCGGTTGATTTGGGGGGAGGTGGCCAAACCGCGAGGTCATCGGTCTCATCGGATTAGGCGAGGACGGGGAAGGAAGTCGACCGTGCCCTTCCAAAGGAACCATTCCGGAATTTGCCTGAAGCGATTTAGGGAAATCATGGAAACCTAAATCAGGATGGCATGACGTGGGTTTGAACCGTCGTCCTCCCGAATGAAAGTCCACCTTGCTCAGTCCAAGCGGGTTAAGAGCAAGATGAGGTATACTTTACAACCTGTTTATGTTCTAGTTCTAAGCAAGAACAAGATGAGGTACACCCTACGACCTGTTTCTGTTCTAGTTCTAGGTGGACAGATCATCCAATGGCGCGTGCAGAGGTATAGCGTGTTAGACTAAGCTCTGGTTTTTTGACGTTGTGTCTTGTTATACAGTGGTTACTTAAATATATACAAATGGAGCGAGAAATGTATCTTTGAACATACACTCCTGGAAATTGAAATAAGAACACCGTGAATTCATTGTCCCAGGAAGGGGAAACTTTATTGACACATTCCTGGGGTCAGATACATCACATGATCACACTGACAGAACCACAGGCACATAGACACAGGCAACAGAGCATGCACAATGTCGGCACTAGTACAGTGTATATCCACCTTTCGCAGCAATGCAGGCTGATATTCTCCCACGCAGACGATCGTAGAGATGCTGGATGTAGTCCTGTGGAACGGCTTGCCATGCCATTTCCACCTGGCGCCTCAGTTGGACCAGCGTTCGTGCTGGACGTGCAGACCGCGTGAGACGACGCTTCATCCAGTCCCAAACATGCTCAATGGGGGACAGATCCGGAGATCTTGCTGGCCAGGGTAGTTGACTTACACCTTCTAGAGCACGTTGGGTGGCACGGGATACATGCGGACGTGCATTGTCCTGTTGGAACAGCAAGTTCCCTTGCCGGTCTAGGAATGGTAGAACGATGGGTTCGATGACGGTTTGGATGTACCGTGCACTATTCAGTGTCCCCTCGACGATCACCAGTGGTGTACGGCCAGTGTAGGAGATCGCTCCCCACACCATGATGCCGGGTGTTGGCCCTGTGTGCCTCGGTCGTATGCAGTCCTGATTGTGGCGCTCACCTGCACGGCGCCAGACACGCATACGACCATCATTGGCACCAAGGAAGAAGCGACTCTCATCGCTGAAGACGACACGTCTCCATTCGTCCCTCCATTCACGCCTGTCGCGACACCACTGGAGGCGGGCTGCACGATGTTGGGGCGTGAGCGGAAGACGGCCTAACGGTGTGCGGGACCGTAGCCCAGCTTCATGGAGACGGTTGCGAATGGTCCTCGCCGATACCCCAGGAGCAACAGTGTCCCTAATTTGCTGGGAAGTGGCGGTGCGGTCCCCTACGGCACTGCGTAGGATCCTACGGTCTTGGCGTGCATCCGTGCGTCGCTGCGGTCCGGTCCCAGGTCGACGGGCACGTGCACCTTCCGCCGACCACTGGCGACAACATCGATGTACTGTGGAGACCTCACGCCCCACGTGTTGAGCAATTCGGCGGTACGTCCACCCGGCCTCCCGCATGCCCACTATACGCCCTCGCTCAAAGTACGTCAACTGCACATACGGTTCACGTCCACGCTGTCGCGGCATGCTACCAGTGTTAAAGACTGCGATGGAGCTCCGTATGCCACGGCAAACTGGCTGACACTGACGGCGGCGGTGCAGAAATGCTGCGCAGCTAGCGCCATTCGACGGCCAACACCGCGGTTCCTGGTGTGTCCGCTGTGCCGTGCGTGTGATCATTGCTTGTACAGCCCTCTCGCAGTGTCCGGAGCAAGTATGGTGGGTCTGACACACCGGTGTCAATGTGTTCTTTTTTCCATTTCTAGGAGTGTATATGCAGATGCTGGCCAAATCTGCAGGTTGCGCTGTTGTATTTGACCACGTACCGTACGTCTGCATGTGTTCAATACGTTGAAAGCGTCAGTTGTGGTAAAAATATGTGCTGTGTAGTTGTGAGTGCGTCATGTCGGTGCTAACTGAATCTGAAAGGGGACAAGTTGTTGGTGGTCGTATTGCCGATGCTTCCGTAACCGAGCCAGCTGTAGTGTTTGGTGTTTCAGGAGGCACTGATCGAAGGTTTATACCAAATAAGGGGAAAAGAGAAGAAATTTTCAATAGCTAAGTCACAACGCCGACGAAAGTGTTGTAGTGTGATCATGACAGACGGTTACTGAAGACGGCTTCGTGATGACTGGTTGTTGTGTGCTGTACCTAGTTTAGTTAGGTTTAAGTAGTTCTAAGTTCTAGGGGACTGATGACCATAGATGTTAAGTCCCATAGTGCTCAGAGCCATTTGAACCACTTTTACTGAAGACGATTGTGACCAAAAATAAGAGGACGACAGCTGCAACAGTCACTGAAGAGCTGAATGTCGCATTCACTTACCTTGTCGGTACCAACAGAACACGAAGGGAATTGCAAGGCGAGTTGTAATTCCAAAACTACTTATGACTAATGCAGATGCCCATAACAGGAAACAAAGCGCCGGAACATAAAACCCGGACTATGGAGCACTGGAAGAAGTTGGTCGGATGAGTGTTGTTTCACACTGTTTCCAATTGTTGGCCGAGTTTATGTTCCAAGAGTGAAACATGAAGGGGTTCAGTGATGACTTGGGCAGGCACATCGTGGTACTCCATAATCTCCATGGTTACCCTGCCACACACTTTACCGCCAAGGATTATGCGACTGTTTTGGCTGATCAGGGTCATCCATCGTGTAATATTTGTTTCCCAGTGGTGATGGTGTGTTTCAAGACACATCATCCAGGACGTGCTCCCTGCCGCCGTTGGATAAGCAGCTGCAGCAGCAAGTCGTATACTCCTAGCTCACTCATTTGTTACATAGTTTAATTCTTAGTTTCTTTGCGTGTTTTTGGTACTTGCATTTTCTAATTCATAAATTTCTGGCGTATTATAGTATTTGAGAGTTGTAGCACCGCGTATTAGTACCTGAATAGTGTAAAATCGCGTAGTCTCCTTCCTCCGCCGAGCAGTGTGTCAGCAGAGCGCAAGTAGCAGGATTACTGCATTTACTAGGCAATCTTGTATTTTAATAACCGTTTAAATTTTGTGTCGATTTGTTTGCGCTCTCTGTAGATTAGTTCAGACGTTCTTTGCACAACAGTTTAGGGACTGCAACTGCTGTGTTCGGATGCAGGCTGAGTTGGCATCGCTTCGCTCCCAGCTTCAGGCATTGTTGGCTTCGGTCACACAACTTGAGGCTGTTGCCAATGGGCATCACTGTGGGGGTCCGGATGGGGGTTTTTCGGGTACTGCCAGCTCGTCCCACGCATCCCCTGATCGGACTACGACTGTGGTTGCCCGGGATACTGCCCGCATTGAGGCTGATCCCTCACTTGTGGTAGAGTGGGAGGTCGTCTCAAGGTGTGGCAGGGGGCGAAAGACATTCCGGAGGGCTGAACGGAAGGCCTCTCCAGTTTGTCTGACGAACCGGTTTCAGGCTCTGTCTCAGGCTGATACTGATCTTCGGCCTGACATGGCTGCTTGTCCTGTTCCAGAGGTTGCCCCTCAGTCTGCAAGATCCGGGCGGTCGCAGAGGGTGGGCTTACTGGTAGTTGGGAGCTCCAATGTCAGGCGCGTAATGGGGGCCCTTAGGGATATGGCAGCAAGAGAGGGGAAGAAAACCAATGTGCACTCCGTGTGCATACCGGGGGGAGTCGTTCCAGATGTGGAAAGGGTCCTTCCGGATGCCATGAAGGGTACAGGGTGCACCCATCTGCAGGTGGTCGCTCATGTCAGCACCAATGATGTGTGTCGCTATGGATCCGAGGAAATCCTCTCTGGCTTCCGGCGGCTATCTGATTTGGTGAAGACTGCCAGTCTCGCTAGCGGGATGAAAGCAGAGCTCACCATCTGCAGCATCGTCGACAGGACTGACTGCGGACCTTTGGTACAGAGCCGAGTGGAGGGTCTGAATCAGAGGCTGAGACGGTTCTGCAACCGTGTGGGCTGCAGATTCCTCGACTTGCGCCATAGGGTGGTGGGGTTTCGGGTTCCGCTGGATAGGTCAGGAGTCCACTACACGCAACAACCGGCTACACGGGTAGCAGGGGTTGTGTGGCGTGGGCTGGGCGGTTTTTTAGGTTAGATGGCCTTGGGCAAGTACAGAAAGGGCAACAGCCTCAACGGGTGCAGGGCAAAGTCAGGACATGCGGGGACCAAGCAGCAATTGGTATTGTAATTGTAAACTGTCGAAGCTGCGTTGGTAAAGTACCGGAACTTCAAGCGCTGATAGAAAGGACCGAAGCCGAAATCGTTATAGGCACAGAAACCTGGTTGAAGCCAGAGATAAATTCTGCCGAAATTTTTACAAAGATACAGACGGTGTTTAGAAAGGATAGATTGCATGCAACCGGTGGTGGAGTGTTCGTCGCTGTTAGTAGTAGTTTATCTGGTAGTGAAATAGAAGGTGATAGTTCCTGTGAATTATTATGGTTGGAGGTTACACTCAACAACTGAGCTAGGTTAATAATTGGCTCCTTTTACCGACCTCCCGACTCAGCAGCATTAGTGGCAGAACAACTGAGAGAAAATTTGGAATAAATTTCACATAAATTTTCTCAGCATGTTATAGTCTTAGGTGGAGATTTCAATTTATCAGATATAGACTGGGACACTCAGATGTTTAGGACGGGTGGTAGGGACAGAGCATCGAGTGACATTATACTGGGTGCACTGTCAGAAAATTACCTCGAGCAATTAAACAGAGAACCGACTCGTGGAGATAACATCTTGGACCTACTGATAACAAACAGACACGAACTTTTCGACTCTGTATGTACAGAACAGGGAATCAGTGATCATAAGGCCGTTGCAGCATCCCTGAATATGGAAGTTGGTAGGAATATAAAAAAGGGAGGAAGGTTTATCTGTTTAGCATGAGTAATAGAAGGCAGATTTCAGACTACCTAACAGATCAAAACGAAAATTTCTGTTCCGACACTGACAATGTTGAGTGTTTATGGAAAAAGTTCAAGGCAATCGTAAAATGCGTTTTAGACAGGTACGTGCCGAGTAAAACCGTGAGGGACGGAAAAACCCACCGTGGTACAACAACAAAGTTAGGAAACTACTGCGAAAGCAAAGAGAGCTTCACTCTAAGTTTAAACGCAGCCAAAACCTCTCAGACAAACAGAAGCTAAACGATGTCAAAGTTAGCGTAAGGAGGGCTATGCGTGAAGCGTTCAGTGAATTCGAAAGTAAAATTCTATGTACTGACTTGACAGGAAATCCTAGGAAGTTCTGGTCTTACGTTAAATCAGTAAGTGGCTCGAAACAGCATATCCAGACACTCCGGGATGATGATGGCATTGAAACAGAGGATGACACGCGTAAAGCTGAAATACTAAACACCTTTTTCCAAAGCTGTTTCACAGAGGAAGACCGCACTGCAGTTCCTTCTCTAAATCCTCGCACAAACGAAAAAAATGGCTGACATCGAAATAAGTGTCCAAGGAATAGAAAAGCAACTGGAATCACTCAACAGAGGAAAGTCCACTGGACCTGACGGGATACCAATTCAATTCTACACAGAGTACGCGAAAGAACTTGCCCCCCTTCTAACAGCCGTGTACCGCAAGTCTCTAGAGGAACGGAAAGTTCCAAATGATTGGAAAAGAGCAGGGTCGTCGAGCAGGCGCAAAACTATAGACCTATATCTCTGACGTCGATCTGTTGTAGAATTTTAGAACATGTTTTTTGCTCGAGTATCATGTCGTTTTTGGAAACCCAGAATCTACTATGTAGGAATCAACATGGATTCCGGAAACAGCGATCGTGTGAGACCCAACTCGCTTTATTTGTTCATGAGACCCAGAAAATATTAGATGCAGGCTCCCAGATAGATGCTATTTTTCTTGACTTCCGGAAGGCGTTCGATACAGTTCCGCACTGTCGCCTGATAAACAAAGTAAGAGCCTACGGAATATCAGGCCAGCTGTGTGGCTGGATTGAAGAGTTTTTAGCAAACAGAACACAGCATGTTGTTATCAATGGAGAGACGTCTACAGACGTTAAAGTAACCTCTGGTGTGACACAGGGGAGTGTTATGGGACCATTGCTTTTCACAATATATATAAATGACCTAGTAGATAGGGTCGGAAGTCCCATGCGGCTTTTCGCGGATGATGCTGTAGTATACAGAGAAGTTGCAGCATTAGCAAATTGTAGCGAAATGCAGGAAGATCTGCAGCGGATAGGCACTTGGTGCAGGGAGTGGCAACTGACCCTTAACATAGACAAATGTAATGTATTGCGAATACATAGAAAGAAGGATCCTTTATTGTATGATTATATGATAGCGGAACAAACACTGGTAGCAGTTACTTCTGTAAAATATCTGGGAGTATGCGTGCGGAACGATTTGAAGTGGAATGATCATATAAAATTAATTGTTGGTAAGGCGGGTACCAGGTTGAGATTCATTGGGAGAGTCCTTAGAAAATGTAGTCCATCAACAAAGGAGGTGGCTTACAAAACACTCGTTCGACCTATACTTGAGTATTGCTCATCAGTGTGGGATCCGTACCAGATCGGGTTGACGGAGGAGATAGAGAAGATCCAAAGAAGAGCGGCGCGTTTCGTCACAGGGTTATTTGGTAACCGTGATAGCGTTACGGAGATGTTTAACAAACTCAAGTGGCAGACTCTGCAAGAGAGGCGCTCTGCATCGCGGTGTAGCTTGCTGTCCAGGTTTCGAGAGGGTGCGTTTCTGGATGAGGTATCGAATATATTGCTTCCCTCTACTTATACCTCCCGAGGAGATCACGAATGTAAAATTAGAGAGATTAGAGCGCGCACGGAGGCTTTCAGACAGTCGTTCTTCCCGCGAACCGTACGCGACTGGAACAGGAAAGGGAGGTAATGACAGTGGCAGGTAAAGTGCCCTCCGCCACACACCGTTGGGTGGCTTGCGGAGTATAAATGTAGATGTAGATGTAGATGTAGACTGGTTCTGTGAGCACGAGAATGAATTGTCGCACCCCCCCCCCCCCCTCCCCCACACCCTTGGCTGCCACAGTCACCAGATCTTATAGCGTTTTTGGGAGCTACTTTCGAGAGAAGAGTGAATGATCCGTGTGCATCTCTATCACCATCACCATTACCTGAACTTGTCACTATTTTCCAGGAAAATTGGTATAAGGTTCCCTTGAAAACAATAATAGTCCTATATTTAAAGAAATTATAAACAGCCGACCAGTTGCAATGGATAAAGAAATTCTTTACCTAGGTTGCGTCAAATATAGATTTGTCTTCTTCAGAAGGTAACAATTTTACACTAATAAGGACTAATGTACCATCGCCGTTTTTACAACTGTCGGCATAGATCCATGTGTCAAAAATAAAATATAGCCCTAGAATTAGGGTTTGTCACGTTAATATAAAATAGCTCATGGATCCATGGCTATTCGTACATAACTCGCTGCCAGACCCAAACTTCCATATGTCGAGTTTCACGCATCACAACGAGCACTAGTACACAATATGTAATTCCCGCACAGTGGAAAGGGGGGGGGGGGCGACATTTTAACTGAAAGTCACTGCCTGGACGCATGAGCAACGATATCTGAAGGATTGGGTTTGGCCAAGAGTTGTGTTCGGAGAGCCAAAGCGGTTAAGGCGACCAGCCGCGATAAAGCGGGGCACCCGGGATCAAGTTCTCGTCCAACACAAATGTTTCATTGTTTCATTTCACTGTACAGATTATGCTTCTCCGTATTCGCAAATGTGAAAACAGTTCATGTAAAGAAAAAAAAAACCCTTAACTCCATCCTGCGAACTAATTTATCTTACAATAATATTTACTTCGATTCTGGGTATGTTCAAAACTCCTTGTCTGTCTCAGAATACTTCGTTCCTTCTCGTTAGCCACCACAGCGCATTCTTACCTAAGTGTCTATGTCTGAAGTTACCTCTGGTTCATACACATCTTGGTACTATCACGATGAGTCTTCAGAAGTTCGTGAGCGGTACCTCTAATTCTGAACACTATTTATACCAGCATAACACTGACAAGAATTATGTATTGGCAATATTCACGAACCCATTAACATCTTTTCTAACAGTTTTTTTTTAGTCATCAGTCTCTCTGACTGGTTTGATTTTGATGCGGCCCGCCACGAATTCCTCTCCTGTGCCAACCTCTTCATCTGTTGGCCAGGAATGCCCTTTTTGATTTTGATGTCCTCGTTGCTCCATCCGTCGTGTGTTATTTTGCTGCCTAGGTAGAATTATTCCTAACTTCATCTACTTGGTGACCACCAACCCTGATATTAAGTTTCAACGAGAGAGAGAATATGAAAATCTCGCGCGTGGTTTTTGAAGGCCATATATAGCACTTTGGTTGCATAAAACGACATCGGTAGGGGCAGCTGAATCGTTCTATATAGGGTGAACAATAATAATTCCGAAAAACTGCATGCACGGGTTCCTGACCGGAAATGGAACAAAAAAGATCCTGTGAACATGTGTCTAGAAATGGACGGTGCCAACAAATCATCCCAGAACACAGTACACAATCGCATCCAGATCACAGTAGATGTTCAAAGTACTCTCCAGGGGTAGTAGCGGTTGTCATGAAGGATACACATAATCATACATCGGCTTACACCATGATGGTGGGCCACTTGCCTGGAACTCGTACTAGTGTTCGTCTCAATATCCTGTAGAACCCAGCCCGCCGCCTCCCTGCACGTTCGTCTCTCTGAAGGACCAATGATCACACAAACGCCCAAAAAGGGCTTCAAATTTTGTGTGATGTGGCTGGTGTCTGTGAGTGAACTTGTTTTGGTACAGCCGTGCTGCCACCGTTTCCTCCTGTTTGGCCGTACACGAACACCGCCTTGTCTTGTTCCTGACACGAAACCGGACCATTCTGCTATTTTCCTCCATTTCCGGTCAAGAATCCGTCTCTACAGTTTATTGGTTTTATTAATTGAGCTCTGATATATTGTACGCATTCAATGTTCGGTAATGAGAGCATTTAATAACTTCCAACAAACTGTAAACAACGAGATTGCAAGAGCTGACAAGTGCGAGGATTATCACACAATCATTTTAAGTGCTCATGCAACCAATTTGATGACAAGAATAAACTGGAGAAGACTGGAGAAGAAAATTGAGGGCGTAGTAGATGACGATCAGTTTGATTTAGGAAAGGTAAAGGCACAGAGAAGCAAGACACGTTCATGAGGTTTGTCATCCTGGAAAAAGTGTTAGACAATGTCAAATGATGCAAGATGTTCCAATTTCTTAGAATATTGGGAGTAAGCTATAGGGAGAGACGGCTAATATACAACAATACAATATGTACAAGTGCCAAGAGGGAATAATAAGAATGGACAACCAAGATCAAAGTGCTCAGATTAAAAAGGGTGTAAGACACGGGTGTAGTCTTTCGCCCCTACTGTTCAAACTGTACGTCGAAGAAGCGATGATGAAAATTGTTGAATAGAATAAGCAGCCTGATGAGTACAGAATATGGATTGAGAGTAAATCGAAGGAAGACGAAAGTAATGAGAAATAGCAGAAACGAGAACAGCGCAAACTATTAGTCCTGCAGAGTAAGTAAGCAGTATCATTTGTGGAAATTTAATGTAGTTAAATTTATTATTGGGATGCATTTTCAATGGACGCCATGGTTTTCGAGTTGTTCAAGAAAAACGTACGAAAGGGACCGTCAAACTCATCTCCATACCGACACTCGTCGCTCTCCAGTCAGAATTTCTAGTACGTTGTTCGTGGCACTCTCTCCTAAAAATTTCCGACTACACGACCTATTCCCGATATTCGACCATTTGTAGTCTCTATTGACTGGGGTATTACGCCATCAGTATAGTAGGTTATTTCGTTAATATTACTAATTTAAACGTGCTCATGAGGCCAATGAAAGAAAGGCGACTTTTGGAACCATTACGCTAAAATTAATTACGTTGACAGTTCGATCCGAACTTAACTCTTACAAGTACAACACATTCGTAATCAGAAGATCTGACGAATGCAACAATGTAATTTTTTTATGCTGTTAAATTTCACAAAATCTTTAGGTGAAATTTACACAAACATCGAGTTCACAATTTGTAAGTGCTCTACTAAGTCAGTGGCGTAGTAAAGCCAATAAAAAAGAAATTAAAGTCGTATGGCATGAATGGCTGGAGGACCCCGAAATGCAGGTTCAGCCGTCTAATGGAATGGTTTTTCTTATCCTCCTTGCCCGTAGGCACGAGTGAAATCTGGTGCCGCCATATAGCTTACTCCTCTCGACGAGCGCCAAAGAGGCCACTGAGCTTAACGTCCCCATCCGACGAAGAAATCACCATCAACAATGAGAGATTTGGAGTGTAGTCCACGACATTTGGCGATTCAACGCCACCATCACTCCTGCCCTCTACTGTAAAGACAAAGAGGAAAATATCGACAGCGCGCGGCGTACCTCGACGGCTACCCATCCAAGTACTGGCCACGTCGGACGGTGCTTAATTTTGCTACTCTTACGGGCCACTTAATGAAGACCAAAAAAGATAGAATGTGGAAAATAATTCGTGCAGGCACAGATTTTTGTTCAGTGGTAGGACGGAGTGTCGTGAGCAACATACTAGAAATCGTGAACTGTGTGGCCTGGCCGGCCGGAGTGGCCGAGCGGTTCTAGGCGCTACAGTCTGGAACCTAGCGACCGCTACGGTCGCAGGTTCGAGTCCTGCCTTGGTCATGGATGTGTGTGATGTCCTTAGGTTAGTTAGGTTTGATTAGTTCCAAGTTCTAGGCGACTGATGACCTCAGATGTTAAGTCCCATAGTGCTCAGAGCCATTTGAACCATTTTTAACTTCATCGTGCCAAACTTCTCCCTCTCTGCGACACTGCAAGGTCACAAAACGAGTATGCTCGCCGAAGAGGGGCTTCTGAGGTCATCAGTCCCCTAGAACTTAGAACTACTTAAACCTAACTAACCTAAGGACATCACACACATCCATGCCCGAGGCAGGATTCGAACCTGCGACCGTATCGGTCGCGCGGTTCCAGACTGATGCGCCTAGAACCGCTCGGCCACTCCGGCCGGCACGATGAAGTTACTTCTTCAATTTCCTGAGGGTAGCACAAGACACTTCAGAGAGGATCGTTGCAGCGTGAGGGAGGACATCAAACAGGATAACCATTTCAGGTGCTAGAAGACTGTTGCTGTGATACCACTGGCTGAGGGTGCGGTTAGAACTTTCTCTTTGGTTAAGAGCTAATGAGGTCCCACTCCATGAACTGCCGCTTTGTTTCCGTTTCGAAGTGAGGAATCCTTGTTTCATCGTCTGTGACGATGCTCAGTAAAAAATTGTCACCATCACTCTCGAAATATTCACGCAGTTCCGCAGGGATGGTCTTTCGTTGTTCTTCTGGTCTTCTCGGGCACACACCTCTGAGCACACCAACTGGTGGACGGGTGTGTCAGCGCTACCAACAGTGATGTCCAGTTGTGCGGCGAGGTGTTTGATTGTGATCCGTCGATCACCTCGAATGAGAGTGTCCACTCGTTCCTACATTGCGTGAGTTACAGCTGTGTGCGGCCAGCACTCTTGAGATAGCACATGTTTTCCGCTAAAAGAAACACAGCGACAGATCTCTGTTTGGAACGCACCTCCGCTACAGACGCCACTTTGAAGAAGGCTACGAATAGTGCAGTCACCTATCGGGAGTTCATGAAACTAAAGGGGCTGAAGTGGGTATATTCCACGATTTCCCATAGCAAATTCTGCATTTTTAAAGACAAAGAAATATGTATTGAACGCCTCTCGTAAGCGGAAGGTGCGGGCTCCGCACTCTCGCCATCAATGTTGCACCTTTTGACACTAACACAGCGTTACAAACCAGTATCGAGATCGCTCTTTTCCCATTTGACTCTACGGTTAACGGAGGACTTAGTTGTGGCTAAAAGGTGTACGCCTCGTCGGCAGTCCGACTTGGCGCCGCTGGTCGTAGCGTGCTTCACGTTTCCGCTGTTGTGATTGTGACAGCGGCAGCAGGTGCGTGCAGGGGGCGGACCAATCACCGGAATTAGCTGCACGCCGGCCGCTCGGAAACTCGGCGGCGCGCTGGCCGGCTCATCAGCCGCCAAATAATGAATGAGGCGGTAATTTCCCCTTCCCCAGGGGCGACAGCCGCGTCCCCGTATATCAGCGCGTGTGATCTCTCATCAATTCTTCATTCCCACTTCTGTCACGCTCTGCCCCACCTCCAGCGAAATTGAGACACGTCGCACTGAAGAAGACCGAAAATTGGAAAAAATACCAGTCACATCCAAAAACAGTCCATAATGGCACTCCAATTGTTACAGGATTTATCGCTCGCAAAATATGCTACACTTTATAATAGCTCTCTATGTGTTTGGCTATCTGTGTGACATATTCAGTCAGTAATTATTTCTTTGTTTCAGAAGCTAACACCACAGTCTGTATCCACAATAATGTATTAGGTAGCGATGTACAGGGCCATAAGCTATAGTTACCGTAGAGTTCGTAAATGCTGAAGAAACACTGAATAGCGCAGCGTCCATCCTGGTTACCCTGTCCATCTCATTGCTGTTCCTGTGTCAGGGAAATGCATTCATTCAACGCATTCGAACATGCCAGCGAATACTCGTCTTCTCACACGAAACATGATGTTCTTGATCAGTCACATCCGCCATTGGGCAAGTTTGGAACATAAAGAGATGGAATCTCGTTCTACCATCAGGTAGATTCAATATTTCTTTACTTCCAAAGAGCACTAGATTCAGTAGCACAGCGACGCTGATTAATCAAATTAGGTCAAATGGGTTATAAAACGAGGTTTGTGACTGCACTGAGGATTTATTGGTAGGAAGGACGCAGCCTACAATCTTCGATGAAGAGATGTGGCAGTGACGTCAGGCGTTCCCCGAGGAATTTCTTGCGACCCTTGCTGCTCATATTATATATTACTGTCCTGGCAAGCAACATTAATAGTAACTTCCACTGGACTTATATTTGTGTGTGGCTAGAACCTCTCGTCATGTAGACCCGTCACCTGGTGCACATCATTTTAGTTGACGCCACTTCGGCGATTTGCGTGTCAATGACGATGAAATAATGATGAAGACACAACACCCAGTCTCCGAGTGGAGAAAATAGCCCACCCGTCCGGAAATCGAACCCGCGCTCCTCGCACGGCATGCTGCGGCGCTGACAACTCAGCTCTGGAGGCCGACGACCTCAATTTTTTTGCAGAAAAGGCTGGACAAATGTTCAGCGCGATCTAGATCAGATTTCAAACTGGAGCAACGGTTGGTAACTTGCTTCTGATGTCCATTAATATTAAACGGTGCACTTCACTAAAAGGAAGAAAGGTAGTATCTTGTGACTATCAATCATCCACTATTAGATTCCGTCAACTGTAAAAAAATATCTGAGTGTAACAATTTGTAGGGATATAAAACGGAGCGATCACATACTCTCAGAAGTACGTAAATCATCTATATCTACATATATACACCACAGACCACCATACGGTGCAAGGCGAATGGTACCTTGTACCGTTGCAACTCATTCCTGTATCTGTTTCTCTCGCAAGCGGAGAGAGGAAAAAACTACTGCTATATGGTTCCTTAAGAGCCCTGATTTCTCGTATCTTGTCTGCATGGCCCTAACGCCGAATGTAATTTGGTGGCATTACAATCGTTCTGCAGACTGTCGCAAATGCTTCTTCTCCAAACTTTATCAATAGTATTTCGTGAAAAGAGTGTCTTCTTTCGTTCAGGGTTCCTAATTTGAGTTCAGGGAACATTTCCGTAACACTCGATAGCTGATCGAACCTACCGGTAAGAAATCTAACTGCACACCGCCTCTGAAATGCTTCAACGTCTTCTTTTAATCCGGCCTGGTGAGGATCCCAAACATTCGAGAAGTACTCAAGAATGGGTAGCACACATTCTGAGGCTCCTTTGCAGATGGCCTACACTTTCCCAGAATTTTCCCAATAAACCGTCGACGACTAGTCGACTTCCCTACAAGAGACTTCACATGCTCGTTTCATTTGATGTCGCATTGGAACGTTACACCTATATATTTAATCGACGTGAATGTGCTAGAGGTACTGTGACGAGCTTACCACGGAGCACTGGAGGCCGAATGTCTGCCAGCCACACAAATCACACGCCTGCGGCTCCACTCGAAACGCTACAGTAACTCTAGGCCATCAGAGGGCGGCGCCAGCGGACGCTCCAAAATCTCATTCGTAGCTCGCATCTAGCATCGGCGAGCCGATCAAGATTATGTTCTGCTTCAGCAACCCTGAGAAGCAACCAGTCAGAAAAATGTAGTACACCGCACATCGAGAATTTAAGCTCGCCCCGGGGCAGTAAAAAACATTGACATAGACAGCCTGGAACCAATGGAGTTGGTCACAGGCACCACCGCAGTAGCAGTTCAGTCCACCGCCCACCACCACTCTTCAGCCAAGAGGTCGCGCCACTCGGGACCCGACTCTACCAGCTCGGCACATCTGGACTATGTCACCGTTTTGGTGATAGTAGCTAGGAACATCAACTCTTTCATTACTCGTGCTCGGTACGGACTTAGCGTTCACGACCAGTGTGCTCCATAGTGGTTGGTCGGAACTTTAACTTTTGTTCTACCATTTGTATTGTCCAGCAAGGGACTTGAGTATCTGTTTTCCAATTACTGATGTTCTGCAAGACTGCGTTATTTACTACAATGTTCAAGAATAGCTGTTTCTGTCACAGTAAATTTTCTGAAGAGGTATTTAATTTGTATGGCGTTAATTGAGTAATTTTGGAAGACACTTAAAGGAGTAATTTTTTGTGTTGCTAATATTTAGCGAAAGGCTCAGAACTGCATTCAGTATAAGTGTGACAATGAATATTTTTCCAGTTTAGGTTCCGTGCATTAGCTACACTGGACATTTATCAGGTGGCAATTTCTGTTCATTGAGAGGATGCTGGGAAAATGCAATCACTCTACAAAGTAAATAGCTTTAGAAAATACTCGTGGGACTAATCGTAGAAAATTGCTCAAGTGTATGAGGTCTACACTAAATAGGAGTAATAGTTGATATTGAACATATACAAAGAAGGGCAGTACAAATGGTCACAGGTCTGTTTGACTCACGTGAGAGCGTCACGGAAATGATCGCAGTTGACAGAGGCTTAAAAATAGGCACCATGTATGCCGCAAAAGCCTGCATACAAAATTTCAAGAAAGTAAACTAGGGATTCCATAAATAAATTACAGCCCCTGCTTATTGCCCAGTTAAGCCGTATTCACAAACGCGAGGCGCAAGGCAGCGCAGAACGGTGCAGAATGGAGACAGAACGAAATGCTACCTAATAGTGTTGCACAAGTTCCCATTGGGAGACTCGACAAAGTATAATGTTGTTGACGAGCATCGTGTTATGTACGGCGGGACAAGTATGCAAAGCCTTATTCGAATGTTTTGGATTAATACATTTCCCAGCTGTGCGCAGCAGGCATCCAGTACGCGTAAGGACAACTGGAAGAGACTGAAAACTGCAAGTGCTGCTTTCATAGAAGTTTATCATCAGCTGAAGAGCGAATCCCTAAAAAAACGTAGTCAGTAGGAGGCACTAATGCTGGGAAGTCGTAAGGTACATGGCGGGAATAAACTTTCAAGTGATTTTCGTAACGGTAGTGATGGACAGTCTGGAAATTTTAGGCACATGTCGTAAGATTTAGGACACTTGGCCACTTGAGTGGACCAAAAGTAAAGAAGGACACTAACTACAGGAACACGATCTATTTTACTGACTGCTAACCGGGTACATGGTTCATGGTGTCTTTCTAACGGATGATAGGGGCAACGATAGGCTAATTCCCAATATTTCACATAATTATTGCCCTAGAATGAGATTATCACTCTGCAGCGGAGTGTGCGCTGATACGAAACTTCCTGGCAGATTAAACCTGTGTGCCGGACCGAGACTCGAACTCGGGACCTTTGCCTTTCGCGGGCAAGTGCTCTACCAACTGAGCTACCCAAGCACGACTCACGCCCCGTCCTCATAGCTTTACTACTGCCAGTACCTCGTCTCCTACCTTCCAAACTTTGCAGAAGCTCTCCTGCGAACCTTGCAGAACAGAGCACTTACCTGCGAAAGGCAAAGGTCCTGAGTTCGAGTCTCGGACCAGCACATAGTTTTAATCTGCCAGGAAGTTTCAATTATCGTCCCAGTTTAAAATTTTAAATTGCTATCATAACATACTCATTGAGAGGTACAATCTTACGTTAAATGTTTACCGCGTTAAGAGAAGTTTTACAGTAAGGTATTGTGTATATAGGATGATTCCTTGTTGATGTTACAAACTTTGTGGGATGACGGAGAAGGGTAAATGTATCAGTCTGAGGTAAGGGTCCCTGATTTGGGAAGTGCTGAGCCGAAAGTTATAAACAAAAATAGTTCTCATACCTCCGACAGTAGACGTCTTCTACTGGAAGCTCTATGCTTTCCACATTTTTGGAGGAGGTAGTATGGACCGAAACAGGAAAGAACGCTCCGGAAACGTGGGATCTAAAGTGCATACCATAAGACCTATGAACACTTGTTCATCTTCGCTACCATAAAACACATGTCTTCAACGGAACAATTGCTCATAGCTCTTAACAAATGCAGTTTAGATGTCATGTTTACTGGCCTTTTTTCCCTGTTTTCGTCCGTATTACTCATACTGCCTCCCAAAATACTGGAAGCAAAGAGCTTGTAATAAAGAATTTCACTGTCGGAGGTACCAGAATGATTTTTTGTTTTAACTTTCGTTACCGGAACAGGGTCCCTACCTCAAATTGATATATATACCCTCTTCCATCAGCCCAGGTATTTTATAACGTCATCGTGGAATCACTCTGTATGTCTTCAGGCTCGTGGTGTTGGAAATTACCCAGATTATATCCAGCCAGTATTGAGAAAGAGAGCACTTAGCGACTTGTAAAAAACTTTACACATGCCCCCCCTCTCCTCCTTCCACAGAAGGCTAAAAGGGAAACATTTATTGCTTACCACACTTTCACAATACATAGAGAACTTCAGACTCAGGCATAACGTTTTAATAATATACTACCTCTTTATTATTAGCTCTGTTTGCAATGCATTTGGCAGAGAATATTCTTATATACTGTTGAATGTACTGCCTATATTAAAGCATTGCACGGCAAACAGCTCGGGAGTTATAACGTCATAAACAAAGAGATGCGTGAGACACTAGCTTTTGCTTGAAACGGAGCTCAAATTAACCAGATTATATTCGCAAGCCTTTCATAGTGAGGGCACTTCGCGCCTTCCAACAAACTTTAAACATAATTTCAAACCTTTACTAAACCTCTTCTCGCTTACACGCTTAACTTCAAATATTTAATACATTGAAACTCATTTGTAAAACAGTCAGTAATCTGAAAGTGTTCTATACATGGAAGTTCGAGTCCTGAAATAACCGGAGATCTACGGGTACTTTCTAAAGAGAGAATGGCAATAACAGTTCGATTTTTGGCTACTAGAGATTCACTTACACCTCTGATGTTTCTGTGCAAAGTATCGAAGCAAAACATCTCAATGGTTGTTCCCTGAACATATGAATTAAATAAATTTACTGTTTCCTTCTGATTCCACTCGAAACTGATTTTGAGATAGAACGTAAATTAATTTATAAATGTCCTGTAGGCGCTCTTCCACCTCGTTCTGGTTTGGTAGTGGGAAACGCCGTTCAAACAGAACGCGCCGAGCGGTTTCCTCTGAGAACTGGCACTGCTAGAACAGACGTTTCCCGAAACTGCAGAGAGCGGCGCGGTTTGCCGCCCACACCAGACGTGCAGCGCTGCGCCGAACGTTTTTTCTTGTGTTTGCACGAAGCAGCGAGGCACAACCGGAGCGGACGCGCCTTTAGGAGCCGCGAAAACAATGTAAAGTACACACAAACACATTCACACAGTTATTCTTCCACGGTACATACCAAATTGGAACAGGAGGAACGCTTAATATGTGGTATAATAAGAAATACCATCTAACACGCCTTTAGGAGCCGCGAAAACAATGTAAAGTACACACAAACACATTCACACAGTTATTCTTCCAAGGTACATACCAAATTGGAACAGGAGGAACACTTAATATGTGGTATAATAAGAAATACCATCTAACACGCACTTCAAATTTCCACTTCAGCATATAGAACACCAACAAGAATTAAAAACTGTAAAAAGTATTCCTCTAAACAGTGGCTGTCATCTTTCAATAAGTAATAAACTGTTGTTGTGTGGTCTTCAGTCCTGAGACTGGTTTGATGCAGCTCTCCATGCTACTCTATCCTGTGCAAGCTTCTTCATCTCCCAGTACCTACTGCAACCTACATCCTTCTGAATCTGCTTAGTGTATTGATCTCTTGGTCTCCCTCTACGATTTTTACCCTCCACGCTGCCCTCCAATGCTAAATTTGTGATCCCTTGATGCCTCAAAACATGTCCTACCAACCGATCCCTTCTTCTAGTCAAGTTGTGCCACAAACTTCTCTTCTCCCCAATCCTGTTCAATACCTCCTCATTAGTTACGTGATCTACCCACCTTATCTTCAGCATTCTTCTGTAGCACCACATTTCGAAAGCTTCTATTCTCTTCTTGTCCAAACTGGTTATCGTCCATGTTTCACTTCCATACATGGCTACACTCCATACAAATACTTTCAGAAACGGCTTTCTGACACTTAAATCTATACTCGATGTTAACAAATTTCTCTTCTTCAGAAACGATTTTCTTGCCATTGCCAGTCTAAATTTTATATCCTCTCTACTTCGACCATCATCAGTTATTTTACTCCCTAAATAGCAAAACTCCTTTACTACTTTAAGTGTCTCATTTCCTAATCTAATCCCCTCAGCATCACCCGATTTAATTTGACTACATTCCATTATCCTCGTTTTGCTTTTGTTGATGTTCATCTTATATCCTCCTTTCAAGACACTGTCCATTCCGTTCAAATGCTCTTCCAAGTCCTTTGCTGTCTCTGACAGAATTACAATGTCATCGGCGAACCTCAAAGTTTTTACTTCTTCTCCATGAATTTTAATACCTACTCCGAACTTTTCTTTTGTTTCCTTTACTGCTTGCTCAATATACAGATTGAATAACATCGGGGAGAGGTTACAACCCTGTCTCACTCCTTTCCCAACCACTGCTTCCCTTTCATGCCCCTCGACTCTTATAACTGCCATCTGGTTTCTGTACAAATTGTAAATAGCCTTCCGCTCCCTGTATTTTACCCCTGCCACCTTCAGAATTTGAAAGAGAGTATTCCAGTTAACGTTGTCAAAAGCTTTCTCTAAGTCTACAAATGCTAGAAACGTAGGTTTGCCTTTTCTTAATCTTTCTTCTAAGATAAGTCGTAAGGTTAGTATTGCCTCACGTGTTCCAACATTTCTACGGAATCCAAACTGATCTTCCCCAAGGTCCACTTCTACCAGTTTTTCCATTCGTCTGTAAAGAATTCGCGTTAGTATTTTGCAGCTGTGACTTATTAAACTGATAGTTCGGTAATTTTCACATCTGTCAACACCTGCTTACTTTGGGATTGGAATTATTACATTCTTCTTGAAGTCTGTGGGTATTTCGCCTGTCTCATACATCTTCCTCACCAGATGGTAGAGTTTTGTCATGAGTAATAAACTAGATGACAAAAAAAAGTATGTGAAAGGAATTATCTAGATGGGTTGGTGTGATGCAGATGTACGGACAAATAAAAGAACACAATTTGCAAGCAGTTATTCGACTTTGTATTGATTGATAGAGTTGTTGGATGCGCTCCTAAGGGATGTCGTGCCGGATTCTGTACAACTGACGGATTGGATCGTCAAAATGGCGAGATTGTCGGAGAGCCCTACCCGCAATGCTCCAATTTTTCTGAATTGTGGAGAGATCCGGCGACCTTGCTGACCAAGGTAGGGTCTCACAAGCAAGAAGATAAGCAGTAGACACTCTCACCGCGTGCTGGCTGGCATTATCTTACTGAAATAATAGGCCCAAGGTAACAAAACGGGGGAGCAGAACATCGTAGACGTACCGGTGTGCTATAAGGGTGCCTCCGGCGACAATCACAAATGTGCTACTATGGAAAGAATTGGCATCCCATATCATCACAACTGGCTGTCGGGCCGTACGGCGGCCGGCAGTCAGCTTGATATCCCACCACCCTCCGGAGTGTGTCTCGACACGTCATCGGGGCTCACTTCGTTGCGGGACTCATCACTGAACATAGTCCCATTCCACTCGGTGAGATTCAAGGTGGAAGACAGAACACAATACGTCCCTCTTAGTACAACAAAGGCGATAGACAGAGATAATTTCAGCAATACCCCAAGGAAGTGCGGTAGGACCTTAACTGTTAACAGCGTATATAAATGGTCTAGTAGAAAGCATCAGAAACTCTTTGAGACTGTTCGCAGACGATGCAGTTGTCTATAAGAAAATAGCAATGCCAGAAGACAGTATCGATTTGCAGAATGAGCTGTAGCGGATTGATGACTCATACAGGCTCTGGCAGTTGACCCTGAACGTAAATAAGTGTAACATTTTTTACTAGCACAGAAAAATAAATCCACTTCTGTACAACTACACTATTGATGACAAATTGCTGGAAACAGTGTCTACCGTGAAATATCTACGAACAATTATCCAGAGCAATCTTACATCGAATGACCACATAAACCACGTAGTAGGAAAAGCAGATGCCAGACTGAGATTCACAGGAAGAATGTTAAGTAAATGTAACTCATCAACGATGGGAGTGGCATATAAGGCGCTCGGTCGACAGATTCTTGAGTATTGTTCATCAATATGGGATCCTTGCCAGGTAGGACTGACGGAAGAGGCAGAGAAGTTCCAACGAGGAGGGGCGTGTTTCGTCACAATATCGTGTAGTCAGCACGAGAGCGTTACAGAGATGCTCAATAAACTTCAACGGCAGACGTTACAGGAGAGGCCATGTGCATCCCGGAGAGGCTTATTACTGAAATTTCGAGAGAGCACTTCCCTGGAAAAATCAGACACTATATTACATCCGCCCCCAGATTAATCTCTCGAAATGATCACAACAAGAAAATATGAGAAATTAGAGCTAATACAGAGGCTTAGAGACATTCCCAAGCGCCATTCGCGAGTGGAACAGCGAAGGGGAGGAAGGGTCATTAAGTGATAGCAGAAGTACCTTCGACCACACGCCTTTAGGTGTCTTGTGGAGTATGTTACAGATGTAACAGGGGACAGCAGGGAACCGGCTGAAAGATGTCCTCTTTAAGCACAAAAAGGAGAATATGTTCCTCTTGAAAAGACTCTGAGAGAAAAGAGATGAAGCAGCTGCCTTAATCGAAAGTCTCCTTCCTCACCAAAAATTTTAGGATGCGGTATATTTTGCTCTTTTTTGTGGTGAAGAAGAGTAGCTGGGAGACAGTGACGATGGAAATGGAGAGAAAGAGAGAGAAGACAGTGATAGTGGGAGAGAGAAAGTGCCGGTGAAAGAGAAAGAGAGATGGTTGAAGACACAGCAGTGGGGACCAGGAAGAGGGAGGAGATAGTGACGGTCAGTGACGGACAGTGGCAGTAAAAGACGCGGAGAGGTGGTTGGATATAATAGTAGTGCGAGGAAAAGAGGGAGAGGACAGTGGAAATGAAAAAGAGAGCTGCATGCAAACCATACATAGGTTTGAAGGGGGGGGGGGGGGAGTCGTACCTATGGGTCTAGCGGTCAAAACCCTGAGCAAACCATCCCATCCCGAAAGGTATGCGTGGAGAGGAGAGAATGGTGGTTGACTGTAGACTGTAAACGACAACCAAAGAGATAATGGCAATGGGAGAGAAAAAAATGGGACAAAGGCAATGCCCATGGAAGGAGAGAGACATTGAACTTGGCGCAGAAGGAGGCAGTTGTAGGGAAGAGCGAGAGAGAATGATGAAGGCAACGACAGTGGGAGGGGCAGACGGGAGAAAATGCCAATCGGAGAAAAAGAAGACAGTGAGCGTGGCATACAATATGTAGACAGTGTGAGTGAGAGAGAGATGCTGAGTATAAAAGAGACTGTGTAAAAGCGTTTAGATGTTTCTGTGTTAAAAAATCTGCAAATATGTTCGCATGCCACAATCCTTGGGCACCGATAGGAGCATTTTTCAGATGGTTTAAGATATACTGTTTAGCCGGCCGGTGTGGCCGTGCAGTTCTAGGCGCTACAGTCTGGATCCGCGCGACCGCTACGGTCGCAGGTTCGAATCCTGCTTCGGGCATGGATGTGTGTGATGTCCTTAGGTTAGTTAGGTTTAAGTAGTTCTAAGTTCTAGGGGACTGATGACCACAGATGTTAAGTCCCATAGTGCTCAGAGCCATTTGAACCATTTGAACCAAGATATACTGTTTACATCTATAGAGAAACATTTGTGCAGTGAAAGTACGTCAAATACAGAGTAATATTAAGCCTTGCAAGAATGTAATGTTGAAAAACGACTCAGACAGTATATCAACAATGCAGATGAAGATATGGGACGTTAAATCGTAAGTGAACAACCGAGATGCGAAAAAGTATATCACACAATTATCACACTGTAACAACTGATGCGAAACTATCTGCACACGGGCTGCGGTATTGATCACAACGAGGCACAGCTCAGCACCAGCAGAAGACAAGTCACACATAAAATTTCTGACCACCCACTGGCGGGCCCTCTATCCCCACCCCCGGAAAAAAGACCAATAGCAAATCAGGTAGAAGAACAGCGAACAAGAATAGTTCTAGGTTAATTCAGACTAAGGCATTTTAACTTTAAGTAACATCTGTATGCAAAAAAAAAAAAACCTGATCATCACCAAAACGTGCTTGAAAAGCGTTGCAATGTGTTAGATTAAACATAAAATAAATAAATGTAACTGTTAGCAGGAAAGTACAAATCATCACTTCAAAGTGCGGCTAAAGATTTAAATGTAGACAAATCCAATAATCGATATTTAGTAGCACTAAAACAACGTCAAAGTTGCCGACGAATGGCATCTAGTGAGGTCACACATTCGCCAGTTCTCGAAGAGAAAATTATTTTTCCATTCGCTTCTTGCTGTGCTGTTGAACTTCTGTCGCAACCGCAACTGTATTTTCGTCTGCTTATTCTCGGATGCAGTACAGTAAATGGTTTAGTAAATAGTCTACATGGAAGGTGAAAGAATTTCACCGTCGCTCTGGGAAAAGCATACACATTCCAACCCTGCCTTATTACACCGCCATCCTTGTTTCATTATTTTGCAGTCGACAAGCGCAGTTTTTAAATAAATTCTGCAATTTCATTTTTAAACAATTTTAGGAAAAGGGTTACATACTATGAACAAAATTAAACTTTCAATTCAATTAAAAAATAATTTAACGAGCATAAAATTTCAGTAAAAGCGTTACCTCGTATTATTACAGCTCGTAATTGAAAATGCTGCCTCGCTTGTTAAGTGACTGCCGTAAAATAACCGATCGAACGTAACAAAAAGTGCCAAGCTGTCGACAGGAAATTCTAACGTGCAGTAAAGTTGATTCGACTTTGATATTCTTCTGTATCTTATGTAATATTGCGTCTTAGCAGAACTTTGAAGTTTACTATTTTTTGTACGTATTCGTATGATTGCAACGGCATCCGTAGGGCGCGTGTGTAACAAATAGAATAAGTCGATGTCAGTGAATGCATCTCTGATGAAGAAAGTTAGAGTCAAACGTTCCACCTAGCACGAGATAATTGCAAACGGGAAACGAACAATTTAGAAAACATAAAGAAGGACATGGGATGTAACATTGCTGAACGAACGTGTCTAGCCTACACCTAAAGTAATTTTGATAGAAATGCTTTAATCGAGTAGGATTCCAGTAGCTTCATCAATGCGTGTCCTTCTTAGACGAAAAAGTGAGGATGGGGGTGGAGGGGGAGGGGGGGGGGTGATGCAGGAGGCGGGCGGGAGGGCAGTGATAGGGAAGATGCGCGAAAGATGGAAGGAATATTACAGTTTTCCGATCCGTCCACGTCAGTGTCATTAGAGACGGTGTACTAGCTCAACTGCAAAAGACAGAAAAGGAAATTCACCGTGACCTTGATTAAAGGGAACAACGCATTTGAAAAACCGCGGGAAATACAAACTAACAAGGTCAAACAGATACTCAAAATCCAGAAGTACGGTGTTTGCGTGAAAAGGTTTTTTGGCAATCAGAAGAAAGCGCTGACAATTGACAAATCTCAGAAGTAATGACCGTCAGCAGTATGTGAGTCTGGCTTTAAATGAAAGCCATCTTCACTAAAACTAATAGGCACCCTCTGAGAAAATATTAGCAAGATTCATACTCATATAAACATGAATTTGTGCATTGATACTCGAACTTATTCACTGATAGTACGAATTAAGTTCCTAGAAAGTACTTTCTGACAGTTTATTTTTTAAATTTGCTTTAGTGGTAGCTCCAAAGTCTCCGTTCATAAGTAATATGTCTGTCTTTCAGACAAACAGTTTAGTTCACGGAACCAACGTGAGGAATAAGAACAACCTACAAAATGACTTAAAATCAGTTATTTCGTTCCTGAAACCTGTCCGTTTTCCAGGAATTCTCACTTTTAATAAACTGCCGGCAACTATGAGAAGTATAACTACTAATGATGTTTTTTTTTAATAGAACCCAAAAAAATTGTCAGTTGGCATCTGTTTCTCCTCCACTAACGAATTTGTTCCCACAACCAACTGATCTACTTATCGTTAACCACATCATTTGATTGTAATATGCGACTTCTGTAGTTTTTCAACGAATTGATGCGACCTGTGCAAGAGAATACTGCAAGCTATGTTCTTTTGGCGATGCTTCACACCAGTGGCCTAGAAATTATCTTCAGGTCCGTTTAATAAAGATATATCGACGGAATACCAGCATATAATTTTTTTCGCAAATATTTGTTAGGTACTGTCATTCGCAGACATATTCCACGTCTTCAAAGATATCCGCACTACGGGTCTAATGAAGGAGCAGTATATTGAAACTAACCTAGTCTAATTATAAGACTGATAACCTAATCAACCTTGCTTAAAATGTGACCCTAGCAGCCCCAATTAATGTCGGGCACTGAGAATAAGTTTTCGTGGTACGTTTAGAATTGTTTTGCCTTCAGTAGTTTGACACTTCACCATTATTATAGGCATACCTAATTTCTTTAAGTCCTTGCTGTCCGCAAACGAAAGTAGTAATAACTATTTGACTCTTTCGGGATTAATAATGATTCCAAAAACGGCCATTGATAAACTGAAGGCTCAATTCAACGACGAAGGATGAGTAGTTCCTTAAATTTTGCGTGTTTACATCATCTTTGAAGACAAGAAACAGTTCGTTTGGGTTGTTAAATTACGGCATAGTTTCTATTAAACTCACTGATTTTCATTCTATTACCACTACTGGCCTTACGTCTGTTCCGATATAAGTATATCACTGTTTTTATATTCTTTAGATGTAAAACTACGTCTTCACATTCTCTTACGCTGAGAGACAACACCTCTCACAGCCATATTAACTCATTTATAAATTATTTTATTTACTTTCTGATATTGTTACCTTTACTAATGTGTGTCACCGATTCGTTTGACCTCTTACTAAAGTAATATCTGTCTTCGTCACTGTTTGTGAGATGAAAATGAGATGACGGCCGGCTGACGTAGCCGTGTGGTTCTAGGCGCTTCAGTCTGGAACCGCGCAGCCGCTACGGTCGCAGGTTCGAATCCTGCCTAGGGCATGGATGTGTGTGATGTCCTTAGGTTAGTTAAGTGTAAGTAGTTCTAAGTTCTAGGGGACTGATGACCTCAGATGTTAAATCCCATAGTGCTCAGAGACATTTGAACCATTTTTTGAAGTTATGGACGAGCATTTACGATGCTGACCACTCTTATTCACTCTTAAGGAACATCGTCACGTTTATTTTTCGTTACCACTTCCGGTCTGATACAACGACACCTATTTAAACGAAAACAGACGAACATGACAGGCCGAAGTTTTCTCTTAAAAGCGGATAAGTCCAACTAACGCGCGTTATTCACCTACCGAGTTGACATTTATATAGTATAAGAAACTTACTTCTTTAATATCTCGATAAAACCTAGTTTGAACATTTGTCGTCGCAACATTCTCAGCGCCCTAATTGTTTTAGAAGACTGTCATGTGCAAATATAGATGGAGAAAGAAAATATAATAAGCATTACAATAGAAGCAACTAACCTAACCAATGCAAAGGGCGGTGCTCTAATTACCGTATCACCAAACTAGGTTTTCACACTCACAGTCGTTGGTTGCGCGTACTCATAACGAAACTGTCAAATTCGTTCAAATGGCTCTGAGCACTATCGGACTTAACTTCTGAGGTCATCAGTCCCCTAGAACTTAGAACTACTTAAACCTAACTAACCTAAGGACTTCACACACATCCATGCCCGAGGCATGATTCGAACCTGCGAGCTCGTGGTCGTGCGTTAGCGTTCTCGCTTCCCACGCCCGGGTTGCCGGGTTCGATTTCCGGCGGGGTCAGGGATTTTCTCTGCCTCGTGATGACTGGGTGTTGTTTGCTGTCCTTAGGTTAGTTAGGTTTAAGTAGTTCTAAGTTCTAGGGGACTGATGACCATAGATGTTAAGTCCCATAGTGCTCAGAGCCATTTGAACGCGAACCTGCGACCGTAGCAGTCACGCGGTTCCAGACTGTAGCGTCTAGAACCGCTCGGCCACCCCGGTCGGCACGAAACTGTCACCGTCCAACCAAAGCTAGACTCCCGGTAACGCTACATATCAATACAAATAGGCTTTTGCGCTTTAGAGAAATTAAATCAAAAATATTTCGCTAGAAAAAGCACTAAAAAAACGTAAGTATAATGAGGCAAATGCAGTATCGATGCGTTGGGAACATCTTAACTGTGGTGTACACAATCACAGCGCATGATCAATCCGTAGTAAACCTTAGCTGTTACTGAAAGCTATATTTCCTCCCGTGACATTGAAAGGTGTATTTACTGTCAGAGACTGTAACATCAGTTCAATATGGTGCCGTTTCTTCCGGATGTGGCTTTGCATTTAACGCTTATAATCGTAAGTACCTGCCAAATCAGTGTAACTATACAACTAAAGATGTGGGAGTCTGTATTAACGCTCGAGGCGATGCTGGAAAACACTCACGCACACACAGTGCAATTACTGTACATTCGCAACAACAGTTTATGGATTATGCATCCATCTGCAGAGGTTACTTTTCATTTGTTTCCTTACAACTTGAATTCCCTGGAAGTGTGAGCCCTTGGATCATCAGTAATGGTAATGTTTTGCAGCAGTATATTTTCAAATGTGTAAGTACAAAAAACTATAGTCTTACAGTCGATTTCTATTCAATCTGTGACGAAAGTGAAGAATAAAAATGGGTGAAAATTTACATCACCGACACGATTACAAAGCTGCAGCACATTACAGTAACCAGTTTAAGAAACGATTTGTGTATAAAGAGTAATAGACGTTGTAGGAATATATTAAAGCTACTCTCGTTCGACACCCGGCACAAAAATTTTCTCTAATGCAAGATTTTCATCCTTTTTCAAAGAGACTGCTTACAATGCTGTCATCTTGTTCTCATGGACATAAAAAGAGGAGAAGGAGCTACAGACTTACGCTGTACGTTGTTTTGAAGCGAGAGTGGGCGGGGCGTTCCTCCTGAAACATTAGCACATTACTGTTTACGATTCCTTCTTGTTCATTATTTACATCATGCGCACGCAAAAACTGTTTTAAATACTAAAACTTAAAGTGCGTACATGAATAACATAGTGTCAGAAAGGCAATTTCGAACGTATTTCTGTTCTTCAATGCCTACTTGCTCTACTAATACGACACATTTGGCCTCATCAATATAACTTCTTTTTTGTTGCTATATTTAGAATAACCAACAAGTGAAGGAAGTGATGTGAAAAGGATGCTTTCGTAATCCATTTAATTCTTCTTTAAGTGTTGTATAGATAGCAAATGATGCTGGAACTCTGTAACCAATGCTTGTTTGCTTACTGGTACTCCTCCTTCGTTACATTTGCAGCTCTCAACTCCTACGTACAACATTTTTAGTAATTCACATTTGTAAAAAAAACTTACTTGTCTGTTATTTGTTAGCCCATAAACGTGTACAATGAGGGAAGATGCAAGGCATGCTATCGTATCTTTTGCATGCTAAAAAAGTGAACGATTATTGAAATGTCAAAGAAACACAACTGAAGACCTATATGCAGAACACAGTTCTTGTCTTAATAGAATGTCAGCGTATCATCAGTCTCTTGTAATTCACACATCTTCTCACTTAGAAATATTACATATGCTGCATGATTAAGTGTCTGACCAGTAATAGCGTTTTACAGCATAAAAAACGATATAATTTTTGAAAATGTTCCAGCACTGTGCAATACTATAAATGTGATTAAGGGAATGGTCTCAAACCCTGCGACTCCGTAAAATGGATAAATTTGCTCTAACGTATGTATAACACATAGGCCTACCTTTCCAAGTTGCTTCATTTCACGGAATATTACTCGCCAGTAACTCGGTCAGTTTTTCAGGAATAACCACGCCTCCTACAAACCAGTGTGGCAACGCTGTTTCGTTGGCCAACTCGAAGCCTATGGTGAATTACTTATGTGTTTTACTGTTGTCTTGTACGTTAAGAGTATGTTTGTTAGCCCAGAAATGAGAAGTGGCCTTTCGCAAAATGGCTCGCGTTGATAACACGTTTCTTCTGCGAACACGATAATTGTATTAAATCGGATAACTGTAAGTATACTTATTGTGCCCTAATCCGTAAAATTTTAACCAATAAAGTACTTGAGTTAGCAAAGTTTTGTGTTAGCCGTTTACTTGTGCTGCCAGAATATTTTCATTGCACATGCTTGTAGCTTTTAAAGTAAGACATTCGCCGATTTTTTTTTTTTGCATTATGGTAGTATACTGTAATTTTTCATTTGCAGATGGCTCCAAAACTTTCGTTTCGTAATGGCACTGTAATGGACTTAGCTGAAAATCAACCTGTTATAGTGCATGAACTGTGTTGGCTTTCATGATTTCGTTTGCATTTGATGATGTGAAAGAAATTGTCAGTTTACTTCTAGTAAGAACTCTCACACGTTCAGAGATATTGGAGCTTAATTTCAAAAAACTGACAATCATTTCAAGATGCGGTTTCAAGTTACTCATAGTAATTTCTGATAATCGCCTGAACAGAAATATGTTTGCTTTGTTGAGCAATGAACCATCAGTTAGCTTTATCACACGTTTCAGTCCACACACTTTTGATTTTATACATCTATTCAAATGTATTAGAAACAATTGGTTAAATATAAATGAAGTTGAGAAAACATTTACTATACCTGACTTCGGTAATCCAGTAGAAAATGCACATCTACAAGCAAAATTTTCTGTAATTAGAGACCTGTACACAAGCGAAACAAATAAATCACTTAAAACTGCGCCAAAACTCATTATAAGACTGTGTATCCCAATAATATAGTTGGACAGAAAGTTAGTTTAGTTGATAATACTTTTCATGACACCACTATCTCTCTTTAAAATTAAGTAACAGTAACTCAGGTACTCTGATGTTCTTTGGAATAATTCGCAAACTATGGAAAATTGTTAACATTCGCAGTCCAATGAAAGAAACATTGAAGAGGAATCTGTTGGAACTGTCATTTTCATCAGTAGATGATGAACGTTTCAACTTCATCAGCAGATTCCCAAAGTGGTTAGAAGTGGGTAACAAAATGTATGTTGCAAATAATGGTTCCCGAGGTTTCTTGAAAAGGACGCATTTTTGCAATGCATAATCTGAAACAATTAAAGAAATAATTGTACACGGCTTAACTAAATTGAAGCTGCCATATGTTGTACCTGGCAAATTTGAAGCTGGTGGACTTGAAAACCGCTTCCAGTCATATCGTCAGATGTCAGGTGGGAATTAAAGTGTTTCAGTGGAACAGATTTTAGAATTTGAAAAGAAAATTAGGATCAAAAATCATATAGGATTTCATTTTGTAAAGTATGGCAGAGTGAAGTTTGATGTCACCTCACAAGAATTTGTAAATGCAAATGTAAATGAACTTATAAAAGTGGAAAAGACTCTACAAAATGATACTCTTTGTGTTTGCCGTAGCTCATGTTTCAATGTTCTCAACATGATGCTACCATATTTTGGGGAAATTCGTACCCCAAATTACACTAAGTTAAAGAATGGCAGTTGTAGAAATAAAAGTTTGGGAAATAAGAGAAAACTTTCCACTCTGTTGTGTAGTGTTCAATGTTCTTGGTGCACAGTACTAAAATAAAACAGATGTAACCCCTTGCATTTTATTATTTAAATATATCCCCTCTACTATGTCCTTAATGTTGTCTGATCGATGCTGTAGTTTAGAACTACTGTGTTTGCCTTTCTTGCCTGCTGCAGACTGTACCGCAGCCACATAATTTTCCTCTGTTCATGAGTATTTTACAACGTACATATAAATTTTGCTTGTCAAATTGGTGACACATACTGAAATTCTAGAGTCTATAGTCATTTTGGTACTGGTGGTCTACCGGTTTCGGCGACAAGAAAAGCGGTGCAAACTGGATTGCGAACTTCACAGTTCTCTTACTACAGTTGACTTATTTGAAACGTTTAGCCGATCCTCTTCTCTGGATATGCGGCTGCGTCGACCTCCATAACTTCTTCTCCGAAGAAATAATGCTGGTTACAGGAACAAAAAAATTACTATCTCTCTCACTTGAAATAACTCGGTACTCTCATACTTTCAGTTCAGCTCAGGTGTCTTTTCCTTTCCACAAGTTTCATATACACCGAAATTCTCGAGTCACTACATATCCCTCCCCTTAGCTCGAACACACGATAATTTATGCATATTCATTATGTACTTTAATATCTCACATAACGCTAATTTACATTTTAATTAGTATACATTATATTTCCTTTAGCATTCGTGTACTTAGTATCTACCTGTCCATTTCCTGTTTTGATAATAACTATCTTAGCATTTCACCTAATGTTGTAGTTAGTACTTTTATATCTAGGAATCGTGAGGACAACATTCTTGATATCCAATCACATACTCCAGGTGTCAGAGACACTTAATTATTTCTTTCTTAATTCTAATTCTCTGTACTATTTTTTATTTAGTACGTAATAACTTCATTACCTACAGTAGCTTGTAGTCTGGAGCAACTCTGGGCAAATGAAATTGTTGTTTCCGACACTCATAAACATAAAACATAATAATGGTAGTGGAATATAGAATTCAAATTTACCATAATAATTCCTACAAAATGTGTGACGTCTACCACGATACTGTCCTGTTCCCTTTAGGAACAGTACCTATACCTTACATACAGGTTGACCTATGAGTGCACTTCCTCCTTCTGTTTCGGTAGGTACGCTCTTCTTAGTTCCTATTTTCCTATGGTACAGGTCAATCCCCTTCTTGGTGTCCCTGTGCGCACAATATAGGTCAGCCTTTCTCGGGTCTGCCTATCTGCCCTCTAAATCCAATAAATTCTGGGTGCGCCCCCAGCCCCCCTTTATCCTTTCTGAGTAGGACTCATGGTTCATTTTCCAAGTATACATCCTTATGTATACTATAATTAAATATCCTCTGGAAAATAAAATCTATTTCACACATTTTAATACTTCACTTAATCTCCTAGAGTCCTCCACTACACTCCCGCTTCTAAGCTTCCAGTAGACACCACATTGATATACACTATTCAATATATCATACATTTACTTATGCTATACTTGTCCCACTATCCTACAAATCATAAGAAAAAATGTTCGACTGACATTCCTGAATAATTATCACAATTAGCTCCTCCCAGGCTTATGCTCATTAAGTCCTCCTTGGTGTAAGCTCTCCTTAATTACTCACACTTCCTTCTTACTTATCCATGATGTAGAATTATCAATTTTTTTTGTTTTTTTAAATATTATATCCTTATGTACATATGCGTTATACAATCGTCATTGTTCTGATACATATATTTTCCTATGTATATATACATATAAATAAATATCTCTATGATAGTTTGTTTCACGTACCTAAGCAATGTAGAGCCGTCATAGTGAACGACAATGTGTGCATATAACCCTAAAGTGTCCCTATATAACCATGTGTGCGATGTAGAACCGTCACAGTAAACGACAATGTGTGAATCCTTTCCCGATGTCCACATTTCTTTCCCCCTACAACCCTTGACGGTTCTCCCCTTTTGATGTGTAAGATTATTGTTTGCGTATTCGTATTTTTTGTGTGTACGTGTAAGCGTGTTTGTGTAGCCTGATTCTTCGCCCCTACTTATATAAAATAAGTTGAAGGTCATTGGAAACTACGGAAAATGAGAAGGACTTCTGCGATAGAAGTATATGAATATGGAAAGAGGGAAAGATAGATAGATACTCAAAGGTAAAAGTAGAAATGGTTGCTAAGATCGAAGAAGTGAAAGAAGATAGCCCCAAAGACAGGAAAAACTTCCCACTCCCCTTCCTCAGGATCTTTACTTCGTCGGTACTTGAGTGAGAAGCCGGGGGAGGTATGTTGTTAAACGTCTCCCACAGAACGGACATTCTCACCTTCGCCTTTGAGTTCCCCGAAGAAATTCTTTAAAGCCCCTATGGAACGGCAAATGGTGAAGAATCATTACACTTGTTTGCGAGGGTGCGTTTGAAAGGTGTGGTGTGTGTTCTGTCTTAGCTATGATTTATTTGTTAGTGTAAATCATGCTTTAGTCTATAATACCCACCCTTTCCAAAACCAATACAAACCCTCCCATCTACATTTCATAAAAGGTATAAAATATTCCATACTAAATAGAAAATTAAACACTATGATAAAATAGTTGTTTAGTCATTAAGCTTATACTGCATTTTTATACACACATAAAAGATTATTTTCAGTTCATGTCGTCTAGATATCGTTCTGTTTGAATAGTACCATAATATGATGTTTTCCACTAATACTACATACTATTCGTGGCATTTCATGTTTAGAGATCACTGTTTATCCGTGATTCTCTTAAGTCTATTATCTTTTAGTCATATTTAGTTTCCTAGCTACTAACGTTATAGGATAGTTTAAGAATTAGAGAACAGATTACAGAATAGTTTAAGATATGAAGGGAATTCGGTGCAGGAAAAGTAGTACAGAAGAAACACCGAAAACAACTAGGGATCCGACGGTCGTCACCCCACCCGTCAACACAGAACGTTAACGTCCCTGGGGGACAGATGTCTCTCCGCCCGGATCCCATGGATCTGACATTAACCTCACTCGATTACTTACGACCAATACTTCTCGTTAAATTTTGGCCGAAAGCCTCCTCACGACAAAACAGTTACCACTTTACTAGGAAACACAACATTAAGTAAAGTTACTCTATTTTCTACTTTGTCATGGACAAGTTTGAATTCTTTTCACAAGTCGTCTATAACATTACTATTATCATTAAGTTTGGAAAAAGCAACAGTCGAAACGTTTCCGAAGATTATCCTCGCGACAACTTTTCGATCGATTATTTCCTCTACCTGTTCCTCCAGATTACTTATATTTATTGTGTCTGATGTTGCTAGTTTCTCTTTAAATTTCCTTTCCACATTATCAACTCGAGTGTTAACGCCTGCAATTTGCAGTTGGACTATAGGAATTAGCTTGTCCTGTTTCTCAAGTGTGTAGTCCCTGCTTTACGCATCAAATGTAACATTACATATACTTTGAAATGATCCCAATATTTCACTGATTTCAGATTGTACATTTATCTTCAATATCAAATACTCGTTTTTTAGCTAAGTCCTGAAATTGGTTACTCTGGATCTGACTAAAGTCAGTGAACAGTTGGTTTACATGGATAGTCAGGGAATTACTTAATTCATTCTTTAAATATAATAACAAGCTCTCCACTTTATCATTTAAGGTATTGAACATAGCATTTAAAACCTCACCCTGTGCTTCTAGTTTTTCACTTAAATTAGCACTGAGTTCCTTTCTTATAGCAACTGAACCCACCTCCTGTTCATCTAATCTATCATTTAACGGAGTATTTACTGAATCTAAGTAAAGACTTAGTTCTTGTCTTAAAGTAGCTGAATTTGCACTAATTTGCATCTAATTTTTCACTTAAAGCTGCGAATTGAGCATTTGCAGCTGCACTTTCGTCTTCTAATCTAGCATTTAGTTGAGTATTCACCGAGTCTAATTTAAGACTTAGTGCTTTAATTAAATTTCCTACCTCAGTCCAGTCTGGCATTTCTTTTGTCAGTGTTATGGCCATGGCTGGTTCTGATGTTTCCCCAGTTTTTTTGAGTATTATCCATATTTTTCTTACTTTTAAATCGTGTTATCATTTTAAAAATTCACCTCTGAGTATAATAACTATACTAACAGTCTATTATTGAACAGTGTCCTTAACTTCACACTCAATTAATTGTCTTTCGCCCACCCTGCGTAGAGTTTTAGACTGCGTCGGTGAGCAGGTGTGGAATCAGCGCCGGTGAACAGCACGAGCGCCAGCAGCGTCAAAGGTGGGTTTCAGCGACGGTGTCGGTGAACGGATTTGCAGCCAGCACCGGTGAGCTGGCGTCGTTGGCGTCGGTTGCTGGGTACGGGGTCCACGCCCCCGCGATGTATGTGACGGCTGCTTACACTTCGTCGTCGAATAAATCTGGTCGTAACTCTTCTTAGTCTAAACAGTTGAGATTTTCCTTGCGTCTTTTCTTGTAAGGTATTTATTAATTTTCACCCCTTTTCACCGTTTATGCCGACTGGGAGGGCGGTGTGCTGACCACACGCCCCTCCTATCCACATCCTTAGCTGAGGATGACATGGCGGTCGGGTGGTCCTGATGGGCCACTTGTGGCCTGACGACGGAGTGCTTTACCGTTTACGCAGAATTCAACTCTGCGAAACAATTTCCCTGCCTTGTTACTATTGGTCGCTATAGCTATTCACAATATCTTTTCATCTTGATTTAGTTTGGAAATTCCTCTTTCTTCGAGTCCTGATCACGTCGGTCTCCACGTTCTGACGGTTTCGGCGACAAGAGAAGCGATACAAACTGGACTGCGAACTTCACACTTCTCTTACTACAGCTGACTTACTTGAAATGTTTAGCCGATCCTCTTCTCTGGATACGCGGCTGCGTCGATCTCCGTAACTTCCTCTATGAAGAAATAATGCTGGTTACAGAAACCAAAAAACTACTGTCTCTCTCACTTCAAATAACTCGGTACTCTCGTACGTTCAGTTCAGGTGTATTTCCTTTCCACAAGTTTCATATGAGCATACAAACTCTTGCAAATCAACTACACCGATACCCATTAGATATAATTAAATATAATCACAATTGCCTGGTTTTAACAACGAAATAATTTATAGACGTCCCACGCGTCTTGCTTCGTTCAGAGCTAAGACATGAAGTAAGTTAAAAGCCTATTATCAAAAAGTACGTTTTTCTTTTTCTTTTTTTTTTTCAACAATCACAGTCACTAACACAGAAAAGAATAGCATTTAATTACTCCGTGTCCTCTCACACAGCGTCTGTGGCTCTTGCGGCAAACACTTGTCGGCGTCGTTCGACTGCCCCGCTTATCGTCTTATCATTACAGACTTCCAACCTGCACACAGAAACCGGCGGCCCAGTAGATACGTTCCCGCTCTCTTACTTGCCTTTAAAATATCGGGTGTACGAGATGGTGGAAGGCCGAGTGTCTAGAATTCTCACCGGAATTCTCACTACTATGGGCTGTTTCATCTCTTAACCCTCCCAGTCTTTTACAAAGGAAAGTTACATTTTTTATTTTTTTTGTAACGTTTCAAATCAGTAAATTAGTTGTCGTCAGTTGTACTGTTGGGGGTAGACTAAAATATCAAAAATATCTACAGTTTAGTAAATTTTGACGTTGCTAGCACTTCTGTTATTTATTCTCTCTCATAACTGATATAAAACAGCAAGTAAAATTTCGGGAAATGAAATCTATATACACACACTACTGACGGTAACTTATTGTACCTACATCTTAAAGTGAAAGTATTGTAAAGAACATGTTTTCGGAAATGCCAGAAGAGGCAATTTGGAAATAGTTTTCTTAGAAAAAAATGATCGTTACCAATGTGTGTAAATGCATAGAAAGTACTTGAAACTGTCACTTCGTAACTACTAGCGTATTTAATCCAATAGGCATATGCTGTGTAAGCATATGCTGTGTAGGCATATGCTGTTTTTGAAAGTTTAAGATTTTCTCAGCATTCTACTTTCTTGTATCGGCTTTTCTACTGATGACCTAAGCAAGTGAAATTGTAATTCTTAAATTCTACGAGATTAATAGTAATGAATAATGTGATGCGAACAGAAAAAGATAAAAATTTGTGCACAGCTGAAAACATACTAGTTTATGCTTTATTGTTGACGTTGTTATACATACGAAATAAGTTGACGAAAACGGGTGACTGAATAGAATACTGTGAAGGAAGAGGTAGGCATGGATTATACAAAACTCCTTCCTATACTTTAACCTTCCTGTACCATTAAACTCCAGTAATGCTTGGTGCTCGTCGAGTGTGTGTTGAAATCGGTAGGAGAAAATGTTGTAAATTACTGAATTGGTGACACTATAATTCAGTGAAGTATTCGGCTGAATGGGCAGTTGAATAAGTGGCAACAAGTACTGCAAGGCGGGCACCATATCACTTTTACATGTATTTCACAAACACCCGTAGCGACATGTCTTCTATTCTCAACAACCGGCCGACGAAAAGCAGGGACTACAGATTGTCAGACCGAACATTCCATCCTGTTAGTTGAAGGAGGCCGTGGAATAACCGAACATATCACAATTGACATGTACGTCTACTATGATCATCTGCTTCATTTTAATTTTGAATTTCATTTTGAGGTTTTCAAAGTGCGTAAGTCCATACCATGCTTTGTGACATACCAATATTTCGTTACTTAATTTTATGTATCATTTTCACAATGCATCGTAATGGTGAGGAACGAGTTATCACATATTAATACCAGTTTTTTTCTGTAAATATGCTTCCAGGCTGATCATTTATTGTTTTCTTAATTAAAAACAGACGGATATTAGTTCGTTATTCCTACCCATTATACATTACAATAATAGACAGTCTTCTGTGGGATAAGGGGTGTTGTTAAAGAGAAACATTTTTTTATCACTAGCGGAATGATCTAAACTTTTGGTTGCAGCATTGCGAGTCCCTGTTTGTTCTGCACGCAACCTTAATGTGGCCTAATGAATGTCATTTGTGTCTTCTGGTGTTGTAATTATGTACATCATTGTTCCTGATGAAGTGCAGTGGGTTATTTGCAACAAACTTCATGAGGGATTCACTATACTGTCAAGCGGATAAATCTGTACTCACATGCCAAGCGGCAGGCAGGCAGGACGAAAGAGTGTTCCCATAAGTTTTCGACCACAAAGTTCTTTAGAAAGGAAGCAAAGCACACCCGCACGCACACACACACACACACACACACATCTACGTGGATACTCTGCAAATCACATTTAAGTGCCTGGCAGCGGATTCATCGAACCATCTTCACAATTCTCTATTATTCCAATCTCGTATAGAGCGCGGAAAGAATGAACACCTATATCTTTCCGTACGAGCTCTGATTTCCCTTATTTTATCGTGATGATCGTTCCTCCCTATGTAGGTCGGTACAACAAAATATTTTCGCATTCGGAGGAGAAAGTTGGTGATTGGAATTTCGTGACAAGATTCCGTCGCAACGAAAAACGCCTTCCTTTTAATGATGTCCAACCCAAATCCTGTATCATTTCTGTGACACTGTCTCCCATATTTCGCGATAATACAGAACGTGCTGCATTTCTTTGAACTTTTTGGATGTACTCCGCCAGTCCTATCGGGCAGGGATACCACACCGCGCAGCAGTATTCCGAAAGAGGACGGACAAGAAAGTGTAGGCAGTCTCCTTAGTAAGTCTGTTAGATTTTCTCAGTGTCCTACCAATAAAACTCAGTGTTTGGTTAGCCTTCCCCCAACATTTTCTGTGTGTTCCTTCCAATTTAAGTTGTTCGTAATTGTAATACCTAGGAATTTAGCTGAATTTATGTCTTTTAGATTACATTGATTTATCGTGTAACCGAAGTTTAACGAATTCCTTTTAGCACTCATGTGGATTAACTCACACTTTTAGTTATTTAGGGTCAACTGCCACTTTTCGCACCATTCCGATATTTCTTGTAAATCGTTTTGCAGTTTGTTTTCATCTTCTGATGACTTTATTAGTCGATAAACGACAGCGTCATCTGCAAACAACCGAAGACGGCTACTCATATTGTCTCCCAGATCGTTTATATAGACAAGGAACAGCAAAGGGCCTATAACACTACCTTGGGGAACGCCAGAAATCACTTCTGTTTTCCTCGATGACTTTCCGTCAATTACTACGAACTGTGACCTCTCTGACACGAAATCACAAATCCAGTCACATAACTGAGACGATATTCCATAAGCACGCAATTTCACTACGAGCCGCTTGTGTGGTAACAGTGTCAAAAGCCTTCCGGAAATCTAAAAATACGGAGTAGATCTGAAATCCTTTGTCAATAGTACTCAACACTTCATGTGAATAAAGAGCTAGTTGTGTTTCACAGGAACGATGTTTTCTAAACCTATGTGGACTGTGTGTCAATAGACCGTTTTCTTCGAGGTAATTCAAAATGGTTCAAATGGCTCTGAGCACTATGGGACTTAACATCTGCGGTCATCAGTCCCCTAGAACTTAGAACTACTTAAACCTAACTAACCTAAGGACATCATACACATCCATGCCCAAGGCAGGATTCGAACCTGCGACCGTAGCAGTCGCGCGAGGTAATTCATAATGTTCGAACACAATATATTTTCTAACACACACACACACACACACACACACACACACACACACACACACACGCACACACACACACAGTTCTACCAGAATCTTTTTTAGGGATGGAGGAACTGTGAACAATGAATAATTATGTCAGTGGAAGGAATTTACGTATGAGATGCTGCAGCAACAGTCAGCCTGGTCATGTGGCCGTGTTTGGTATGGGGGCGAGACAGTTGATACAGTGTGGCTCGGATGACGGAGCGTTTGTGGTTAGCAGGGCAATGAAAAACAGTGGAAAGAGTTAAAGTAAAGAGCGCATCCATAATACTTGTATACAAAAGTTGCTTGAACGGCTCCATTTACGAATGAAATGTGATTCCTTTAAAGTTAAGATTACAATCGGATTGTTTAATACACCTGTAAATGACACACGCTGGCATTTAGCTACTAAGTTTCCACACAATCAAAGCATCAGGTACTATTTGGATGCGACCACAAAAGTAGATAGATATCGCTAACGGTCGAAATTGGGCATCAGCGCGTCAGAGTGACATCACGGGGAACTACCACCGTGGTGAACCATGGAGGTATAATGAGCTGAACCTAATGTTTTGGCTGTGTAAGATGGCGGACATCGACTTAAAATTTGTGACGTAATGACAGCTTCATTCTTTTTGTTCTCAATGTTCAAATGTGTGTGAATTCCTAAGGGACCAAACTGCTGAGGTCATCAGTCCCTAAACTTACACACTACTTAAACTAACTTATGCTAAGAACAACACACACCCCTGCCCGAGGGAGGACACGAAGCTACAGCGAGAGGGGCCACGCAATCCGTGAAATGGCGCCTTGTTCTCAATAGTAGACTTTTAGGTACAGTATCTCGTCTTTTCAAATACTAAGATACGTGTTCACAATTTTGTTTTCAGTGTTCCACTGTTGTCTGAATGTCGAAACTAAATACAAAAACGAAACATTGAATATTTCTGAAATAAAGTTTGAAGAATTACTAAAGAGTTTCAGGTGGGAATGATTTGGATAATGTGCATGTAGACGTTGATTAAAGCTTATTACATAGCTTCGCGAAATTTTGGGTTTATTTTTTGTTACACTTTTTCCACGTGAAGCCATACTCATCAGTTTACCTTTTATAACGAAATAAAGTTCGTACTACTGCTAGGAACATTTTTCATGTATTCTGTGGATGTCCCCATTACACGTGAAAAGTAGAGCAAAGACAGCATGAAACCACTCTGCATTGTTGCCAAGTTTATTCAAGACGTCTGATAGAAGATGGTGGCCATCGATGTGGTCACGTCACATGGAAGTCATGCAGGGAAGTTCAAATTTTAGTGGGACAACAGGTCAATTGGGCTACCTCCACTAACCCAACACCCCTCCCCTGTCCCCTCCCCTCACCATCCCCTACCCTTCTCTACCCTTTCAGGAAAATGGCGGGAAAAGGACTCAGACTGTGCTGCATTGCTGGATGCAGGGGAGGTAAGTCTTTATTTTGCATGCATTGTTTATTTAAGCAGTTTGTGTTGCCATAGGTAGGACCCGTGGTCTATGGGTAGAATCTTTGATTAGTAATCAAAACGTCCTCGGTCCCAGGTTCTAACCCCGCCACTGCTTCAATGTTGATCAATAATCAGCATTGTCGGCCAAAGACTTCCGGCATAAGAAGTCGCCCTCATTCTGTCAAAGGCCTTGTAAAAAAGGGCGGAGGAGCGGACAGAGGTTCACGGCACTCTCTTGTCCTAGAGGTAGGAAACTGCACTAAAGGCCGAAGAATCAGCAGTGATCAACGGCATGAGGATACAGAAGGCAATGGAAACCACTGCATTAAAGACACGTAACGTGTATCAACAGGACACGTGACCTGTAATTGAAAAGTGTCATGATGATCTCTCCATTGACAAAAGATTCCGGAACAGTCCCCCATTCAGATCTCTGTGAGGGGACAGCCAAGGGGGAGGTGACCATGAGAAAAATATTGAATAATAAACGAAAGGATAACGTTCTACGAATCGGGGCGTGGCCATTCTGAAGCTTGAAGGTAGTCGTGAAACTATAAAATCTGAAAAGAGAAATGCAAAGGGTCAGTATAGATACAGTAGGGGTCAGTGAAGTGAAATGGAAAGAAGACAAGGATTTCTGGTCAGATGAGTATAGCGCAATATCAACAACAGCAGAAAATGGTATAACTGGGGTAGATTTGTTATGAGTAGGGAGGTAGGGCAGAGAATGTGTTACGGTGAACAGTAGAGTGATGGGGTTGCTCTTATTAGAATTGACAGCAAACCAACCATAGTTTAGGTATATATGGCGACGTCACAACTGAAGATGAAGAGATAAAGAAAGTATTGGAGGATATTGAAATGGTAATACAGTACGTAAAGAGAGACGAAATTCTAATAGTTATTGGAGACTGGAATGCGGTTGTAGGGGAAGGAGTAGAAGAAAAGCTTACAGGAGAATATGGGCTTGGAATAAGGAATGAGAGAGGGGAAATACTAAGTGAGTTCTGTAACAATTTTCAGCTAGTAATAGCGAATACTCTGTTCAAGAATCACAAGAGGAGGAGGTATACTCGGAAAAGGCCAGGTGATACGGGAAATTTCTGTATACAGAAGTACTAAGAATATCTCTGAAGCAATAGATATCACAATAAGGAGTAGCTCAGTAGACAGTACAGCTGAAGTGGAACGGACATCTTTAAAAAAGGCCATCACAAAGAAACCATGGGTAACAGAAGAAATAATTTGATCGTTGAAAGGAGGAAGTACAAAAATGTTCCGGAAAACTCAGGAAATACAGAAATACAAGTCGCCGAGGACTGAATTAAATAGCAAATAGAGGGAAGCTAAGATGAAATCGTTGCGTGAAAAATGTGAAGAAATCGAAAAAGAAATGACTGTCGGAAGGACAGACTCAGCATAAAGGAAAGTCAAAACAATCTTCGCTGACATTAAAATCAAGTGTAGTAACATTAAGAGTGCAACGGTAATTCCACTCCTAAGTGTGGAGGAGAGAGCGGATAGGTGGAAAGAATACATGGAAAGCCTATACGAGGGGGAAGATTTGAATCATGTGATGGAAGAGGAAACATGAGTCTATTTAGAATAGGTAGGGGAACAGTACTAAAAATAGAATTTAAAGGAGCTTTGGAGGACTTAAGATGAAATAAGGTAGAAGTAATAGATAACATACCATCAAAATTTCTAAAATCATTGGGGAAAGTGGCAACAAAACGACTGTTCACCTTCGAGTGTAGGATGTATGAGTCTGGCGACATACCATTTTACTTTCGGAAAAATATCATCCACTCAATTCCGAAGTCTGCAAGAGCTGACAAGTACGATAATTATCGCACAATCAGCTTAACGGTTCATGCATCCGAGGTGCAGACAAGAATAACATACCGAAGAATGGAAAAGAAAATTGAGGATGTGCTAGATGACGATCAGTCTGACTTCAGAAAAGGTAAAGGCACGAGAGAGGCAATTCAGACTTTGCTGTTGATAATGGAAGCAAGAATAAAGAAAAATCAAGACACGTTCATAGGATTTGTCGACTTGGAAAAAACGTCCGACAATGTAAAATGGTGCAAGATGTTCGGAATTCTGAGGCAAATAGGGATAAGTTATAAGGAGAGACGGGTAATATACATTATGTACGAGTCTTCGGAATTGAGTGGATGATTTTTTCCGAAAGTAAAATGGTATGTCGCCAGACTCATACATCCTACACTCGAAGGTGAACAGTCGTTATGTACGAGAGGCACGAGGGAATAATAAGAGTGGACAACCAAGAACGAAGTGTTTGAATTAAAAAGGGATGTAGTCTTTCCTCTCTACTGTTAAATCAGTACATCGAAGAAGCAATGATGGAAATAAAAGAACGGTTCAGAAGTGGAATTAAAATTCAAGGTGAAAGGTATTAGTGATACGATTTGCCGATGAAATTGCTATGCTGAGTGAAATGAAGAAGAATTATATGATCTGCTGAACGGAATGAACAATCTAATTATGGACTGAGAGTAAATCAAAAAAGACGAAAGTAATGAGATGCAGCAGAAAAGAGAACAGGGTCAGGATTGATGGTCACGAAGAAGATGAAGTCAAGGAATTCTGCTACCTAGGCAGTAAAATAACCAATGACGGACGGAACAAGGAGGACATGAAAAGCAGACTAGCAATGGCAAATAGGGCATTCCTAGTCAAGAGAAATCCACTATTATCAGACATAGGCCTTAATTTGAGGAATAAATTTCTAAGAACTTCTGGAGCACAGCATTGTATGATAGTGAAACATGGACTGTGGGACAAGCGGAACAGAAGAGAATTGAAGCATTTGAGATGTGGCGCTACAGGCGAATGTTGAAAATTAGGTGGACTGATAAGGTAAGGAATGAGGATGTTCTTGGCCGAGCGGTGAAAGGCGCTACAGTCTGGAACCGCACGACCGCTACGGTCGCAGGTTCGAATCCTGCCTCGGGCATGGATGTGTGTGATGTCCTTAGGTTAGTTAGGTTTAAGTAGTTCTACGTTCTAGGGGACTTATGACCACAGCAGTTGAGTCCCATAGTGCTCAGAACCATTTGAACCATTTTTTTGAGGAGGTTCTGAGCAGAATCGGAGAGGAAACGAATATGTAGAAAACACTGATAAGGTGAAGGAACATGATGATAGGACATCTGTTAAGACATGAGGGAATGACTTCCATGGTACTAGAGGGAACCGTAGAGGGCAAAAACGGTAGAGGAATACAGAGATGGGCCTACATCCACCAGATTATTGAGGACGTGGGTTGCAGGTGCTACTCTGAGATGAAGAGGTTGTCACAGGAGAGGAATTCCTGGCGGGCCGCATCAAACCAGTCAGAAGACTGATGACCCAAAAAAAAAAGGTAGTAGCTCCAGAAGTGTTCATCATGAGGTCGGGAGACCAACTGACTTAGTTCACAGCACCACTACCAGAGGGCGTTGTTGGCCTTCCCCCTCTCCGCTCCCATAACTTAATCCAAGGTAGTCTGAGCAAAAAATTAAGAGAAAAGGCCTCAGTCTGTGACTAGTTGCTGGACTGGGAGGATGGACGTAGTAATTGTTTTCTGTATTCAATGGATGAGATGTCTGTGCTGGAGAAGGAGGTGTATATCAGCTGTAACCATTCATGTGAGGACTGTGTCGATAGCAGTGATTTTGGTGAAGACAAATACGCTTAATGGAATAATGAAAATTCAGCAGAATGAAGCTAAGTTATCCTTCGCTACTCATAATGACATAAACGTGGCTGTAACCTTAGATCATTAAAGTTCAGATGGTCGGTCTTTCGAAGCATAAGAAGCACGACACTCACCCACTCTAGCTCGTGGCCCCTCCAGTGGGCTTTGAGATTGGGGCAGGGAGCGTGCTGCCTCACAGCACGACCATGCGGTAGCCGTAGAGCCGCGCGCTAAGCACCTCCTGTCATGTTGGAAATACCCACAGCCCTCCTCCTCCTTCCCATCCCTGGCGCACTGATTCCCTTCGTCACTGAACACCAACTGCTTCAGGGGTTATTACATCTCGTGTTGCGGAATATTGTCACATACATAATTTGAAGATGTCACAGGAAGTAAATGTACTGCTGCACAAAGAGAAAGAGAGAGACAGCTTTGCAGAAGATGCGAGAATATTTAGTCAATTACACATTATACTCAAAGGAAAGCACCACCACCACAACTGAAAACATACTCTAGAAATATCGCGGCACACTTGAGACACCATCCCAGTGACACTGCGAGAGTTTTTGTGGGAAAAACACTTGTCTTTGAGCAGGGGCTGCTTCAGGAGTTACTAAATCCAACTGAATATGTCTTTAAATACACTATCAAAACAGATCGCTGCACAGTAGTTTGGGTCAAGTTTGCGACGTATACCGCCATATTCGAACAAGCACTCTAAAAAGATCGCTGCACACTTGTGAAACCCCCTGAGATACTTCACACGCTTTTGTGGGAAGCAGATACCGAAACCGATATCAGCAGCAGTATCCGATTTTACATGCCAAAACGACGATACTCGCAAGTCGAAATAAATTTCTCTGTAACTGTAACAGGACGCTCATAACTTCTCGAGTTTTTGTTTGAAGGCACTGCTAGAGAGGAGAAATATTTCTCATTGATACAGCTGCTGTGGTGTTCATCAATTTTCAGAAACATTGAGTGGTCTAATTGTTATATTTGCTGCAGTTAGAGTCAGGGACTTCATTTTCGTCACGTCTCGAAGCACACACTGATATCTAAGAACAGATGGAAAAATCAGAACATTACACAAACAAAATTCCAAGTACTGTTCTAATGGCTGGAAGTTTCGAAGTCCTACAGTAACTGGTCTGGAGATGCTCTGAAGCCACAATGGCGGATGAGGGACATCATCCCAGAAGAGGCGGATGGTCTCCTTGGACATGTCCCTGAACACTCCTACAAAGAAGGTATCACGTTACTCTCAGGCGTCACAGAACTTTCAATTGATACCTTTCCCCCGTATTAACTGAACGAGTCTGTAGAGGCTCCTATGCCCCGCACAAAGGACGTCTTGTGAATGGAGCGTTGTGACTGGCTCTGACTGAATCAGCCGCCAAACTGCTGCTGTTGGTGTGGGAGTAGTGTCCGCCATTTTCTGCAGACAGACGAATTACGAGACTTTCAGCGGCGAAACTATTTTGTACATATCGAAAATACCATACCGCAGCCATATTGCACTGACAGTCAAATCTGCAAAAGTGGTCCACAGATCATGAAATATGGAAACAACCACCAAATACACTTCTTCAATTACACTCCTGTCGAGGAAAGCTTGAATTTTTCAGCGTGAAACTGATCTCCAACCGGTCTATGGGATCACACACCATATCGACGTAGTAAAAGCTGCTCATTACCTGCTTATAGCTATAGACCACCAGACACTGCGAAGACAGACAGATCCCAAAAAAACATAAGCACGTGTGTATTGTTGTTTGATATATTGTTTCTTCTGCTGTAACACATCTAAACAGCGTATGACACAGTTCGTACACCGCCATATGTTTTGTTTTTTCCACCACGACTTTGAGGTCTGTGTCACGTTCTAAACTGATATTAACACTTCTTGATCCTCCAATGGCTCTGACTGAAAGCTGAACATCGCACGGTGCAAATTATACTGCTACTCTCACAACACAAACACACACACACACACACACACACACACACACACACACACACACACACACACACAGGATGATTTTATTTGAAGATAGGCACAACATATTGAAACTGGAACAGTTCTGCAGCGCTATGGAACGTTCCAAAATAACTGTCCGCAAAGGTAATGTGAACAAATCTTTCCACAGTGATGAGATAGCTGTTGGATTGGTGTTCCATTTCGATTGATTCCTCATATTGCTGTCAAGCACTCGATCACTGTTTCGGTGCTAGCCATTCCCCAGAAGCTGTTGCCCCGCCAGCAATACTCTTTCTCCATATCAGACAAGGGAATCAGTCAGTCATTATGTGGTAATTAACGGCATGCCAGTGAACAGATAAGGTGGATAAGACACTGTCAATGTACTGTAATAAGCACCACAACTAACAGTGTTATCGATTTTAAAATTTTACCAGCTTTTGCGTAATTTCAACACCGACCAATGACACTGCAGCATGCTCCCCAATTTCTAGCCGGTCGGTGTGGCCGTGCGGTTCTAGGCGCTTCAGTCTGGAACCGCGTGACCGCTACGGTCGCAGGTTCGAATCCTGCCTAAGGCATGGATGTGTGTGATGTCCTTAGGTTAGTTAGGTTTAAGTAGTTCTAAGTTCTAGGGGACTGATGACCACAGATGTTAAGTCCCATAGTGCTCAGAACCATTTGAACCATTTGAACCCAATTTCTGTACCATCGCTAAACCGCCACTGCACTAATTTTCGCGTACCAATATACTAGATTGCAAATATAGATAGATGACTGTACAGTACGTCCATTCATTGTTAATTTTAAACATATACACCAATGTATACGGGACAGCGATCTTCATATTTCTAGCACTTTGATCACAATGCGTGATTTACGATTACCATTGCCAATCTTTCCCTATACAGACGGGAGTCACAGAGCATTCTCGCATTCTTAGGATAAAGTTAGAGATCGAAAGATCTCCTCACTTTGTCTTTGATGAACGCTCCCTGTTCACAAGTAGACTGCTACATTCCAGAGCGAGCCGAATCCGTAACTGCAGTTCCGCACCTATCTTACTCACGGCACCCATGCAGGTGCACAAGGTTCCTTCAAATGCGTGCATGTCATGGAGGTTAGCACCCCTTATCTGTGTACGAGGTGTAGAAACATGAAACCGCAATGTCTCTATAGATGGCGCTAGCCATCAATATAGGACCTGTGAGACCACACCTGCAGCGCCATCTACTTCCTCTAACAGCTGACGACGAGTGTCAGCACACAGTAACCCAAGTTCCATTCATTGGTATCTGTTTCAGGCAGGAGTGAGCTAGCGGTTCTAGGCGCTACAGTCTGGAACCGCGCGACCGCTACGGTCGCAGGTTCGAATCCTGCCTCGGGCATGGATGTGTGTGATGTCCTTAGGTTAGTTAGGTTTAAGTACTTCTAAGTGCTCAGAGCCATTTGAATCATTTTTTGTATCTGTTTCAAAACCGTAAACATGTCGAGTTTTCTGCCTCCGAACTACGATTTACGGACACTATTGCTTATCTGTTATCATTTGTAGAAAACTGCTGAAGAATCGTATCGAATGCTTGTCGAAGTTTTCGGCTAACATGCTCTTGGGAAAACACAGTGTTTGGAGTGAATCAAAAAATTCAAAAGATGTGTACTACGGTCGCAGGTTCGAATCCTGCCTCGGACATGGATGTGTGTGATGTCCTTAGGTTAGTTAGGTTTAAGTAGTTACAAGTTCTACGGGACTGATGATCTCAGATATTAAGTCCGATAGTCCTCAGAGCCATCTGTCAAGCAGATGTATACATGGGGACTGCAGTACCTTACACACACACCTGTCGCTCACTTAGAATCTCCATAGTTACGAAACTGAAGACTCCATTTTACGCCCAAGATGCGACAGGGGATTGGAATGCATCACATCAATCTTTGTTCATCTAGAGAAGGGTGACAAAACAGGATGGACATGTTTCAACATCATCACACGTAATTTGGAAGTCCTGTAAAGACTGAGAGGTTTGCTGTTATCGATCGCAGGTTGACAGTGCTGTATGTCACACACAGAACGCGCAGCTGTATTCGAGTCGAATGTAGGCTATGCCACACAACTGATTCACCACGACAGAAGAACGGAAAAATAGTTAAATGAGTTGCAGCACCATCTCCCTCTCTCTAGAATGCATCATCACTCTACCATTAAATCATACCTCGTAACAAGCTCATCTCAATCGATCACTCCATCCACTTTCTGTCATTCTTTAACTCAGACGCAAGTCAATTTAGAAGCCGATGGTTGTCTTTTTTCCAAAGAAGATAGACCGTCAGAGACAGAGCACCTCGTGCTCCTGCAGTTAATAAGGCGAGTACACCGTTCGTTTGTTACATATTTTTAAGTGCTTCCAACAGGAGCGACTTACTAACAGATACTTGTGTAGTTACAAGATTATTTTTGTAATTTCTTGCATGTTCGAGTGCTTACTAGGCACAACCTTTTATTTATTTTTAATAACAGCGTAGCGAATAGTACCGCCCTTGTTATCGACCCTCATATCGTATAGGCTTTTGTTTGTTTTGGTTAGAGTTGCTCAGTGTCAGTTAGGCTGTCAGTGAGAGAGAACTTCGAATTCCTGCTGCTAATAAGCCGAGTACACCGTTCGTTTGTCACATATTTTTACGAGCTTCAAACAGGAGCAACTGCAGTAATGGATATTAACTGTGATTGCTGTGTACAGATGCGAGCTGAGTTGGCGACCCTTCGCTCACAGCGCCAGGTTCACAGCTCCAGGCTTCTGTCACACAGCTTGAGGCTGCTGCCGAGGGGCATCACTGTGGAGGGTCGAATGCGGGGATGCGAGGGAAGTCGAGCACATGCCATGTGTCCCCCTATCGGTCCACGGCTGTGGCTGCCCCAGGTACCGAGGTTGACACCTCACCCATGCTCGAGTGCGAGATCATTCCAAAGTCTGGCAGGCAGCGAAAACCTTTCCGAGGAGCCGATAGTAGGGCCTCCCCAGTTCTTTTGACGAGAAGGTTTCAGACATTATCTGTGGCTGATGATGTCTCTAAGCCGGATGCAGTCGTCAACCCTGTTCCACATGTAGCTTCTCGGCCCGTAAGGTCTGGGCATTCACAGAGGGTGGGTTTGCTAGTAGTTGGGAGCTCTAGCGTTAGGCCCTCAATGGACCCCCTTAGGAATATGGCTGCCAAGGAGGGGAAGGAAGCCAGTGTGCATTCCGCATGCATAACGGGGGGAGTCACTATGGATGTGGAAAGGGTGCCATGAAGCGTACAGGGTGCAGTCAACTGCAGGTGGTGGCTCATGTCGGTACCAATGACATGTGTCGCTTTGGATGGGAGGAGATTCTTTCTGGTTTCGGGCGGCTAATGGAAATGGGAAAGTCTGCCAGTCTTGTTTCCGAAATTAAGGCGGAGCTCACCATCTGCAGCATCGTCGTTTGGTGCAGAGTAAAGTGGAGGGTCTGAATCAGCAGCTCAGGCGATTCTGTGACCGTGTAGGCTGCAGATTCCCTGACTTGCCATAGGGTGGTGGGTTTCCGGGTTCCGCTAAATAAGTCAGGAGTCCGCTACACGTAGGGGGCAGCTACACCGGGTAGCGGAGGCTGTGTGGAAGGAACTGGGCGGTTTTTTTTTAAGTTAGGGGGTCTCAGGGAGGCGTCCGTTTGAAAGAGGGCAGCTAAAACACAGTAAGACAGTTGTAGAAACGATCGCTATTGTAGTTGTAAATTGTCGTAGCTGTGTTGGAAAAGAACCAGAGCACCAAGCTCTAATGGAAAGTACTGAAGCTCAAATTGTTATAAGTTCAGAAAGCTGGCTAAAGCCGGAAATAAGTTCAGCCAATTTTTTCAAACGATCTAACAGTGTTCAGAAAGGATAGATTAAATCAAGTTGGTGGTGGAGTATTTATTGCTGTCAGAAGTAGTTTGCCTTGTAGTGAAGTTGAATTAGATAGTTCCTAAGAAATAGTATGGGTAGAGGTTATACCTGACAATCGGACTAAACTATTAACTGGACAGTTTTACCGACCCCCCGATTCGGAAGATATAGTTGCTGAACAGTTCAAAGAAAACTTGAGTCTCATTTCAAATAGGTACCCCACTCACACAATTATAGTGGTTGGTGACTTCAATCTACCCTTGTTATGCTGGAAAAATTATACGTTTGAAGCCGGCGGCAGGCACAAAACATCATGCGAAATTCTACTGAATGCTTTTTCAGAAAATTGTTTTGAACAATTAGCTAATGGGCCCACTCGAAGTGTAAATGGTTGCGAAAGGATACTTGACCTCTTAGCAACAAATAATCCTGGACAAATAGTGAATATCGGGACGAATACAGAGATTAGTGACCACAAGGCTGTTGCTGCTAAGCTGAATACCGTAACACCTACAACCATCAAAATGAAACGCCAAGTATATATATTTAAAAAAAGCTGATAAAAATGGTCTTAACGCCTTTTTAACACACAGTCTTCGCTCCTCCCGATCTGATCATGTAAGCGTAGAAAAGTTGTGGAATGGTTTCAGAGAGATGGTATCGACAGCAATTGAGGGATGTATACCACATAAATTAATAAGTGATGATACTGAGGCCCCCCCCCAATCCATAGTACACAAAACAGGACAGGTCGCTGATGCAGAAGCACCGAAAAAAGCATATCAAATTTAAAAGAACGCAAAATCCCCAAGACTGGCAAAAGTTTTGTAGACGTTCGAAAAATAGGGAGTACTTCAATGCGAGGTGCTTTTAATAATTTCCACAACGAAATTCTGTCTCGAAGTCTGGCAGAAAATCCAAAGAGATTCTGCTCATACATAAAGCACACCAGCGGCAAGACGCAATAAATACTTCCACTACGCGATAACAACGGTGAAGTCACTGATGAAAGTGCTACTAAAGCAGAGTTATTGAACACGGTTTTCCAAAACTCCTTCGCCAAAGAGGACGTAGTAAATATTCCTGAATTCCAATCAAGAACAACTGCCAAGATGAGAAACATAGAAGTAGATATCCTCGGTGTAGCAAAGCAGCTTAAATCACTTAATAAAGCCAAGACCTCCGGTCCACATTGTATACCAGCCAGGTTCCTCTCAGAGTATGCAGGTACAATATCTCCATATTTAGCAATCATATACAACCCCTCGCTCATAGAAAGATCCGTACCTAAAGACTGGAATATTGCTCACGTCACACCAATATCCAAAAAGGGAAGTAGGAGTAATCCGCTGAGTTACGGGCCCATATCACTAACATCGATTTGCCGTAGGGTTTTGGATCATATACTGTGTTCGAACATTATGAATTACCTCGAAGAAAGCGATTTATTGACATATAGTCGCCGGCCGGTGTGGCCAAGCGGTTAAAGGCGCTACAGTCTGGAACCGCGTGACCGCTACGGTCGCAGGTTCGAATCCTGCCTCGGGCATGGACGTGTGTGATGTCCTTAGGTTAGTTAGGTTTAAGTAGTTCTAAGTTCTAGGGGACTGATGACCTTAGAAGTTAAGTCCCATAGTGCTCAGAGCCATTTGAACCATTTTTGACATATAGTCAGCACGGATTCAGAAAATATCGTTCTTGTGAAACACAAGTAGCTCTTTATACTCATGAAGTAATATCTGCTATCTACAGGGATGTCAAATTGATCCTATATTTTTAGATTTCCAGAAGGCTTTCGACGCCGTTTCTCCCAAACGTCTTCTGACAAAACTACTCGTCTTTGAAATATATTGTGCGACTCGATTCGTGATTTCCTGTCAGAGAGCCCACAGTTGGTAGTAATAGGTGGAAAGTCATCGAGTAAAAAAGAAGTAATATCCGGCGTTCCCTAAGGAAGTGTTACAGGCCCTCTATTGTTCCTGATCTATATTAACGGCATAGGAGACAATCTGGGTAGCCGTCCTAGATTGTATGCAAGTGATGCTGTCATTTACCGTCTTGTAAAGTCATCAGATGACCAAAACGAATTGCAAAATGATATAGATAAGATATCTGTATGGTACGAAGAGTGGCAATTGATACTGAATAAAGAAAAGTGTGAAGTTATTCACATGAGTACTAAAATAAATCCGCTAAATTTCGATTACGCTATAATTCACACAAATCTGAAGGCTGTAAATTTAACTAAATACTTAGGGATTACAGTTACAAATAACCTAAATTGGAATGATCGCAAAGATAATGCTGTGGGTAGAGCAAACCAAAGACTGCGATTCACTGGCTTAGAAGGTGCAACAGGTCTACTAAAGAGACTGCATACACCACGCTTGTCCGCCCCATTCTGGAGTATTGCTGTGCGGTGTGGGATCCGCATCAGGTGGAACTGAAGGATGATTTGGTTCAAATGACTCTGAGCACTATGGGACTTAAAATCTATGAACATCAGTCCCCTAGAACTTAGAACTACTTAAACCTAACTAACCTAAGGACGTCACACACAATTGACGCATAACATCGAAAAAGTACGAAGAAGGGCAACTGGTTTTGTATCATCGCGAAATAGGGGAGACAGTGCCACAGACATGATACGTGAACTAGAGTGGCAATCGTTAAAACAAAGGGTTTTTTGTTGCGACGGGATCTTCTCTTGAAATTTCAATCACCAGTTTTCTCCTCCGATTGCGAAAACATTAAGTTGGAACCCACCTACCCAGGGAAAAATGATCATCACGATAAAGTAAGAGAAATCAGGGCTCGCACAGAAAAACTTTAGTGCTTGTTTTTCCCGCGCGCCGTTCTAGAGTGGGACAGTAGAGAAACTGTTTGAAGGTGGTTCATTGAACCCTCTGCCAGGCACTTTATTGTGAATAGCAGAGTAATCACGTAGATGTATATGTAAGCATCAAAGGTAGCAGTCAACTTGCATGTGTATCTGTTACTTCAGCGAACATACAGTGGAATGTTTCCATACAGCAACTGTTTGTAGTCTGACAACACAGTGTTGTGATTGGCGGAGCGTCCAGAGTTGTATTGCAGTCCCACCCGCAGGTAACAAACACCGTCTGCTGGGCCGAGTCACAGCAACGGTGAGGACCCGTGCTCTGGCATGCGTTAATCCTATGCACACTTCCGGTCTCTCGGGAAATACCTCAGCCTCCCTTCACTGTCACCATGTGAAGTTAACATCAGACCTGAAGCCACTCTGCCTTCCTCCCTGAGCCATCTGTGACACACAGATATACAGAAAACAGGGTTTGAGTACAGTGCTTACAATACCGTCCTACTAGAGAAAAAATAGTGCATTTGCGCTAAGTGTCAACGACTCTGCTACTAAATTTAGAAGCAATTTTAGAATACATGGCGAGAAGTGATATCATGATAGCATGGGCAGAAGTGACATAAAATTATGAAAAAATTGAGGGAAAAATACGCCAAAATGCAGGGGTACTTGCATGTCTTTTGCTTGGTGCAGGACAATTCTAGTAAGTAGAGTAATATGTTGGATTACAAGCTTAGGTGTAACCACGAACTTATCGGCAACCACCGTATAAGTACTAATAAAGTGTCCTTCGCTATTGTATTAGCAGCTATCTGACTGCAGTATACAACTACAGGGTGAACCGCATGCTTGAACCTGTGCAGGATTGATTAGGTGTTTTAAACTCTATAAAATGTATTTACAATGTGCTTCTTTGGATTCTCCGTCAATCACAACCTTGCGGTGTCAGCTAATAAACAGATGCTGTGTGGCAACATTCTACTGTATGTTCATTGCGGTGATAGTTGCACATGCGAGTTTACTGTTTCCTTTGATGCTTTCTTGGATAAAAGATAATCATCCAACTGTAAACTGACTTGCTTCTTCATTGAAGGATGAAAGAGGATGAGTGGAGTGTTTGGTTGAGGTGGAGTTGGAACGAGGTATCATTTAATGGTTGCTTGAAGATGTTTTTCAGAGAGAGAGGGACATGTTGCTGCAGTTAGCCATTTTTCTTCGTTGTTCAGTTGGGATGCATCAGTTGTGTTGCATAATCTGCGTTAGACTTGAATACAACTGCGTGTTCTGTGTGTGACTTAAGCACTGCATCCCTGCAATCGTTAACAGCAAACCTATCCGTCATAAGAGGACTACCAACTTGTGTGATGATGACGAAACCTGTCCATCCTGTTTCAGCATCCTTCTCTGGACGAACAAAAACTTTTGCAATGTACTCCATCCCCTGTCGCATCTTGGGTGTAAAATGGATTCCAAAATGGTTCAAATGGCTCTGAGCACTATGGGACTCAACTTCTGAGGTCATTAGTCCCCTAGAACTTAGAACTAGTTAAACCTAACTAACTTAAGGACATCACACACATCCATGCCCGAGACAGGATTCGAACCTGCGACCGTAGCGGTCTCGCGGTTCCAGATTGTAGCGCCTAGAACCGCACGGCCACTTCGGCCGGCTGTAAAATGGAGTCTTCAGTTTCATAACTATGGAGATTCTAAGTGAGCGACAGGTGTGTGTGTGTGAGGTACTGCAATCCCCATGTACAGGGTTGTCCATTGGTAGCGACCGGGCCAAATATCTCACGAAATAAGCATCAAACGAAAAAACTACAAAGAACGAAACTCGTCTAGCTTGAAGGGGGAAACCAGATGGCGCAATGGTTGGCCCGCTAGATGGCGCTGCCATAATTCAAACGGATATCAACTGCGTTTATTAAATAGGAACCCCCATTTTTATTACTTATTCGTGTAGTACGTAAAGAAATATGAATGTTTTAGTTGTACCACTTTTTTCGCTTTGTGATAGATGGCGCTGTAATAGTCACAAACGTATAAGTACGTGGTATCACGTAACATTCCGCCAGTGTGGACGGTATTTGCTTCGTGATACATTACTCGTGTTAAAATGGACCGTTAACCAATTGCGGAAAAGGTCGATATCGTGTTGATGTATGGCTATTGTGATCAAAATGCCCAACGAGCGTGTGCTATATATGCTGCTCGGTATCCTGGACGACTTCATCCAAGTGTCCGCACCGTTCGCCCGATAGTTACGTTATTTAAGGAAATAGGAAGTGTTCAGCCACATGTGAAACGTCAACCACAACCTGCAACAAATGATGATGCCCAAGTAGGTGTTCTAGCTGCTGTCGCGGCTAATCCGCACATCAGTAACAAAAAAATTGCGCGAGAATCCGGAATCTCAAAAAGGTCGGCGTTGAGAATGCTACATCAACATCGATTGCACCCGTACCATATTTCTATGCACCAGGAATTGCATGGCGACGACTTTGAACATCGTGTACAATTCTGCCACTGGGCACAAGAGAAATTACGGGACGATGACAGATTTTTTGCACGCGTTCTATTTAGCGACGAAGCGTCATTCACCAACAGCGGTAACGTAAACCGGCATAATATGCACTATTGGGCAACGTAAAATCCACGACGGCTGCGACAAGTCGAACGCCAGTGACTTCGGCGGATTATTGTATGGTGCAGCATTATGGGAGGAAGGATAATTGGCCCCCATTTTATCGATGGCAATCTAAATCGAGCAATGTATGCTGATTTCCTACGTAATGTTCTACCGATGTTACTACAAGATGTTTCACTGCATGACAGAACGGCGATGTACTTCCAACATGATGGATGTCCGGCACATAGCTCGCGTGCAGTTGAAGCGGTATTAATGTCATGACAGGTGGACTGGTCGTCGAAGAACCATACCATGGCCCGCTTGTTCAGCGGATCTGACGTCCCCGGATTTCTTTCTGTGGGGAAAGTTGAAGGGTATTTGCTATCGTGATCCACCGGCAACGCCTGACAACATGCGTCAGCGCATTTTCTATGCATGTGCGAACATTACGGAAGGCGAACTACTCGCTGTTGAGAGGAATGTCGTTACATGTATTGCCAAATGCATTGAGGTTGACGGACATTATTTTGAGCATTTATTGCATTAATGTGGTATTTACAGGTAATCACGCTGTAACATCATGCGTTCTCAGAAATGATAAGTTCACAAAGATACATGTATCACATTGGAACAACCGAAATAAAATGTTCAAACGTACTTACGTTCTGTATTTTAATTTAAAATATCTACTTGTTACCAAGTGTTCGTCTAAAATTGTTAGATATATGTTTGTCACTATTACAGCGCCATCTATCACAAAGCGAAAAAAGTGGTCCAACTAAAACATTCATATTTCTTTACGTACTACACGAATATGCAATAAAAAATGGGGGTTCCTATTTTAAAAAAACGCAGTTGATATCCGTTTGACCTATGGCAGCACCATCTAGCGGGCCAACCATAGTGCCATCTGGTTTCCCCCTTCAAGCTAGACAAGTTTCGTTCTTTGTAGTTTTTTCGTTTGATGCTTATTTCGTAAGATATTTGGCCCGGTCACGATCAATGGACCACGCTGTATACATCTGCTTGACAGATGTTCTGTTTATGGAGGTAGTGACAGCATGGCTGCTACTATGCATTTGTCTGTTTCCTTGTAAGAGGCATTCTCCAATACTAATGATCAGTCTTTTTATAGGACTGATGCGAGCATAATATAATTTTTGAACTGTGACCGGTTGTGGTGGGAGCTATACACCTCTGGAAAGCTATATTGTGCATGTATCGCAAAGAATCGATGTTTCAAGGCAGTTATTTTTAGATTTTACAATTTGCACCACAGCTTATCACATGGAAACTTGCAAGGAGAATGTGTGTCATGCGTTCGAAATATATTTCTTTCCTTGGAACATTAACAGGGTTGGATTCAACATGAGTAATAGATCGGAAACCGCACAGCATTATAGGGTGTTTCAAATGCTGAACCGTGTAGCCTTAGGAACGCATGTGTTTGTGTTCTCTCTTACGAATTTCTTCTTGTACTGACTGAAGACACTAGACCAATACTTCAGAATCGATAGCACAGTTGATTTACGTAAAACGCTACAAATTACGTCCGTCTGGAACCCCAGCATGGATAAAAACACACGCTTCTTCTTCTTAACCATGTGTTACATCATCACAACACTTTCATATCTAATACACACCGATAAGGAATGCTAAGCTTCATGACATGCTCGCATCTGGAGAAGTCTTGTGCACTGGATGGGCGCCATGAGAAAGATTGGTGCGGAACAGCAGTTACCGACTCGGGTCACTTTGTTTCTGCACCTGACGTGTAATGTAGTGATCTACTTGTGATCATCTGCAAGTTTAATCAGTGACAATGTTGTAGGGAGCGCTCAACAAAGACAGTGCGAGGAAAATGTTCAATCTCTAACTTTATCCTAAGAATGATAGAATGCTCTGTGACGCCCATCTGTGTAGGGAAAGATGGGCAATTATACATTGGTGTATATGTTCGAGAATTATCAATGGATGGACGTACTGCACAGACATCTATCTACATTTGCAGTCTAGTATATGGTACTCCCAAATTAGTGGAGTGGCGGTTTAGTGATGATACAGAAATTGGGAAGCATATTGCAGCGCCATTTGTTAGTGTTGAAATAATACAAAAGCTGGTAAAATTGCTATAATTGATAATACTATCAACTGAGATGCTTATGGATACATCGACATTGTCTTTTCCATCCCATCTGTCCACTGTTATACTGTTGCTTAGCACATAATGATTGACTGATTCCTGATTTGAGATGGAGAAAATGTCTTGGTGGTAGAGTGGCCACAGCTTCTGGGGATGGCTAGCACCAAAACAGTCATTGCATGCATCACTGCAATATGAGGAATCAACATAAAGGAGACACTGAGCCAACAGCTATCACATCACTGCGAAAAATGAGTTTATATGTAGAGATCGTCAATCAACTTCTGACAGCTGCTTGGAAACGCTCCACAACGCCACTAACCTCTTCTACTTTCTATATGTTGTGATTCTTTTTACTTAAAATCATACTCTGTGTGTGTGTGTGTGTGTGTGTGTGTGTGTGTGTGTGTGTGTGTGTGTGTGTGTGTGTGTGTGTGCGCTGTTGAGCTTTCAGTCAGAGCAAATGGATCAAGACATGTTAATATCACTTTACAAACTTATACAGACCTCAAAGTCGTGGTGGAAAAAACAAAACATATGGAGGTGTACAGAGCTGTGCCATACGCTGCTTGGATGAGTTACAGCAGAAAAAAACAGTATATCAAACAACAACACGGAGAGCGTCTGTCTGCGGAATGTGGACTTCTTACAGTACGGGCAATGATACTTTACACTTGTGTGTGCAGGCGACTTTGATCACTGAGTGGATCAATACCTGTATATTCAATGTGAGTCATTGCATATGCTCAATGTCATCATGCAGACGGTATTTGTTTTCGATACATATATCGGAAGACAGGGAAGAGGTAAAACCTTATTGAGTTCTCTACTGGATGACGTTAGTGAAGTTTTTATAGTTGATAGTTTCTTATTTTCTGTTGGATGCTACAAAATAATGACGATAGAGGAAATGTTTTGATGACAGATGTGAATGGACCCTAAGGGACAGAGTACTTGTATGTAGTTTGGAGACATACCGCAATGTTGTAGCAAAATCCGCGTCCTTCTTCCGGTTACCGAACTCTCTTTTTCTACTATTACCTAGTGTTACAGGAGAGATCTTCGCTTGACAGTGGCCTTACACATTGTACACAGTTGGCAAAGCTACGACCACATGTTCCCATTTTCATCCAATGGTCAAAACATGGTCCTTCGCATTGACTCAGCTCTCCCTGTTACTACACGGGTTACAGAAGATGGTAGACATAGCGCTCTCCAACTTCTGCTCAGTTCTGATTTAAATTGTAACGATTTCATCTCTAAAGCTGGTGGGGCAGAGACTGAGGAACAGTTACAAGATGCATAGGGGCTGCCAAAAAACCCACATTGGAATTTTTCTGTAGCTGATAGTTTCGAAAACGATAACTCGTTTTGAGATATGAGAACGCCACGAATATGATTCACTAGTGGCTGTAATCATTAAAAGACCTCTCCGTAGCATCCAATGCAGGTATGTGGTTGAATGGAGAGACTTGATTCCAAATCATAGACAGCATTTCTACCAGAAACCATAAAACTATAGATCCGAAAAGCCAGTGTATATTTCTTACAACCTCAATCTAGAATTGCAGTTTTTATGTGATGCCCCACACAGTACACCGTCTACTGTACATGAGCATTCCCAATCAACTATAACTTATAGTTCAATGGATATGGTGCACAACCTGTGACAAGGCATTGGGATAGAATGCGTTACAAACACTGGAGAAATACCTAGTGGCAGCATGTGGGAGTTACAAATACTGGCTTTGCACCACATTCCTTAGCTGAATCCCTTTCTAAATTCGGTGATTTTATTACAAGCTTACACTGCTGGCAATGTGCACCCAACATTTTCGGCCTGTAATACACTCCCCACAGTCACCATGTATATTCAATGTCACGATATTTGTGTGTGGAAAACCACTTCTTTCCGAAAAAATACCAAGTTTTTAACATAGATACTTGCGTGCATCGGTAGAACCAACACCGCTTGTCAGAGTAACATCCCCATTGCAATCGTGTTTTTAACATCTTGACGCCTGTAAGACGATTATGTGTCTATTCCTAAGACACACTGGTACTGCTCGGAAGGAAAACATATGATGCATGTCCATCCATTGCGGATTTTTGCTCAAGATTGTTTGTTATCACCAGCATTCATTTATTGGAGAAGTATTATATTTAGCAGTAGGGGACGCATGGTAGACCCGCCACGATCAGCAGGCTTATAAAATATAGGTTTGTGTTCTGACATGTGCAAAGGAAATGTCTATGTCCCGGAGTGGAAGGTATGGATTTGGAGTGGAAAACTATAGTAGCCTCATGGGATATAAAGATTTTTTTATGCGGAAAATTATGTCCAGTCATAAGAAGGATATATTTATGTTTCCAGGGATATAGTCGTCAGGAGGGGGTATTTCCGATACTTCAATCATTGTCAAATGTAGTCAGGTTGAGATTGCAAACATAATATTTAATTGTAAGTACAGTGATAAAATATATGAGTCTGGTTTCCTAGGACGATTCCGTCTGGGGTACGGGAGTGCGTATTGTGGCAGTAGCCCGCGGCAGGAATGACGTATTTTTGGATTATGGTGGGAGCTGACTGAATGGGAGAGCTGGCCTAACCCTGTCACACTCCAGGTGGGTGAATAGCAAAATAATATTCAATATGTGTTTGGCAGCCCTCGTAGTCATGTGTGTTCTCGATGGAAATTTGAGAAAATTCAATATGGATGTGTGCCTGCACTGGACAGTTATTCCTTCCCATGTAAACTGTCTGACTGACTGCTTCTACACATTTCCTGTCTTTATTTAGTTGAGAGAACGTAGATTTTGGTGTGTGTTTTTGCATCCAGATGGTGAAAGACAGGTGGAGGAGATGTTTGCTGGTTCTCTAGACATGAGACACACCTTACTTGACTTTCTAAAGTAGAAGGATGATTTGGAATCTGTTATACCATTGACATCAGTATTTGCGAGAGGAACTATCAGTTTCCTCTATTTTTTCGAATTTTCATGTAAAGATATTCGCAGATCAGTTTCTAGTTACTCAATTGTTTGCATAATCTACCACCTCCAGGCACCTCCCTGCACATCGCTAAAGTTTCGGTCTCTTACAGATATAATTTCCGATCTTTTTCGTCGGAGTTATCCTGTGCAAGCTGTTGGTCGCATAGTACTATGTGCTTGATATCAAGAGCAATGCTGTAAATGGTATGACATTCTAGCAAATCATGTGAAGGTACATGTGTTCTTGAAATCACAGAGTATGGAGATGGGTGCAGAAAGCAAGGAAGCAAGCAAGTCAGAGCTTGAAACAGTAATGTCTTTGTGCCAGGGTAGCCAGCAGTTGGAGAGTGACCGCGGTCTGTGGAGGGCCCCACGATCAGGAGTTGGGCCAGCGTGTGTGCGTGAGCAGTTGACTCATGGCCATTGGCTGTGGTGGATGACCGACCGACCTCGTAAGAAACATCTAGTGCTGCGATTAGATGTACGGTGCACGTGCTTATGTTTTCTTGGGATCTGTCTGTCTTCTTGGTAATATATCAGTGTCTGGTGGTCGATAGCTATAAGCAGGATGCGGAAGTGACGATTTTGTGTGGTGTAGGACATGAACTGCATTTACTACGTCAATAGACTGGTTGGAGACGCTGAAAAGTTCAAGCTTTCCTCGACAGTAGCAGAGGAGAATATTTGAGGAATTCGTTTTGGTGGTAGTCTCTGTATTTCATGATCTGTGGACCAAATTTCCAGGGTTTAACTGCCAATGTGTTACGGCTGCCGTATTTGTTTTTTTTTTTCGATTTGTACAAAATAGTTTTGCCACTGAAATTGATGATTTGTCTGTCTGCAGAAAATGGCAGGCACTGCTCCCACGTCAGCAACAGTTTGGCGGCTAATTCAGTAAGAGCCAGTCACAATGCTCCACTCACAAGACATCCTTTGTGTGGGTCATAGAAACCTCTACAGACTGGTTCAATCAACACGGGGGAAAGAAATGTATGGAAAGTTCTGTGACGTCTGAGAGTAACATGATGTCTTCTTTGTTGGAGTGTTCAGGGACACGTCCAAGGAGACCATCCACATCTGGCAGGATGCTGTCCCTCATCCGTCATTGTGGCTTTACAGCATCTCCAGACCAGCAACTGTAGGGCACCGAAAATTCCAGCCATTTTTTTCATCGGTAGGACAGTACTTGGAATTTTGTGTGTGTAATTGTTCTGTTTTTGTCATCTGTTCTTAGACACCAATGTGTGCTTCGAGACGTGAGGAAAATAAAGTTCCTGACTCTAACTGCAGCAAATTTAAGAATTAGACAACTCAGTGTGTCAGAAAAGTGATGAACACCACAGCAGCTCTATCAATGAGAAATTTTTCTCCTGTCTAGCATTGCCTCCATACAAGCAGCTAAAATTCGAAAAACTGTGAGCGTCCTGTTTAGAGTTACAGAGATATTTACTGCAACTTCCAACTATCGTCGTTTTGGCATATAAAATCAGATACTGCAGCTGATATCGGTTCCGGTATCTGTTTCCCACAAAAGCGTGTGAAGTGTCTCAGAGAGGTTTAACAAGTGAGCAGTGATATTTTTGGAGACCATGTTCGAGTGTCGCGGTATACATCGCAAAATTGACGCAAACTACAGTGCAGCGATCTGTTTTGAAGATGCATTGAGAGACATATTCAGTTGTATTTAGTAACTCTTGAAGCAGCCCATGCTCAAATATAAGTGTATTTCCTACGAAAGCGCGCGAAGTGTCACTGCCATGGTTTCAGAAGTATGTCACGATTTTTTATAAATGTGTTCAAGAGTGGCGGTATACATAAAAATTGAGGCAAATTACTGTACTGCGATCTTCTTTGAAAGTGTATTTAGAGACATATTCAGTCAGCTTTAGTAATTCCTGTAGCAGCTTTTGCTCAGGACAAGGGGATTTCTCACAAAAGCGCGCAAGGTGTCTCTGTGATGGTTTCATAAGTGTGCCGCGATCTTTCTAGACCCTGTGTTCAAGCGTGGCAGTGCTGATATTGCTTGGAGTGAAACGTGTAATTGTCTAAATATCTTCACGTCATCTGCAAAACTGTCTATTTCTCTCTCTCTCTCTCTCTCTCTCTCTCTCTCTCTATATATATATATATATATATATATATATATATATATATATAATATGCGATGGTGGTTCCTATGACATCTTCAAGCTATGTATGTGGCAAATTTCCTCAACCAGATGAAATAACTCCTGTAGCAGTTCAAAAAATGGTTCAAATGGCTCTGAGCACTATGGGACTCAACTGCTGAGGTCATTAGTCCCCTAGAACTTAGAACTAGTTAAACCTAACTAACCTAAGGACATCACAAACATCCATGCCCGAGGCAGGATTCGAACCTGCGACCGTAGCGGTCTTGCGGTTCCAGACTGCAGTGCCTTTAACCGCACGGCCACTTCGGCCGGCTGTAGCAGTTCATATTCAAGACAAAGGGTATCTGTGCACTGGAGATGGGTAGGAGGAAGAGGGCTGCTGGTTTTTCCAAGGTGACAAGAGGTGCTTAGTGCGTGGCTACCATGTGGCCATGCTGTGAGCTGGCGCGCTTCCCGCCCAAGTCTTTACACCCACTGGAAGAGGCCACATGCTGGAGTGGTTGAACATCTTGCTTCTGGTGCTTCGGAAGACAGACTGACTGGACTTTTATTGAGTGATTTACAATTACAGCACATGCATTAATCACTATGAGTTGCGAAGTGTAACTTAATCTCACCGTGCTTCATCTCCATTATTTTAAGAAGCATATTTGTCTTCACCAAATATCATTGCTATCGACACAGCCTCACATAAGTGGTTACAGCTAATATACTACTCCTTCCCAGCACAAACATTTCCACTGAACACATTAGAAAATCACCTCCTTCCTCCTAGTCCAGTAGCTAGACACAGTGTCCTTTTATTGCCTTTTTTCCCCAGACCACCATCTTGGATTACGTCATGGAAGGGGAGGGGGGGCACACTAACAGTGCCTTCTGGTGGCGGGCTGTGAACTAGGTCAGTTGGACTACAGATCTAGTTGTTTTACCTTTTGGTATCAGATAGCACGATCTCCAGCGACTACAAAATAAAAAAAAAAACAGTTAAATTGGCTTCCGAGTCAGAATCACCTTTGAACGACGGAAATAGACGCAATATTTACATTCAGCATTGTGCACCAATTAGTGAGAGGCGTTTTGCGGTGTCCAGAAGCTCTGTTCGTCACACATGCTATTTGCCAATTGATTTATGCTCGATTACTAATTTTTTCAAATCTTTCGTTTGTTTTCTAAATGAGAATGGTTCTTTGACATCACTTTGAAACAACCAAAATGAAGTGCGACTTCATTCGCTGGTTATATTGTGCACAGGAGTACACTGATCGGACAAAACACTATCACCACCTACGACATAAATCCAATCAGGCGATAGCAGCTTCACCTGGCGAGGAATGACTGCACAGCTTCACCTGGCGAGGAATGACTGCACAGCTTCACCTGGCGAGGAATGCCTGCTAGTGAGACACACGTACGCTGTACGTAGTGTCGGTGAGCGTGCTGTCTGTGCGTAGAATGGGGAATGCACATGCTGTATCTGTGTCCGACCGAAGGCAGACTGTGATGTCACGGAGGCTTGGTAAAAACATTTTGGAAACTGCGTGATTTGCTGGGTGTTTGAGGAGTGCTGTGGTGAATTTCTTCAACTCATGACGTAACCATTGTGACCTCATCCAGACGTCAGAGAGTTGGGCGGTCATCGCTCATTGTAGATGTCGGACGTTGTTGGCTGAGCAGACTCGTAAAACTGGGCAGGTGGTGAACTGTGGCGGAAATAACATAAGGCTTTAAAGTTGGACAGAGTACAAGTATGTCTGAACACACAGTGCACTGAACACTCCTAACGATAGGCCTCCACAGCAATGACCCATGCACGTGCCAATGTAAGGGCCATAATGTCGACAGCTACGAGACCATCGGAACTGGACGTTGGCGATGTAGCAAATCGATACGTTCTTCATAATGCCGAAAGGATCGCGCGAATCCGTCGTCTTCCAGCTCCTTGACACCCGTATTGCCGGACAGAGACAAGCTGGCAGCGCGTCCATTATGCTCTGGTTAACATTCATGTGGGCATGTGTGGGTCCAGTGGAGCTTGTGCCAAGGCACAACAACGGCCAAGGAGGATCGTACACTGGTTTCAGATCACGTATTTCCCCCTCATAACAACCGTTTTGCAATGGTAGTGGCGTTTTTGACAAAGCAATACACCTTGTCCCAATCCCAGGAGTGTGAGGGTTTGCTTCGAGGACCACAGTGGCGAGTTCCAGTTAATGTGATGGCCCTCCAACTCACCCTCGATCGAACACATCTGGGATGTGATAGAATGTGATGTCAGAGCTCATCGCCCCTCTCCCTGGAAATTACTGGAATCAGGAGACTTGTGTGTGTAGATGTGGTGGCAACTCCCTCCAGCGATCTTGCCACTGACGCGTCTCCGCTGATATCTGTGCCAAAGGTGGACACACCGGCTGTTAGGCAGATGTTCATGATGTTCTGGCTGATCAGAGTATGTCTGTTTGTAAGACTGTTGTTCTCACAGCTCGTCCGAGTATCGATGTGTGTATAAGAGCCTAGCGGCCAATAGTGTTGGCTATTTGTGAGAATAAGTAAATCTTCATCTCCGTCCTCAGTACTGGCTTTGTATCGTCATTTGATTAACGCCGCGGTCATCAGCAGTCGGTCATAGAACTTTAAAGTATATAGCTGCGTATTACTGAAAGCTACACCTATCAGCTGGAGAATCATGAGACAATAGAGAATTCCTGTAGAGCAACGTGGTGAGTAAGTATCATAAAGAGACAGATGCAGATACAATTTTTGTGCGGGGCGTCTGCTAAGCAGAGGAGTGACTAGTTTTAAGATGATCAGATACCATGATTCTGGTTTGGTGCTCTACGCTCATTCCGCTGCTGTTTAGCTTCCAATAAGCAGGTTCTTCATAATGTTATTTCGTTGAAGTAAAGAGGTAGCCCTCTTTGAACGCAAGAGAAGTGGGTTATTTTCGTGATTTTTCTCAAGTAAAATAAAGCGTACTGTTAAGTCTGATGATACAGTTTTATTCCTGACACTTTCTCTTTCTCATTTATTCTTTGAGAAATTAGTTTAGCGTCCACATCGGACGCTCCCTCTAACCACTGCACCAAGTGGAAGGACCCCTCGCAGACGGAACAGTGGTCATTGGCGGGAATTCTCGGACCACTCCTATTACACCTGTAACAAAATAACTTTTTGTAAGTAATTTTCAACATAATTTCTATTAAAATATAGAATAACTGAAAAATATTACATTCTAATAAATGTCATTTTCTTCGCTCATAAAATCGAGACAAAAGCTTGTATCCAAAATAGATTTTTGAAGATATTAGGAAACGGCTACGTACGTTGGTAGATAATCTGATTTAGAAAGTCAGTATCAAATTCCGGTCAAAATGGTATGTACTGTTCTCAAATTTTGTTTTCCACTGTCTAGGGCATCTCCAGACATGTTTTCGGGATGGAATCTCATTGACTGGAGAAGAATTGCCTTCAGTGATGAGCTCCGCTTAGAATTGAGCCCTGATGAACAGCGAACATATGCCTGGAGACATGTTTTTGGCATGGAATCTCATTGACTGGAGTGGAATTGCCTTCAGTGATGCGTCCCGACTAATTGAGACCTGATGACCAGCGTACATATGTCTGGAGACGCCCCGGACAGTACTGGGATACCAACCTGATTATCGCCCACCATATGGCCCAACAAACAGGAGTGATGGTCTGGGATGCGTTTCTTTTCGTAGTAGGACCCCTTTGGTTATCATCCGTGTCACCCTTGCAGCACAGCAGTACGTCGACGATTTTCTGTGCCCTGTTTTTTGGCCCTTCATGGGAAGCCATCCCGGTCCTACATTTCAGCAAGATGATGCCAGTCATCACATTGCAAGTCTTTCTGCTGCTTTTTGTTTGCAGTCCTTACGTCGGCCAGCAAGGTTACGGGATCTCTCCCCAACTGAGAACGTTTGGAGCATTATGGACAGGGCCCTCCAACCAGTTCTGGGTTATGATTATCTAACTCACCAGTTGGATAAAAATGGGCACAATGTCGCTCAGAGGGGAGTCCAACAACTATATCAATCAACACCAAGCCGAATAAGGGCCAGACGTGGTCCAATGCGCAATTAACTTGCTAAGTTTGAGAAGTTCTTTCTCTTGAATATAGTTCCCAGTTTTTCTGAAATAGTAATGATTTCCGTCGCATTTGGATAATTCTTTCTGGGAGGGTCTCTTCTTGTATTAAAATGTAGTTTACTTCTTAAGTTGCTCGTTCTGGTTTGGACAGGATGAGAGCATGCTGCGTGTGCACACAGGAGGAGGTGGCTACAGTTTATGAATGGCTGAGGACGCTTTTGGCTTTGATTCGAAGTGTAGCGATGGCAGAGAATCTGTTGCGTCGCATGGGGTGCCTCAGATGTCGCTTGTTTCGTCCACGGTGGATCCACCCTCACTCCAGGGTAAGTGGTCGATGGTAGCACTTTTGAGTCACTCTAGGAGGAGGGTCACCTTGTGAATGGGCAGGTGGCCGCTCATTCGACAGGGCCCTACCAGGCACATGGTGGGAGGCGTTTGTTAGCTGTTGGGAGCACCTTAAGGAAATAGCGTTCAGACCAGAAAAGAAAGTCGATGTACACTCAGTACGTCTGCCAGGGGGCTTCATCTGAGATGAGGAGGAGGCCTTACATGTGACTGCTAAGCACGGAGAGAGCATGTGTCAGTAGCTTGTGACTCAATTGGACACCAATGATGTCTGTCACTTTCTGAGGCTATTCTCAGTTCATAAGGGCAACTGTTGGAAGTAGTGAAGTCTGCTAGCAGCACATGCAAGCCCCCTGACGCAGGTTCGAGTCCTCCCTCGAGCATGGGTGTGTGTGTTGCTCTTAGCCTAAGTTAGTTTAAGTTAGATTAAGTAGTGTATAAGCTTAGGGACCGTTGACCTCAGCAGTTGGGTCCCATAAGATCTTACCACAAATTTCCAAGCACATGCAGGCTGCAAACAGAACTTGTAATTTACAACATGTTTCCCAGAGCTCATCAGGATCCTGTGGTTTGTAGCCGAATAGAGGGTCTCAACCGGAGGCTTCATCGACTCTGTGATGGGCCTGGCTGCAGATTTCTGGACCTGCATTATCAGACGGAGAATTGTAGGAGTCTCGTTGATAAGTCAAGGGCGTAGTACACAAGGGAAACTCCTATTCAGATAACATAATACTTGCAACACTACACTGGCCTTGCGGTTTGATTTGAAAGGCTATAAGTTTATGTCCTAACAGTAATAACTTTAACTTGTAAGCGTTCACATGTATACCTGGCCATGCGTCTGCTAAACTGCTTCTGCGCTCTGACAGTGGTATTGTTGTTAGCCTGCACTGCAAGCTATTACTCTTATCAGAAGCTTAAATAATGCTCAAATACTGTCTTTACTCTGCACATGGTCTGATTTTTGCTCTCTGCCCACCAACTGAGTCTTACTGTGACTTAACATTAGTTTATTTTCTACAAGCCATGAACTTATGTCATGAACTGCTCTATTTGAAACCGAGCCAATATTGCACACATCATCCTTTGATACCAAGCCAGTATCATCAGCAAACAGAAATATTTTAGTTACCCATAATACTAGATGGCATATCATTTGTATAAATAGGGAACAGGAGTGGCCCCAACACTGAACCCTGGAGCACCCCTCACTTGACCGTGCTTCACTCAAACTCCACATCGCAGCCATTCTCAACACTGTGAATAATGACCTTTTGCTGTCTGTTGCTAAAGTAAGAGGTGAACCAGTTGTGAGCTACTCCCCGTATTCTGTAATGGCTCAACTTCTGGAGCAATATTTTATGATCAACACAATCAAACTGCTTATTTCCATATTCTGAGTTACTTTGTAATATTGTTATTACACCCTAGACATCATTTTTGCAAGACGACAGGAAGTTATCAACATGAGCAGGCACTGATGGAAGAATGAATATTGTTAATGCGTGCAAGATTTTTACGGTAGCTCTCCTTCAAATAGTATTTTCTGGAGTTGAGAACAAGCAGGAAGTTTGATTGTTTAACAGTAAACTTTGCAGTGAACATTTGGCAGTAACTCCATAGTTAAATAAAAAAAATATGCCTTGCGTTCGAAACCTTTTGTAAAACCCATCCAGTAGGCCTCCCTCACAGAGTAATACAGAGAAAAGAGAATATACCATTTTCAGTTGTTAAACGACTTCTAAAGCCGACCTGTACATTTGACAGCGACTTGTGTGATATAAAATGTGTTGTGGACTGACAAGGCAGCCAGTCCACAGTGACGGGTAGCCGAAAGAAAGGCACGCGTACACACACGCCGACTGGCGTGAATTCTGGAACGGATAAGTATTGAATGCTAATAAGAAAAGTATGCAGCTCCTCGAATACTTAACTTTTATTTATCCTTGTTGTATACATCGTTCTTCTAGTTGAGACATTTCATACGATAACTATCAAACTATGTAAGGCTAATGGCACCTTGCTAGGTCGTTGCCATGGACTTAGCTGAAGGCTATTCTAACTGTCTCTCGGCAAATGAGAGCAAAGGCTTCGGCAGTGTAGTCGCTAGCAAAGTCGTCGTACAACTGGGGCGAGTGCTATTCCGTATCTCGAGACCTGCCTTGTGGTGGCGCTCGGTCTGCGATCACACAGTGGCGACACGCGGGTCCGACATGTACTAAATGGACCGCGGCCGATTTAAGCTACCACCTAGCAAGTGTGGTGTCTGGCGGTGACACCACATTCCTCCCCCGCAAATCGGCGAACGGTCGTTTTATAAGGCTTCCTCCCGCCGTGGGGAGGACCCCATCTTAACGTATGCGATGAGGTGGGGACCCGAACAACAGGCGAGGCTGTGCCACCCGCACCCGGCCATTCGGTCCGAGTGGAGCTAGGAAACGCCTGAAAACCTAGTCCAGGGTGCACGTCAACATGCGGTGTATGCGCCCGTAAAGAGACAGGAGGGGCCGAAGGGTCGACCTCCATTGCGTCGGGGTATCCGGCGCGCGAAGACGCCATGCGGTCCGGAGCGGGCAAGAGTTCCATGGCGGAGGACAGCTGGTCACGGGAAGCGATCGGCGGTGCGTGACCCAGGGAGGCGCTTGGCGGCTGCAGCGAAGCGTCCACTGCGGGCGGCGCCGGCTGGAGGACAGGCGGCGGCGGCGGCGGAGGCGGCGGCGGCGGCGGCGCGTCGCCATGGGGCAAAATGGAAGGCATCGTCGGTAACACCTGGGGATGAGGCGAGCCAGTAGATGGGTCCCCAGGGCGCTGACCGGACGGCACCGTCGCTGAAAGCAGACGGGGAGCGGCAGAACCCGTGCGACGACAGAGGCGCAGCTGATTGAGATGCCGACGCACCTCACCAGAGGCCCCAAAACGAAATACATCGCGCGGCCGAGGCAGCGAAGAATGCGCCCTGCGAGCCTACGCCGTGAACCTCGATAGTTGCGATAGAATACAACGTCGCCAGGAGCAAAAGCAGGAGTCTGCCGCTGCATAGGAACCTGATGCGGCGGATGCAGCAAAGACATCAAGGTTCGATGAGGACGACCGTGGAGCAACTCAGCCGGCGAGCGACCATCTCGGGGCTGAGAGCGATACGAAGACAAAAAGAGCAACAATGCGTCCTCCCGAGAATGCGACTCTTTCAACTTCAACATCTGTGACTTGAAAGTCCGGACCAATCGTTCAGCGGCACCGTTTGACTGAGGCGAAAACGGCGCGGATGTCAGATGTTGAATACCATTGGCCTGGCAGAATGACTGAAATTCTGCGGACATGAATTGTGGGCCATTGTCGGAAACAATAGTCTGCGGAAGACCTTCAATGCAAAAGATAGCAGACAACGCTTGGATGGTGGCAGATGACGTCGTGGAAGACATCCGGACAACAAAAGGAAAATTACTGAAGGCATCTACCACAACCAACCATCTAGCATTCCAGAATGGACCAGCAAAATCAATGTGCAAGCGTTGCCAAGGGGAAGCGGCTTTTGGCCATGCAAAGACTTTCCGCGGCGGCGCGGATTGTTGTTCGGCACACGCCATGCAAGAAGAACACATATTCGTAATCGCAGCATCGATTCCGAACCAAGTACAGTGCTGACGAGCAAGTTGTTTCGTTCGCACTATACTCCAATGTCCTTGGTGAAGAAGCCGTAAAACAGAGGACTGTATCGAACGTGGGACCACGACTCTGGACTGATCATTATCAGAACGCAACAACAAAACACCACGTCGTACAAAAAGTCTCTCCTTATGAGCAAAAAATCGGCGAACCAACGGATCCTCGATCCGAGACTTTGACAAAGGCCATTGCGTAGCAACAAAACGCAAAACGGTAGCAAGGACAGGGTCAGCAGCTGTGGCTGTAGCTACACGACGAAAATCAATCGGAAACGATTCGACCACTTCATCGGTTTCCGAATCAATGAACATGCAAGCAAGTTCGGAAGAATCGAATGCTTTATCCTCAGCAACAGGCAAACGGGACAACGCATCGGCGTTTCCGTGCTTACCAGTGGACCGATACAAGATATCGTAGCGGTACTGCGAGAGGAAAATAGACCAGCGAATGAATTTCTGCGCTGTACGCGGAGGTACAGGCTTATTCGGATGAAATAGCGACGTCAAAGGTTTGTGGTCTGTGATGATGGTAAAATGACGACCATACAAGAAATCATGGAACTTAGTAACACCAAACACGAGAGCCAAAGCTTCTTTCTCTATCTGTGAATAATGTCTTTGCGCAGACGAGAGCAATTTGGACGCAAAGGCAATAGGGCGATCATGCGAGCCAACTTTGTGCGCAAGCACAGCACCGATCCCGAAATCCGATGCATCTACCATTAACAAAAGGGGTTTCTGTGGATCGAATGGCGTAAGGCAAGTATTAGAAAGCAACGCCGATTTCAACTGGCGAAGGGCGCGTTCGCATTCCGTCGTCCAGACGAACGGAACACCTGTACGGCGTAAGCGATGAAGCGGAGCTGAAATGGAAGAGGCATTGCGCACATGCACTCACACCTTGTGATTCTAAATCGTGTACTGTTCTTGCAACCTCATCACGCAATGTGTGAGGAACATTGCGCGCTCTGAAAAATTTCGGTTGCGCGTTTACTTTCAGTTCCAAATGTGCTTCATAATTCTTAGCGCAACCAAGGCCCGGTGCAAAAATGTCTGCAAATTCTTCGCACAGACGAGAAACTCTGTCTGTAGGCACAGTCTGATGCACTGATAGGACCTGATTTACGATAGACATGTTAAACAATTGAAATAAATCTAAACCAAACAAGTTCACTGCAGTAGAAGAACGAAGAACGTAAAATGACACAAGTTTTGTTCGTCCCTTGTATGTTGCAAGAAGGGTGCACTGTCCTATCACAGGAATTTTCTGTCCTGAATATGTAGTTAGCTTAACATTTGCGGCACGCAACGGAGGTTTGCCCAGTTGTTTGTACGTGTCGTGATTGAGCAGTGAAACTGCAGCTCCGGTATTGAGCTGGAATGGTATGACCTTGCCATTAAAGTCCAAATCTACAAAAAGTTTACTGTCCTGCTGACGACAAGAGCGACTGTCTTGTGCAATTTGAACAGACACTTGTACAGAATCACTTGCTAATTGACGTGATTTCTGGCGACGTCGACGCACACTTTTTGTGGGACGAACACCGTCACTGTTAGAGAAAGTGGCACTGGACGAAGTGGAAGTAACTACATGAATGTCCATGGGCGAAGGTCCACGAGCCTGAGTGTCCTTCGTTCGATTCCGGCGCGAAGCAAAGGGCCTGGAATGGTTGTGATTGTCTGAACTGAGCTTTTTCTGGCAAACACTTTGAACATGTCCTTTCCTATTGCAGAAAAAGCAAATAGCTTGGCGTGATGGGCAATTTTCACGCGAATGTCTAGTAGCACACCGCGGGCATGATTTCACTGCAGTTGTATGCCGGCGCGGCACACCTGGGTTAGAGCGTGGCGGCAGCTGCGTCGAAGTGCACGAGGGCAGGTTACTGGGCCGCGCAGCGCGCCCGGCGGGCCGGTTAATGTTACACACGGCTGGCGAAGTTTCAAAAGATTCCTGAGCACAGTCAAGTGTGTCTTGCCTATCCAATTTACACACGGCTGGCGAAGTTGCAAAAGAGTCCTGAGCACAGTCAAGTGTGTCTTGTCTATCCAATATGTCTATCACTTGTTGAAGGGAGGGATTAACTAGTTTCAAAATTTGCTCCCGTATGCGAACATCAGAAACGTTCTGTGCAATTGCATCACGTACCATTGTATTTGAATAAGGAAGGCCACAGTCACATTCAAATGCACAGTCCCTTGTAAGGCCTTGCAATGTTGCTACCCACTCCCTATGAGTTTGACCGGCCGTACGTTTTGTACGAAAAAACGTATACCTTTTTGCAACTACATTAACAGTTTCCTTGAAATAGGCGTCCAATGCCGACAAAATTTCATCGTAGGACAGAGTTGCTATGTCGCGTCAGGGAAACAATTTCACTGTCACACGGTAGGTGGACACACCTACATACGAAAGCAAAAATGGCTGCCGCTCATTACCTTGAATTCTGTAGGCGGCGAGATGAAATCCAAACTGGCGTGACCATTCAGTCCAGGTCTCGTGGGTTTGGTCAAACTGGCGAAACTGCGGTGCAACTGCATGTTGTGGCTGCGGTAGCGGTGAAGTGGTGGCTGCCGCATCGGTTTGAATGGCACGTTGACCCTGGATGAGCTGTCCAAGGGCATCCAATAACGCCTGCGTCTGCTGATTCTGCAAGCGATAAAATTCGGACAGTACATCTGGCGAAGCCATGACACAAGGAAATGTAAGCAATTAGAAAGAACACGTTTCCCTCGTCGCCAATGTTGTGGACTGTCAAGGCAGCCAGTCCACAGTGACGGGTAGCCGAAAGAAAGGCACGCGTACACACACGCCGACTGGCGTGAATTCTGGAACGGATAAGTATTGAATGCTAATAAGAAAAGTATGCAGCTCCTCGAATACTTAACTTTTATTTATCCTTGTTGTATACATCGTTCTTCTAGTTGAGACATTTCATACGATAACTATCAAACTATGTAAGGCTAATGGCGCCTTGCTAGGTCGTAGCCATGGACTTAGCTGAAGGCTATTCTAACTGTCTCTCGGCAAATGAGAGCAAAGGCTTCGGCAGTGTAGTCGCTAGCAAAGTCGTCGTACAACTGGGGCGAGTGCTATTCCGTATCTCGAGACCTGCCTTGTGGTGGCGCTCGGTCTGCGATCACACAGTGGCGACACGCGGGTCCGACATGTACTAAATAGACCGCGGCCGATTTAAGCTACCACCTAACAAGTGTGGTGTCTGGCGGTGACACCACAAAATGATCAATTATCCTTACACACACAGCCTTTTCAATAATTTCAGGGAACACTGATGGCATAGAAATAGGTCTAAAATTGTTTACATTATCCCTTTCCCGCCGGGCACTGCGGGCGTGTGGTTCTAGGTGCTTCAGTCTGGAACCCCGCTGCTGCTATGGTCCCAGGTTCGAATCCTGCCTCGGGCATGGATGTGTGTAATGTCATTAGGTTAGTAAGGTTTAAGTAGTTGTTAGTCTAGGGGACTGATGACGTCAGATGTTAAGTCCCATAGTGCTTAAAGCCATTTGAACCATTTTTTTAACGTTTCCCCCTTTTTATGGAGCGGCTTTACTATTGAGTACTTTAATCATTCAGAGAACTGACCATTCCTCAAGGAAAAATTATAGATATCGGTAAATACTGGGCTAACATGTGTAGTACAGTACTTTAATATTCTGCTAGGCACTCCATCATATCCATTAGAGTCCTTAGTCTTCACTTATTTAATTATTAACTCAGGCGCAGAGGAGTATTTCAGGCATCAATCTCCGGAAGGCATTTGCCAAGAGAGGTATATGATTCCCTGTGGAAACTAAATTTTTATTTAATTCACCTGCAATGCTCAGAAACACTGTACATACATCTGATTTATCAGTAACATAAGTGCTTTTACTACGAACTGACTTTATATCGTCGGCCTTGTGCTGCTGACCAAACACTTCCTTCACAACTGACCATATGGTTTTAATTTTATCCTGTGAATTAGCTATTCTATTTGCGTGCCACTTACTCTTTGCCTTTCTAATAACATTTTTAAGCATCTTACAGTACTGTCTCTAATGGGCTACTGTAACTTGATTGTGACTACTTCTAACATTTTGATGCAATTCCCGCTTTGTTCTACATGATATCCTTATTCCATTAGTCAGGCAACCTGGCTGCCTTTTACTGCTAATAACCCGATTAGAACGTTCTAATGGAAAGGAACTCTCAAAGAGCATGAGAAATGTGTTAAGGAAAGCATTTTTATATCATTATGTTATCGGCACTATAAACATCTTGCCACTCTTCTTCCTTGACGAGGTTTAAAAAACTCTCTATTGCTGTAGGATTAACTTTCCTACATAGTTTGTAACTATATGTGACATTTGTTTGAGTACAAAAGCCATTTAGTGTTAAAATTTGAGCATCATGGTCTGAAAGGCCATTCACCATTTTACCAACAGAATGTCCAGCTATTAATGACGAATGAATAAAAATATTGTCTATGGCTGTGCTACTGTTCCCCTGCAACCTAGTTGGAAAAAACACAGTCTGCATCAGATCATATGAATTTAGGAGATCTACCAACATCTATTTTCTTGCAGCATCATACACAAAATTTATATTGAAGTCACCACATGTAACTAATTTCTGGCACTTCCTATAAAGTGAATCAAGATCCTCTCCAGCTTGAGCCGAAATGCTCTGAAGTCAAAGTTGGGGGACCTGTAAACAACAACAATTAGAAGTTTAGTTTTACTAAATTCAACTGCCCCTGCACAACATTCAAGTGTCTGTTCAGTGCAGTGCCGTGATACGTCTTTGGACTCAAATAGAATACTGTTTTTTACGTATAATGTCACTTCCCCACCCCGCAAGCAACTCCTTGAGATACAACAAGCTAATCTGCATCCTGGTAAAGGAAGACTCTGAATTGTCAAATTATTTAAGTGGTGCTCCGATACACCAATACTTTCAGAGTCAGCATCTAGGAGCAGTTCACTAACTTTATCTCTAACACCTCTTATATTTTGATGAAATATACTAATTCCTTCTCTACTTGGAAACATGACGTCCTCTGAAGGTGAGCCCTTAGTTAGAAGGACTTTCTTTAAGTATGTATACCTATCAGCTGACTTCAGTCTAAAAAATGTGCAGCTCTAACACCAAGTACTACAGGAATTTTCCAATGAGTGATCCCACCACCATCCATTACACTGTCATCTACAAGCTTGGCCAGCCTCCCCTTCTCACACCTATTGAAGTGCAAGCCATGTCTAGTGAAACCCGATCTACTGACAGACTCAACTGGCACCACTGAAATATGACCCATGCCCTCTGCCATCAGTGCTTTCTCCAGCCCCATGTTAACGCCCCTAGCAGCCGCATTAAGATGAGGCGAACATGACGCTGAAACAGTTGCACGAAATGCACCTTAGTGCAGCCAGTTTGAATAGCTACCTTCACCAGGTCACCACCTACATCATATTCCTCGTCCCTATCAAGATTGTTCCCTGCTCCACCCACAATCACTACCTGATCCTCCTTTGTTCAAATGGTTCAAATGGCTCTGAGCACTATGAGACTTAACATCTTCGGTCATCAGTCCCCTAGAACTTAGAACTACTTAAACCTAACTAACCTAAGGACATCACACACATTCATGCCCGAGGCAGGATTCGAATCTGCGACCGTAGCAGACCCGCGGTTCCGGACTGCAGCGTCTAGAACCGCACGGCCACCGCGGCCGGCGATCCTCCTTTGTGAAATTCCTACATAACTTCCCTATGCTGTCAATCACCTGAGCCAACGCTGCATCAGGCTTCACAATGCTGGTAACCTGGTACTCACTTCCCAACACTTCCTACAACTGCTGGCCCGCACATCTACCATGCTAACAACCTAGCAGCAGAACCTTCTTCTCTCTGTTATACGTCGCAACTGACCTTGTAAGGTGTCAGGCAAATCCAACTCGTTCCATGAAAACCCTGACATGATAAGCAAATCCAGTAATATGTCACATAGCTCCGAATAAACATTAAATTAACCAAAGTAATACGAGTAACGAGTGAGCAAATGGAATACCACAGACTAACACAAGAATGCCTAAATGCATGTCATACCTTCCCACCGTGAGACAGACGCAGTTCCGAGGGGAGAAACGAGAACAGAAGCCGAGAGCAAAACCGTGTTAAGCGAGAAGGCCCTACGATAAGGGACGGACGGACACCCATGTCGCCGGCTAACCGCTAGGACCACACCACCCGCAAGTTTTAGCGTGAGACTTTTTCGCGTCTCTGTTACGTCAAGACCACCCCCCAGCCAATGTTAAAAGCTAGAGCCCTCCAGAAGAAAAGTATAGATCTTACGATAACACAAAAAGGGCTACACTACCCGCAAGTTTTAGCGTGAGACTTTTTCGCGTCTCTGTTACGTTAGGACCACCCTCCAGCCCATGTTAAAAGATAGAGTCCTCCAGAAGAACAGTATAGATCTTACGATAAAGCTAAAAGGACCACACCAGCTGCAAGTTTTAGCGTGAGACTTTTTCGCGTCTCTATTAAGTTGCAAACAATAAAAACATTGCCCCACCACGAAAAGTATAACGTTTCTCATTGGATAGACAGAATTTTTGTAGGCGGAGCTTAAGGTTAACATTGAGACACTGATTGGTCACATGAAAACACAGCCAGATAGTTTTTTTAAACCAACTTCGGTAAATTGTAGTAAGGAGAAGTTAGGAGAGAGTTACTTCTGAGATGGCGAGGTGAGTGGAGCTGTGCTGCCCGCCACCCCCTGACAAACACCGACAAGGTAATGAACGCATGCGATGCCGCATAACGCGCATAAAGCTTCACTCAGAACTGCAGAAGTCTCATCTGTTACACCCCCTTTTTGCGTAATACTAGTGTCGATCGTCAATTAAAGCTCATGGTGTTCACATTTGCCACTTGAAGTAAAAATCCGAAACGCGATGATTTTTCTGTTATGTAGTTATCGAGAACCCACATCAGCCACTGTAATTTACGACAAGTTAGATAAGTAATTAAAGATAATTGAGGGTCACTGCAGACCATTTTTATAGTTTTCTCTTTTGTGAAATTTAATTTAAACCTAGATTATAGATGTGATATGGCATAGGTAATCCTTCGATCTATTATAGAACTTTCAAATTCAACCAATTGTGAAGGCCATGGTAAAGCATATCCCAGTCAATATTGTAATTGATAGCGGAAGTGAACTGACTGCGATCTCAGAAAATTTATTCATGCAGTATAATGCCAATGAGGAATTGCCAGTTCCGAAAACACGTAAGATTAAAGTAAGAGGTCCTATTAGAAACAATGCTGCGGAAGTTACGAGACAAACAAGGTTAACTCTTTCGTGTCAAGGTCAAAAGATCGAAGCCAACTTCGTGAGTATACCTAAACTAACCGTAGATTTGATTATAGGTGCAGATTTTTTTAAATGAGAGACGAGCGATAATACACTCCTGGAAATGGAAAAAAGAACACATTGACACCGGTGTGTCAGACCCACCATACTTGCTCCGGACACTGCGAGAGGGCTGTACAAGCAATGATCACACGCACGGCACAGCGGACACACCAGGAACCGCGGTGTTGGCCGTCGAATGGCGCTAGCTGCGCAGCATTTGTGCACCGCCGCCGTCAGTGTCAGCCAGTTTGCCGTGGCATACGGAGCTCCATCGCAGTCTTTAACACTGGTAGCATGCCGCGACAGCGTGGACGTGAACCGTATGTGCAGTTGACGGACTTTGAGCGAGGGCGTATAGTGGGCATGCGGGAGGCCGGGTGGACGTACCGCCGAATTGCTCAACACGTGGGGCGTGAGGTCTCCACAGTACATCGATGTTGTCGCCAGTGGTCGGCGGAAGGTGCACGTGCCCGTCGACCTGGGACCGGACCGCAGCGACGCACGGATGCACGCCAAGACCGTAGGATCCTACGCAGTGCCGTAGGGGACCGCACCGCCACTTCCCAGCAAATTAGGGACGCTGTTGCTCCTGGGGTATCGGCGAGGACCATTCGCAACCGTCTCCATGAAGCTGGGCTACGGTCCCGCACACCGTTAGGCCGTCTTCCGCTCAGGCCCCAACATCGTGCAGCCCGCCTCCAGTGGTGTCGCGACAGGCGTGAATGGAGGGACGAATGGAGACGTGAGCGCCACAATCAGGACTGCATACGACCGAGGCACACAGGGCCAACACCCGGCATCATGGCGTGGGGAGCGATCTCCTACACTGGCCGTACACCACTGGTGATCGTCGAGGGGACACTGAATAGTGCACGGTACATCCAAACTGTCATCGAACCCATCGTTCTACCATTCCTAGACCGGCAAGGGAACTTGCTGTTCCAACAGGACAATGCAAGTCCGCATGTATCCCGTGCCACCCAACGTGCTCTAGAAGGTGTAAGTCAACTACCCTGGCCAGCAAGATCTCCGGATCTGTCCCCCATTGAGCATGTTTGGGACTGGATGAAGCGTCGTCTCACGCGGTCTGCACGTCCAGCACGAACGCTGCTCCAACTGAGGCGCCAGGTGGAAATGGCATGGCAAGCCGTTCCACAGGACTACATCCAGCATCTCTACGATCGTCTCCATGGGAGAATAGCAGCCTGCATTGCTGCGAAAGGTGGATATACACTGTACTAGTGCCGACATTGTGCATGCTCTGTTGCCTATGTCTATGTGCCTGTGGTTCTGTCAGTGTGATCATGTGATGTATCTGACCCCAGGAATGTGTCAATAAAGTTTCCCCTTCCTGGGACAATGAATTCACGGTGCTCTTATTTCAATTTCCAGGAGTGTAGATATGGGGAAAGGTAGCGTAACATTCGGGAATGTCACACTTCTCTTTGAGCAAAAGCTAAAATTAGAAGAAATACCAGTTATAAACAAACAATTAAGACTGATGCGAGATAAAGAGGGCAAAGAATTAGAATGCTATGCACAAAAGGGGGAATCGCCTCAACTCATGTTAGATGTCCATAAAGAAATCGACGAAAAATTGCAAGAAGTTCAAGGTATTTCGGAACACAGTAAAAGAGAATTAGAGGGTATTTTCCGAGATAAAGCAGAGGTATTTTTACCTAAGACTGGCAGTATTAAGCACTTTCAGTACAAGTTTGAAGTAAATCAGCACAAACCATTTAGAGTGCCACCCTATACAATCCCATTAAGCTACAGGAGTAAAGTATTCCAGGAGATATCTAAAATGTTAGATGACGATATTATTGAACCAGCTACCTCCACATATAACACCCCGCTCCATATTGTACAAAAACGAGATGGGAGCATCAGGTTAGTGCTTGATTCCAGACAGATCAACACAATCATAATCACTGAGACAGATCGCCCAGAAAAATTAGGGGAATTGATACAAAACTTCCACGGTGCTAAGATATTTTCATCAATTGATTTACGAAATAGTTTGTGGCAAATAGAATTGGCCCCAGAATGTAGAAAATTTACAGCATTTATCGTATTCGGTAGATGTTACCAGTTTAAACGATTGCCATTTGGTTTAAACATATCATCAGCAGCGTTTATTAGGGGATTTAATACTATACTCAGTCCTGAAATTTTACAAAGAATTACTTGTTATGTTGATGATGTGATTATAGCAGAACCCACTTGGGAACATCACTACGACACATTAAATCAGTTTTTACAGATCATGAAAGAGCATGGGATCACAGTAAATATAACAGAATCCAAATTTGGAAGGCGAGAGGTCATATTTCTAGGAGACATAATTTCCGAGAAATGGGTAATGTCCGACCCAGAAAAACTAACGGAAATCAAAGAATTCTGTACTCCATATAATAAGAAAACTCTCAGAGGATTTCTAGGTCTCACCGGATTCTATAAAAAATTCATTTGGATCGACTCTCTCGCAACACCACGCCTATGTGCATTGACTGGAAAAAACACGCCATGGGTATGGGATCAACAAGCCAATGAAGAATTTTTAAAAGTGAAAAACGCACTAACAACAGCACCGATTTTAGCACATCCTGTTCTAACACAAAATTTTTGTATGGCCACTGATAGCGCGAAAACATGTTTAGGAGTTGTTTTATTCCAAGAATACGAACAGGCAGGGCTAAGATCATACAGAAAATTGCATTTGCCAGTCGCGTACTCACAAAAAGCGAGAAAAACTATTCAGTCATGGAGTTGAAAGCATTGGCCATTGTATGGGGCTTCCAACGTTTTCGATACTTCCTATTCGGAAGCAAAACAAAAGTATACACTGACCACAAAGCATTAGAATTTCTGTTATCCGCCAAACTAACTCGTGGGAGGTTAGTCAGATGGATGTTAATACTACAAGAATTTGACTTCACTATTACACACATACCAGGACCAGCGAATGTATTAGCAGATGCTTTATCACGATGTCCACAGGGTGCATCCAATAACATAGGCTTGGAAGCAGCAGAAGACCAGTTTACAATGTACTATATGAAACAAGTAGCTTTCGAAAACTACATTACGACAGCATTGGAAAACATAGGCAAAGAACAGGACAAGGATCCCGAAATACTAGGAATCAAACACAAGTGGAGAAGTAAGGATTTTCTAGACATTCGACAGCACTATCTCGTAAAAAACAATGTTTTATTTTTTAGACGAAATGTTGCAACGAATGAATGGTTAATTTATATCCCAGATGAACTAATTAATGGTATACACATTTAAGTAATGGCCACTTTGGACCAAAGAAATGTTTTTTAAAAATAAAACAAACAAGCCGTTTTCCTAATATGGAAAGACGAATTAGAACAGTATTAGTCAAATGCAAAAAATGTATGAGGGCTAAACACGTCACTTTCCAAACCAAACCACCTATGTTTCCAATAATCCCTAAAAGATTAAAACAAATAGCTGCAACAGATTTGGTGGGGCCCCTCCCACGCACAAAAATGGATATATTTTCATATTTGTTGTTTTGGAACTTACTTCTAGATATGTTACCTTGACACCATTAAAACGGGCAACAGGTCTTACTGTAAGTAAAGCATTTAGACAAGATTTTCTCAGACAAGTAGGTCGAGTGGAACGAATAATTTCGGATAATGGCCCACAATACAAATCAGTGCAATGGCAGAACACGTTAAAACAACACAAAATAAAACCCATCTACATATTTAAGTACAAACCTAGCGTAAATCCAGCGGAACGATCTATGAAGGACATAGGCACTTTATGCCGATTATATGCAGGCAAAAGACACAGCACTTGGAATGTATACCTTAAAGATTTTCAAGAAGTAATAAATGAAATGCCACATAGCACTACACTACTACCTCCAGTTACTGTACTTAAAAACATTGAACCCCCAAACATAACCAGAGAAAATGTTAGATTTCCTATTGTACCACGTAGACAGCACAAACAAGTCATAGCAACAGCACTCTCCAACATAAGAAAGGCAGCCATTAAAAGAAAAGAAATAGGAGATAGAACAGCAATTAAAAGAACATTCTCAGTAGGCCAGAAAGTATTTGTGAAAACACACCATCTCTCCAGCATACAGAAACACAAAATACGTAAGTTTTACGCTGCATACAAAGGACCTGTCATAATTAGCCGAATTGCTCATGATAATGCTGTGGAACTAATGAACCCAAAAACAGGGAAAACCTTAGGACTTCACCATGTGAGCCATATCAAAAAGTTTGAAGATCAATTTTATTACTGCTAAATCATCAGCACAATATTTCAAGATTATGTTGCAGATAAGATCGTCAGGAGAAAGAAGAATGAAGAGAGAGGAAGGTGGGAAAAATAAAGTAGTTTCAATAAAAACAAAAGCAAAAATAACACCAATAGTACCATAAATTAAGGTGAAGGGATAAAACATAGATAGCCTAACAGCATGAAATACTAAAATGGTATGCACCACGACACTACACAAAAATAAAATAAAAACGAATTTGAGGTTTCTTGTATAAGTTACGACTCAAAATATCTTAGAATTGTAACATGGAAAGGGTGCCGAAATTTGTAAAGCTTTTTAAAAAGGCGCAAAACAATGTAGGTACTAGACATATGTTAGATGATTATAAGCAAAACTTTTTGCAAGAACCATTGTAAAAACTCCAGCAAAGACGAGATGCAACGACCCACAAGTTGCAACACGAGAAGTATCAAGAAAGAAAAGGACGTAATTAGCAAGACACGATTCCTACAAGGCAGAAGCGTCGAGAGAAGGGAAAGGACAGTGAGACCAACAGAGGGCCCTCGTAGAGTGGGCAATAAATCTGCCCCCTAGGCAGAACCCTGCTGGGACGGAACACCGAGCCACACAGTAGCGAAGCCCTGCAGAGACGCGATGGGACGCCGAATGCCGGAAGGGTCTCCGAGCGTCCCCACTCAGCGGAGCGAGCAAAAAACGTCCCGATAAGAAAACTGCTTGGGCAAGCCACCACTGGCAAAAAATATGTGTAAAAGTCACACTAACGCTATTAAACACCGTGCTGATGCACGAAACTGAAGAAAAAGTCCACAAAGTAGAAATGACGTGCCCAAACAATTTATCAAACTTTTACTAAGAGGAGAACTTCAAAGCGACTAGTTATCAATAAATATTTCCATATCCTGCCCAGAGAAGAACCAAGAATCAAGTAAGAAGCAGAGAAAAAGCAGGAAGAACAGAAGTTGAAGATTCACAAGATTGAGACCAAGAAAGAAGATGGGTGAAGAATAGACGACATACCTTCCCAAATCCCTATCCTATTGCAAACAAGCCGTCTGCGAAGTATTATAATGAGAAACGACCGCTTTCAGCGACACATAACGATGACTTTCACACATACAAAGCCAGTAAACCATGAGATTCTGCACTCACAGCTCCATTCCATTATGGGACCTCCACAACAGCAACACACACTTGCAAAGCCAACAAGGAACGACGAACGAAGCTGTACATCAAATACTTGCCCACATCCATCTCGCTCAAGTCCATCACCTTCGTGCAAAAACATTCGCTAACCTCATGCTTAAACATTCATAGCATTGTGTGAATGTGTGAAATCAAATTATGTAATGTAGGAATTGTGCAAAAGAAATGTGTGAAAAACTAAATAAGTTAGGCACACCAGACAGCTAATAAACTACAAAATAACAGTCATTGACTATGGACTTAAGTAAAAAATAGACTATCGATAAATATAAGTCATTAGTTCTGAAATGGACAGTATATAAAGAACAAAAGTAGGCTATAATAAACACTAACTCACAAAAATAAAAGAATAATTATATTTTACTTATTTTGTTCTTATAAAAACAAAGAATAAAAAATTATCTTGTTGGATGTTTTCCTTTTTTTTAACATTTGTACCATTTGTCAGGATAATATCTCAATACTTGGGTATGTATAGTTCTTTGTCAAAGGAATTCTTGGAAATAATTCTTATTTGTTAGTGTAACAATGTTGAAATGAGTTTCTAGAAACAAAAACTTTTACTTGTACATGATAGTTAGAAAATGTGTTAGGAATAGATTTTACTTAATTATTACATTTATAAAATAATATATTTCTAAGAAAATCGATGTGAAAGACTCCTCACTTTCGATACCAAACTTCTTAAAAAACCAACTTCACTCTTAAATAAAGAAAGAATATAATTAAAAATTAATAATAGCATAAAAATATTCTTCCCTTGTCTTTTTTGAGAATAATTTGAAATAATATAAAAATATAAATTAGTAATACAAACTAGTACAGAACCAGAATAACATGGCTGAACAGTAGGCAACAAAATTTAGATAAAGAAAGAATTTTTGACTTAGACAACGATTCAATCATTGCCTAACTTCAGTGAAAAATTAAGTTCGAAGGGTGGTGATATGTAAGGTGTCAGGCAAATCCAACACCTTCCATGAAAACCCTGACTTGATAAGCAAATCCAGTAGTATGTCACATAGCTCCGAATAAACATTAAATTAACCAAAATAATACGAGTAACGAGTGAGCAAATGGAATACCACAGACTAACACAAGAATGCCTAAATGCATGTCATACCTTCCCACCGTGAGACAGACGCAGTTCCGAGGGGAGAAACGAAAACAGAAGCCAAGAGCAAAACCGTGTTAAGTGAGAAGGCCCTACGATAAGGGACGGACCACACCACCCGCAAGTTTTAGCGTGAGACTTTTTCGCGTCTCTGTTACATCAAGACCACCCCCCAGCCAATGTTAAAAGCTAGAGTCCTCCAGAAGAACAGTATAGATCTTACAATAACACAAAAAGGCTACACTACCCGCAAGTTTTAGCGTGAGACTTTTTCGCGTCTCTGTTAAGTTGCAAACAATAAAAACATTGCCCCACCATGAAAAGTATAACGTTTCTCAGTGGATAGACAGAATTTTTGTAGTCGGAGCTTAAGGTTAACATTGAGACCCTGATTGGTCACATGAAAACACAGCCAGATAGTTTTTTTAAACCAACTTCGGTAAATTGTAGTAAGGAGAAGTTAGGAGAGAGTTACTTCTGAGATGGCGAGGTGAGTGGAGCTGTGCTGTCCGCCACCCCCTGACAAACTTCGACAAGGTAATGAACGCATGCGATGCCACATAACAGCGCATAAAGCTTCACTCAGAACTGCAGAAGTCTCATCTGTTACACCCCCTTTTTGCATAATATTAGTGTCGATCGTCAATTAAAGCTCATGGTGTTCACATTTGCCACTTGAAGTAAAAATCTGAAACGCGATGATTTTTCTGTTATATAGTTATTGAGAAGCCACATCAGTCACTGTAATTTACGACAAGTTAGATAAGTAATTAAAGATAATTGAGGGTCACTGCAGACCATTTTGATAGTTTTCTCTTTTGTGAAACTTAATTTAAACCTAGATTATAGATGTGATATGGCATAGGTAATCCTTCGATCTATTATAGATCTTGGAAACCCACTCAGGGAATATTCGTTCACATTTTTGTTGAACGCAGTTGGTTTTTATCATCCTGTATTAAAACATTTCCTTTTATCAATAGTGCAATTTATAAACAATGTTTTGTGAGTAGAATAAAAATTCCAATGGTAAACGTAACTGCTTTTTCGACGTTATTTTTCCATGTAAGTAGGCTGTTTAGGTTTTTATATTGGTAACGCCATGTAGCGCTCTGTATGAAAATCACTGGCTGTGCTGTGTGCAGTCTGTGGCTAGTTTGCATTGTGGTCGGCCATTGTAGTGTTGGGCAGCTGGATGTTAACAGCGCATAGCGTGGCAGTTGGAGGTGAGCCGCCAGCAGTGGTGGATGTGGGGAGAGAATACCATGTGTTTGGCAAGCACAAGGAGCCCTAGCTAATATGTTATTTGCTTATACAACTTTACACATCGGTACCATATTTCTCTAACACACAAATTACACAGCTATCTTTTCACTTAACTGAGAGATAAACATTTTTTTTTACTACATCAGTGACACATGTTTACGCAATTACACAGTTGGGTAACTTCACACTTATGAAAATGAATTTTGTCTGTACTTTGTGAACTGTTCATATTTTTTCGGAACCATTGTGATACTATGAGCGCTTTGAATGATGTATTTGGTAAGGGAGAATGATTTTAAAGTACGTTTGAGGTAGATGACACTATTGAAATGAGCAGAGAATTTTTTTTAGGTTTTGGCATTATTGCAGAAAGCTACGACGTTTTTGAGATTTGACTGAGGTGTTATGATGTTATTTTTACGATGAAGATGTGTATTATGCTGTTGAGGTATGTTTATGATCAATAAGGTGATGCTATCATATATGAGGAATTTGATTATGCTACGTATTTATTATGATGAAATATTGAAGAAGTGTCGACGAATACGTATATGAATAATGAGTAGTTGTTAGGGACACTGATTTGTGGGAAAGGATGTTGGAAACCTAGAATCGTATTTTAAGAGTTATGAAATGTGTGTAAATATGCGAATGTATCACAATGCCGACGAAAACTTTTTGAACACTGTTATATTCATAGGATTTTGTTTCTACACATTTGCAATGCAAATTCTCGACCTGTGAAATTTTTTTATATGAGACTGTCACCGTAATGCAAACTGGTGTGGTAAGTATTTCAGTAAGAAAGTTAAGTGACCACCTTCACATAATGAGTCTTGGGCACCCAGCTGCATGACAGTCGGCTGGAAAAAAGCCATTAGTGTGTGCCTTTCAGAGACACAGGTGGAGAAAAAAAAAGGGTCCTTGCTATTGACATTCCTTTGTAGAAAGCATCGCAAATACGACACGCTCAAACTTGAAAACATATGATAACACTGTGGACCTCTTAATTTATGATATTTACTGAAATGCCTAACGAAATGACGAGAAATATTTTTATGTCTATACACCTGATTATGACTACTGTCTTTCTAGTTGAGAGATTTTTTTACTACCTTATGAAATGCCATATGGCTAATGAATGATGTTTCATGCCTTCCTTTGTACATATTTGCTCATTTTCTTTAATATCTAGTTTCTAGCTGCATTGCAGCATTGGTTATTATAAAATTTAATAGATGTACTAATATCACAATTTTCTGTCTACAGACCCAGTAAAGAATACGTTTATGATATACTTTCTTAGAAAAGAGAGCACAAATAGACATTTCCCTTCACAGGAATTGCATAAATAATTTTTTTTAATGACTTGGTAACTTTCTTGCAGGGTAAGTTCTTGTGATGCATCACTCTAGTGTTAAGATGTGACATAGGTATTAAACATGGCCATTTTTACTGTAATATTTTTTTTTGCTTGAGCTATGTCGTGTTTAGATATAAGTAATTACATTTACTGCTGCTAGCTTTGCCAATAAGCATTTTTTTTTGTCATTGCTGTTTGTGTTAATTGTTTTGTGCTGCTGCATTGCCTCGTCCCTTAGTTTAGCATCTGAGCTCAGTAGATTTAAGTTAGCTTAAGATGGGGTAGGCCATATAAGAGAACAAGTTGCGGTGAATTGGAAGAAATTCATTGAGAAATTATACGAAAAAAGTACAGAAAGCAGGTATAGATAGGACTTTTTGGAAATAATGAAGAACAAAGGGAGATCTCCGAGAAGTAAAGTAAGTTTTGTTTGCAAAATACTGCAGTAAAACAAACCCTGTCCTTTCCTTGTGTTATCCCACTATGTGTTTGTGTACCCTTGGGTATTTGTGTTCTTCCTGTCTTTATGTGTTTATCTAATGAGAGTTATGTTGTAGAATTTTTCTGATAATATGTTATTTACTTTGTAAAGATGTTTAGACATTATTTATTCTGTTTTGTTTTAATGCTCATGTGTGAAGTTGATGTTTCGAAAGTTATTCTGATCTTTTATGTATGTACTCATGTCATAATTCCTGTAACGCTGATGTATATGTTATTTCGATTCTTTTGTAAAGCTTGTACTACAAATGTTATCTGTATTGTTATGTTCTTTAATGATGTATTTTGTACTTTTGTAATTGTATTCTTATGTTATAAAACTGTATTTGACACCAGTTCATCATATTATTAACTTGTAAGTTCCATTTCACTGCACACGTTTCTGTTGGACATAGTATATGGACAATATGTGAGAAGTAGGGACTGTTAGTGTTTGCACGTGTGTTAATAATTCAGCAAGGGACTGGATAACAGCATTGCTGGTTCTAAGGACAATTCCAAAAACTTTGTGAGTGCACAAGTGGTGGTTATGGACTTGCTATATTGTCCGCAAGACTCTTTGATGGTGATTGTGCACCTGCACAGTCGCAGTAGATAGCTGCTGGCCATTCTACAAGGACCATAGTGGGTCTGCATCTTTGATGACCCACCAATACCATTATTTCTACAAGGACTGCAGTGGGTCTTCAATTCTGGTGGCCCACCAATACCGTAATCTCTACCAGGACTACAGTGGGTCTGCTCTGTGATGACCTACCTACCAATATTCTTCAAAACGTCGAATGACTCTGCCGTGAGTTTGCTCTGTTGTGGCCCATTACCTGTCAGCATGTCAAGAGTCAGCACTGTCTTTCCGTTGGAAGGACAACACTACTTCTTCAAGATTGCATGGAAATCCACTACTTCCGTGTGCATTGTCTTTTACTGCTCAGACTTTGAGAAAAGAAACGGCAGTTTTACTGTGGTGAATGATCAGGACTGTCTTTATGGACTGTGAGAAAATTTTAGCTTTTGACCAACATTGTATTAATAAGTGTGTGCATTTGATATCTTTCTTACTGTAATTATGAAAAATTTTTTCAAATCTGTATTGGCCAGTGCCCAAAACAATTTGTAAAATTTTTTGTGGGGAGCTTGGGGGCTATGTAAGTAGGATGTTTTGGTTTTTATATTGGTAACGCCACGTAGCGCTCTGTATGAAAATCACTGGCTGTGCTGTGTGCAGTTTGTGGCTAGTTTTCATTGTTGTCTGCCATTGTAGTATTGGGCAGCTGGATGTTAACAGCGCGTAGCGTGGCAGTTGGAGGTGAGCCGCCAGCAGTGGTGGATGTGGGGAGAGAAATGGCGGAGTTTTGAAATTTGTAAGACTGGATGTCATGAACTGCTATGTATATTATGATTTTTGAACACTATTAAGGTAAATACATTGTTTGTTCTCTATTAAAATCTTTCATTTGCGAACTATGCCTATCAGTAGTTAGTGCCTTCCGTAGTTTGAATCTTTTATTTAGCTGGCAGTAGTGGCGCTCGCTGTATTGCAGTAGTTCGAGTAACGAAGATTTTTGTGAGGTAAGTGATTTGTGAAAGGTATAGGTTAATGTTAGTCAGGGCCATTCTTTTGTAGGGATTATTGAAAGTCAGATTGCGTTGCGCTAAAAATATTGTGTGTCAGTTTAAGGACAGTCATGTATAATTTTTCCAAGGGGACGTTTCAACCAGCTAACTAAAAATAGGAAAGCCTTGAACCCCTTCCACTAAATTTAGTTAGTATTAAGATTCTTTTACAGGGACTGCAGTGGAGCTGACACTGATATCATTAAGTATTTGGTTATATCATCGCTAGTCTCACTGAACTCTTCTGAATTCTACATGTCATGTGTGGTCTGGCGTCTCCTTACCAGCAACAGGCCCCAGGTTCAAACTAGTCAATTCCCAAAAAAACACGCTCAGAGCGTCGTTGCGCGAAAGTGGTAGGGAGACACGATATAGAACAAACAGACACCACGCAGAATGTTAGAACCTAAGCCTCCTAACTGCTGAGGACTGCTGCTTGTTCTCTACATCTACAGCTACAAGAGGCTCCTCTCCACTCAACTTTGACAGTTTATCAAATCTATTGCATATACGCAAACATAACTGTCTGAATACCTCCTCCTCCTTCTAGCTGCCTTCTTGCCAACTTCCAGTTCCCATTCCCTAGCATCGTTCACTCTCCTCAACCTGTCTAGTTCCTCCTTTGCATGTTGAAACTGCACCTGAAGGGCACCGATCTTACGCTCATGCTCCTCTGTCAATTTATTTCTACTACAGATTCTTCATTCCCAGGAGAGGATCCGGTTACAATGCCCACAGGCTTGCCCACTGCACTCCCCCCAATGAAAATACTTTGTAACAAAACCCACACCATAGCCCACTACTAACAAACCTACGACAGAGCCCACATTTGTCACACATGGTAAAATTCTACAGTTACTGAAGAAAACTATAGGTCTACGTTACCTAAGATCAATTACACCAGCACAACTATTTGTAGGACCAAAAATAGCGCTCTCGAAATTATCTGTCTACTAAGGAAGTAACTACTCGTATTAATACTATATTGTTTTACGACCCACAATGACTTCTGCGGTTGTTTCACACAGTGTTGCTTGTTGTTAGCCCAGACAGCTCTAAGCCAACGCCGCTGCTCTCGGTCGTTTTATGAATGCAGGCGGCCACTTTGTGGTGTGTGGCGAGAGGTAATGCCTGACGTTAGGTATTCTCTATGACTCTCGAAATATTGGATTCGCTAGCGATTTCCGAAATGGAATGTCCCATGCTTCTAGCTACAACTACACTACTGGCCATTAAAATTACTACACCACGAAGATGGCGTGCTACAGACGCGAAATTTAACCTACAGGAAGAAGATGCTGTGATACGCAAATATTTAGCTTTTCAGAGCATTCACACAAGGTTGGCACCGCTGGCGATACCTACAACGTGCTGACACGAGGAAAGTTTCCAACTCATTTCTCATACACAAACAGCAGTTGACCGTCGTTGCCTGGTGAAACGTTGTTGTGATGCCTCTTGTAAGGAGGAGAAATGCGTACCATCTCGTTTCCGACTTTGATAAAGGTCGGATTGTAAACTATCGCAATTGCGGTTTATCGTATCGCGACACTGCTCCTCGCGTTGGTCTAGATCCAATGACTGTTAGCAGAATATGGAATCGGTGGATCCCAACGGCCTCGTGTCACTAGCAGTTGAGATGACAGGCATCTTATCCGCATGGCTGTAACGGATCGTGCAGCCACTTCTCGATCCCTGAGTCAACAGATGGGGACGTTTGCAAGACAACAACCATCTGCACGAACAGTTCGATGACGTTTGCAGCAGCATGGACTATCAGCTCGGAGACCACGGCTGCGATTACCCTTGACGTTGGATCACAGACAGGAGCGCCCGCGATGGTGTAATCAACGACGAAACTGGGTGCACGAATGGCAAAACGTCATTTTTTCGGATGGATCCAGGTTCTGTTTACAGCATCATGATGGTCGCATCCGTGTTTGTTGACATCGCGATGAACGCACGTTGGAAGCGTGTATTCGTCATCGCCATACTGGCGTATCACCCGGCGTGGTGGTATGGGGTGCCATTGGTTACACGTCTCGGCCACCTCTTGTTCGCATTGACGACGCTTTGAACAGTAGACGTTACATTTCAGATGTGTTACGTCCCGTGGCTCTACCCTTCATACAATCCCTGCGAAACCTCACATTTCAGCAGGATAATGCACGACCGCATGTTGCAGGTCTTGTACGGGCCTTTCTGGATACAGAAAATGTTCGACTGCTGCCCTGTACAGCACATTCTCCAGAACTCTCACCAATTGAACACTTCTGGTCAATGATGGCCGAGCAACTGGCTCGCCACAATACGCCAGTCACTGCTCTTGACGACCTGTGGTATCGTGTAGGAGCTGCATGGGCAGCTGTCCCTGTACACGCCATCCAAGCTCTGTTTGACTCAATGCCCAGGCGTATCAAGGCCGTTTTACGTCCAGAGGTAGTTGTTCTGCGCACTGATTGCTCAGGATCTATGCACCCATATTGCGTGAAAATGTAATCAATCACATGTCATTTCTAGTATAATATATTTGTCGAATGAATACCCGTTTATCATCTGCATTTCTTCTTGGTGTGGCAGTTTTAATGGCCAGTAGTGTACTATTCCCGTCGTGCGGCCATAATCGCGTCGGAAACTTTTTCATACGCATCACCTGAGAACAAACGCCAGCTTCTCCATTGCACTTATACCTTGTGTACGAGGTACTATCACCGACTGTGTGTATGCATATCGTTATCCCATGACTTTTGTCGCCTCAGTGTGTAGGCAGTTGCACTTCACTCTTATCATTCGGGAATGGAACATGAAAGTGGAGCACGAAATGATAACGGTACGGGAAGTACCTTCCATCACACAACTTAGCGTGGCTTGTGGACTGTAAATGTAGATGTAAATAACTTAGTTGACGAGAGTAGAAAACAGAGTACTTCAGTCACTGCGTCTCAGCGACAAACTTCTAAGACAAAGTGTTCATCGCACAGAGGAGTTGGTTCAGCGTACCCATTGTTGTCAATTGTTTCATAGAGTCGGATCCATCCGACACGAAGGCTGATGAAAGCCGTGTTTGAGCGCGCTCGTCATAACGTGCACTGGCGGCGCTGCAGTGCGCTCAGCGCGGTGCGCACAAATTAAGCAAGGCCGCGTGGTCACACACGCATGTGCGTGTGTACACGTGCGCACGCGCGCGGCTCCCCCGGGGGCTATCTGCCCTGATTATTGGCTCCATTAATAACAATTGCCATCATATTAGCGCGCTGGGAACCATGCGAGTGCCATTGTGGCCCATCCCCTCCCTATGCGCGGCGCGTGTACCTCGCACGTGGCGCGGCCTACGCTACGCAACCAGTTTCGCCCCGGATCACTATCAGGCGTCCTGCTTGTAAGCCGTCACCGGGATACGTATCTACAAAGGTTATCTAAATAACAAGAATAAAAAAGAGAGCGGCAGAATATTACATTACTGAAATGGTGAACTCAGCACGAACCGCATTATATAGAAACTATTGGGGGTAAGGTAAGGACGGCATCGTAGCCCCTTACTGGTAATCTGCAGGCTGATCAAACGTCCCAGTTGTTCTGCGTCATTCCCAGGTTCCACATAAATGTCTCTCTGTCCAGAGTAAATCATTCGGAACACATAATTATCCCCGTTTTTAACCGAAAACAAAATGCGAGTAGTGATATTTTTCATTTAATTAAATATTTGTGAAAATTAGTGTCCTAGATGTATAATGTTGTAGAAATATGTCTTTTCACAGTATGTAGGCCTACCGCATTTCGTTTAACTCGTCTTATGCCTAAAGAAATAGTAAGAAACGTGTTGAAAAGAAAAGCAAGTATTATCTACTTGCCGACCTTCCACTTATGCCCCTCAAGACAAGTAAAAACAAAACCAAAAGCGATATAAAGGAGCATCACTTAACTGAAACCATTTCTCTTAACGGGACTGCAACCATATGAAAATCAGTTTTGTGAAGAATGTGAGCGATGCTTATTGATTATTTGTTTGTATTATATGCACCCTCTCGCTAACAGTCTCAAATCTTAAACTTTAATATGAAACTTATAATATGTATCTGATTACTGATTTGTAATATTACACAATTTTTAAAATTAACAAATTGTACTTAAGTACCCAGTAAGTGATGAAACAACTCAGAAAGCTATTACAATAAAAAAGTATATATATCAGTCTTCTCTTATTTCTGAAGAAAAGAATTTTATTTATTTGTGATATACCTATATTTTGCTTTCCAATTCACAAAACGAAGATACATTCTTGCTGTGGGTTTCCAGCTGCTCCATCGCCATATCGATTTGAAAATCTCACGGTAGCTGGTAAGAGAAGTAAGTATAAGTGTAAGGTAGTTAGGTATATACACAAGTGTCCAAGTTTTTCTTTCAAAATCTGGTTAGCCTAGTAATGTGGGTCCACTCAGTCTAATATCTGAAAATAAATTGTTATTTGTTCGTCTTCTATGCATCCTGTACAATTCACCCGATGGGGATGAAACCTTGGCGAGTTGTGTGCACGTCTGCTAAGGTTTCTGTGGGGGTGAGAAGTGTCTACCATCCATATGTGAAAAAGTGGTGATATACCCGCTTAGGAACATCTGGAGCAATTTAAATAATATTTTGTATATATGTGAGTCGTTACTTGTACACTGTGGGAAGAATACACACGAACCACGCTTAGGGGTGGGGATGAGAAGACGTGACATGTAAAAAGATTCGATAATGGCCGATATTAGTATAGAATCAATAATTTTCAGTCTCTTTAGGACTCTTGGTGAGAGTTAAGATAACATTTCAGCCCTAGAGTTGGGGAGAGGAGGGGGATGCAAAGGAAGTGGAATATCAGCATATTTCTGTAACATCTGAAGAAATTTCTAACAAAATAAGTACACGTGTCACTTGCTATGTGTAAACAATTTCTGTGACTCTAACTCTCCCATAACACTCCTATGGCTGAGAGTTTGTGTGAAAAGGGTTGACATAAAAATGAAACTCAGGAACACCTGACGCAATTTCAACCAGATTTGTTACAAAGGGCTAGATGGCTCATTATTTGTATAAAAATACTGTGAGAGTGTAGAAGCCCTAATACCGCTAGAAGTGGTTGTTACGATGAGAGGGGGTGACGTGTACAAAAGTTCGAAAACGACCTGTTGGTATTTCTCAATTTGACTTGACCACACATCTAAAGTATGAAGCGCAGTCTCCTACTTGCGTTGTTCAGTGCATCAACCATATCGTGAGAATGAGCACTGCAGGAGGCAGTAATTTTGCCAGCGCGTTTCGGGTTCAAAGACAATGCCACAGGGCTTGCAACAGAGACTTTTAACACCTTCGCTGGAGTTCCATGGTGTAGACAGCTCAGAATCAGGTAGCTACCAGCGACTGTCCTTCTCCTCGAACCAACAATCACTGGCAGAATTACAAGTTCCCTCAGAATTCAAATGAAACTGAAGGGCAAATTTGCTGATGAATATGCGTACAAATATGTGTGAAATCTATATATTCGACAGAATTTTCTCATATTGAGAACTTAGAAGGGGCGATCTGTTTCACTGGGGAAAAAAAGATTTCAGTAGCCAAGATCACGTAAATTAATCTTTATTGTTGACAATCGATTTCGACAACTGTAACTGTCATCTTATGGTCTCCGAAAAATGAGATAATAACTCACAATGGAAAATTTTTATAACAACTATACTTTGAAGCTCAGGTGATGACAGTTATAACTGTCGAAACATGTTATCAACAATAAAGGCTAATTTATGTGATCTTGGCCATTGAAGTTTTTCCGATCTCACAATCCCAACTTTGGCCAGGTGTTCTTTTCGCCAATTTTCTACTTGAAACGAGACAAAAATTGAACTGTTCTTGTAGTTAAGTATCGAAAAATTTCATTGACATGTGTTCGTGAAAACATCTTTGAAATTACAAAACAGTCGTACAAAGAAATATGCATAATGCACAAATGTATGAGAATCCTGCCTCGGGCATGGATGTGTGTGATATCCTTAGGTTAGTTAGGTTTAAGTAGTTCTAAGTTCTAGGGGACTGATGACCGCAGAAGTTAAGTCCCATAGTGCTCAGAGCCATTTGAACCATTTTTTTGTATGAGTACAGGATCCAGATTAAGATACATGATCCCGGACTCCCGGACTCCCGGACTGTTTCTGTACGGAGCAGCCGCTTCGCGTGTCTATAATGTAATTTTGTAAACGTCTCTACGGCAACGTCTCTTTATAGCTCTATAGAAGGCGATCGTTTTCGCCTACAGCCATTTGCACTTCACAGTTTAAAGCTGTCAAAAAAAAAAAAAAAAAAAAAAAAAAAAAGCTTGCCAGGTGTCAGGAATATCCTTAGGCTGATTCGACTGCAGGAGTGTGTTAGTAGTAAAGAATAGTTGTATTAAAACTTTATGAGTGATGCGGCTTTTTCTCGCTTATCACAGCGTCATATGTCTACATGTCATACAATGCCATATTTGTATACATTCAGCGGCATATGTCGATACCGTCATCGAAATATGTTGTGAACAGAGTTAGTGTAAATTAAGTGCTAAAGTTAAACGTTATGAAAGATGCGGCAATTTTTCACTGTTCTCATTGTAATGTATAAAATAAAATAAAGTGTGTGTGTGTGTGTGTGTGTGTGTGTGTGTGTGTGTGCGTGCTTGTATGTTCGACTGGACTGACTCAAACCAAACTTGGTACACATCGCTGTGGGAGTAAGAACCACTTACCTATCATAGCTCAGGGCATACGACGTCATAAACAACGAGAAGAATGAAAACTGTAGCATTATGCATGACGTATAAATTGATTACTTCTTTGCTACTAACTTCATTCGCAACATCTTTCGCTGGTAGTATCCACACACACACATATATATATACACAGGATGAGTCATCTAACATTACCGCTGGATATATTTCGTAAACCACACCAAACACTGACGAATTGATTCCACAGATCGAACGTGAGGAGAGGGGCTTGTGTAATTGGTTAATACAAACCATAAAAAATGCACGAAAGTATGTTTTTTAACAGAAACCTTCGTTTTTTTAAATGGAACCCCGTTAGTTTTGCTAGCACATCTGAACATATAAACAAATACGTAATCAGTGCCGTTTGTTGCATTGTAAAATGTTAACTACATGTTTATATGTTCAGATGTGCTAACAAAACTAACGGGGTTCCATTTAAAAGAACGTAGGTTTGTGTTAAAAAACATACTTCCGTTCGTTTTCGTATGGTTTGTATTAAACAATTACACTAGCCTCTCTCCTCACGTTCGGTCTGTGGAATCGGTTCGTCGGTATTTGATGTGGTTTACGAAATATATCCAGCGGTAACGTTATGTGACACACCCTATATACATATATATATATATCCGATTCCGAAGGCAAAAAGCTAGCAGCTAATAAAAAAAGCCGCGCATTCTGATACTGGTTTTATCAATTATAACTGCTCGTGCATAGTTACACCTGGAGACCGCCCCGACACAGAATCTACTTTTAATAGTGAGGTAGTGAGGAGTGAGGGCATATTCTTTTTAGCACTGGCAAAATCTTTAGGGTGTGCGTTTTTGTGGCAAAATTACTCAGGGACAGATCGACGCAAAGGCCACGTAGGCGCGGACTTAGGACGCACTCACGCACGCACGCAAAAAAGATTTGCACCTAATCTGAAGGCATGGAGGGTAACTGAGTAGTAGTAGTATCGCTAGCGTAGCGTTTAGTTCGTTTACGAATTCGGTTGGAGGCCAACTGACTGAAACTGCTGTATAGCTACGTTTCGTGTTGGTTCGTGTACAGACAGACACAGCGTCGCCTGTCGGTGGTTACCAAGTGCGTGTTAGCTGTCGTTCCTTTGCAAATTACAGTCTATCCAACACGATGAGCAATGTGAAGAAGCTAAATGGTGCACAAAGTAGGAAACGAACTACTGAACGAAAAAAACGATGATGCCGGTCAAACGAAAACATTTGTAGGGCAACAAAAAGTTTATTTGGTATATGACCCCACGAATACTAATCGGGCACTGATATTACTACATCCAGGTCCTGTTTAAGACCCAGGCGACGTAAGTCACCCGAGGGCAAAATCTATATAATGGTTGTATCATAATTAGCAGCGAATAGTGACACTGGTGAAACAATAAGAGGGAGGCGGCGCCAAAAAGTGTCGATCTTGTGGGTAAATGGAAGCGAGCGCATCAATGATATACCGCTTGTTTGGAGAAGTGTTCTCGAACCATCCCTGTTCACAACTATGCACGTACAAGTATAAGAAGTGTTCAAATGAGAAGGTACAAAACGTCGTAACAACCGAACCGGTTGAAATTTGCATATGCCGCTTTAGGATGACGCAGTGAGACATCCAGGGACGCACGTGTAGTGTAGTCATCTCCTCCTAAAAATTCAGAGCCATCCCCTTAGCAGGCAAAGTGATGCTTACCTTCATTATCAACGTAGGAGGTCCGATACTCATCGAACTCCTCGAGAACGGAAAAACCATTAACACTGACGTGAAGCTGAGACACTCCGTTACCTACGAAATTCAATGAAGTGCAAACGTCTTGAGCTGCTCACAGGGTCAAGATCACAAAAACCGTAATGGCCAAATTCAAATGGGAGCGACTTGAGCATCCGCCCTACAACCCGGACGCGAGGCCCTGCACCTTTCATGTGTTTGGTCCGTTAAAAAAAAATCGTCTCAAAGGGAACCGCTCCAACTCTTACGACAACTGAAGGATGTAGTGGGGGACTTGATACTGTTACAGCCACAGAAATTCTGGGAAAAGGGAATTATTCAGCTCGTGAAACAGTAGGATAGTTGTGCTCAGGCTCTGGTGATTACTTTTGAATAAAGACTTCAATTATACCTACAGAGTCGTTTCGTACCCTTTCTGTTGAACGCCCCTTATAGCATACATAATTTTTTCTTTGTACTGCACACATACCGAGGACTGTGCCCCTCTTTTAATATTATGTTTCAGAATCTTAAGCATAGCTGCAGCAGCAACTGTGTGAGTGTAATATGTGGAATAACAACAGCCACAAGTTGCGGAAGGTAGTAGTCGAAAGCTGTTGTCCTAGGTTTCAACCAGTATAAATGGGCCTTCTTCAGAAGCCTTATTACGTTTCACATACTGATCACGATGTGCTGCGAGTAGACTTAGTCATAATTAAATTTGACAATCGGAAAGAGAGTCGACTGACTTTCTCATACATAAAATAATACACGTATTGGATGTGCGTGTGTGGCCAGTAAAGGAAAAACATGCAAGACATCTGAACAAGGCCTATTTATGTGGGTTGAAACGTAGGTCAAGAGCTTTTGACTACTACCTTCCGCAACTGGTGGCTTGTTTTTATTAAATATATTATTATGTTTCACGCTTCATGTCAGATGATAAATTTTTATTTGGCGTTACGAGTTCCTTCGGTGCTGGTAATGGAGACCCCAGCATGAAAGTGCCCAAATTACATTCACCTCAAAACTTCTGTTCATTCTTGTGTTGGAGACGTATTGTGGAAAGTTAACGTCAAGTACAAGACAAAAAAAATGAATATACAAAGAAAAGAATGGGCTATATGTAGGCAGAAAGATCAGTTTTAGTTCCTAGAACTACCCAAAAAAAGCATTTTCGTCCTGACCTTCGAAGAATTTGTTTAAATATGACGACAGTCCTCATGAAGTTTGCTATGTTGTACGGTCTTCAAAATACATTTACTCGTAACTTAAAAATGGTTCAAATGGCTCTGAGCACTATGGGACTCAACATCTGTGGTCATAAGTCCCCTAGAACTTAGAACTACTTAAACCTAACTAACCTAAGGACATCACACACATCCATGCCCGAGGCAGGATTCGAACCTGCGACCGTAGCGGTCGCGCGGTTCCGGACTGAGCGCCTAGAGCCGCTAGACCACCGCGGCCGGCTACTCGTAACTTACTGGAAGTGTATTTCTTGCAGATTTTGCATGAGATTTTTGAATGTATCAAACTGGGCTCACATCACAACCACAACTTCTTTTCTGCAGACTATGTCATAAAACAAATTATATGTTTTTTTTCTTCATGCATTGTAGCTCGAAAATGAGTGAGAGCTAAGGGAACTACATGTCGTAGTCTGTGCCCAGTAATCTCCAAGTGGACAGAAAAGGAACTGTGGAAATAAAGTTTACAAAAGTCTGATCTCATTATACCACCTCTTCCTACACTGCTGTCCCGATTTAGTGTAATCGTACAACGTATAATATTTTTGTATGTGACAACCACGCGGAAAAGAAAAAAAAAAGTTAATGTACTCCAAAAAGTAACAGTTCCGTTTTTGTTTAGTAATCATTACAATTTTTGTCTGCCATTCCTCAGACCGGAGCGTCAGGTTGAACGTCTAATCTTTATAAATCATTCGAGTTCATTTACATTGCGTCACATAAAAGAGATGAGGGACGTTTCTTCAGTCAGAGACGTAGCTGAGCGTCGAACACTAATTAAATGTGGAGTAGAGTACTATCTGTTTACGCAGACGTGTCGGTTCCAAAATAAAAGCAACAAAAACACGTAACATGAAGCACTGTTGAAAAACTAACTTAGTGCAAAATACATATTTACAGACAAAAATGAATGTTGACTCAGCTACCTTCAAAATCAAGTAAGAATACGAGGACGCAAATCTATAGATCTGAAGTAGCGCGTTTGCAGCGTTCTAGAGTAAAAAACTTGTACAATCAAGTAGTTCTAAACACTCATACCAAAGTGACGAAAGAGATAAGAACAAATTCACTAAAAGTGCGTCAAGTAAAAAAATTAATTTCCTAGTCAAAGAATTCTCTTAAAATATGACTATGAAACGTCAATACGACTATAATCGTTAAGTTACAATACTCATATATCCTTTTGTTTCGTTTCTGGATGATAACACGAGACCAGTCGTATACATCGTACCACCGCGACCGTTTGTTACAAAATTGCGGTAATGGGCTCGCTGCCGACCCCAAAATCACCGATTCGGATCCTTGTGGGCATAGAATTTTCATTATCTTCACTTACACATAAACTGCATGGGAGACTATGGAAGAATTTTATCTCAGCGTCCAGGGATAGGTTTCACAACTCCTCGCTATGTCTTATTCAGAAGAAGCGTAGAGAATTCTTGAACACGATCTGTTCTTTGTAAGGAGGGATTAAATCCGGGGATAACATTTCCGTTTCTCTAGAGAGATAAGCCACTTGCAGGGAACACGTTTCATCCACTCTTTTATCCCACCCATCAACAACATCATGGAACGATGAGGGTTACACGCATACATCATTGTTAACGTCCTGAACAGTTCGATTAGAAATATAAATATCAAACTACGCTGTGAAACGCCCGTGAGTTCATTAAACCACTCGACTCGCTTGGTGATACAATTCGGATGCTCATCCAACAATTCTTACTTTGTAATGTTACATACCTTGACATAATAGAAGTTGTATAATTAATATAGTCACATTTCACTACATAAGGAAGATAATGAATCACATTTTCAGTTTCAATACGTATTCCAATCACTCGGTGACCTTAAAGTCCTTTATTATGAAGTTATCATTGATTCTTGCGCCAAAAACCTCAAGTAATTTTAGACGTGCGCAAAAGCAATCATCGACACAAACTCCTCTAGCCAGTAAAGTTTAAGGATCGACATATCCAATTACGACTTTCGGAATTATTCCACTGAAGATCGCTTGTGTTATACACACTTTTTTTTGCTCTTGCAACCTACTTCCTCAATTATTTGCTGGATGTATTTCAATCTCTGTCTTCCTCTACAGCTTTTACCCTCTACAGCTCCCTCTAGTACCATGTAAATAATTCCCTCATGTCTTAACAGATGTCCTATCATCCTGTCCCTTCTCCTTGACAGTGTTTTCCACACATTCCTTTCTTCTCCGATTCCGCACAGAACCTCCTCATTCCTTTCCTTATCAATCCACCTAATTTTCAACATTAGTCTGTAGCACAACACCTCAAATGCTTCGATTCTCTTCTGTTCCGGTTTTCCCTCAGTCCATGTTCCCTACCATACAGTGCTGTGCATAAAACATATGGTATGACAAATTTCTTCCTCAAATTGAGGCGTATGTTTGATACTAGTAGGCAGCTTTGGCCAGGAATGCCTTTTTTTCCCAGTGCTAATCTGCTTTTGATGTTTTTCCTTGCTCCGTCCGCCACTGGTTACTTTGCTACCAAGACAGCAGAAATCCCTAACTTCATCTACTTCGTAATCATCAATTCTGAAGTTAAGTCTCTCGCTGTTGTCATTTCTGCTACTTCTCATTACTTTCGTCTTTCTTCGATTTACTCTCATTCCATATCCTATACTCATTATACGATTCATTCCATTCAGCAAATAATGCAATTCTTCTTCATTTCACTCACGATAGCAATGTCATCAGCGTATCGTATCATTGATATCCTTTCACCCTGGATTTTAATTACACTCCTGAACATTTCCTTTAATTCCATCATTGTTTCTTTGATATAACGGTTGAACAGTAGGAACGAAAGATTGCATCCCTGTCTTACATCCTTTTTAATCCGAGCACTTGGTTCTTAGTCGTCGACTTTTATTATTCCCTCTTGGCTCTTGTATGTACTGCGTATTACCCATCTCTCCCTACAGCTTAACCCTATTTTACTTAGAATTTCTAACATCTTGTACCAGTTTACATTGTCGGACGCTCTTTCCATGGCGACAAATCCTATGATTGTGTCTTGATTTTCCTTTAGTCTTGCTTCCATTATTAACCACATGGTCAGAATTCCCTCTCTCGTGCCTTTACCTTTCATAAGCCAAACTGATCGTCATCTAGGGAATCCTCAATTCTTCTTCTCCTTCGCGGATGGATCACTTAGGACCACGCGTAATCGACATTTGTTGGCCTTCCTTTTCGCCCAGTATTCCTTCATAAGCAACGAATGGGCTAGCTTTCGTTGCGTAGACCACGTATGTCGGTCAGTTTTCCTCAAAACTCCGTGTGTTTGTGATTTTTCTGATTTCATTGGAATCCTCAATGTTATTTTCCATTCTTCTGTATATTATTCTTGAAAGCAACTTGGATGCATGAGCTGTTAAACTGATTATGCGATAATTCTCGCACTTGTCAGCTCTTGCCGTCTTCAGAATTGTATGGATAATGCTTTTCCGAAAGTCAGATGGTATGTCCCCTGACTCATACATTCTACAAACCTACGTGAATAGTCGTTTTTTTGCCACTTCCCCCAATGATTTTAGAAATTCTGATGGAAGATTATCTATCCCTTCTGCTTTATTTGATCTTAAGTTCTCCAAAGTTCTCTTAAATTCTGATTCTAATACTGGTTCCCCTATTTCTTTTAAATCGTCTCCTATTTCTTCTTCTATCACATCAGGCAAATCTTCCCCCTCATATAGGCTTTCAGTGTATTCTTTCCACCTATCCGCTCTCTCCTCTGCATTTAACAGTGAAATTCCCGTTGCACTAATATGTTACCACCCTGCCTTTTAATTTCACCGAAGGCTGTTTAGACTTTCCTATATGCTGAGTCAGTCCTTACGACAATCATGCCGTTTTAAATTGCCTCACATTTTTCATGCATCCAATTCATCTTAGCTTCCCTGCATTTCCTGTTTACTTCACTCCTTAGCGACTTGTACTTCTGTATTCCTGAATTTCCCTGAGTATGTTTGTACTTCCTTCTTTCATCTATCAACTGACATATTTTTTCTGTACACATGGCGTCTTCGCAGTTACCTTCTGTGTACCTATGTTTTTTTCCGTCTCCTGTGAAGGCCATTTTTAGAGATGTCCATTCCTCATCAACTGTACTGCATACTGAGCTACTCCTTATTGCTATATCCATAGCCTTAGAGTACTTCAAGACTATCTCGTCATTCCTTAGCATTTCCGTATCCCACTTCTTTGAACATTCATTCCTCCTGACTAATCTCTTAAACTTCAGCCTGCTACTCATCACTACTACATTGTGATTTGAGTCCATATCTGCTCCTGCGTACGCTTTACAATCTAGTATCTGATTTCGGAATCTCTGTCTGACCAAGATGTAATCGAACTGAAATCTTCCCGTATCACCTGACCTCTTCCAAGTATATCTCCTCCTCTTGTGATTCTTGAACAGAGTATTCGCTGTTACCAGCTGAAATTTATTACAGAACTCAATTAGTCTTCTTCCTCTCTCATTACTTGCCCCAGCCCATATTCGCCTGTAACCTTTTCTTCTACTCCTTTCCCTACAACTGCATTCCAGTCCTCCATGAATATTAGATTTTCATCTCCCTTTACTTACTGCATTAGCTGTTCATTATCCTCATAGACTTTCTCTACTGTTCATCTTCTGCGAGCTACATAGGCATTTACACCTGTACTATTGTTGTCGATGTTGGTTTGCTGTCGATTCTGATGAGAACAACCCCATCACTGAACTGGTCACAGTAAGGCACTCTCGGCTCTACCTTCCTACTCATAACGAATCCCACTCCTGTTATATCATTTTCTGCTGTTGTAGATATTATCCTACACTCATCTGACTAGAAATACTTGTCTTCTTTCCATGTCACTTCACTGATGTCCACCATATCTAGATTGAGCGTTTACACTTCCGTTTTCAGATCCTCTAGCTTTCCTATCACGTTGAAGCTCGTGACATTCCACTCCCCGACTCATAGAACGTATCCTTTCCTCGGTTATTCAATCCTTTTCTTATGGTTACCTCCCCGATGGCAGTCCCCTCCCGGAGATCCGAATGGGGACTATTCCGGAGTATTTTGCCAATGGAGAGATCATCATGACACTTCTTATATTACAGGCCACATGTCGTGTGGATACTCGTTATTTGTCTTCAGTGCAGTGGTTTCAATTGTCTTCTGCATCCTCAAGCAGTTCATCACTTCGGATTCTTCCGCCTTTAGGAGTAGTTTCGCATCCCAAGGACAAGAGGGTGCTCTGAACCTCTGTCCACTTCTCCGCCCTGCATATACACAGCGTAAATTGCATAACAATAATGGTCCGGCACACAGTTTTAATCTGCCAGGAAGTTTCATATCAGTGCACACCGCTGCAGAGTGAAAATCTCATTCTGGAAACATCCCCCAGGCTGTGGCTAAGCCATATCTGCGCAATATCCTTTCTTTCAGGAGTGCTAGTTCTGCAAGTTTCGCAGGAGAGCTTCTGTGAAGTTTGGAAGATAGGAGACGAGGTACTGGCGGAATTAAAGCTGTGGGGACGGGGCGTGAGTCGTGCTTGGGTAGCTCAGTTGGTAGAGCACTTGCCCGCGAAAGGCAAAGTTCCCGAGTTCGAGTCTCGGTCCGTCACACAGTTTTAATCTTCCAGGAAGTTTCATCCCTGACGTCTTTTATACCATGAGACAGACAGCCTGGACCCCAGTAAGCAGATCTTCATCCGTTTGTACGGGAGTTTCATACTCCAATATCTCGACAAAGGACAAAATCCTAAGGTGTAAAGCCGGCCGCGGTGGTCTGGCGGTTCTAAGCGCTCAGTCCGGAACCGCGCGACTGCTACGGTCGCAGGTTCGAATCCTGCCTCGGGCATGGATGTGTGTGATGTCCTTAGGTTAGTTAGATTTAAGTAGTTCTAAGTTCAAGGGACTGATAACCACAGATGTTAAGTCCCATAGTGCTCAGAGCCACTTGAACCATTTGAACCTAAGGTGTAAGACCTAGCGATTACGTTGGCATGGGACAAAGGACAAAATCCTAAGGTGTAAGACCTAGCGATTACGTTGGCATGGGACAAGACCTCCCATTCCAATCCAACGATGAGGGTACCTGTAGCTCAGATGTTCGCGAACATTAACTTCGAAGTGCACTGGTGCAGCGTCGTGTTGAAACCACAATCTTCCGCAGACAACAACGGATACTCAACTGTGGCAGCACTTCTCGCAGAACACCAGTTAACATGTATCAGTCAAATGGGAAGGCAGCAAGTAAGGTGTTATTAGGTGATCTCGTACAATGCCCGCCTATACGTTGGCAGAGAATCGTTGGTGGGGGTCACCGATTTGGGTGGTGTGGGGATTTTCCACACTTCACATTACTGTTGCGGCTGTTCAAAATATCATCACAGATGAATGATGTCTCACCCGTGAACCATACACTCTGTACCAAGTGCGGTACTACTGTACAGCGGTGGATAATCCATTGACAGAAGTGAACGCAGGGCTCAAAATCCGTTCGTTTCAGGGCTGGCACACATTTTTGTGATAGGGGTGTAATACCTGTTCCACCAGTACTCTCCACACAGTACGGTTCGAAATGCGCGTTTCGCGGGGAAGTTGATGGGTGATTATTGCTCGGTGGTCGGCATCACAATCCAACATTATCTCCTCAAAGACTAAAGTTCGGACATGTCTTTGGCGGGAACCTCTTTTGTAAGTGGGTATCCACAAAGATAATCTTCCAATTAGGATGACTCTTGTTGGGGAAGCGTTCTCTGCATATTCGTGCAGCCTTACGGGCACTACATCCCGCCGCACCCTACATTAAATGCATGTCCGCCAACTCTCGCGACGAGTATCGTTCCGTCTTTGCGTCACGCACTGTATACAGTAACACACCTCACCATAGAGACATCACAAGCTGTCAGATGCAACGGACAACAGACGTCAAGGATAGTGGTGTGCGTGCGGCACAGGTTAACGCGTCTGTACGATGCATGCGGTAGCCACATGACACTTGTGCTATGAGCTAAGTTGTGTACAGTATATCTGTTTGGTAGCCATGGGTGTCGCTATTTATCATCCGCTGCCTGTTCCAGTGTACAACAGATACCCAGCATTTTTGCGTGAGTGCAGCAGAACTGCATGCGCTGTTGCAATGCTTGCATAGAGACTGGCGGTCATCGCTTTGGACAATAACTGTGAGGTATATCGTTGTTGTGTGTCCATAGTACAGTAAATAAGCATTTCCGACCATTGGTTCCCTATCTCAACGTAATCGGCTATGGGTCCATTATCACCTGTTTCATTTTGGCCCAAGGGCTTGAGACTCCCTGCAGATAGCTACACAAGCGCGACCTTGTCAGATGTAACAGTATAGCCGTAGAGCAACGGTGATTATTTTAGATAGGTGCTGTTACTAAGCCTCACAAGTACACCTAAATTATGTACCGAATGTGTGGATGAAATAATCTCTCTTGTTATAAAGGTGTAGCATACCTATATGGAACATCGAACGTCTCCTTATGATTCTAAAAGATTAGAGTTACAACCCCCTTATCGGCATTACATTACTGATATCCGTTTGTACTTGGATACGGGGCATGTGTTGTGCTTGCTGGTGATGACTTTTTAGGGGACCGAACTTGTCTATAAGAATCATTTCGCGATGGGCATGATTCAACATGAAGAAAATGTCACAGAAATGCTCAGCAACTTCGAACTTGATACAATATTTGAAACACGTGTTCGGAAATGGAGCAACGAACGTCCTGGTTTCATCCACTATCCGTTCGCTAAGATGTGTTACTCGAGCAAACAAAGTTGACACTCGGCGCAGTGGCTGATGGGAGCGACTGTAAATGGAAAATACCTTTACGGTCGCTCCCATCAGCCACCGCGCTTAGTGTCAACTTTATTTGCGCGTGTAATAATTATACCCCGAACACCTCCATTAGCTTTTAAATGGTCATAATTATGTCTTCCGTTCCAGTTCGATACCTAATGCATTTAGTTATTGTTATAGCTCTCCTAGTAAATCCTAAAATGCTTCCCTCCGTCGCTTCAATAGCAATGCCCAATTTCTTAAGGAATTCTATCATTAAAAGTTCTTACCTTACTGCCGAAACTCGAAAGGGGCCAATACACACTGACTGCAAATTTTACGTTTCCTACATATCAAATGCTTTGTGTGCAAAACTCTATTATGTTATCAGAAGCGCTTCAGGCCCTTGTCACCTATCTTTTTATCGCTTTTCCTATCCGTTTAGTCCTTGATGTGTTTTATTTCGTGCCTAATAAATCAGTTTTGTACAAATCTGACCACTGAATCAAATCAGCAGACTGGAATATCTTTGGTCATAACCTAAATTTACGTAATATTTCAGATGGTTCTCAAATGCATACAGCTCATTTCTGACGACACCTTAATTTTGATGATTATTACCTCCTTCACAATGCACTAGAACATATAGAAGTACCCGTCTACTACAACGATCAGTCTGTAAAAATATTCATTTGTTTTTATTTTTGAGAGAGAGAGAGAGAGAGAGAGAGAGAGAGAGAGACAGAGAGAGAGAGAGAGAGAGAGGTAGAGAGTGCTAGGCAAGGATTTCTTAAACATCATTGCAAAAATATATGTTAATATCGTAAAATCGCAGCTGAAGACTTCTTCTTTGCTTAGTATTACTGCATAAAAGTTTATTAATGGAAAAACAATCATCACCTGGGGACGTTACCGTATTTATTTTTAATTTACCTATTCTGATTTATTGCTGATGTATACAGTCATGAAACAGGCGTATTTTGAAATAAAATTACATGTACACCATAATAATGATCTATTTTAAAGGTCCTACGCTGCCGTCGCTTGTTTAACTCTCCTTTCTACTGAAGGTGGGCTGAGCTAACGAAAAGATTACAGATTAAATTACCATAAGGCACTAGATATCAGTCTTTGCGAATAACTGATTTGGCTTCCTATTTTGGCGACTTTGAAAGTTGATAATATTTTCACATTGGGCAATCGGACTTCATGAAGTTAAAGAAAAGCGTGTTATACTATATGATTACGGTTGTGTACATAGTTCCGCGTAGTCAGCGCGTACACAACTTTCCAACTAGAGCGCGCCCCGCTAAGCACAACAGCGCAGGCGCAGCGCTCGTCCATCTCCGCACTACGAGATGGCGCTGCCTTAGAGACGGACCAAATTCTGCTTCCACTGATCCGCGTATTAATATGTAACGCAGCCAATGAGATTGCTGGTAACGTAGAACCTTTTCTCCTCGCGGATCACACTCTCGCAGTGATACCCGAACGCGCGAGGTATTATAACGAGTGTACAGACCTCCGATTAGTCAGTCTGCACTAGTCTGTACCAGTCTGCATTAGTCTGTACCAGTCTATAGTCAGGTTTCAGTTGCGCCTAATAAGACTACCATATTCCTGTACATAGCCATGAAGTGTATAGACACTTTGTCAAGTATCAGAGATATGAGAGAATAAAATTAACGTACCAAGACCAAAGGAACTTCAGATTGTCAATTGTAAATAGCATCCAGAATCAAGTTACGTAAGGTTTATGCTTGTTACTGTATTAATAAATGTGTGTGAAAATTAATCAAGCTCTGTTTAAAGTTGGTCACCGTCAATCTGCTGCTCTAAGCGTGCAAGTGGCATTTCTATCGTGTGACCTAACGGCAGAAGATAAACACGCCACGATAAGACCACGAGGCATATTGCTAACACTCGCCTACTTCGTTAGAGCGACAAGTCAAATAATCTGATAGTGTGCGTACCGAAGGTCTTACAGTACGCACACCACAATTACTATAATTCGCAGAAATCTCGGTGAGATGGCTGCAAAGGCGGCTAAGCAGACATCGCCCAAATCGGTTATTTCTGTCCATACAATAAGACTAACCCAAACTGCCACTGTAAAACCTACCAATAACATACCAAGCGAATTGGTGGTACAAAATAAGAGAATACGACACAATGTTTGAACAAAACTGACTGATCATTCTCACTTAAAGGACCCGACATTAATATACACTTCTTAACAGATTTGGGCTAGGAGGAGGAAAGATGAAGAAGGCAGAGGAAACCGAAGTACAAGGTGATCAAAAAGTCAGTATAAATTTGAAAACTGAATAAATCACGGAATAATGTAGACAGAGAGGTACAAATTGACACAAATGCTTGGAATGACATGGGGTTTTATTACAACCAAAAAAATACAAACGTTCAAAAAATGTCCGACAGATGGCGCTTCATCTGATCAGAACAGCAATAATTAGCATAACAAAGTAAGACAAAGCAAAGATGATGTTCTATACAGGAAATGCTCAATACGTCCACCATCATTCCTCAACAATAGCTGTAGTCGAGGAATAATGTTGTGAACAGCACTGTAAAGCATGTCAGGAGTTATGATGAGGCATTGGCGTCGGATGTTGTCTTTCAGCATCCCTAGAGATGTCGGTCAATCACGATACACTTGCGACTGCAGGTAACCCCAAAGCCAATAATCGCACGGACTGAGGTCTGGGGACCTGGGAGGCCAAGCATGACGAACGTGGCGGCTGAGCACATGACCATCACCAAACGACGCGCGCCAGTGATCTTTCACGAATATGGGATGGTTCTAATAAAACCCCTTGTCATTCCAAACATGTGTGTCAATTTTTACCTCTCTAACTACATTATTCCGTGGTTTATTAAGTTTTCAAATTTATACTGACTTTTTGATCATCCAGTATGTCACACAAAAGACAGATATTGTTTTGCAAAGATAACTTAATTACTAAACTGATTTCTTCAAACTTTAAACACTGTGACCTTGTTTTCATATACATGTAAAACACAAGGTCATAGTTCAGAAGTTATAACTGTTTTATTTCATATAGTTCAATAACTGTCACCCTGGAAGTTCGATACTTGTGTACTTCAGACATTGTACATTACTTTCACAGGAATCCTGCCTGTATTCTGTTTTCCACTACTGTGCTGTACTGTGTATTTGGAAGAAAAAGTAAATAAAAAAAAACAACTCGACTGAGCACCCGCAAACACATCAGTCAATTACATCGGAAAAAACTGAGAGACGACATTTTACAGTGTCGATTGATTCGTCTGGAACAGAAATGGCGATGTGGGCACTGCGAGTGTGGTTCAAAATGGTTCAAATGGCTCTGAGCACTATGGGACTTAACTGCAATGGTCATCAGTCCCCTAGAACTTAGAACTACTTAAATCTAACTAACCTAAGGATATCACACACATCCACGCCCGAGGCAGGTTCGAACCTGCGACCGTCGCGGTCACACGATTCCGGACTGTAACGCCTAGAACCGCTCGGTCACTCCGGCCGGCGCGAGTGTGGTGTCAGCGTGTGAGGGGTGCGGGGTGAGGGCCGCAGCAGTCACCCCTCTTGACGGTGCTGCCGCTGCTGCGACCCCCTGCGAGCTAATGCGCGTTTTATGATGCGGCGGTCCGTCCAGGCAGGCAGTCAGCCGTCCGCGCTGCCTTTCACACGGCCCGTGTTTGGGGCCGGCCGGCGATCAGTGTCCAATTTCTCGGATTTGCGCCCCTTTGTCGGGAAATGGTCCGTCGCGGTGTTGGCGTATCATAGCCTCCGCGGGCGGTCCCGGCGCCGCAAACAAGCGCGGAGCGGAGCGGCTTCCGGCCCCAGGTGTCGCCGCTACCTGGCTGTTTGTCGCCGCCCCGCCTCGCCTTCCCATTGACGCGCCGAGCACAGCTGACTACTCCACCGCAACCGCATTTCGCCTCTGTGGTTCTCCGCGCCGGCTCGCTCGCACCTGTGGGAAGTGCGCGGAAGGGAGTCCCTTTCTGTTCTGCGGCAGCTGCGAACGACCCCCGCGCTAATGGCGCGTTATATGACCCGAAATGTAACACCTTTACCGGCAAATAAGGTCGCGAAGGCGCCTAATGAGCCGAGCGCGTAGACGGCAAGTAGGCAGAGTGCGAGCACAGAGGCTGCTACAGGAAGTGTCAATTGGCTCGCAGTGGGCGGGGTCAGCGCTCTGCACAAGCTTCGCATCAATCACCAGCATGCAAATAATTCTTTTTGTGTTCCCTTAGGCATTATTGCTTAACGGAAGCACTCAAAAGAAATGTACTCCTGTGACTGATCTGATACAAACATCAATGGCATGACATACCTTCTTCGACATTGCTTCCCTGTTAGTGAGCTGGGTCGGCGGGAGATACGCAGGCCATTCTTCCTCGCCCTGTAATGAACTTCAGTCTACATCCTCTGGTTTAACACATGGATACAGAAGCTGACTGAGAAGCAGCGGGCAGAGAATCGAAGCCTTTCAATCACTTATCTTTATGGTCAGTTCAGCCCAAAATGTGAATAACCAATAGCATTTCAGGATATTGTATTGTATTCTTAGTGGTAGACGGCAAATCATCGAGTAAAACTGAAGTGATATCAGATGTTCCCCAGGGAAGCGTCCTGGGACCTCTGCTGTTCCTGATCTACATAAATGACCTTGGTGACAATCTGAGCAGTTCTCTTAGGTTGTTCGCAGATGATGCTGTAATTTACCGTCTAGTAAGGTCATCCGAAGACCAGTATCAGTTCCAAAGCGATTTAGAAAAGGTGGCAGGTGGCGCTAAACAACGAAAAGTGTGAGGTGATCCACACGAGTTCCAAAAGAAATCCGTGGGAATTCGATTACTCGATAAATAGTACAATTTGTAACATCCACGAGATAAATTTTAGCCACAATGCGACGAGAGAAAATTATGCCTCTAACAGTTGTAAACATTATCTATTCGACGTATGAAAAAACAGTGAAAACGAATGAAAACGATGATAAATATTAATTATTTATATAATATTCTATGATGTAATTGGACGTATCGATGTGTATCATACAAAGACAATGATAATTGTAAATTCCTTTTATGATCTGCGTTTGTCTTCCTTTTTTTTACCTTTTGTTGGTTGGCTTTTGTAGGTTGCGGACGCATATCAAACTGAGGTCTGTTAAGAAATTGTAATTATTTGTTATTTATTACTTGAAAATAGAGTTCATTATTATTATAAATATGAGTGAATAATTATATGTAACTTTAATTCCTCTCTCAGTAAGCATTATCGGTGTTAATTATTTCTTTCCGCTGCAAGCAGCGCAGCCATTGATCATAGCGATTTGTATCGCGTTTTTGTCTGTGTTTTCCTTAGAAACAAATCAAATGTTTGCTTGATGAAGTCTAAGTAGTGCACAATACTAAAGTAGATTTTATAGAGTTTAATAAACATTTTAAATATTTACTTATTTGCTCTAACAATAGAAAGTCTCTATCAATTGTCTGCCGCCATCTTAACAATTAGCGGCAAATTCAAATTTAAATTACGCAACTCTGCAGAATAAATGCCGAAGGTAATACAAATGTCTAAAAATAAATGTGCACCGGTGGTCCCGAACTCATTTTAATGAAAATGATTCGAATCAGAATGGTTCTTTAAAAACAGTGCTCATAGCACGATCCTTATAAGAAACTTTTCTAGCTGATGTATGGAGCCGAAATTAATTACGCACGAGTTGCGAAGAATATTGTTTCAGGTAACATACGTCAGTGTTGTGCGCGGCTGATATTCAGTGGTTTTAATGATCATTTTGCTGAAGATAACTGCTTCCATCCTAATCAATAGTTGTAAGGAATCTGTTGTATGAACTGTGATTTAGTGACACTTACACAACTTACAGACAACACTTTAACACGACGTTAACTTGGAGTTCTTTAGCAATTTGATCATATCTTTAGCCGGGAGAAAAATTATTTAGTAATTACTCAATGTAATAAAATAAGATTATCATTTCCATTTACAAATTAGTTAAATACGAAACCACTGAATAACACAGCGAACGCCACAAATTCTCAAGGCTGTCAATTCAACTAAGTACTTGGGTGTTAAAATTAGGAACAACTTCAGTTGGAAAGACCGCATAGATAATATTGTGGGTAATGCGAGCCAAACGTTGCGTTTCATTGGCAGGACACTAAGAAGATGCGACAAGTCTACTAAAGAGACAGCTTACACTACACTCGTTCGTCCTCTGTTAGAATATTGCTGCGCGGTGTGGGATCCTTACCAGGTGGGATTGACGGAGGACATCGAAAGGGTGCAAAAAAGGGCAGCTCGTTTTGTATTATCACGTAATAGGGGAGAGAGTGTGGCAGATATGATACGCGAGTTGGGATGGAAGTCATTAATGCAAAGACGTTTTTCGTCGCGGCGAGTTCTATTAACGAAATTTCAGTCACCAACTTTCTCTTTCGAATGCGAAAATATTTCGTTGAGCCCAACCTACTTAGGTAGGAATGATCATCAAAATAAAATAAGAGAAATCAGAGTACGAACAGAAAGGTTTAGGTGTTCGTTTTTCCCGAGCGCTATTCGGGAGTGGAATGGTAGAGAGACAGTATGATTGTGGTTCGATGAACCCTCTGCCAAGCACTTAAATGTGAATTGCAGAGTAATCATGTAGATGTAGATGTAGATATTGTACGTTAACCGGGGACCTAGAAACGACGAAGAGGCTCCGTCCCCGCCGCAGCCGCAGTGGTCCACAACCCCACGACGACTGCCGCAGTCCACTTCACCCCTCCACCATCCCACACCGAACCCAGGGTTGTTGTGCGGTTCAGCCCCCGGTGGACCCCCCAGACGAGTGTAAACCCTATCTTTCCGTGGGAGAGTAATGGTGGTGTACGCGTGCGTGGAGAACTTGTTTGCGCAGCAATCGCCGACATAGTGTAACTGAGGCGAAATAAGGGGAACCAGCCCGCATTCGCCGAGGCAAATGGAAAACCGCCTAAAAACCACCCACAGACTGGCCTGTGAACCGGACCTCGACACAAATCCGCCGGGCGGATTCGTGCCGGGGACCAGGCGCTCCTTCCCGCCCAGAAAGCCGTGCGTTAGACCGCACGGCCAACGGCTAGCATTTCAGGGTAGCGAGAACCAATAGGATTGCTTAATTTCAGAAGGGCCTGTGTGAGGTCTGGCGAAGGCATTTCTATCTTTGCTGTTCTGTAGAGACGTATCAAAAGCTGAATGTCAGAATGTTTACACGTGATACGTTGTGGGGACAATTTTTCAGCATATAATTCATGGAATGGTGAATTTTGTCACTGCTGTTATTTTTATAAAAAAAAGGGAGGGAAACAAAACTTGGTCCATATTTTCAATACCGTACGCGATTGCTCTTGTTGTTGGCTTCTGGAACATTCACGTATTGTAAGGATTCATCGAAAACTTTTTTGTAATTTGGATCAGTCAGTGTACTGAACAGTTCTCTTGGCGAATAGAGTCACTTGCTGCATTTAAATTTACAATTTATCTTCAAATAATCCTTTAGTGAGATGCAAAATGTCAAATATGGAGATTATGAAAGGCCTACAAATCACAGTCGGACACCATAACATCAATCCCCATTCTCTATTTTACGCAAAGGTCATTATTACTTGATGTGTGGTGCGATCTGTCTCTCGACCGCTGAATTTTCGAAAGAGTTGTTAACGATTCCATCACAGCTAAATATTTCTGACGAGGAAAAATCGTAAATGTAGTTGCTGCTCGTTTCATTGGCATCAATTTAAACTCTGTACTTAAGTTCCCACAACAAGCTAGAATCCAAATAGCATTGCCGTTCGTTTCACTGTGAGGAGTTTCATCTTTAGTTTTTTAATCAGACTCAAGTCACAAAATCGAAGAAATTCGTTCCTGAGAGAGCACGTTCTTATTTGTAAATAATATCGAATGTTGCAGAACATACATCTATCACATGAATAAGAAAGACCTAGAATCTGTTAAAAACGTGAAAATGGATAAAATAATTCGTATATTACACGAAAATGGAAAAAAGTTTATATATAGCAACAAATGTAACTGAATCCTCCTAAACCACAACTACATACCCCCAACCAGAAGATCACACATTCCGCATTCAACAAATGGCAGCAATAGTGTTCATCATGAGCTCTGCAAAAGGCTTTTTATCGCTGATGTGTCGTTAATCGGAATTTCATTGTAACAAATCTTCCGAAGAGGGAAACTTGAGAAAAAGTATTCGGTGCGTCATTGCCTTGAAACGGCATACTGCTGTAACACAAAAGTTATAATACATGAACACCAGAATCCGACGAAATCCAGTATGGAGTCCGAAATAACAAGCGAGCGACGTCACTTGACTCGACCCGAAATGCTATTGGTTATTCTTGTTTCGGCCCGAGCTGTCCCTAATGGTAAGTTTTCAGTCTGGCTACGAGGCCAGTACTACGCTGCGAACCGAACAGTAACTCGAAACTCCCCCAGGCGCGAAGGATGTTGATAATTGCGGTGTTGCGATGGCGTACCAATCATGATTACACCTCTTCTCCCTTAGGTGAGCTAGTTATCAGGGAAAACCGTTTATGCGACAGTCAGAAGAAAGGAGAAAAAGATGTACATCTCAAACTACTTCCAACAAACTCTTGTTGCCGGTTCCAATAAGTGTTTCTGTTTTATTGTGTTAGGAAGGTACTAAGCCGTCTTTTCATTTACTTGAGATAGTAAGGATATGTACCAAATTTTGTATACTGTCAGTTTCAGTTTAATCTACAGGTGCATACTCCCTAACATCTGCTAAGTTCTTTTTTATATTCTATTTTCTTCACAGTTGGTATCCTGTTAAGCTTCTTTAGCTATTGTTTCTATGTTGTGGCTATAAAATAATGTTAAGACTGCGCAAAGACTGCTCTATAAAATTTCGGGCGTGCAACCGCATAAATTCAACTTCTTCTTCTTCATAATCTTCTTCTAATACACTCCTGGAAATGGAAAAAAGAACACATTGACACCGGTGTGTCAGACCCACCATACTTGCTCCGGACACTGCGAGAGGGCTGTACAAGCAATGATCACACGCACGGCACAGCGGACACACCAGGAACCGCGGTGTTGGCCGTCGAATGGCGCTAGCTGCGCAGCATTTGTGCACCGCCGCCGTCAGTGTCAGCCAGTTTGCCGTGGCATACGGAGCTCCATCGCAGTCTTTAACACTGGTAGCATCCCGCGACAGCGTGGACGTGAACCGTATGTGCAGTTGACGGACTTTGAGCGAGGGCGTATAGTGGGCATGCGGGAGGCCGGGTGGGCGTACAGCCGAATTGCTCAACATGTGGGGCGTGAGGTCTCCACAGTATATCGATGTTGTCGCCAGTGGTCGGCGGAAGGTGCACGTGCCCGTCGACCTGGGACCGGACCGCAGCGACGCACGGATGCACGCCAAGACCGTAGGATCCTACGCAGTGCCGTAGGGGACCGCACCGCCACTTCCCAGCAAATTAGGGACACTGTTGCTCCTGGGGTATCGGCGAGGACCATTCGCAACCGTCTCCATAAAGCTGGGCTACGGTCCCGCACACCGTTAGGCCGTCTTCCGCTCACGCCCCAACATCGTGCAGCCCGCCTCCAGTGGTGTCGCAACAGGCGCGAATGGAGGGACGAATGGAGACGTGTCGTCTTCAGCGATGAGAGTCGCTTCTGCCTTGGTGCCAATGATGGTCGTATGCGTGTTTGGCGCCGTGCAGGTGAGCGCCACAATCAGGACTGCATACGACCGAGGCACACAGGGCCAACACCCGGCATCATGGTGTGGGGAGCGATCTCCTACACTGGCCGTACACCACTGGTGATGGTCGAGGGGACACTGAATAGTGCACGGTACATCCAAACCGTCATCGAACCTATCGTTCTACCATTCCTAGACCGGCAAGGCAACTTGCTGTTCCAACAGGACAATGCACGTCCGCATGTATCCCGTGCCACCCAACGTGCTCTAGAAGGTGTAAGTCAACTACCCTGGCCAGCAAGATCTCCGGATCTGTCCCCCATTGAGCATGTTTGGGACTGGATGAAGCGTCGTCTCACGCGGTCTGCACGTCCAGCACGAACGCTGGTCCAACTGAGGCGCCAGGTGGAAATGGCATGGCAAGCCGTTCCACAGGACTACATCCAGCATCTCTACGATCGTCTCCATGGGAGAATAGCAGCCTGCATTGCTGCGAAAGGTGGATATACACTGTACTAGTGCCGACATTGTGCATGCTCTGTTGCCTGTGTCTATGTGCCTGTGGTTCTGTCAGTGTGATCATGTGATGTATCTGACCCCAGGAATGTGTCAATAAAGTTTCCCCTTCCTGGGACAATGAATTCACGGTGTTCTTATTTCAATTTCCAGGAGTGTATTTCGGATGAATACCGTCCAGCCATCTTCAAAGTGAGCCGAGATGACTAATGCTCCAGCACTTGTTCCCTCCTTTTAAACCCGCGGATCGCACCACTGTGAATACGGCCACAGATAAAGAAGGCGCCAGAGACATTCAAAATGTGGTTCAAATGGCTCTGAGCACAATGGAACTTAACATCTCAGATCATCAGTCCCTTAGAACTTAGAACTACCTAAACCTAACTAACCTAAGGACAGCACACACATCCATGCCCGAGGAAGGATTCGAGTCTGCGACCGTAGCGGTCGCGCGGTTCCAGACTGAATCGCCTAGAACCGCTCGGCCACACCGGCCGGCCGCTTTGCATCATTACGCCTAAATATTTAATCAAAGTTACCGTGTCAAGCAGCACACTGTTTATGCTGCATTCGAAAGCTACGGGATTGTTTTTCCTACTCATCCGCATTAACTTATATTTTTCTACATTTAGAGCAAGCCACCATTCATCACAAAAACTAGACATTCTGTCTAATTCATTTTGTATCCTTCTACAGTCACTCAACGACGAAACTTCACCTTATCGATCGGGTTATTTATTTATACAGGGTGAGTCGCGTAAGACGTAACACCCCCATTATTCCGTGGGCGATTGCACGTATCGACAAGCGGTGTTCGGCGAATCATAGCCGACTATGGGGCACATACGTTATTACATGCACAATAATCACAACGTTTATATTGACCGAGATAATGAGGCAAGTACATGTTTTTTAAATGGGACGCTATACTTTTTTTACCATCATTCGAACGCTCGGAAAAGACGCGTATAGTGATGTAACGCATGTTGCTACTGTGATTCAAACCTTGCTTAAAAGAGGGTGGATGAGGATTTACCTACGTAGCGTAGGCCGTGCATGCTGCATAGAGCACGGCAACTCGGCCTGCGGGTCGCGCGAGACGTGTTTACAGTCTGCAGCCGCTTCCGACCGCCTCGACCTTCAATCGTACAATATTTCCCAGGGTCTTTTGAGCGAAGTTTGAATCACAATAGCAACATGCGTTACATCATTATACGCGTCTTTTCCAGAGCGTTCGAATGATGGTAAAAAAATGTATAGCGTCCCATTTAAAAAACATGTACTTGCCTCATTATCTCGGTAAATATAACCGTTGTGATTATTGTGCAAGTACCAAAGTATGCGCCCCATAGTCGGCTATGATTCGCCGAACACCGCTTGTCGATACGTGCAATCGCCCACGGAATAATGGGGGTGTTACGTCTTCCGCGACTCACCCTATATAGAGACTAAGAGCGAGTCAATCATACTTCTCTGGAGCACTCCTGACGATAACCTTGTCTGTAATGAACACTCACCGTCAAGGACAACGTACTGAGTGCTAGTACTTAAAAAGTCTTTGAGTCACTCCCATGTGTGGGACCCTAATCCGTATGCTCAGACGTCCGTCAGCAGTTTGAAGCAGGACACTGTGTTAAACGCTTTCCGGAACTGTAGTTATATGGAATCTGCCTGTTACCTTCCATTCATGGTTTCGCAGGATATTATTAAAAAATGGTTGCAAAATGTGTACGCGATAGAAGCTCCTTCCATCACATGCATGATGGAGCGGTATCGAGCGCTTTCATTGGGTAACAATTGATTGCTGTAGGCCAATTAGAAGAGAACCATCATTTAAAGAGAAACTGAATTTATATGGAAGCGCATTGAGTCCATAAAGCTATAAACATCAGAATTAAGACCTCCCCAAATATATTTGGCCTGGTACAAAAGCAGAACGACCAGAACCGACCTAAAGACCGAGCACGTAGCTTCCCAAACACCTGTTAACGCTATGAAGTCGGCGTGAGATGTTGTACCTTTCTGTAACAACTGATAGCTCATAGTTATAGGTCAGCTCATCTATACTCTGCCACGTAAGTCTACGTTATTTTACGTGGGCCATAGCCCCTAGATGTAGAATATTGTCGACAATATAGTCAGGCATTGTTGCCCAGCAGGACTGACGGCTTCACCTACTGCAACATTTGTCTGGCTAAAATACCGACTACTGCTACCCAGCAATGTTTGTGGAAATTTCCGGCCTATAAATGTTTCATGGGCCAAATACTACCACGAAATGGGTGAAAGTGAGTTGCATATTGGAAGTGCATGCGGCTTTTGCATTCTTCATGGAAAAAGGTTAGCAATAAATTGAGAAACCAGATTTTGTGGTTGCGTTTTTTTTTTTTTTTTTTAAGTAAGCGAACTGATTGAGAATCTTGAAGTCGTGAACTAATGCTTGATACTTATGTTTTCAGTGTTTGAATATATCGTAAAAATATCTGATCGACAATTGGTAAGACCAATACCAACACCCCATTATACCAAGTTGCTACGAACTTCGAGGGGTGTCTTGAGAAACAAATTGAGGATAGGCACTCGGGTCCGGAAACGTCATCCAACGACACTACAGAGCGCTTGCCACCTAGGTCTCTCCTTGAGCGGCAAATGCGACTTTGTACAGTGACGGACGGTAGGCGGGACGTCTCACAATGGTGTTTGTTTGTTAGTGATGGCGACTGGTTACTACTGTCGCCAGTGGAGAAGATGGAGCTGGCTGCTGCGTAGACAGGCCTTGTCTCCTATGAACGTTCTGTTACCCTACTGGATGACGGTTTTGGACACAGGTTTTTATCTGTAGTTTATTTTTCTTCTGTACATCGAGAAACAATGGAAATTTTACAGGGTTCTAGAAGAAAAAAGAAGCTGTGGATGGAAACCAGCGTCCAAAACCGTCTTCTACCAAGGCAATAGTGCATCGCATTAATAATAGACATGGCATGTCTACGAAGTAGCAGTCTCCATCTTCTCAAAAGGCAATCCTGGCAATCAGTCGCGATCACTGAACAACAAACTTTGCGAGACGTTCCGTCTACGAGCCCTCGGCGTACAAAGTTACGTTTGCTGCCGAAGGGATGGCCTGGTGGCAGACACCGGTGCCTGTAGCTTCGAAGTTCTGTAGCATCACTGGGTGACGTTCCCGCACTCGTGTTCCTGTCCTCTATTTGTTGCTCAAGATACCCTCTACAACCACTCGAAGTTTGTCGCAACATTTATGGTACACACGGTATAAAAGGCGATCAAAAAGTTTACGTTTGAGGTAGTTTGCTGCAGCGTATATGCAGCGTATATAGCGACAGCTAGACAAGGAATTAGTGTGGGATTCATGTTTTTCCGACGTGTGTGCGGTAAATGCGGAAACGTTAACTGTGGCAACACTATTACCAAATGCGTCTAAATAGGTCCAAAGTGTCGTTATTCTTTTCTTGGCTGCCAAAGGACAAACACCGGTAGATACCTGACAGAGAATAAAGAATGTGTATGGGGCACTACGTTGTGGAATGATGCGCAAAGTTCCGTGCTTGTCGCGATTCGACACGACGCCGACATATCTGGAATGCCAGCCTCGTCCAGCGGGAAGCACTCGAGCATCCAACCTAGTATTGGTCTCACCCCATGCGAATATCGATCTTCGGTTCCTTAAACATGAACCTGAAGGGTCGATCATTACTGTCGGATGAAGATGTGCAACAGGCTGTTACGGGCTTCTTCACGCAGCGGGACACGGGAACCTTCAAGCTGGTGTGTCGGTTGTATGATTGCATCAGTGCTCACAGTGATTCTGCCTGATTGACATTCTGATTCTGGACAGTACGGCCATCGAACGGAAACTTTTTGATCGCCCCTTATAAAAGTCTATATACCAATTTACGAGGGCATGGGTGTGTGTGATGTCTTTAGGTTAGTTAGGTTTAAGTAGTTCTAAGTTCTAGGGGACTTATGACCTAAGATGTTGAGTTCCATACTGCTCAGAGCCATTTTTGAACCAATTTACGAGTTCGGCGCTCACCATTCGGTGTTTGGTTACTGGTCATTTAGACAGAAGTCTAGCCTTTTCAAAATGCATTTCTCATCAATGTGCTTCTTGGTACCTGACGTTACAAAACGCTTCGATGAAAGGACTCAAAAAATTCATAAGTTTGAAATGTTCATATTTTTCTGTGGTACCCCAGTTATTTAATGCAGTTCACCTAAGTCCAGAGTTACAGAACGTGAAAAGTAATTTAAGCCAAACCAAGATTTAAGTCAAGTCTAGTATCATCTTGTACACTGTGCTACACGTGATGAACAAGCTAAGTATTCGTAAATTATTAACTGTGTACGGATGACGATAACCGAAGAGGACAGTTGGCAAGTTGCTGCCCACGAACCCAGAAACACACGTGATTTAGCTTTAAAAAAGGTTACGAAGTGCTAACCAATGGAGACAAAATTGTGGCTCACTGCTGCGGATCTTGTCCTACTGCGGTAGCAGAGATAATGTACTTTATCAGGCTGTGGTCTTTGTTCAATGCTGGCCATTAAAATTGCTACACCACGAAGATGACGTCCTACAGACGCGAAATTTAACCTACAGGAAGAAGATGCTGTGATGTGCAAATGATTAGCTTTTCAGAGCATTCACACAAGGTTGGCGCCGGTGGCCACACCTACAACATGCTGACATGACGAAAGTTTCCAACCGATTTCTCATACACAAACAGCAGTTGACCGGCGTTGCCCGGTGAAACGTTGTTGTGATGCCTCGTGTAAGGAGGAGAAATGCGTACCATCACGTTTCCGACTTTGATAAAGGTCGGATTGTAGCCTATCGCGATTGCGGTTTATCGTATCACGACATTGCTGCTGGCGTTGGTCGAGATCCAATGACTGTTAGCAGAATAAGAAATCGGTGGTTTCAGGAAGGTAATACGGAACGCCATGCTGGATACCAACGGCCTCGTATCACTAGCAGTCGGGATGACACGCATCTTATCCGCATGGCTGTAACGGATTGTACAGGGACGTCTGGATCCCTGAGTCAACAGATGGGGACGTCTGCAAGACAACCATCTGCACGAACAGTTCGACGACGTTTGCAGCAGCATGTGTAAGTAGGGTGTTTAGGTTTTTATGTTGGTAACGTCACGTAGCGCTTTGTATGAAAATCACTGACTGTGCAGTGTGCAGTCTGTGGCTGGTTTGCATTGTTGGAATAGTCGCTATTGTAGTGTTGGGCAGTTGGCTGTTAACAGCGCGTAGCGTTGCGCAGTTGGAGGTGAGCCGCCAGCAGTGGTGGATGTGGGGAGAGAGATGGCCGAGTTTTGAGAGCGGATGATCTGGACGTGTGTCCATCAGAGACAATAAATTTGTAAGACTGGATGTCATGAACTGATATATATATATTATGACTTTTGAACACTATTAAGGTAAGTACATTGTTTGTTCTCTATCAAAATCTTTCATTTCTAACTGTGCTATCAGTAGTTAGTGCCTTCAGTAGTTTGAATCTTTTATTTAGATGGCAGTAGTGGCGCTCGCTGTATTGCAGTAGTTCGAGTAACGAAAATTTTTGTGAGGTAAGTGATTTGTGAAAGGTATAGGTTAATGTTAGTCAGGGCCATTCTTTTGTAGGGATTGTTGAAAGTCAGACTGCGTTGCGCTAAAAATATTGTGTATCAGTTTAGTGTTGATCAGAATAGGTGAAGAGCGAAATTTCTGAGTACGTTCAGTTCTGCTCAGCTGTTTGAAAATCAAATAATGTAACAGGTTTGTCAGCACAGTCATTCATTAATTTTTCTATGGGGATGTTTCATATTTCGACCCATAGCCGAGGATACCTCACCGTAATCTTCTGATGTTTTCTTGTAGTTTGTTTAGTTAGTGTAGCTATTGTTTATTGCTAGCGCGTAATTACAGAGAGAATTTCCTTTGAAGTTGTAGTTTTCCATTGTTTTACAGTAAAACAATTGTAGCATGCATGTACATTTGCACCAAGTATTTCGCAGCTGCTCTTGCAATTAACGAGATATTATTTTCAGTGCTATGTTAATGTGTTCCCTTATTTTTGCTCTTCAAATTGTGCTTTTCTTGTTATCGTGTGAAATACGTGATAATTATGGCGTGTGAAAAACGTAACACAAGGCTCCAAAGTAAATTGAGAAATGATAGTGATGACTAGCGTAGCTTATCAGTATCACTGTGTAATGAATTAACAGACATTCAAAGAAGTAATTTGGTAATTGTGCATAGGAAAATGGAGCGGGCGGCAAATAATGGTGTAGGCAGTGAAACAATTAGTGAACGGGGAAGCATTATCGATCGATCGGTCGGCAACAGCTCGCCTCAGGAATCCGAATTACAGGACACAATCTTGCAAATACTGTAGATTCAGGTTTTGCGTCCTCGCCGTTTTCTCCAATAAGTCAAGACACATTTTCTGCTTTTCAAAATGGGAATATTGCCGGTTCAAATGCACTGCCGAATAGCACTGAGGAACATGTTTCAGACACCAGTGCATTGTTATTACAATTAATGCAACAAATGGGACAAAAGCTTCAAAAGTTAGACACGATGGAACAAAATCAGAGACAAACACAGCAACAGCTTCAAAATTAGACTCAATGGAACAAACGCTTGAACAAACACGTGAAGGTTCAACTGCTGAGTTGCTTAAAATCGAATCGAAATGTCAAAAAGTCTGTAATGACGTAAAAACACAAATTTGTGAGCATTTTCAACCCATTTTTTCACGTCATGAAAATGCATTACAGAATCACGGAGCAGCCACAAAAGAACTACAAACTGTTGTTCATGAATATCACGACACCTTGCAAGCTAAAATTGACTCAGTTGCATCTACCGATTCGGTTACGCAACTTGCAAAAGCTCAGGAAAACTTAAAGGACACAGTAGATACGATTTCAACACAAATGGACACTCTGAAACTTGGTTCAGAATAACACACTGAGGAAATCAGTTCTCTATCGGAGAAATTAGCCGAACTTTCGGATCAGTTCACTAACTTATCTACAAAGGTAGATGATGATCTGAATGACACAAGACCTGTAGCCAGACACAGAACAGTATGAACAAATTAGAGAATTCAAACAAAATCAAAATCAAATCAATACACTGTACAAAAGAGAAATCCGGGAAGTACAAGATCAGTTCGCACAAGTAATACAAGAATTACATATTTTAGAGGACACTCGCGCTCCAATACGGGAAGAGGGACATAGAAACACGGAACAGCCACAAAATAATAACACAGGGCACTTCGGAAATTATGAAAGAAATTGGCAAGGTACACCGAATTTGGAATTGGAACAGCCGAAAAAGAAGTAACAATGACCGATATGCGACTCGCCGACATGATGATTTTGACTATAAGCTGTTCATTACTACACGTAAATTCAAAACATTTAAGAATTCTGGAAAAGACATTCATCCACAAGAATGGCTTCATCGATTCTCTCATTGTTTTCTTCCCAACTGGTCACTGGAGCACAGGTTAGAATTTATGTGTGGCTCTTTAGAGAATGAACCTGCTGTAAGAATGCGATCGGTCATTCACGATTGCCACAATGAAGGAGAATTTTACCATGCCTTCCTATCCACGTATTGGTCTCAAGCTATACAAGACCGAGTAAAACATGGAATCATAATGATGAAACATTTTGAACAATCTGAATTTTCCAGTCTTGTCAAATATTTCGAAGACTTGTACATAAGACTCAGTATCTTTCAAACCCGTACAGCCCCTCAGAACTCATCCGCATTTGCTTAATCAAATTGCCTGAATATTTACGACATATTAGTTTGGCAGGACGTTGCAAAGATGACATTGAAGCTTTTCAGGGACTGTTATAAAACTGGAAATTGACACTGACAATCGCGGGATGCGAAAACAGGAACACAACAATTACAGGTCACATGCGACACAATTCCGCGATGAAAGAAATAATAACTGGATACGACAAGGCTATTCTTACAACGTAAATCCGTGACCAAAACAGACGCCACCCGTATGACAACCGTTGGCAGAGTAGTAATAATTACAGGGAAAGATCACATCTCCGCAGTAATGACTATCCCAGAGACAATCAGAGAAACAGACAATATGGGAACCAAAATAATTATTATCAAGGGAGACAGAATAACTTCACACGCAACGGGCCACCGCGCAGTTACGATTCCGGGAGAAATTCTCCACCACTTGACCGACAGACAAGAAACTATGTAAACTACCGACAAAACGACAGACCTGAATTTCATCAGAACTGGCGGGATTCAAACAGAGCAGGGTCCTCTCGACAAAGTGAATTTGTAGAAGTTAGATCTCCAAATCCCAATAACGACGCGCGCCAACAAAGAGACAGACAATGACTCACACCACAGGCACCCACATGCCCCGGCTGGCTCAGAGAAAAATAACATAGACGTTAACCTTGAGAAAAAATTTAGCATTCCTTACCGACGTATACGACATGATAAATGCGTTGAAGTTGAAACACTGCATACTAGGAAGAGTAAAGGACTGCACCACATTTAACATGTAAAACCGTTTATTGAGAGATAATCTGTTTTTTAACTTAGTCTTTGCTATAAAATTTTTCACTTCACGCTACTAATACTCTTTGTCATACTTAGAAACTGTTAACATGCAACTATGTTTTAAAGTTAACAATCCAGTCAAGAACCTAGGGAACTTATTTAGACAAGTAATTAGATATGCATTGTTATAGTGAACAGAGGACACAGTGTTATTGTGTGTGTACATTCTTGCTTGTTAGTTGCACGATTACATAACGACTATAAGGCTTACATACTTAGAACATATACCGCTAATGAGATTTTAATGCAAAATTTTGGTTTACTTGAAAAGACATTCTTTATTTGAAGTACTTTCTGTGAGATTAAAGGTGACTTAGTATTTGGTTTGACAGCTACACGATTATATCACGACGCTACTAATGTGTGACACAATTTATATTATTGCTTTTGCGCTGTATCTGTTTTATATCTCCACAGTTTTTCTGAATTCCTCTGGAAAGTAAAACATGTTTTAGTAGTAACTTTTGTGGTATAGCTACAATGAGACAGTCTTTTCCATAGCACATCAATACTTTACAGTATAGCACTTTCTTGATCACGGTAATGTACGTAATAACTATGATAACTATATACATAGCACTTCACTTTTGTTTATGATGAGGTAAGTACATTGACTTCTGCAGAACTTAGCTTTCGGAGGACGATAACTACGACACTTCCACAGAATTATCTTACAGCAAGACGCACATTTAGAGCTAAAGGACATGTATTTGAGTGATTAATTGTGTACTTAAAACATTTATTTTTAAAGATTTTTGAATTACAAAGATACAAAAGTTTTCCGTAGTATATTTCATTCCATTGCTATAATCTGTAACACCTGAGGGTATAATTACATTAATCCTTAGGGGGCTGCACGCCGACTTTGTGTGCTAAGTGTGTAGCGAGCGCTAGAAGCCCTAGCTAATAGAGTATTTGCTTATACAACTTTACGCATTGGTACTATATTTCTCTAACACATAAACTGCACTGCTATCTGATCATTTAACTGAGAGAGACAAACATTTTTTTTACTACATCAGTGACATGTGTTTACGCAATTACACAGTTGGCTAACTTCAAACTTATGAAATTGTATTTTGTCTGTACTTTGTGAACTGTTCATATTTTTTCGGAACTATTGTGATACTACGAGACCTTTGAATGATGTATTTGGTATGGGATCTTGATTTTTAAAGTGTGTTTCAATTATTGCAGAAAGCTACAACGTTTTTTGAGATTTGGCTGAGGTTTTATGATGTTATTATTACGATGACAATGTGTATTATGCTGTTGAGGTATGTTTATGATCAATAAGCTGATGCTACCATATATGAGGAATGTGATTACGTGTTTATATGTATATGGATACTGAATGGAGGTTAGGGACTCTGATTTGTGAAAAAGGATGTTGGAAACCAAGAATCGTACTTTAAGATTTATGAAATGTGTGTATATGCATGAATTTATCACAATGCCGGTGAAAATTTTTTGGACACTGTTATATTTATAGGATTTTGCTTCTACACATTTCTATTGTAATTTCTCGACTTGTGAAATTTTATTTGTATCAGACTGTCACTGTAGCAGAAACTTCTGTTGTAAATTTCGGTAAGAAAGGTAAGTGACCTTGACGTATTGCGTTGTGGGCGCCCAGCTGAGCGATAGTCGCATGAAAAAGGAAAGCTATTAGATGGAGAAAAAAAGAGGCCATTATCTTCGCTACTGACATTTCTTTGTAAAAAGCATCACAAATACGACATGCTCAAACTTGAAAACATATGATTACACTGTGGAGCGCTTAATTTATGATATTTACCAAAATGCCTAAAGAAATGATGAGCAACGTTTTACATCTATTTTCTTTCTAGTTGAGAGTTATTTGTTTTTTGCCTTTGGAGACGCTATTTGCCTAGTGAATGACGTTTCATAGCTTGCTTTATATATATATTTGCTCATTTCGTGTAATATCTAGTTTCTAGCTGCACTGCAGCATTGGTTAAAATAAAATTTAATAGATGCACTAATATAGATATTTTATGCCTACAGATCCAGTAAATAATAATTTTATGATCTACTTCCAAAAACACGAGGAGCACAAAAAGACATTTCCCTTCACAGGAATTGCATATGTAATTTTTGTCAATGACTGGGTAACTTGTTTCGTAGAGTAAGTCAAGGTGATGCATCACTCTGGTGTTAAGATGTAACACAGGTATTAGACATGGCCATCTTTAAGGTAATATTTTTTCTGCTTGAGCCTTGTCATGTTTAGGTATAAGTTATAGCATTGGCCGCTGGTGTTTGCCAGGCATAGTGTTACTGAATTTGACTTTGGATTACTCTGTTAAGCCAGTTTTACTACTGATTTATTTTTCTTGTTGTTGCACATTGGCTCATATTAGTTGTAATGTTGCATTTGCTTTGCTAATTTAGATTTGCTGCTGCTAGCTTTGCCAATTTGTATTTTTTGTCATTGCTGTTTGTGTTAATTGTTTTGTGCTGCTGCATTTCCTCGTCCCTTAGTTTATGCATCTGAGCTCAGTAGATTTAAGTTAGCTTAAGGTGGGGTAGGCTATACAAGAGAATGAGTTGTGATGAATTGGAAGAAATGCATTGTGAAGTTATATGAAAAAGTTTTCGGCCAAAATGAGCACTGTACAATGAAGAATAATTATTTAAAAGAGGATGAATAGAATACAGAAAGCAGGTTTAGATAGGACTTTTTGGGAATAATAATGAACGAAGGGAGATCTCCAAGAAAAAAAGTTTTGTTTGCAAAATACTGCAGTAAAACAAACCCTGTCCTTTCCTTTTGTATTATTCCGCTATGTGTTTGTGTACTCTTGTGTATTTGTGTTCTTCCTGTCTTTATGTGTTTGTCTGATAAGAGTTATGTTGTAGAATTTTTCTTATAATGTTATTTACTTTGTAGAAATGTTTAGACATTATTTATTCTGTTTTGTTTCAATGCTCATGTGTGAAATTAATGTATCGAAAACTATTCTCATTATTTTATTTATTTACTTATGTCATAATTCCTGTAACAGTGATGTATCTGTTTATTTCTATTCTTTTGTAAAGCATGTATTACTACATATGTTATCTGTATTACTATGTTTTAATGATGTTTTCTGTACCTTTGTGATTGTATTCTCATGTTATAAAATTGTAATTGACACCAGTTCATCAAATTAAGTAACTTGTAAGCATTAATTTCAGTGCACACATTTCTGTTGGTCATAGTATATGCTAATATGTGAGAAGTTGGGACTGTTAGTGTTTGCACGTGTGTTAATAATTCAGCAAGGGATTGGTTAACAGCATTACTGGTTCTAAAGACATACCAAACAGTTTGTGAGTGCAGAAGTGGTGGTTTATGGACTTGCTATATTGTCCACAAGACTCTTTTATGGTGATTGTGCACCCACACAGTCGCAACAGATGGCTGCTTGCCATCTCTACAAAGACCACTGTGGGCCTGCACCTTTGACGGCCCACTAATACCATTATTTCTACAAGGACTGCAGTGGGTCTGCACCTTTGATGACGCACCAATACCATAATCTCTACCAGGACTACAGTGGGTCTACTCTGTGATGACCTACCTACCAATATTCTTCAAAACTTCTACTGACTCTGCTGTGGGTTTGCTCTGTTGTGGCCCATTACCTATCTGCATGTCAAGAGTCAGCACTGTCTTCCCGTTGGAAGGACAATACTACTTCTTCAAGGCTGCATGGAAATCCACTACTTCTGTTTGCATTTTCTTTTACTGCTCGGACTTTGAGAAAAACACTGCAATTTTACTGTGATGAACGATCAGGACTGTCTCTATGGACTGTAAGAAAATCTTTGCTGTTGACCAACAGTATTGTAATTATGAAAATTTTTCTTCAAATCTGCCCAAAACAATTTGTATAATTTTTTGTGGGGAGCATGAGGGTTATGAACGTAGGCTGTTTACGTTTTTATGTTGGTAACGTAACGTAGCGCTCTGTATGAAAATCACTGACTGTGCTGTGTGCAGTCTGTGGCTGGTTTGAATTGTTGGAATTTGCTATTGTAGTGTTGGGCAGTTGGCTGTTAACAGCGAGTAGCGTTGGGCAGTTGGAGGTGAGCCGCCAGCAGTGGTGGATGTGAGGAGAGAGATGGACGAGTTTTGAGAGCGGATGATTTGGACGTGTGTCCATCAGAGACAGTAAATTTGTAAGACTGGATGTCATGAACTGATATATATATCATGACTTTTGAACACTATTAAGGTAAATACTTTGTTCTCTATCAAAATCTTCCATTTGCTAACTATGCCTATCAGTAGTTAGTGCCTTCAGTAGTTAGAAACTTTTATTTAGATGGCAGTAGTGGCGCTCGCTGTGTTGCAGTAGTTCGAGTAACGAAGATTTTTGTGAGGTAAGTGACTTGTGAAAGGAATTTGTGTGTCAGTTTAGTGTTGATCAGAATAGGTAAAGAGCGAAATGTCTGAGTACGTTCAGCTCTGCTCAGCTGTTTGAAAATCAAATAATGTAAGAGGTTTATCGGCACAGTCATTCATTAATTTTTCTAAGGGGACGTTTCACATGGACTATCAGCTCGGAGGTCATGGCTGCGTTTACCCTTGACGCTGCATCACAGACAGGAGCGCCTGCGATGGTGTACTCAACGACGAACCTGGCTGCACGAATGGCAAAACATTATTGTTTCGGATGAATCCAGGTTCTGTTTACTGCATCATGATGGTCGCATCCGTGTTTGACGACATCGCAGTGTACGCACATTGTAAGCGTGCATTCGTCATCGTCATTCTGGCGTATCACCTGGCTTGATGGTATGGGGTGCCATTGGTTCCACGTCTCGGTTACCTCTTGTTCGCATTGAAGGCACTTTGAACAGTGGACGTTACATTTCAGATGTGTTACGATCCGTGGCTCTACCCTTCATTCGATCCCTGCGAAACCCTACATTTCAGCAGAATAATTTACGACCGCTTGTTGCAGGTCCTGTACGGGCCTTTCTGGATACAGAAAATGTTTGATTGCTGCCCTGGCCAGCACGTTCTCCAGATTTCTCACCAATTAAAAACGTCTGGTCAATGGTGGCCGAGCAACTGGCTCGTCACAATACGCCAACGCCAGTCATTACTCTTGATGAACTGTGGTATCGTGTTGGAGCTGCATGGGCATCTGTACCTGTAAACGCCATCCAAGCTCCGTTTGACTCAATGCCCAGGCGTATCAAGGCCGTTATTACGGCCAGAGGTGGTTGTTCTGGGTACTGATTTCTCAGGATCTAGGCACCCAAACTGCGTGAAAATGTAATCACATGTCAGTTCTAGTATAATATATTTGCCCAATGAATACCCGTTTATCATCTGCATTTCTTCTTGGTGTAGCAATTTTAATGGCCAGTAGTGTATATACTACTTCCTACGTTCCATAACTTGCCGTAGACGTATTACATTTAGGGACATATGGTCCCGCTTCTGCATTCTTGTAAAGAGAAAACAAATCGAGCTCCTCTACGTACGTGCATCTTTCGAACACAAGCGAAATAATATTGTTTCATCGCTCAGATTACCCGACTTGGCACAGCGGTGTTGTAGGCGATAGGTCGAGGAAGCAAGGTTGCCAGTGAGAGGGAGGCATTTGTAGAAAGGACAGAGGAATAAATGGCCCGGCCACAAGAAAAAATCTCCACTCTTGGTGCACAGTTGTGGCAACATCTTGGCCATACCTCCACTAATGATTTCAACATCTTGTCCCATGAGCAGAATTACCAGGCCACGATGCAACATTGCCGTGAACCGCAGCAACAACTTTACAATGTTGACAGCAACACGATTGCAGCCAGATATAGCTGTAAAATATGGTCCATGTGAAGCTATCCTTATACATTCACACAAGAATAATATTTTCCTGGCTAAAAACCTTTCTATTTAACTACTATAAAAATCTTACAAAAATTCTAAGTGTTTATAAGAAACCATCACTGCGACCCTGCAGGCATCAGCGATTTACAATATATATTATTCTCAGGACAGCACAGACACGAAACACTAGTGTGACAGGCTGTTGTGGGCGAAGCAGCCTTTAACATCAGTGGATGGCGCTACATCAGCGTCTGGATGGAGCTAAAAGAAAATAGTTCAAATGGCTCTGAGCACTATGCGACTTAACTTCTGAGGTCATCAGTCGCCTAGAACTTAGAACTAATTAAACCTAACTAACCTAAGGACATCACACACATCCATGCCCGAGGCAGGATTCGAACCTGCGACCGTAGCGGTAGCTCGGCTCCAGACTGCAGCGCCTAGAACCGCACGGCTACTAAATGGAGCTCCCCTCGGCGTAATACACTGTGACAAGTGAACATGATAGAAATGCAGCTTACCTGGAGCAACCGTGTCCCAGAATATACTTCACTGTATCTCAAGTCATTTTCTACCGACCACTCCGACAGAGCGACTTCTGTAGAGTTCTGTGTCGCAACGCATTCTCCCTAAAACAACGGATGGCCTCAGTAGTAAGTTTATCAGCCACAATTGCGAATGCATTTACATTCACACAGTAACTCTGGAACTTAATAAAATTCGTTCATGCGCCTGATGATTCCTTCTGTTCCTTTCCTTACACGAAAACAAGAAAAAAGTTCAGGTAAACAACCAAAAACGCCTCTTATTCGAATTGTTAACGAAAGTTTAGAGCTTAGATGTTTGGGGCTCATCAACAAACGTTTGGAGATCAACATATATGAAATGATCGAAATGACTTCCTCTTCCTTCTAAGTACGCATCCACACGTCGAATCAAGGACTATCACATTTTTTCAAATACTCGCTAAAGTTTTCGGATGTTTTTTTCAGGCTTCCACGACACATCGATCAGATGTTTCTGCACTTTGGTGGTCTGCTGCGTACACCAATTGTTTAAGGGGTCCCTAGAGTTAGTAATCTCAAGGACTGAGATCAGGGGAACGTGCAGGCGACAGAACTGATCTTTCTCTACCTTCCATCTGTCATGCTAGATACCAGCCACTGTATCTTGTAAACTCAGACAAACGTGCTGGTGCTCCATCATGCGTAAACCACATGTTTCTTCTTATTTGTGCGGGCACATATTTTAGTATGTCTTGGAAAGTGTTCTTAATAAAGTCCCTGTAGACGGCACCTGTAAGACGTGCTAGGAGAACCTACCTACCACACACTCAACTAAAATTCCAGCCCACACATTAATCTTAAACTGATATCTAGGCTGTAATGTTGTGACCGGCCCCCATGTGTTGGTTGTGGAAATTTGTTATTCCCTCTGTTGAAAACGTTACCTTGACCTGGTACCTGACTCTTCTTCGACAAACCGTGGAGCGTTTTTTTCCTGGTCAGGCAAACGAGCAACACGTGGTCTTTCTCTGTCAATAGTCTGTGGTGCTACAGATCCTGTCTCCGGCAACGAGACAATACACAGAAATAAACGTTGGATGACTTGGCTGTCTGCGGTCTGGAAATGCCGACTGATACAGCATTGCAGCCTCGTGTCCATTACCATTCTCACTCCGTAGATAAAAACATGTTTGCCTACTGAAGAAATGATTATCCTACCATACTAGAACGGAGCACTTTCAGTTGACTCACTGTCTGTAGTGCATGTACACGATGGACACGTTGAAGACAGACGAATGACGAATGTATGTACCGTTTATGGAACTAAATGAAGGCAGTTTGTTTATTGCCATACGCGTTTCGCTTCTTTTATTTGGCAAGCATCATCAGTGGCCTGAAATGCACGATTCCTTTTTACCATACAATAAACGTATTATGTGATAGATATAATATGCTGCTACACTCCTGGAAATGGAAAAAAGAACACATTGACACCGGTGTGTCAGACCCACCATACTTGCTCCGGACACTGCGAGAGGGCTGTACAAGCAATGATCACACGCACGGCACAGCGGACACACCAGGAACCGCGGTGTTGGCCGTCGAATGGCGCTAGCTGCGCAGCATTTGTGCACCGCCGCCGTCAGTGTCAGCCAGTTTGCCGTGGCATACGGAGCTCCATCGCAGTCTTTAACACTGGTAGCATGCCGCGACAGCGTGGACGTGAACCGTATGTGCAGTTGACGGACTTTGAGCGAGGGCGTATAGTGGGCATGCGGGAGGCCGGGTGGACGTACCACCGAATTGCTCAACACGTGGGGCGTGAGGTCTCCACAGTACATCGATGTTGTCGCCAGTGGTCGGCGGAAGGTGCACGTGCCCGTCGACCTGGGACCGGACCGCAGCGACGCACGGATGCGCGCCAAGACCGTAGGATCCTACGCAGTGCCGTAGGGGACCACACCGCCACTTCCCAGCAAATTAGGGACACTGTTGCTCCTGGGGTATCGGCGAGGACCATTCGCAACCGTCTCCATGAAGCTGGGCTACGGTCCCGCACACCGTTAGGCCGTCTTCCGCTCACGCCCCAACATCGTGCAGCCCGCCTCCAGTGGTGTCGCGACAGGCGTGAATGGAGGGACGAATGGAGACGTGTCGTCTTCAGCGATGAGAGTCGCTTCTGCCTTGGTGCCAATGATGGTCGTATGCGTGTTTGGCGCCGTGCAGGTGAGCGCCACAATCAGGACTGCATGCGACCGAGGCACACAGGGCCAACACCCGGCATCATGGTGTGGGGAGCGATCTCCTACGCTGGCCGTACACCACTGGTGATCGTCGAGGGGACACTGAATAGTGCACGGTACATCCAAACCGTCATCGAACCCATCGTTCTACCATTCCTAGACCGGCAAGGGAACTTGCTGTTCCAACAGGACAATGCACGTCCGCATGTATCCCGTGCCACTCAACGTGCTCTAGAAGGTGTAAGTCAACTACCCTGGCCAGCAAGATCTCCGGATCTGTCCCCCATTGAGCATGTTTGGGACTGGATGAAGCGTCGTCTCACGCGGTCTGCACGTCCAGCACGAACGCTGGTCCAACTGAGGCGCCAGGTGGAAATGGCATGGCAAGCCGTTCCACAGGACTACATCCAGCATCTCTACGATCGTCTCCATGGGAGAATAGCAGCCTGCATTGCTGCGAAAGGTGGATATACACTGCACTAGTGCCGACATTGTGCATGCTCTGTTGCCTGTGTCTATGTGCCTGTGGTTCTGTCAGTGTGATCATGTGATGTATCTGACCCCAGGAATGTGTCAATAAAGTTTCCCCTTCCTGGGACAATGAATTCACGGTGTTCTTATTTCAATTTCCAGGAGTGTATTTTACATTTTGTCGCGTTTTTCTCTTGCTTTTTAGGTTAGAAGCAACTTTTGTAACACAAGTTCCGTATTGTGAATGTATCATTCGGTATTACTTACGATTTCCAGGGCTGTTAACACATGTACGTGCTCCTGGAGATGTATGTGTTAGTTTCCATACTCCAGCTGGCCGATTTCAGGCGTTCTTTCATCTACATTTGTCACATCACATGTTTCACTTTCACTTTCCATTTGGTGATCAACATACATGTGTATTTGGTGTGTATGGTTGTCAACTATTGTTTGTTTGTCTGTCTTTTGTTTCTGTTGTGTATGACGTTTTCCGTTTGTTGTGTGTGCGTGTGTGTGCAAGCGGAAGGGCGCGCGCATCTGTGTGTTCTACTGCCTTTTTCTATAATAAATATGAGTTTGGTGTGTGTGTGTGTGTGTGTGTGTGTGTGTGTGTGTGTGTGTGTGTGTGTGTGTGTATTTTGCTGTGTGTAAATGTATTTTTTTAAATAATAAATATGAGTTTATGTGTGTGTGTGTGTATTTTGCTGTGTGGAAATATATTTTTTTTAATAATAATTATGGGTTTTTGTGTGTAAATGTGTCTTTTTTTATATAAATATGAGTTCATGTGTGTGTGTGTGTGTGTGTGTGTGTGTGTGTGTGTGTGAGAGAGAGAGAGAGAGAGAGAGAGAGAAGAGGGGAAGGAGATTCATTAATTATTTATCCTGGTTACATTTCGGTTTGTTATTGTTTTGGCGACTAGCATGATCAGAGAATTATTGATTGTGTGGATTTGGTCGTTGAGTTCCTTTTTTTCCATTGCAATAGCTCTTTGTGTGTGAAAGTTTTCTTGCAATGTCAGGAGCTTTTTGTTGTGATTATTCACTCTGATAACTGCCATGCCACACTCCATGTTGGATGGTTCATGTCCATGTTTTATCAGGTATTTGGCGAGGCTGAATTGCTATTTTCATATTTCCAACTACTTATGTGTTTTTTATACCCAGTTTTAAAGTTCCTGCTTGTCATCCCCAGGTATGCTGAATTACATTCTTGACACTCTAATTGGTATACCTGCTCCTTGGTATTTATCTGGTTTGTCTGTTGTCTGTAAATGTGATTGGAGTGTGTTTCTTGTTCTGTAAGCTATTTGTAATCACTGTTTCTTTAGTATGTTTGCTATATTGTGTGCTACTTTGTGTTTGTTTGTGAGAGTGTACCTTTTTTTTTGTTATTCATGCCGTGAGTGTTCTTGTTTTGTGTTTCTGTGTGTGTTGTAGTGTCTGTGGGACTCTATGCTCTCTGCTTGTTTTGATTTTTCTTTACTTGTGTTTTAATTTTTTCTTTGAGTTTTTGTACTATATAGGTACTGTAATCATTGTTTGTGACTATGACTTTTACTGTTTGTATTTATTTTTCATAGTTTTCTTTGCTGAGTGGGATGTTATTTAGTCTGTGTAGTAGGGCCACTAATTTTTGATTTTGCAGGTGTTTGGATGAAGCATGTATAATTGTGTTTGTGCCTGTTGGCTTTCTGAAGATGTTAAATGTTTGTTTATTGTTCTCTCTCTTTATTGTTACATGCAAAAAATATGTATTTCCTTTTGTGGTTCTTTTCCATAGTAAATTGAATATTTTTATGTATGTTGTTTATATCTGTAAGAAGTTGAACAATGTTCTCTGTTGGTTCGTCTACCATACAGATTATGTCGTCCACATATCTACACCAGTAAACAATATTGTATCCTTTCTTTTTGATGACTGTATCAAAGATTGTGTTTTCTGTGTGGTTGATAAATACGTTTGCCACTGTTCCTAAAATTGAGGATCCCATTGGACGCCCATCTTCTAAGTAAAATTCCTTTTAAAACTGTAAGTAATTTTGGGTTGTTATTGTTTTGGGGGTTTTAGTTATTCATTAATACTGTCTGCAGGTAATTTGTTGTATGCCAGTAACTTTCCTTCAATTAGTTTTATTGTGTCTGCAGTGGGTACTGAGATGTATGTGTTCTCTATGTCAAAAGAGATAAGTTATGCTGTTTGTGGTATGTGTAATTCTTTTATCTGTGTTATGAGTTCATTTTTGTTTTTCACTGTTTTGTTGTTTTTCGTTTCATAATGTTGCATTATGATTTTGTTCATGTGCTTTGCCAAATGATATGATGGTACATTCACGAAATTAATAACAGGCCTTAATGAATGTTGAGTTTGTGGACCTTGTGTTGGCTTCTAAGTGTTGGTGCTTTTGGGTTCTTCTGTGTCATGTGTTGTTTGTCTTTATCTGTGAGTACGTGCCTGATGTCTCTGAGGTTGTTTTTTATGTATGTCAGGAAGTGTACTGTTAAATCAGGTTTTAGTTTTGTGATATTGTTAGATAAGCTGAAATCTTTAGTTTCTTCTATATATTGTTGTTTATTGATCAGTACTGTGCTGTTCCCTTTGTCAGCTCTTGTGGCTATGATGTTGTTAGCTTGTTTTCCTTTTAATTTCTTAATGGTGTTTCTTCTGTTTGAAGTTCACTGCTTTGCTCTTTCTTTGACATAATGATTATGCTACTTATTTATTTCTGCACTTGTTCTTGTGTTAGCCCAACATTTATAATGTTATTTCCTTTTTTTCCTTCCTCTGTCAGGATGTTTTCTGTTTCTACAATCAAGTTTTCTATGTAGTGGTTATCTGTCTTTGTACTGATGTCTTTGAGTCCTTTCTCTAATAGCTGTGTTTCATTCTCTGTTAATTCCGTGTATGTGAGATTTATTAATTTTGGGTGAAATATGTGGTGATGGGTGTGTTGCACTTTTTCATGCTTTGCTTTATGGTTATTTTTGTTAGTGGGTGTTCTGATTTTTCGTTTGTGTTTGTTCTGTGTATTTTGCAGTGTTCTTGCAGCGATGTGTTCAGTTTTTTGGATTATGTTGATCATCACTGTTGGGTTGTTAATAAATGCTGATAACTTGAGATGTACATCATATAACATCCTATTAAATATGAATTTCTTAGTATAAAGCGATTTAATTTCATTTTTTAACCAAGTCTTTTCTGCAAATGATTTCGTTCCTCGTGCTACCAAAGAATTGTTTCTGACCTTTACATTAATATAACTCGGAATTACATTATTTATTTTACAGGTATGATTGAAATTAATGTGTTGGATAGTCTTATGGAGTCTGAAATGAACATTCTTCAAACTCTTGTGTAACTTGAAGGGAAATGCCTGACATGGATTTATTACCGTCATTTTTATCTGTTTTCATTTTCCCCCTAGTTGCTCTAATTTCGTGGATGTATGTGCCGTCTGTGCGACTGAATGAAGTCAGTTGGTTTATTGCCATAAGCGTTTCGCTTCTTTTGTTTGAAAAGCCCAATTGACCTGTCTTCCCACCAAAGTCCGCCATCTTGAATGATGTCATGGCTGCCATCTTGGATGACGTCATCAGCTGACGTCAGTTGATGACATCATCGCTGCCATCTTGGTTAAAGGTACTTTACACTTGTCTCCCCCTTATCCCAATACTCCAGACATCCTGTATTTGGTCATCTCTGTCAATATGCACCTCGTAGACATAGGGAAAAGCATGATGTGCAGCTTCGTCTGGACTTGTCTGTGGTCTTCCTCGAATCACAAGATTTACATAAGCCCAGTAAGGTGTGGTCTGTGTATCATGGGAAGCCATGAAATTGAATTCCTCCATTAATGCATTCCTTTTTATACATGGAACATTCTGAAAGCATCTCAACCATAACCACTTACAATCGTCACCTATAACGTTGCTCATGGCAACTCTTTGAAGGATCAGAAATACACCCCAACACTTTTATTTCCCTTGTACTTGTTTTCTGCGGAGAAATGGTATGTACATTTTCATTCTGTGACATTTCTGATAGCCTCATTTTTCGTAAGAAATAACTTCATGCACAGTCTCGGTAAAAAGCCAGCAACATAAGCTACAGCATTATAAGATGAAACATAAAAGGAGAAGAGTGAAGCTCTAAATAGAAAATGGACTGCGATGTTTCTTCCTCAGCACCGAGTGGATCATGATCGTCTTTATCAAGTACATCACATCTCCGGAGCCGATTTTAGAGTTCCTTGTTCGTTTTGGTAAAAATCAAACCTCGCCAAATTATAGTATTTCCTTTTCTCTGTTAGACAGCATTATGCACAAAATTCAAATTTTGATGGACCTTGATCTATGTTTCCGTGTACTCTTCATATATACATGTTTCTTATTATGCACACTTATACTTATTATTTTATCTGACAAGTACATCGCAGCAAATTTGATCCCCTTTATGACGGATAAATGAATAATTAAAAGCAGTAATTGCGTGGTATCGTAGTATTATTCCTTGGTTTATCGCAGTCAGGTGTAGGTTTATCTATCTTGATAACATCAAAATGAAATTCAGAAGTAAAATCGAGCTGGTTATTCCAGAAAAATTGACACAGAGAAATCCAGGCAAGAAATATTCTGGGAGATGAAACAAATAGCCTACTGCTAAAATGATAAAATAAACTACATGTTATTAATTAAATCTTTACTAAATTTAAGTGGAACATCTGTTTAAGAAGCACGCACTTGTTACAGAGGACCTTACTGAAAATGAGTTACGATTATTGAAACAAAGTATTAAATTTTTAGGGTCTAGCTATTGAAACCATTCCCTTATTCACAATGCTCTCCTTTACACTATATTATAGTAGGGATTAGTTTAAATGCTCATTAATACCATCAGAACTGCCTGCTGATAATATTTATTGAACTGAAAATTACTGGAACACGCTTTGGAAAATGAATTTAAAGTTTTTGCTATTACTGGCCACACACTGAATGACTCTACATAGCTATGATTTCAAAGTGATAAAATGCGTAAATTACAATGACGCTGACGCATTGGCAGTGTAACGAAACAAGAGCACTATTCTGCCTGAAGGTATACATCCATGCAGTTCTGTCACTTCGCTCACATCCAACACTCACGACAGATTACTTCTTTCCTGATTTTACACATTTTTGGGCTAACAAGGAAAACATGGGTAAGTTTTCTTGTAAGTGTGGAAGTTAAACATATTGTACATACGAACTGAAAGCTGAAAATGTATTGAATAAGAATCAGTACCATCAAACAATCAAGCATTATTTTCGCAGCTTCATTAGCTATCGACGCAGGTTCAGTAAAAGAGGTTTTAAATGGATTACGGAAGCATCCTTTTCGCATCACATATTTCTCTTCTTGGTTATTTGAAATTTATAAGCAAAAAGAAAGTTCCACTTTAGAGGTCAAATGCATCGCGTTACTGGATCAAAATTCCTTTAAGACCAGCAAAACATTTGAAAATGCGTTCCTAACACTGTGTTAATAGGAGAAGAACTGTAATATTTATTAATTAATTATCTGTTGCGTGCACGCAACATGGCGGCGCCGGCTTCAAAACAACTTACAGCGTGCGTCTACTACGGTCACACGTTCGAATCCTGCCTCGGGCATGGATGTGTGTGATGTCCTTAGGTTAGTTAGGTTTAAGTAGTTCTAAGTTCTAGGGGACTGATGACCTCAAATGTTAAGTCCCATACTGCTCAGAGCCATTTGAACCATTTGAACAACTTACAGCGTAAGTCTGTAGCACCATCTCCCCTTATTTTTATCGCCATGGCCTGCAGGCCTTAAAATGTACCTGTTAAAACGTGCAATAGACTAGTGCAATCATCTGGTGTCAGCTAGTACAATAAAAGGAGCACAATTTTGTTTACATAATGAGAATTTCAAGATTATATCATTTTGTACAGCAAACGTTCTATAAACCGTGACTAGACTAAAGAAATCACAGATTACACATTAGCAGATTAGTTTAAACCATTTCGATATCGTAGTGTTTCAAAAAAAATCGTCATTGAAATCACGTTACGAAACTTAGCTATTTTAAACTACATTTTTTCAAGCTCAGTCGTAAAAACTGCATTAGTCACTTAACATATCATGACTCAGCTAAGACATATGCGCTATATTAGCTGCCCAGTTCAGAAGTTTTTGGATACAGTATACTGTTTCGTCAAATTGCGTAAAACAGTCTGTTTTTAGTGAAAACATAAGTACATTATGTAATGCAAAAAATAACCCACCTGCAATGCAGTGACATTATTTTTCGCAGAATGGCATTACAGCGAAGTAAGGAACTGTGTAATATTTGTTCTAGCAAATCTTATCGTTGAGAACTATGTGAAGAATTTGGATTGTAAACAGACTGGCTTCAGTTTCGGTTTCTAGCCTGCAGGCCGTTGGTCCGATACGAACGCAGGGTGTTAGTGAAAGTGTAAAATTTGGATGAACTGAATAAACGGTAATAGTTGTGTCAAGACCTGTGTGTAAGAAAGGTACGCTTATTATTTAGTTCATATTAGGAAGCCTTTGTGACTTTTCTATACGAAACTAGATCACATTTATTTTTCGAACAAGCTATTTCAATCATCTAGTGAATCTGAAGTATAGAACAATCTTACAGCAGACCAACAGACCACAAGAGCAGTTCAGGGACAGGAAAAGGCTAGACTCTCTTGTACAAATTTTCTTGACTAAATTTCACAACAGGAACTTGTTTTACTCCTCAAAAAGCAGAATTCTTAATATTATTTGCTTGTTGTACATTGATTTGTCTAGTGTAGGATGCTCCGTCGAGCGCTCTACGTAGAGAGAACGTTTATTGCGTGTCGGAGAAAATATTACGTGGAAAATCGAGAAAAATCATTTCTTTATTTTTCCCATCGTATAGGGTCCGATGTTATGAATTAACACAAAGGAGGAAATAAGTGTCCGTCATCTGTGTCTGAATCGTCTAAATTTTGATCTGCACGTTATCGTGTTTTAAATGTTAGTGTTGAAAGCCGTTAGCTGTTGACGACTTCTAAGTCAAGTATTCGTACCTGAGTTGCTAAGCATTTCAAGGTCTATAGTCAAAATTTTCGTCTGCTACAATGGCTTTATCTTCGGGCAGGAACTTCAAGGATTATCTCTCGCTAGTAACTTGAACGCTGTGTCTAGCCAGCCTATCATATTTCCTGGCGCTGAAATTCTGAGTCCGCCTGGGCACCATCCGCTGGTGGACAACGACCCTCTTTCGCCTTGCGCAGGCAGCTGTGAACAGCCTTATTCGTTTGATGCTGTGAATGTTCTCACCTGTAAAGTAAAGATGTTTTTTCTTGTGATATTGTTATTAGCACTCTGGAGCTACACCGCCCAGAAAATTGGTGAGATGGTTGTTGGCTCATTCTAATTTGCACGATTATATGTTACGTGATTTTTCAGTTTTACTTAAGTAAGATATTTTGCAGTCTTATTTCATGAGAACAATGCTTGTTCGTTGTTCGAAATCGTGCCTTGGATAGAAGACTTGAGATCTTTGTCTGATTTCTCTTCAGTCATCCGAGCATGTAAGTCACTTATTATCTTTACAACCATTAAATGATTTTAAAGGTGTTTGTTTGAACATGGGATTATTTTTCTGTATTTTGCAAAACTATTGTTCTGAAAGATATTTGCATGCATTATTAATAGATTGTTGAATCCAATTTCTGAACAATACAATAATTTAATTTCAGGTCTCATTTAAACTGGGTTTCTTACGCCGCTATTCTTCAATCCTATTATCTTTATGTTACTCCGCAAAGATTCTCTCTGCAACCTTATTTATGAAAGAACCACGTTCGAGTGCAGTACATTTAATCATGAGAGCACATGAGCTGCCCTCAGCAGAGACAACATTTTTTTAATTTTAAATGAAGTTTCCAACTGACTGAGGTGAGTGTGAGGTGCAGTGGATCTTCAAGACACACGTTCTGCAGTAACGAGGACTTCGAGGCCTGGCCTTTAAATGAGTCATTTTCAGCTGGTAGAGTGTACAGGTTCATCTGCATAGCAGTGTCATTATTAGAGATGTAACACTACAGTAGGCCACAGTAGACTCTTAAAAGTAAGGGCAGACTACAGTAGTGCTCTTAGTAGCCTTGGTCAGTTAAGATCGTAACCGCATAACCTGAATGTTAGGTGTTTTGCATACTAATGGGGCGTTACCTCATTTTCATCACTTTGTTTTGCGTATGGGTCGAGTGTCCTATTAGATTCTTCTAGAAGCTGGAAGGGATGAACCATCTAGAAACTGAGTGGGGTATATAAAGGGCAGCGGAACCTAAAGGAACATTTTTGTCTTACACTGTAATCCTCCTATCTGTTAGAAATGAACAGTATTTTTGCAACGTGAAACAGAGGGGTGTTGTAGTAAAAATAACAAGAAGAAAAAAACCTGACATATTCCTCACTCGGAATACTTTCATAAGATGATGAGTAGATATAATTAAACTCTGTTTATTTGATCAAGTAAACTTCGAACACAAAACAGTCTCCTGTTTCTGATACAGTGCAGCAAAAGAAAATAAACGTTCTTAAGAAATTCTTCTTAGTAAGGTGGAGGAAAAGTTCGCCAGAAACAATTGTTCTTCACGAAACGAAAAGAAATTCTTGAGAGCGTACATTACGTTCTCTTGACCAATGAGAAGTCTATCTTCAAAACAAAGTAAGTATTCAGATTCTAGCTCACGAGCAGAACACCAAGGCTCGGAGACAGGTCGCAGAAGCGCAGGCGTCCAGGTGGCGACAGGTTTTCCAATCCAAGGCGGTGTCCAAACGGTGATGGTACGTCAGTCGCTGGCTGACGAAGACGGAAATGGCTGCAGAGTCTAGACTGCTCCCCGCGAGCAGAAAACTCGCGCGACGAAAGGTTACAATTTTCCTATTGGCTATCGATGTTGGGGCGGATGCAGCAAGAGGTGCATGTCTCGAGCGATTCCAGTTGCTATCTTATGCAATCTCTAGCTGGTTAACGGGATGTCCTCTGGGGTCTGAGCCGGACCTCGCGGAAACCAGCCTGGACGCGGCGTCTGAGCTGACGATAACCCGCTAAGTACAGATGTGTTGCAGGTTGGCGGCATCGAAGGTGAAACCGAGAGACACACCAAAAAAACACAGATTTATGTAAAATAAAAAAAAACTGAAAACAAAAATATATCAAACATCACTTCAATACTTTGTCGAGCTTATATAAAACATGTTTCTGTCGTTCATAAACAACTTTCTCACTTATCAACTATAACGGGGAACTCTTGCATTTAATCATAATGAAGAACGTTCTTTTGCGAACAAAATAACAACAGTAATTATATCCATTTTTTAAGTTTGTTCATGTAAACATTACTTGCATCAAAAGTTATTGCTTTAGTTATATAAAAGCACAGAATTTACGAGATCAGATACTTTTTATTACTTACAAAATGCAACTTACATTTTATGGACATAAAATACACAACGTACTAACACTGAATAACCTGCCGTTCTAATTACGTGCAAAACAACCAAACAGACAAAAACAAAGAGTAGTCGTCGGCTCCCAGTACCTCTCTCGCACACTTTCTTTATCTACCAGTGCTACAAACACTGCTGGTCATCCTACCATTTACGAAGTTATTTATGTACTATATCAAAACTACTGAACTGTAGTGTCGGTAGAGCACACCCCTAATCATTCTCATAAGGATTGATAAACCAGCACTGATAGGTTGCATTAAATCAGTTGAAGATTTTGGTTGCAATTCACCTTGACTGAACTCATGTTAAATGTCTCACCATTATTCTATTGTACCATGAGAAACTTGGTTCTCTACAGCATATCCGGTCTTGATACTCGACTCGCTTTATTGTTCACGTATGCGTCAAGTTCCATACGAAGGAGGATATTTTCAGCGCGTTAAAACCGCTGTGCTATGTACTCACAGATTACAGTTTAAATGTAGTGACCGGTTTTGGTGTATCGTATTTCCGCAGCACAGACTGTGGAAAAGCCCTGTATTTGCCTAAACAAGCGGGGAAAATTGCCTAGAAACCGCAGATAGTCTGGCCGGTGCAGCAGATGAGCAGTCGTCAATCCACCTGGCCGATTTGAGCCAGGTCTCGCTCACCTCCCAGTCTCGTAAGATGGTACATTAAGCTGTGCAATCACGCCTGGGGAATGAAGCGAAAGTCCGCAGCTCGTGGTCGTGCGGTAGCGTTCTCTCTTCCCACACCCGGGTTCCCGGGTTCGATTCCCGGCGGCGTCAGGGATTTTCTCTGCCTCGTGATGACCGGGTGTTGTGTGATGTCCTTAGGTTAGTTAGGTTAAGTAGTTCTAAGTTCTAGGGGACTGATGACCATAGACGTTAAGTCCCATAGTGCTCAGAGCCATTTGAACCATTTGAATGAAGCGAAGAAGGGGAACAATTATTAATAACTTAACCACGATAGTGGAACAGGGGTATTACGTCAATGCTTTTCCTCCAGTTTAGAGCAAAAGAAACCCTTCGCTTATACGAACAGCTGTGGTAAGTGAAAAAAAAAAGGTCTTGAAGCACGGAAAAGAAAATGTTTTGAAGCATCTACATCTACATCTACATCGATACTCCGCAAGCCACCCAACGGTGTGTGGCGGAGGGCACTTTACGTGCCACTGTCATTACCTCCCTTTCCTGTTCCAGTCGCGTATGGTTCGCGGGAAGAACGACTGTCTGAAAGCCTCCGTGCGCGCTCTAATCTCTCTAATTTTACATTCGTGATCTCCTCGGGAAGTATAAGTAGGGGGAAGCAATATATTCGATACCTCATCCAGAAACGCACCCTCTCGAAACCTGGCGAGCAAGCTACACCGCGATGCAGAGCGCCTCTCTTGCAGAGTCTGCACCGGAAGGGGTCGCAGATGCATGGACGGAAGTATTCTCGAATTAATTGCTATTCTACAGCCAGGGAGATGACCTGGGGGAGTCGCTTGCGACTCTGGCTAAAAATGGGGGTGAGATCCGAAAATAAGAACTCAACAAGAGTTCTCTTAGCCTCCCTCACGTCAATTCTCCACAATCCTACCTGCACGTCATGCCCCTGATAAGCTGAGCAATCCAGTGGAAGCTTGAGTAATCAACCCCAGCGAGAAACTGGGTCAGCGAGTCGATAGGATGTGGAGGACAGTAGAAGGCAACGGAAAACCACCACTGGAATTACTTGCCTAGACGTTCATGGGATGGACCTCTTTGTACAATATTCCGGAGGTAAAGCTTCCCCTCAATCGGATCTTCTGGAGGGGAATACAACGAGGACTCCAGAGATTAGGGCAAATGGAGAAGGAAGGAAGGAGAAGAAGAAGGAAGACTTATTGAGACTTGGGACCATTCTCCAGGAAGGGAAATTAGAAAACGCCAAACACCAAATGACAAGAACAAATTGGATGTACTTGGAATGTGTGAGGTGAGATGGGGTGGTAGTGGAGAACTAGAAAGTGCCGACTTCCGATTGTACTATTCAGGTGAAGATAACATGGAGTGTATGGCGTTGGAATTTTGATAGGTAAAATACTGAAGGACAAGGTTATCAAGGTTGAACATGTTAGTGGCAGAATAACGATGATAAGACTGAAAGGTAAGAAGAAAGACTTAGTTATCATCCAGGTCTATATGCTAACAAGTAATCATTCAGGTGAAGAGGTAGTAGAATGTTATGAGAAGATAGAAAGCAGAGAGAGAAAAGAAATGCTTGTATTGTTATAATGGGTGATTGGAATGCGGTAGTTGGTGAAGGACCAGAAGGAAAAGCTCTGGGAAAATTTGGACTGGGAGAAAGAAATGAGAGAGGGCAAAGGTTGTTGGAATATTCAATGAAAATTTCATGATATCTGGAAATATTCTATTTGATAACCACAAAAGACGACGGTATATTTGGATATCTCGATTTGACAACAAAATATATCAAATTGATTACATAATTATACAACAAAGATACTGAAATTTCCTAAAGAGTGTCAAAAGTTATCCAGAGCAGATATTTATTCAAATCATATATTAGCAATAGGTTCTAGTTAAATTGAAAAGAACTAGGAAAGGACAGAAGAGAGAGCACATTAGCTTTGAGAAACTGAAGGACAAAGACAATTGTGAAAACTTAAAGAATGCATATTGTGAAATCATGATGCAAGGACAGGAAACGGAATGCACAGAAGGAAGATGGGATGGTTTCAAAAATGGGATCAAAAAGGCAGCTAAGAAAACGCTTGGAGTCAAGGAGATGAAAAAAGTAAAGAAAGAATGGGTAACACCAGATAAGATAACCAAGATGAATGACCGCAGGAAATGGAAAACTGTAAGCACAGAAGAAGGGAAGCGCAACTACTACAGGATGTTAATTAATGAATTAAGAAGGGAGAAAGAAAAAGCAAAGGAGAAATGGCTGGCAGAAAAGTGTGACAAGATAGAGAAATTAGAGAAAGATGGAAAGTATCATTTGATGTACAAAGAAGCAATGGATTTGACATTCAGGGAAAAGAGAAACAACAATGGACTAAAGGAAGTAGAGGCAGCAGACGGTAAAATGGTGAGTGAACCCCAAGAAATAATGAGAAGATAGGAAGAATATATATAATGGCTATACGCTGCAGACAGCCGACCAAGTGAAGAAGAGCTTGGGATAGAAGAAGAAGATAAAGTTGCAGATGATGACAAAGGAAATGCAATATTAACTAGTGAAATTGAGGCATCTATGAAGGAGATGAAAAATAGAAAGGCAATGGGAATTGATGCGATTCCTGCGGAACTGTTAAAGTCATTCAAGAAGAAGGCAAAAGGGAGTGGACTGACAGGAAAATGACCAAAGGACTTTACAGAAAGTATCTTAATATCTATAGAAAAGAAAAAGTACAGCAAAAAGTGTGAGTAACATAGAACAATGAGCCGATATCGCAAGCAACCGAAGACTTGCTGAGGACTCTCAACAGAAGGCTATATGGAAAGCTGAATTGTGTAATAGGAGACGAACAATTCGGTTTCCGGCGAAGAGTGGGAACAAGAGATGACATTGGGCTACTGGGAGTGAGAGGGGAGAGGTACATGGAGAAGAAAAGGAAGGTGTATGTTGTGTTCATTGATCTTGAGGAGGCGTTTGACTGTGTCAGATGGGACAAACTGATGGAAATCTTAAGGAAACGTGGAATTGACTGGAGGGATAGACGGCTAATTATAAATTTATATTTGAACCAGAGTGTAAGAGAAAGAATAGCAGGTGTGATGAGTGAAGAAATAGAACAGGGAAGAGGTGTAAGACAGGACTGTTGTTTATCACCAATACTGTTCAAATATCTATCTGGAGAAAGTTATTAATGAAAGGTTTAATGGAAAGAGAGGGGTTTGTATAGGGGATCGGAGAGTGGAGTGTATAATATGTGCAGACGACATGGTTGTGATCGCAGAAAGTACAAGAGAGATGGAAAAAATGTTAGATGATCTAAACACAAAATTAGAAGAATATGGAATGAAGATTAACAAGAAGAAAACGAAAAGCATAGTAATTGGAGGAAAGGGGAGAAAATGCTGTTGGAAAATAGGGGAAGGGGAAATACAGCAAGTGAATAACTTCTGTTTCTTGTGAAGTGTAATAATGCTCAACAGAAATTAGGAAAATAATTGCAATGACAAAAGAAGGACTCAAGAGGAAACAGGAAGTACTTTGCTGACCACTTTGTTACATCTGGAGCGTTGCAGTGTATGGTGCGGAGGCCTGGACATTGAGGAAGGAAGACGAAAGAAGATCGGAGGTACTAGAGATGTGGATATGGAGAAGAATGGAAAAAGTGAAATGGGAAGACCGAGTAAGGAATGAAGAAGTATTAAGAAGAATTGGAGAAGAAAGAAACATACTGAAAGTCATCAGAAAGAGAAAACCGAACTGGATTGGACATTGTTTGAGGAGGGACTGTTTATTGAAGGAAGGAATAGAAGGAATGGTGGAGGGAAAAAGGGGAAGAGGAAAAAGAAGATAGCAAATGCTGGGCAGTATCAAAGGAGACAAATATTCAGAAATGGAGAGACAGGATACGGAGAGGCAAAAGTGGAAGAGGGTTAACCCATGACAAGACCTGCCGTAAGACAGAATATCATACTACTACTACAGCCGTTATGTCCGTCACACCTTAATGTACTGAATATATATACACGTCGCCACGTAGTCTTCAACAGCTACTGCAGACACAACGGCCACAGACAGATTGTCTTACTAGATTTATGAAAGGCGTTATAAACGGTGCCACATAGTCATCTAATAACTAAGGCATTACCACCAAATTTTCGCAAACTGTATGATTGTCAGCTTTAATATTTGAGTAATAGAACCTAGTACTTTTTGACGGACTGCTGACATTGCTCAGAAACGAAAGAAATATTGGGTGTGCTCCAATGAAGTATAAAAGGATGTAATAATTCTCTCATTATGCGTAAATAATTTATCAAATAGAATTGGCAGCAGTAAGAGATTGTTCGGTGACGATGCAGTTGTTACAGGGAAGTATCATTGATGAAGGGTCATAAAAATGAAGAAAGAGTTGGACAAAATTTGTACTTTATGCAATGATCTATTTCATTTACGTTATTTATTTAATCTGGCAACATGTGTATAAATCAAAATAATGCAAATTAAAAAAGACAAAGAACGGGACGGTATCTGATTGGAAAGTTAATAATGAACTTCTTGAGTATATAACACGCTGTTACTCTTTAAGCGATATAAAATGAGACGATCTCAAAAATTAGTATTTGGGAAAGAAAATAGGAGACTTGGAATTTTCGGAAGAGTTTTGGGAAAGTGCAGTGCATCAGTAAAGGAAGTCGCACATAAAACACTAGTGCGACGATTTGTAGAGTACTGATCCAGTGACTGGAGTGATCATCAGATAGGCATGACAACAGCTCTCGTGTGAATCCAGAGACGTGTTGCTAGGACAATAACAGATCTGTACAGCCCATACGACAGTGTGACGCAAATGCTTGGGGACCTTAAATGGGAATCCCTGTAAGAAAGACGACGTAGTTCTCAGGAAGCCCTGTTGGGTAAATTTAGAGAGTCCGTATTGGATGAAGACTGTGCAACTATTATGCTGCCACCGTGACGTATATCACGCATGGATCATGAGAATAAGATTAAAAGATTAAGATAACTGCAGAGGCATAAAGACAGTCATTTCCTACCTTAATAAACAAATGGAATATTTAAAAAAATCGATAACATAGGTGCGATGAACCCACTGTCATTCACTGTGCAATGGTTTACAAGAGCATATATATAAATGTAGATGTGGAGCATTTCTGAAGGACACCGAGAAGTAATTTGTAAAGAGAATTAAAGTTCAGGGAGAAGAAATAGAAACTTTGAGATTGCTGCGTACATTGTAAGTCTATCAAAGATAACAAAGGACTTGGAAGAGCAGTCGAACGGAATGAACAATATTTTGAGAAGATTTTGTAACGTGGCACCAACAAAAGAAAGACAAGGGCAACGAAATGTAATCGAATTAAATCTGGGAATTAGATAAGGAAATAAGAAGCCGAAGAACTAGACGAGTTTTGCTGTTTGACAAGAAAAGTAACTGATGATGGCCTAAGTGGAAGGGAGCAAATTGCAGACTGGCGATAACAAGACTTTGAGAAAGAGAAATGCGTTCAAATAGTGTATCAATTTAAGTATCAGGAAGTCTGTTCTGAAGGTATTTGTGTGGAGTGTACACAAGTGAAAAGTGAACAATAAACAGTTCAAACAAGAAGAGAATATAATCTTTTGAAATGCTATGCTTCTGAAGAATGCTGAAGATTTGTCTGATAATTAATGAGAAAGTACTGATCTAACTGAAGAGAAAAGAAATTTATGGTTCAACTTGAATAGAAGAAGGTGTCCATTTGAGACCGAAACATCACTACAGGAAACATCTTAAAATCGATGTAGGTTCAAATGGCTCTGAGCACTATGGGGCTTGACTTCTGAGGTCATCAGTCCCCTAGAACTTATAACTACTTAAACCTAACTAACCTAAGGACATCACACACAACCGTGCCCGAGGCAGGATTCGAACCTGCGACCGTAGCGGTCGCGCGGTGCCAGACTGTAGCGCCTAGAACCGCTCGACCACCCCGGCGGGCTCGATGTAGATTTCAGTAGTTATGCAAAGATGGAGAGGCCTGCACGCGATAAACTAGCGAGGAGAGCTGTTACAAAACAGTCTTCTGACTGCAGAATACCACGTAGCAGATGTAGGAGGCACATCCTGCCGTGTAAATCTGGTTCTTAGTAATTTGCGATTATAAAGAGTCACACTACTATGCAGGCAACTGTCGAGGAATTATGTCAGGGTAGAGATGATGACGAGGAGAATACGGCAAGTGCCATGCCCCAATTTCCCAGAAACTTCGCTCAGTGGGAGAGGAGTCAAAATAAGCGAACATATGTCTCGGCTTATCCGTGGATACTCGAGCGTTTCTGAGAAAACCACAGCCAAAGTTTTGGACGTAGTTTAGATGACTTTTAGTGCGCGATAAATGCAGCTGAAATTGTGGCACAGTGATCAGCGTCATGGTTTGTCATTTATGCGCTTCGTGTTCGAAACTCGATTATTGTTTTTATTTATTTGTTATTTTTTTAATTTATCTGCCCATGTCCCTAGAAGGTTACTACACTAATGTTTCTTATCAAGTTAGGGAATACAAGGGCATTATACTCATTTAAAAAACTACAACTGGTTTTCATAATAGGTGCGAAACATCTACTACAAAATATACAGTGTGTATCAAAAGGAATCATTCAATCTAAAAAGAATCTTAGCTGTTATATTATTTGAGATATGTGCGTGAACAACGTACTGCTGGAAAGAGCAAACTCTCGAGTTTTACACGGTTCCCACTAGGTAGAAGCCATGACCACCCACTTCGGTTCCAGTAAAAACGGTGTTGGGACGATAGAAAGCGTTTTGTGTTCTACATTTTGCGCAGTGTGGGTCAGTAATAACTGTTCAGCGTGACTTTCGTACTAGGTATGGTGTGGATCCTCCTACAGCACAGAGCATTAAACGATGGCATGAACAATTCCGAGAAACTGGTTGTTTGTGTGCTGGCAAATCACCGAGCCGTCCTCGAGTGTCTGATACAGACGTCGAAAGCATCCTCGATTGTGTCACAAGGAGTCCGCAGAAATCCCTTCGCCGTGCATCTCGACAGCTCAACATGACCCAGATGTCCGTCTAGCTAGTACTGCGTTGAGGTTTACACTTGAAACCATACAAAATTGAGCTACTGCAAACTCTTCGCGAAGGGGACAAACAACAACGTGTGGCGTTCTGTAATTTCGCTCTTGGCTATATGGAGGATGACACTTTTCTTCCAGGCTTAGTGTTTAGTGACGTGGGAATATTCCATTTAAATGGAAAAGTGAAACGTGATAATGTAAGAATATGGGGTTCGGAAGAACCACATGAAGTTGTACAACATGAGAGGTTGAAGAATGATTCGAACGACTTCATTTACCAAGAGAACGGGGCACCACCACACTGGCATCTGGAAGTGCGGGAATTTTCAAATCAAAGGATTACTGAAGGATGGACCGGTTGCACTGGACCAAATGATGCAGTTTTACATTACTGGCCTCCATGGTCACCGGACCTGCTTGTATGTGCTTATTTCTTGTGCTGGTTTACACAAGACTCTGCACCTCCGTTACTAACAACAATGAATAAACTGAGATGTCGCATAACAGCAGCTGTGGAAGCTGTAACTCCAGACATGCTCGCTGCAGTGTGGGAACAATTTGTATTCCACATTGACAAATGCCGTGCATCTCAAGGGGGGCATTTTGAACACCTATGAAAATGTATGAAAAAATCTTTTTGAGTTTCCCGTTCATCAAAAAATAAAATTCGTTGTATATATTTATTAGTTTCTGAAACATAGACGTGCGAAGTCGGATGATTCTTTTTGAAACACCCTGTACAGTATATCTGTGTATGGTATTTTCAGGGGTTATAATCTTTCAAAATCTCATATTGTTATATTTCACTCTTGTCACAGTTCTTATATTAATTGTTATACTTAACTCTTATGTTCATTCTTTTTGAAGATCTGGTGCCTTACCTTGGATTATACTGATCGTAGAAACATTCCAAACGTAGAAATTACTAGCACCATGAGCATCACGCAGAGGCATGTTTGCCACAGTGAATTTCCTCATACGAATCTCAGTAGAGAAAGAAAAGTCGTTAACACCGCTGAAGATTTCACACGCTGGCAATGATTTCGCGGAAAAACACGGTGACGGATCACTTTAACGAGAAGTGGCACTTGCAGTTGATTATGAATCAAGATACGGTACAGGAATTTCACCGAAAACATTTTCAAATAATTTTATCATTCATTTTTTGTTTCTTTTCTTTTTCATTTTTTTTAATCATTCATCACAAACATAGTCAGTAGATGGATTAGAACATTGTTATTTCAAAATACATCGGAGATAAATGAAAAATAAAAATAAAAATAATAATCAGGTTGCGAGCACAGGTTGAAAAAGTGTGAACCCGCTACGTTAGCCACTGTGCCACAGCTACGGTTGAACTGGTTATTCGCTAAACGGCAAATAATGTCCCTCGACTACTTTGACCCTTCGAATTTCTAGGAAACGACATAGTATCTACAAACAAGGTAAGAGAAGTCTTCGCTTATTTTGCCCCCCCCCCCCCCCCCCCCTGCCACTGTGCCAAGTTTTTGAGGAACTGGGTTATGGCACTTGCCGTTGAAAGTTACCTCAGTATACAAAAAAGATAAAAAAACCTTACCTGAAGTGCACCTGTTTAATTTACTTCTGGATTTTCTCCTCCTGAATGTATAATCTGTTTGCATACCACAATATTCCGTTCATGGAAAATAAATTTGTGCATAAGCTGATTTCACTGTTACAGTTAACAACTAAATCTGTCTGCGAGAATGAGAAGCAAATCTGACTGAAGGAGTTCGAATGAAATATATCCTATCTGCATCAACACTGTTGAAAAAAAATACTCTGAATTTCTATGAGAATAATTATACTCCACACTGTTAACTGACCCTGTGAAAATGAAAACTCGTATCATCTGTATTTGGCTTACCTGTGTTACAATGGAAAAGGCGTGTCTCCATTTATGAGCTGCTACTAACTACAAGGAATCACGGTAGTGCAATGCGATCTCTTAAATACATATAATGCAAGCTTGGTTCTCATGAAATTTATCTCTCGTGTGAAAGGATGTTAATCAGGTAATGGAAACCGGGTAATGACACAGGATAATCGGAGTTACTTTCAAGATAAAAATTCTTCTCAAGAAACCGTATTAAATAAAAGTCATAAAAAATTTCTTTACAATATTCCATTTACAAAATTTAATCATTGAGGAATTAGCGAGCAATAAGAAAACATTTCATTACAAATTACAATTAAGTAAGATCAACCCCGATGAAATGCAAAATGTAATTTAACACGAAAATTTATTACAACGCAAAAGTACTCATACTATTGAGTAAATTCTTTTCGTTTTCTCAGGTCCATTGACATTGACTGTGACAAAACGTTGTAAAAATAACAAGAATTTCCTGTATTTGATTGCTGTGTTGAACTAAGAATACCTAACCAAACTGCTCCACGATCAAGTACCTTAATTCCCAATGTTCTCAAAATAGTATCTATCCAAGGAAATCCATCTCATTCAGTGCATAATGATAATATTCATTTTGTAATAATAAGACTTAACTTCAATAAGTAGATCCAAATCGATGTAGGTTGCAGTAGTTACGCAAAGATGGAAAGGCTTGTACAGGATAAAATAGCGTGGATAGATGCTACAAATGAGTCTCCTGACTAGGACTGTGAATATTTTTAAAAATATCGGGAATTCGATACATCGATATTTAAAAAAGTATCATTATTTGCTCTCAACATGCCGAGAATGGAGGTATCGATAAATCGATGGATAGGGGAAACATATCGACGTACTTGCCTATAACATTATGGGCTGCACATTGCAAATATACTTCCGGTTCTAGAGCTGTATATTCAAGTATTGATTTCATATTAGATATTCTGTAAACCAACAAGTTAGTAGCCAGCCAATCCCCCTTACAGCAAGAATTGAAAGGAAAGTTTTGTACGATCAAGCTTGTAGATAACCACTAATTGTATATTTCATTATTGATTTATTATGAGATATTCTGTAACTCAACAAGCTAGCAGCCTGCCTATCCCTCTTGCAGCAAGAACTGAAATGAAAACGACATACGCTCAAGCTTGGCAATAACCACTTTGCTAACAACGGTAACTCCACATAAATGGCAAAATAAAAGGGTATAATGGGTCCCATCGTTCGGTTTTGTCTCGTATCCGATTTGTCTGGAACAGTTCATGTTGACTTATCTGTTTTTATCAATTTCAGCTACCTAATAGTTGTAGTGTCAAAATTGCATGGTGAAGCTAAGCTTTCCGGTTCTTGTTGGTACCGCCGAGAGCCGATTACGTCAACAATTCCCCTCACACGTCTCCGGCCACAGCAACGATCAACGAAGAAAGTGAATGTGAAGAAATAGCTCACTAGGGGGGGTTAAATTTATTTATTTATTTATTTATTTTCGTAACGCAAATGATATGTTGTTTCCTCACATCGCAAATGTTACTCCATTCATATCACCGCTCCTGAGTTCCTCCTTTATGCCACATATACTGAAGAGCCAAGGAAGCCTCCGCGAGCAAGCAGAAATGCCGCAACACTACATGGAATGGACTCGACTAATGCCTGAAGTAGTGCTGGAGGGAACTGGCACCATGAATCCTTCGGAGCTGTCCATAAATCCGTAAGAGTACGAGAGGGTGAAGATCTCTTCTGAACAGCACGTTGCAAGGCATCCCAGATATTCCCAATACTCTACATGTCTGAGGATTTTGGTGGCCAGCGGAAGTGTTTGAACTAAGAAGAATGTTCCTTTAGCTACTCTGTAGCAGTTCTGGACGTGTGAGGAATTGCCTAAGTCCGTCGAAATGCACAATGGACATGAATGGATGCAGGATGCTTACGTACGTGTCACATGTCAGAATCATATCTAGACGTGTAAGGGATCCCATATCACTCCAATTGCACACGCCCAACACCATTACAGAGCTTCCACCAGCTTGAACACTCCCCTGCTGACATACGTGGTCCATGGATTCATGAGGTTGTCTCCATACCCGTAAACGTCAATTCGCTCGATACAATTTGAAACGAGACTCGTCCGACCACGCTACATGTTTCCAGCCATCAATAGTCCGATGTCGGTGCTGACGAGCCGATGATGTTTTGTTGAATGGAACGTAGGCTGACACTTGTTGATCGCCTAGCATTGAATTTTGCAGCGGTTTGGGGAAGAGTCGCACTTCTGTCGCGTTGAACGATTCTCTTCAGTCGTCCTTGGTCCCGTTCTTGCAGGATCTTTTCCCGGCCGCACCGACGTCGGAGATATGGTGTTTTACCGGATTCCTGATATTCACGGTACACTAGTGAGACGGTCGTACGGGAAAATCCCCACTTCATTGCTACCTCGGAGATGCTGTGTCCCATCGCTCGTGTGCCGACTATAACACCATGTCCAAACTCACTTAAATTTTGATTCCCTGCCATTGTAGCAGCAGTAACCGATCTAACAACTGCGCCAGACACTTGTCGTCTTACACAGGCGTTGCCGACCGCTGCGCCGTATCCTGCCTGTTTATATATCTCTGTATTTGAATACACATGGCTATAGCAGTTTCTTTGACGCTTCAGTGTATAACTGCTTCACACTGGCAAAGAGATATACTGAAAGTGATGAAAGCTCAAAAGGTAGTAAGACTCCTTAACACAGTGAAAGTAAAGTTATGTCCTACTACAATTTCAAAAGAACAACTTCAAACATTTTTCGAAAATTGTGAAAAAAAATAGAATAAAAATACAGCACTCGATATTGCCGTTTTGATATCTATATATTGATGTATCTGGGAAGGAAATATCGCCAGTGTATATCGTCATTATTAGGAAAACATATATATGAGGGGGGACCCAAAAATAACCGGAATTTCTTTCTAGAAATCATATACTTTATTGTTTTCAAATACAACCTTAATCTCCCTCGAAGTACTCTCCATTATCATTAATACACTTGTCCGAACGTTCATTCGAGTGCTCGAAGCACCTTTTAAATTCGTCCTCTTTGATACCTGCTAGCACTTCCATGACATTGCGTTTTACGTCTTCCAGATCCGCAAAACGCTTCCCTCCCAAGTCTCTTTTCATCCTCGGGAACAGGTAGACGTCCGAGGGTGCTAAATCCGGCGAATAGGGCCCGTGGGTCAAGGTACTCATATTCGTTGAGGCCAAAAACTGGTTAACGCTGAGAGCCGTGTGCGCTGGAGCGTTGTCGTGATGCAGGAACCACGCGACAGAATCCCACAAAGACGGACGTTTTCGCGACAAACTTCTGCGAAGCCGTTTCATAACCTCCAAATAGAATTGTTGGTTTACTGTCTGGTTTTCAGGGACAAATTCAGAGTGTACAATCCCGTTGATGTGAAAAAAAAAAACCAGATCAACATCGTTTTCACATTCAATTTCACTTGTCGAGCTCTTTTTGGTCGAGGTGAGCCAGGTGACTTCCATTGTGATGACTGTTGTTTACTTTCTGGATCGTACCAATAGCACCATGACTCATTACTTGTAATGATTTTGTTGAAAAGATGTGGATCATCTTTGAACGCGTCCTTCATTTTGAGACAGGTTTGAACGCGAAGATCCCTTTGATCTCGAGTAAGAAACTTCGACACGAATTTTGCTGCCACTCTTCGCATCCCCAAATCGATGGTCAAGATGCGCTGAATTGAGCTCCAGGACAATCCGGAGAAGTTCTCGAGTTGGTCGATTGTCCTGCGTCGATCTTCACTGATGAGATCACAGATTTTGTCGATGTTGTCTGCGCTTCGAGCAGCTGAAGGTCGACCGGAACGGGGCTGATCTTCAACCACCATTTCTCCCTTTTTAAACCTAGATAACCATTCGTACACTTGCGTTTTACTAAGAGCATGGTCTTTGTAGGCTGTCTGAATCATCGCAACAGTTTCTGCTGCGTTCTTGCCGAGCAATAAAGAAAACTTCTCTGCCGCACGTTGTTCGTAAGAACTAGCCATTTCCTCGTGTCGCGTCTGCACTGTAAGCACACTCAAAGAAGTGCCAAAGAAACCGCACTTCTCACTGTTGGGTGACACCGTGTGGAAGAATGACTCAGCAGAGCTCGTACTACAACCCTCTGGCGGCGCAACCTGCTACTACAAGTACAGGATGTGTCCGGAAACGCTTACTTTCCATGTTAGAGCTCATTTCATTACTTCTCTTCAAATCACATTAATCATGGAATGGAGAAACACAGCAACAGAACGTACCAGCGTGACTTCAAACACATTGTTACAGGAAATGTTCAAAATGTCCTCCGTTAGCGAGGATACATGCATCCACCCTCCGTCGCATGGAATCCCTGATGCGCTGATGCAGCCCTGGAGAATGGCGTATTGTATCACAGCCGTCCACAATACGAGCACGAAGATACTCTACATTTGGTACCGGGGTTGCGTAGACAAGAGCTTTCAAATGCCCCCATAAATGAGAGCCAAGAGGGTTGAGGTCAGGAGAGCGTGGAGGCCATGGAATTGGTCCGACTCTACCAATCCATCGGTCACCGAATCTGTTGTTGAGAAGCGTACGAACACTTCGACTGAAATGTGCAGGAGCTCCATCGTGCATGAACCACATGCTGTGTCGTACTTGTAAAGGCACATGTTCTAGCAGCACAGGAAGAGTATCCCGTATGAAATCATGATAACGTGCTCCATTGAGCGTAGGTGGAAGAACATGGGGCCCAATCAAGACATCACCAACAATGCCTGCCCAAACGTTCACAGAAAATCTGTTTTGATGACGTGATTGCACAATTGCGTGCGGATTCTCTTCAGCCCACACATGCTGATTGTGAAAATTTACAATTTGATCACGTTGGAATGAAGTCTCATCCGTAAAGGGAACATTTGCACTGAAATGAGGATTGACACATTGTTGGATGAACCATTCGCAGAAGTGTACCCGTGGAGGCCAATCAGCTGCTGATAGTGCCTGCACACGCTGTACATGGTACGGGAACAACTGGTTCTTCCATAGCACTCTCCATACAGTGACGTGGTCAACGTTACCTTGTACAGCAGCAACTTCTCTGACGCTGACATTAGGGTTATCGTCAACTGCAGGAAGAATTGCCTAGTCCATTGCAGGTGTCCTCGTCGTTCTAGGTCTTCCCCAGTCGCGAGTCACAGGCTGGAATGATCCGTGCTCCCTAAGACGCCGATCAATTGCTTCGAACATCTTCCTGTCGGGACACCTTCGTTCTGGAAATCTGTGTCGATACAAAAGTACCGCGCCACGGCTATTGCCCCGTGCTAATCCATACATCAAATGGGCATTTGCAAACATTGCACTGACAGAAAAACCACGTCCGTGATGAACACTAACCTGTTGATGCTACGTACTGATGTGCTTGATGCTAGTACTGTAGAGCAATGAGTCACATGTCAACACAAGCACCGAAGTCAACATTACCTTCCTTCAATTGGGCCAACTGGCGGTGAATCGAGGAAGTACAATACATACTGACGAAACTAGAATGAGCTCTAACATGGAAATTAAGCGTTTCCGGACACATGTCCACATAAGATCTTTTCTTTATTTGTGTGTGAGGAATGTTTCCTGAAAGTATGGCCGTACCTTTTTGTAACACCCCGTATATGGTGTCTGTTCTGTCGGACATAATGTGATATGACTACAAGGAGTTTGTAGAATATTACCCAGGCAGGGAAATTCTGATGGTAGCAGGGATTAAAAACAGGTAGTGAAAGTGATCCACAAGCTCCTCAAAAACTATACTGCCGTTTTGAAAGGGAACCAATTGTTAAGAAGCAAGTGAGACAGGGTTGTAGCCCGTCCCCGATGTTATTCAGTCTGTACATTGGGCAAACATTAAAGGAAACCTAAGAGAAGTTTGGAACGGGAATTTAAGTTCAAGGAGAAGAAATAAACACATGTCCACATAACATCTTTTCTTTATTTGTGTGTGAGGAATCTTTCATATATATACTCAAAAGCCCTATTTCTGACGGAAGATCGCCATATAAAAGATGCAACAGGTACATCCTGCTCTGTATCTCTGCTTATTCTAATTTACGATAGTAAAGTGACACGACAGTACATGTAGGCGGCTTCCAGGGACTCATGGCAGGCGACAAATTATGAGTATGAGATAGGGACAGGAGGAATTTGATATAAATCATATTTAAAGTTGGGACAAAAGCGAAGACAGGGATGGGATTATGGGAAGAGCTATCGATTGTTGTAGGCGTACGTGATCAGGTAGTATTAAGCAGCGAGGAATCTGGCAGCGCCACTCGGTGTGTGGGCCCGTTCGTGGCCCCGGGCGCCGGGGGCGCCGGCGGCAGGGCGCGCTGTTGATCTTGGGCGTCGGCGCCCGCGGCGGCGGCAACTCCGCAATCTCGGCAGCCGCGCGGACCGCAGGCCGCAGGCGCAGGCGGCCGCCTTTGTCGCGGCGCACGCCCCCGGCCTAATGACTTTGTCTGCCGGCTCGCGAGGCAGCCCGTGGCTGGCCCATCCGCATAGGCGCCACCGGCTGCCGCGGCTCTGCCGACCTCCCACTTCACCCTTGGGCGTCATGTCTACTCGCCACGTCACAGTGCGGTATCTGGCGGATGCTACACAGTGCACCAGATTCACTGCACTAATGAACACACCGGACCAAAAACTTACCAACCCCACACGGACACATGTTAATACCGTGTAACAGTGCCTCTAGCCTTAATAATGCCAGCAGTTCGGTGAAGAAAAGTGTCCACAAATTTCTTATTGTATGCCATATCCAACTGAAGCCACTCATTGTTGATTAGATACGTAGTGCAAACAGATTTTGGGAATGTTGACTGCTATGTTTCACCCACACACACACCCATACACAAACACGCACACACACACACACACACACACACACACACACACACACACACGCACACTCACAGATACACGTGTCATGTTAGGGATATAAATGCAGATATTTTTATTGGTGATTGAGGACAGTGTACCAAACAATATTACCATCGCCATTTACTTCATTTGCTGACTAATAATTATACCTATTAGGGGAAGTATATTTTAGATTGGTTAGTACCTCCATCTGAGTGTGGCGAGAGCAAGCCATTAACACTTATTTTCCACTGGGCAGAAGGTCAGGTTTTGAAATGTGGACGCGTGAACACAAAACTGTTAATCTTCGGTGAGGTAGTAGATTATGTGATGTTTCTGCGGGAAGACTGTTAGGTGCAAAGAAAAAATGACTAACACTTTGAAGTGGATACATACACCAAAGGCCATTAAAATCGCTACACTAAGAAGAAATGGAGATGCTAAACGGGTATTCATTGGACAAATATATTATACTAGAACTGACATGTGATTACATTTTCACGCAATGTGGGTGCATAGATCTTGAGAAATCAGTACTAAGAACAACCACCTCTGGCCGTAATAACGACCTTGATACGCCTGGGCATTGACTCAAACAGAGCTTGGATGGCGTGTACAGGAACAGCTGCCCATGCAGCTTCAACACGATACCACAGTTCATTAAGAGTAGTGACTGGCGTATTGTGACGAGCCAGTTTCTCGGCCACCATCGACCAGACGTTTTCAATTGGTGAGAGATCTGGAGAATGTGCTGGGCAGCAGTCGAACACTTTCTGTATCCAGAAAGGCCCGTACAGGACCTGCAACATGCGGTCGTGCATTATCCTGCTGAAATGTAGGGTTTCGCAAGAATCGAATGAAGGGTAGAGCCACGGGTCGTAACACATCTTAAATGTAACGTCTACAGTTCAAAGTGCCGTCAATGCGAACAACAGGTGACCAAGACGTGTAACCAATGGCACCCCATACCATCAAGCTGGGTGATATGCCAGTATAGCAATGACGAATACATGCTTCCAATGTGCGTTCACCGCGATGTCGCCAAACACGGTTTGGACCATCATAATGCTGTAAACAGAACCTGGATTCACCCGAAAATATGAAGTTTTGCCATTCGTGCACCCAGGTTCGTCGCTGAGTACACCATCACAGGCGCTCCTGTCTGTGATGCAGCGCCAAGGGTAACCATCAGCCAGGGTCTCCGAGCTGATAGTCCATGCTGCTGCAAACGTCGTCGAACTGTTCGTGCAGATGGTTTTTTTCTTGCAAACGTCCCCATCTGTTGAATCAGGGATCGAGACGTGGATGCACGATCCGTTACAGCCATGCGGATAAGATGCCTGTCATCTCGACTGCTAGTGATACGAGGCCGTTGGAATCCAGCACGGCGTTCTGTGTTACCCTCCTGAACCCACCGTTTCCATATTCTGCTAACAGTCATTGGATCTCGACCAACGCGAGCAGCAATGTCGCGATACGATAAACCGCAATTGCGATAGGCTACAATCCGACCTTTATCAAAGTCGGAAGCGTGATGGTACGCATTTCTCCTCCTTACACGAGGCATCACAAGAACGTTTCACCAGGCTTCGCCGTTCAACTGCTGTTTGTGTATGAGAAATCGGTTGGAAACTTTCCTCATGTCAGCACTTTGTAGGTGTCGCCACCGGCGCCAGCCTTATGTGAATGCTCTGAAAAGCTAATCATTTGCATATCGCCGGCCGCGGTGGTCTCGCGGTTCTAGGCGCGCAGTCCGGAACCGTGCGACTGCTACGGTCGCAGGTTCGAATCCTGCCTCGGGCATGGATGTGTGTGATGTCCTTAGGTTAGTTAGGTTTAAGTAGTTCTAAGTTCTAGGGGACTAATGACCACAGCAGTTGAGTCCCATAGTGCTCAGAGCCATTTGAACCATTTGCATATCACAGCATCTTCTTCCTGTCGGTTAAATTCGCGTCTGTCGCACGTCATCTTCGTGGTGTAGCAATTTTAATGGCCAGTTGTGTATTAAGGTACACACTGTGATCAAAAGTATCCGGACACCTGGCTGAAAATGACTTACACATTCGTGGCGACCTCCATCGCTAATGCCGGAATTCAAAATGGTGTAGGCAAACCCTTAGTCTTGATGACAGCTTCCACTCTCGCAGGCATACGTTCATTCCGGTACTGGAAAGTTTCTCGGCGAATGGCAGCCCATTCTTCCCGGAGTGCTGCACAGAGGAGAGGTATCTATGTCGGTCGGTTAGGCGTGGCACGATGCCGGCGTTAGAAAATATCAAAAAAATGTTCTATAGGATTCAGGTCAGGACTCCGTGCAGGTCAGTCCTTTACAGGGATGTCATTGACGTGTAACCACTCCACCACACGTCGTGAATTATGAACAGGTGCTCGATCGTGTTGAAAGATGCAATCGCCATCCCTGAATTGCTCTTCAACAGAGGGAAGCAAGAAGGTGCTTAAAACACCAATGTAGGCCTGTACTCTGATGGTGTGACGCAAAACAAAAAGGGGTGCAAGCCCCCTCCATGTGGAATACGATCACACCATAACACCACCGCCTCCAAATTTTACTGTTGGCACTACACACTGGCAGATGACGTTCATCAGGCGTTCGTCATACCCACATCCTGCCATCGAATCGCCACACTATGTACCGTGATTCGTCACTCCACACAAGGTTTACCACTTTTCAATCGTCCAATGTTTACGCTCCTTACACCAGGCGAGGTGTCGTTTGGCATTTACCGGCGTGATGTATCGCTTATGAGCAGCTGATCGACCATGAAATCCAGTTTTCTCACCTCCCGCCAAACTGACATAGTATTTGCAGTGGATCCTGATGCAGTTTGGAATTCCTGTGTGATGGTCTGGATAGATGTCTCCCTATTGCAAATTACGACCCTCTTCAACTGTCGGCGGTCTCTGACAGTGAACAGACGCGATCAGCCTGTACATCATTTGTGCTGTATATGTCCCTTCATGTTTCCACTTCACTATCCCAACGGAAACAGTGAACTTAGGGATATTTAGGAGTGTAGAAATCTCGCGTACAGTCGTATGACACAATTGACACCCAATCACCTAACCACGTTAGAAGTCCGTGAGTTCCGCAGAGTGCTCCATTCTGCTCTCTCATGATGTCTAATGACTACTGAGGTCGCTGATATGGAGTAGCTGGCAGTAGATGGCGGCACATTGCACCTAATACGAAAAACGTATGTTTTTTGAAGTGTCCGGATACTTTTGGTCACATAGTGTATCAATGATCACAATATCGTGACTTACACTCCTAACACCCTGTATTTTTTGTGGGCATAAGTCTGAATGATTTATTGGGCAATTCTCGGTGCAACATGCTGCCAGAGCAATCGTCAAAGCAGCATAGTATACGTGTAGAAGTGGAGGACGGCTACTTACCTCCAAACACTCCACTCGTTGCACTTCGTCTCAGCGACCCTGCGAACAGCAACACGCGAACAAAGGGCGTGATCTCAAAGTAATGGAAGTTTCACTACTGGGTTAATGTTCACTCAGACGTCCTGGGTCCGGTGGACAACGAGATTGTGGCCCTCGTGCTGACGGCCCTCACTCCTAAACTCCCGACACACCCGACCCGGAAAACACTTGACGTCCTTCCAAAGATAGTACCACTGTACTAGATATCGATAGCTGGTGCAGCTGCCATTCGTGGACAGACAACCTAGCAAACGTAGTGGCGCCAGTAAACACAAGAAGAAAAGGAGACGCCAGTGTCCCTATTACGCGATGCCAACCTACCATTCGCACCAAGGCTAGCCGCAACACGGCTCAATCAAATATCCGACATCGTTGCGGCCAGAAAAAGATCCTGCAAGAATGAGACCAACGAGGGCAGAAGAGAACCGTTCAACGTGAAAGGAATGCCACTCTTCCACAAGTTGCTACATGCTGGGCCATCAACAAGTGTCAGTGTGCGAACCATTCAACAAAATATCATCGATAAGGCCTTTCGGAGCAGAAGACCCACTCGTGTACCCTTGATGACTGCATAACACACAGCTTTACGCCTCGCTTGGGCCCATCAACACCGACATTGGACTCTTGATGACTGGAAACATGTTGCCTGGTCGGACGTGCCTCGTTTCAGATTTTATCAAAAAAATGTTCAAATGTGTGTGAAATGTTATGGGACTTAACTGCTAAGGTCATCAGTCCCTAAGCTTACACACTACTTAACCTAAATTATCCTAAGAACAAACACACACACCCATGCCCGAGGGAGGACTCGAACCTCCGCCGGAATCAGCCGCACAGTCCATTACTGCAGCGGCTTGGACCGCCCGGCTAATCCCGTGCCAGATTTTATCGAGCGGATGGACGTATACGGGTATGCAGACAACCTTATGAATCCATGGACCCTGCGTGTCAGCAGGGGACTGGTCAAGCTGGTGGAGGCTCTATACGGTGTGGGGCGTGTGCAATTGGAGTGATATGGGATCCCTGATACGTCTAGATATGATTCTGACATGTGACACGTACGTAAGCATCCTATTTGATCACCTGAATCCATTCAAGTCCATTGTGCATTCCGTCAGACTTGGGCAATTCCAGCAGGACAGTGCGACACCTCACACGTTCAGAATTGCTACAGAGTGGATTCCAGGAACACTCTTCTTAGTTCAAAAACACTTCCGCTGGCCACCAAAATCCCCAGACATGGAGATTATTGGCATATCTGGGATGCCTTGCAACGTGCTGTTCAGAAGAGATGTCCACCCCCTCGTACTCTTACGGATTTATGGACTTCCCCGAAGGATTCATGGTGTCAGTACCCTCCAGCACTACTTCAGACATTAGTCGAGTCCATGCCATGGCGTGTTGCGGCATTTGTGCTTGCTCGCGGGGGTCCTACATGATGTTAGGCAGGTGGGTAAGTGTCTTTGGTTCTTCAGTGTATCTTCAAAGACATCTCATTCCCTGTAAAACTCCAGAATTTATCAAAATTCAAGTGACAGAATCCGGAGTATTTAGTTCACGTTTACAGGCTGGTTGCCTATACACTACTGGCCATTAACATTGCTACACCAAGAAGAAATGCAGATGATAAACCGGTATTCAGTGGACAAATATGTTGTACTAGAATTGACGTGTCATTACAATTGCACGCAATTTGGGTGCACAGTTCCTGAGAAATCAGTACCCAGAACTACCAACACTGGCCGTAATAACGGCCTTGATACGCCTGGGCATTGAGTCAAACAGAGCTTGGATGGCGTGTACAGGTACAGCTGCCCATGCAGCTTCAACACGATAACACAGTTCATCAAGAGTAGGGGCTGGTGTATTGTGACGAGCCACCTGCTTGGCCACCATTGACCAGACGTTTTCAATTGGTGAGAGATCAGGAGAACGTGCCGGTCAGGGCAGCGGTCGAACATTTTCTGTATCCAGAAAGGCCCGTACAGGACCTGCAACATGCGGTCGTGCATTATCCTGCTGAAATGTAGGGTTTCACAGGGATCGAATGAAGTGTAGAGCCACGGGTCGTAACACAGCTGAAATGTAACGTTCACAGTTCAAAGTGCCGTCAGTGCGAACAGGAGGTGACCGAGACGTGTAACCAATGGCACCCCATACCATCACTCTGGGTGATACACCAGTATGGGGATGATGAATACACGCTTCCAATGTGCGTTCACCGTGATGTCGATAAACACGTATGCGACCATCATGATGCTGTAAACAGAACCTGGATTCATCCGAAAAAATGACGTTTTGCCATTCGTGCACCCAGTTTCGTCGTTGATTACACCATCGCGAGCGCTCCTGTCTGTGATGTAGCGTCAAGGGTAATCGCACCCGTGGTCTCCGAGCTGATAGTCCATGCTGCTGCAAACGCCGTCGAACTGTTCGTGCAGATGGTTGTCGTCTTGCAAACGTCCCCATCTGTTGACTCAGGGATCGAGACGTGGCTGCACGATCCGTACAGCCATGTGGATAAGATGCCTGTCATCTCGACTGCTAGTGATACGAGGCCGCTGAGACCCAGCACGGCGTTCCATATTACCCCCCTGAACCCACCGATTCCATATTCTGCTAACAGTCATTGGATCTCGACCAACGCGAGCAGCATTGTCGCGATACGATAAACCGCAAACGCGATAGGCTACAATCCGACCTTTATCAAAGTCGGAAACATGATGGTACGCAATTCTCCTCCTTACACGAGGAATCACAACAACTTTTCACCTGGCAACGCTTGTCAACTGCTGTTTGTGTACGAGAAATCGGTTGGAAACTTCCCTCATGTCAGCATGCTGTAGGTGTCGCTACCGGCACCGACCTTGTGTGAATGCTCTGAAAAGCTAATCATTTACATTTCACAGCATCTTCTTCCTGTCGGTTAAATTTCGCGTCTGCAGCTTGTCATCCTCGTGGTGTAGCAATTTTAATGGCCAGTAGTGTAAAAGCGAGCCGAAAGATGACAAGGAGCTTACTACGCAAGAAGGGAGTAAAGTATATAATAGCTGGACCTCTCTGCTTTTCAAAATAGGACAGTCAGCGTCCAAAACACGTAGATTTGTTGCCATTCTTCAACTATGGAAAGCAACACTATGTTTCAATCAAAGACATTTCCCGTCTCATCTCCTCCCGGCTGTCGCAGATGCCTCAACTCTTTACCAAGAACGATTATTTAGAAAGGCTCCTCATTCACTGCTCGAGCCAGTAACCAGTAACCGTGGAACTGCCTCCCGAGGATATAAAGTTCTTAAAGTATAAGAACGCTCACCACCAAGAGTGATGTCCCTTTGTCATATACACAGACTTTTTCTCTTAGCTCCTGTGTCGCATTGTGAGTGGGACCCCCACTGCATCTCACTCTACCTTCACAGAACGACGCATACCATATGCGGAAGCGTATCAAGATGTTTGCTCGTATTACTCCAACCTCAAAAAATTTGAAAAACTTGTTGGGAAGTTGATCTTATTTATCGCGACGTTTCCATGACAGAGAAATGATGATTTATCTGAGCAAGCTGTTTACTGTCGTATTTGTAGACTGCCGTTGGATAGAGACGCGAAAATTCCATGTAGACTAGTGTCATCTAAAGCGGAAATTCTGTGGTGCAGCCCACAGTGCACGTAATTGTAAATGCCAACAGTAACAACACGTAACCATCTTCTTCAATGATTTGAGCATGTATGATGCTCACTTTCTTGTTGAGCACACATGAGTTATTTCGGCTTGTAAGATGAACAGGTCCTACCCGATGCTAAAAACAAATTCATTTCATTCCCCAAGCGAATCACGCGGAAAGTAATTTTACGCTTCCTGGATTGATTACGTTTGATGCAAGCGTCTCTTATAAATTAGCTGAGACTAAGTGCCAAGAGGATATGCATATCATACTAGCTACACATCCCAATGATGCAGTTTGTGACGAAGAAGGGGGGTCTCTCCTTACGAATACCTGATTTCGATAAACTCTAATGGCTCAAATGGCTGTGAGCACTATACGACTTAACTTCTGGTGTCATCAGTCACCTAGAACTTAGAACTAATTAAACCTAACTAACCTAAGGACATCACACACATCTATGTCCGAGACCGGATTCGAACCTACGACCGTAGCGGTCGCTCGGCTCTTAGCGCCTAGAACTTCACGGCCACTCAGGCCGGCTTCGATATAGTCTCTAAGAAACCACGTTACTCGACATAACCGTATTCTTCACTAAACTCACAGGTACTGTCGGAACAGATGTAGAGTATATGGGGATGCGGTGAAAGTTTGGCAGGTGTTCGGCATCTCTGATTTGGGGGGATATGCTAGCTTGTACATGAACACTCATGTACACTAGGTCGAAGACATTTTTTAGAAATTCCAGATTGTATGCCGTGGAACGTACGCTCTGGAACCTGTCTTCTACTACACAGTGCCAGGGCTTTCCTGAGACACAATGTTAACAAAAATACTAGTCAACATTGAACTGTGGTCCGATATTGACATGTTGCTCTTCTTCGAGTGCGAGATTCACTGGGGCATTTGCCAGAGTGTGCGCAGGTACGCCGAGACGAATATCCCACGAATGAGTGAAGTACAGGCCATCCGATGATTTAAGTTACATCCATTACTCGGATGAGAACAATCTCTACAAGCACACCATGCAACAATCTCCGCTGTTTGCAGCTGTCTGATGGATGCTGGAAGAGGGAATCGGCAGCCAGAAGAAAATGATCGATGATGAGGCTGCTGATTCTGCTGAAGAATATGTCCTGGATGCCGAACTTGTACGTCCTAGTCATTTGCATGACCCACACAGCGACTTACCGCTGCGTCCAGAGCACATAGGCCCCTGGAACGGTCCCATCACTAACTTCATGCTAAGGCAGGGGAACAAACAGAGATATATTCAGCACCACAGAAAAACGCGGAAAACATTAGAGAAAGCAGTGAAATTCATAGTTGACCGTCGGAGGAGGGGAGGGGGTTGGGGTAGCCTTTAGAGAGCATGAGGCAACATCGCTAGGTCAAACTTTAAGACCACCATCTTCAATCAAAAACTAGTCGCTGTGGAGTTGGCTAAGGTTGCAGTGTGGTTGACGAAGCCCGTCTATCTTAACACGTGTATTCTGGACTTTTCCAAACGCTCAACATGTGTATTCTGGACTTTTACAAGCGCCACATGTACCGATTCCACTATGAGTTTGTGAAGGAAAACTTTCCTGATCGAAGTTTATTTTATACGGATACAGACAGTTTCATCTGCTGAGTGACAGGCTGCGACCCATTTGAAGTAGAAGGTACAATCCCAAAGCATTCTGTACTTCTGCATCTGCGGCTGATAATCCTTATGGAAATAACATCTCAAAACAAGATGGATATCGACCTGATGAAAGACGAGGTTAATGGTTCGCAGATTGTGGAGTTTGTGGGGTATAGATAGATGTATGCAAACTGCGTAGATACAGGTGCCACCCAAAAGGCGGGCTAAGTGTGTGCAACGTACAACTTCAAAAGCTCTCATGGTCGAGGATTACAAGAAGTGCCTCTGCATATGGTGCCCTAAGTATGTTTTGATCGAGAGGGCATGAGGTACATATTCCACTACAGCTGAAAGTTGGGCTATCCTGTCATGAGGACAAATAGTTCATGTGTGAGTATGGGATCTGGAGTATGGTATTCAGACACTACGGTACTTATACTGTTCACTTGAGAGTGATTGTGTGGATGGTTATTTATCCCTAAATAATGGATGTACCTTATGTCCAAAGGTATGTGGAATAGCTGGATAAATGTAATGGGAGTGCATGTATGAATGTGCGTACCTGATTCTGTGCTTGGAAATCGTGTGTTCTGTGTACATGACAAGACATTAGGTATTCATTACATATTACATGTATATTTGTGTACGTGTGTGTGTGTGTGTGTGTGTGTGTGTGTCTAGCGGTTCTAGGCGCGCAGTCCGGAACCGCGCGACTGCTACGGTCGCAGGTTCGAATCCTGCCTCGGGCATGGATGTGTGTGATGTCCTTAGGTTAGTTAGGTTTAAGTAGCTCTAAGTTCTAGGGGACTGATGACCACAGATGTTAAGTCCCATAGTGCTCAGAGCCATTTTAACCCATTTTTTTGTGTGTGTGTGGGAAAGAGAGAGAGAGAGACAGAGCGAGAGAGAGAGAGATATTTCTTCACCTGCTGATGCTAGCCTTCATTTCCCATACTTTGTATGTATCAGTAGTCAGAAAAAAAGATTGAAGTGTGAATATTCTTTAAAAAGGAGTGACAATTGTGTGTAGAAACTGTGAAAGTATGAGAAACGTTGTATTTACGTTCTTCTGTCTACCAGTTTTTGGTGTATAGTGTATAAATGTGCCTGAAAGTGTTAGCAATGAGTACAAATCATCAGAGAAAACTATAAACTAGCTTGGTAAATAAAAAAAACCATTAAAGACTCAAGAAAAATGTTAACAACCAAGAACTATTATTGCTAACAAAAAGAAAATTTTGAAATTTAAAAGATTCGCGGTGTACAGATTGTTTCATAAAATTTCGGGAGAATTGCTGGATGTCTGTGACTTGCTGATATGATACTTCGGCTCAGGGTGTTCTGACTATCTTCCGGTGAATAATGACGAGCAATAAACTAAGTCCCCCTATTTAAGATCCTGCCGGCACACACGTGGTGTCCTAGTTCCCAGGCGTTGCTTGTTTTCATGCGCTTCTGCTGTTAGTCTGTGTGCTGCTCTGCCTGCCCTCGCCTCTTTGATATGGAAACCACTCTCTGCGCACTGCAAGATCGTGGGACAACACCGATTACACACAGCACGAAGTTTTTCTACAATTGGGTCCGAAGCAGAATTTAACTGGAAAGCGCCGTTTCGAATAATAAGGGAATCATACAGTCATATTTGCATTTATTCATTGATCACTGAACTCCAAATGTTTGACGTATGGGCCACAATTTTTGTTTCAATATATTTCATGGAATGATCAGTGGAAATAGTGGAAATGCAGTGTTCAGCGATGCTGTTGTTGTTGTTGTTGTGGTCTTCAGTCCAGAGACTGGTATGATGCAGCTCTCCATGCTACTCTATCCTGTGCAAGGTTCTTCATCTGACATTACCTAGTCCAACCTACATCCTTCTGAATCTGTTTAGTGAATTCACCTCTTGGTCTCCCTCTACGATTTTTACCCTCCACGCTGCCCTCCAATACTAAATTGGTCATCCCTTGATGCCTCAGAATATGTCCTACCAACTGATCCCTTCTTCTAGTCAAGTTGTGCCACAAATTTCTCTTCTCTCCAATTCTGTTCAATACCTTCTCATTAGTTATGTGATTTACCCATACAATCGTCAGCATTCTTCTGTAGCACCACATTTCGAAAGTTTCTATTCTCTTCTTGTCTATACTATTTATCGTCCAAGTTTCACTTCCATTCATGGCTACACTCCATACAAATACTTTCAGAAACGACTTCCTGATACTTAAATCTATACTCGATGTTAATAAATTTCTCTTCTTCAGAAATGCTTTCCTTGTCATTGCCAGTCTACATTTTATATCCTCTCTACTTCGACCATCATCAGTTATTTTGCTCCCCAAATAGCAAAACTCATTTACTACTTCAAGCGTCTCATTTCCTAATCTAATTCCCGCAGCATCACCCGATTTAATTCGACTACATTCCACTATTCTCGTTTTGGTTTTGTTCATGTTCATATTATATCCTACTTTCAAGACACGGTCCATTCCGTTTAGCTCCTCTTCCAGGTCCTTTGCTGTCTCTGACAGAATTACAATGTCATCAGCGAACCTCAAAGTTTTTATTTCTTTTCCATGTATTTTAATTCCAACTCCGAACTTTTTCGTTGTTTCCTCTACTGCTTGCTCAATATACAGATTGCATAACATCGGGGATAGGCTACAATCCAGTCTCACTCCCTTCCCAACCACTGCTTCCCTTTCGTGCCCCTCGACTCTTATAACTGCCATCTGGTTTCTGTACAAATTGTAAATAGCCCTTCGCTCCCTGTATTTTACCCCTGCCACCTTCAGAATTTGAAGGGAATATTCCAGTCAATATTGTCAAAAGCTTTCTCTAAGCCTGCAAATGCTAGATACGTAGGTTTGCCTTTCCTTAATCTATTTTCTAAGATAAGTCGTAGGGTCAATATTGCCTCAGGTGTTCCAACATTTCTACGGAATCCAAACTGATCTTCCCCGAGGTTGGGTTCTACCAGTTTTTCCATTCGTCTGTAAAGAAGTCGTGTTAGTATTTTGCAGCCATGGCTTATTAAACTGATAGTTCGGTAATTTTCACATCTGTCAACACCTGCTTTCTTTGGGATTGGAATTGTTATATTCTTCTTGAAGTCTGAGGGTATTTCGCCTGTCTCATACATCTTGCTCACTAGATGGTAGAGTTTTGTTAGGCCTGGCTCTCCCAAGGCTGTCAGTAGTTCTAATGGAATGTTGTCTACTCCCGGGGCCTTGTTTCGACTTACGTCTTTCAGTGCTCTGTCAAACTCTTCACGCAGTATCACATCTTCTATTTCATCTTCATCTACATTCTCTTCCATTTCTATAATATTGTCCTCAAGAACATCGCCCTTGTATAGTTCCTCTATATACTTGTTCCACCTTTCTGCTTTCCCTTCTTTGCTTAAAACTGGGTTTGCATCTGAGTTCTTGATATTCATACAAGTGGATCTCTTTTCTCCAAAGGTCTCTTTAATTTCCCTGTAGGCAGTATCTATCTTACCCCTAGTGATATGTTCCTCTACATCCTTACATTTGTCCTTTAGCCAGCCCTGCTTAGCCATTTTGCACTTCCTGTCGATCTCATTTTTGAGATGTTTGTATTCATTTTTGCCTGCTTCATTTACTGCATTTTTATATTTTCTCCCTTCATCCATTAAATTCAATATCTCTTCTGCTACCCAAGGATTTCTATTAGCCCTCGTCTTTTTACCTACTTGATCCTCTGCTGTCTTCACTATTTCGTCTCTCAAAGCTACCGATTCTTCTTCTACTGTATTTCTTTCCCCCACTCCTGTCAGTTGTTGCCTTATGCTCTCCCTGAAACTCTGTACAACCTCTGGTTCTTTCAGTTTATCCAGATCCCAGCTTTTAGCAGTTTCTTCAGTTTTAATCTACAGCTCATAACCAATAGATTGTGGTCAAAGTCCACATCTCCCCCTGGAAATGTCTTACAATTTAAAACCTGGTTCCTTAATCTCTGTCTTACCATTATATAATCTATCTGGTACCTTCTAGCATCTCCAGGCTTCTTCCATGTATACAAACTTCTTTCATAATTCTTGAACCAAGTGTTAGCTATGATTAAGTTAAGCTCTGTGCAAAATTCTACCAGGCGGCTTCCTCTTTCATTTCTTCCCTCCAATCCATATTCACCTTCTACGTTTCCATCTCTCCCTTTTCCTACTATCGAATTCCAGTCACCCATGACTATTAAATTTTCGCGTCCCTTCACGATCTAAATAATTTCTTTTATCTCATCATACACATCATCAATCTCTTCGTCAACTTCGGAGCTAGTTGGCATATATACTTGTACTTCTGTGGTAGGCGCAGGCTTCGTATCTATCTTGGCCACAATAATGCGTTCACCATGCTGTTTGTAGTAGCTTACCCGCATTCCTATTTTGCTATTCATTATTAAACCTACTCCTGCATGACCTCTATTTGATTTTGTATTTATAACCCGGTATTCACCTGACCAAAAGTCTTGTTCTTCCTGCCACCGAACTTAACTAATTCCCACTATATCTAACTTTAACCTATAAATTTCCCTTTTTAAATTTTCTAACCTATCTGCCCGATTAAGGGATCTGACATTGCACGCTCCGATCCGTAGAACGCCAGTTTTCTTTCTCCTGATAACGACGTCCTCCTGAGTTCAGCGGTAGCGAACTTATATTCTTGGAGATGGTGAGTGTGCCGCTGATGCTAATAATGCGATCCTACAGGGGCGCGTCGTTTGCCCTACGTAAGATTTGCCGTATTCACACAGAATCCTGTGAATACTTGCTTCGCGCAGCTCTGAGTCGTCTTTAAATAATCCCAAAAGCGCTGATATTTTGGAAAGACGTTGACAGATTACTTTAGCTTTATATCTTATTAATATTCTGCCTACTTTAACTGAAACATTTCCAGTATATGGTAGACAAGCAGTCGTTTTAAAGGATTTATCTCCTTCCTTGTTCTAATGTTTGTACATCTATAGCTTTCTCCGTACTTTGGGACGAACATCCGTTGTCCAGAAACACAGTCTGCAGGTGTTCCGTTCACAGGTTATCGGCGTCAAAGATGGTAGAGTCTCGGTGGATGAAGATATTTAGAGCGCCCGTCGTTTGTGCAGGATGGTGGCAACTGGCAGATCGTAAATAAAGGTTAGTATGAGTGGCCTTTCGAAACAATGAATGCTCAATTGTGGAATCTCTCTTAGGCCGTTCAAATACGTCTAAAAGTGGCAAGTAACTATCTTTCTTCACCTTCAAAGTAAATTGATTTTTTCATGTATGGAATTAAGTTGTTGAACGATCTCCGGGAGATTGTCCAAAGTATGAGACCAAACTATGAAAATATCTGAGAGGAGCGCTCGCTCCTCAGATTCCTCCATAAAATGATTGGCCAGCAGGGGAAACAAAGGACTCCCCATGGCGACACCGTCAGCTTGTTCAAAAAACTCGTTGTTGAATAAAAAATACGTCGAGAAGAGAGAATTCTAGGACAACGCTGTACTGTCAAACAGTGGTTTAGGAGTTTAGACTTTGATTAGTTATCAAAATGTCCTCGGTTCATGGTTCAAAGCCCGCTGCCACGTAAACCTTGATTAATAATCATCATTGGCTGCCGAAAGCTTACGGCTTACAGAAGTCACCATCATTCTGCCAACGGGTTTGTGAAAGAGGGTGAAGGAGTGGACAGGACACTCCCTTGTCCGTGGTGGGGAAACTGCCCCTAAAGGCGGAAGAATCAACAATGATCAACGGCATGAGGATGAAAAAGGCAATGGAAACCTTTGTATTAAAGAGACGTAACGTGTATCCAGAGGACATATGGCTTGTGATTGAAAAACTGTCATGTTGATGTCTCCATTGGCAAAAGTTTGCGTATAGTCCCCCATTCGCATCTCCGGGGGAGTGCCAAGTGGGTGGCGACCATGAGACAAAGACTGAATAACCAACGAAAAGATAACGTTCTACGAGTTGGGGCGTGGAATGTCAGAAGCCTAAATGTGGCAGGGACGCTAGAAAACCTGAAAACGGAAATGAAAATGCTCAATCTAGTTATAGCAGCGATCTTCACTGATGGAAAGAAGACAAGGACTCTTGGTCTGATGACTGTAGGGTAATATCAGCAGCAATAGTAAATGGTATAAAGGGAATAGGATTCACTATGGACAGGAAGGAGAGGGCAGAGAGTGTGTTACTGTGAACAGTTCAGTGACAGTTCAGGTATAGATGTCTATCTTGCAAGATGAAGATGAAGAGATGGAAAAAGTGTATGAAAATATTGCAAGGGTAATACAGTATGTAAGGGGAGATGAAAATCTAAATACTCATGAGGGACTGGAATGCAGTTTAGGAGAAGGAGTAGAAGAAACGTTTACAGGAGAATATGGGCTTGGGACAAGGAACAAGATGGAAGGAAGACTAATTGAATTCTGTAATAAATTTGAGCTAGTAATAGCGAATACTCCGGTCAAGAATCACAAGAGAAGGAGGCATACTTGGAAAAGTTCGGGTGACTATTTGACGGTTTCAGTTAGATTATATCATGGTCGCATAGAGATTCAGAAATTAGATACTGGATTGTAAGGCATACACAGGAGCAGACATAGACTCATATCACAGTGTAGTAGTGATTAAAAGTAGGCTGAAGTTTAAGAGATTAGTCAGGAAGAACCATTATGCAAAGAAGTGGGATACGAAGTGCTAAGGAGTGACGAGATGCACTTGAAGTTCTCTAAGGCTCTAGATAAAACAATAAGGAAAAGCTGAGTAGGCAGTATAGTTGAAGAAAAATAGGGATCTCTAAAAAGAACACAAGTTGGAAAGAAAAACATAGGTACGAAGAAGGTAACTGTAAAGAAACCATGGATTATGGAAGAATTACTTCAGTTGATCAATGAAAGAAGGAAGTACAAAAATGTTCAGGGAAAATCGCCGGTCGTAGTGACCGAGCGGTTCTAGGCGCTTCAGTCTGGAACCGCGCGACCGCTACGGTCGCAGATTCGAATCCTGCCTCGGGCGTGGATGTGTGTGATGCCCTTAGGTTAGTTAGGTTTAAGTAGTTCTAAGTTCTAGGGGACTGATGACTTCAGATGATAAGTCCCATAGTGCTCAGAGCCATTTGAACCATTTGACTCGGCACGAGGAAAGTCAAAATAACCTTCGCTGAAATTGAAAGCAAGGGTGGTAACATTGAAACTCCAACGGGAATTCCACTGGAAATGGAGAGAAGAGAGCGAATAGGTGGAAAGATTACATTGATGGCCTTTACGAGGGGGAGGGGGGGGCAGGGGGAGATTTGACATTTGTCTAAGATGATAGAAGTAGAAGCAGGAGTCGATTTAGAAGCCATTTGGTAAGCCGTGTTAGAATCAGAATTAAAAGAGATTTGGAGGACTTAAGACAAAATAAGGGTGGAGTGATGGATAGCATTCCATGACAGTACATTCCACCACAATTAATAAAATCATTGGGGGAAGTGGCAACAAAACGACTAATCGCGTTGGTGTGTATAATGTATGAGTCTGGCGACATACCTTCTGCGGGAAATACCGCACAGTCAGATTAACAGCTCATGAATCCAAGTTGCTGACAAGAATAATATGCAGAAGAACAGAAAAGAAAATTGAGATGTGTTATAAGACGTTCAGTTTGGTTTTAGGGAAGACAAAGGACCAGAAAGGCAGTTCTGACATTTCGGTTGACAATGGAAGCAAAACTAAAGAGAAACCATGACTCGTACATAGAATTGGTCGACCTGAAAACAGCTTTAGACAGTGTAAAATGATGCAAGAAAAGCATGGGTAAGCTATAGGAAGAGACCTGTAATCTACAATAAGTACAAAAAAATGCCAATAGTGAATTTTAAGAGTCGACGACCAAGAACGAAGTGCTCGGATTAAAAAGGGAGTAAGACAAGGACATAATGTTTCCCTCCTACTTTTCAATCTGTACATCGAAGAAGCAATGATGGAAATAAAAGAAAGGTTCAGCAGTGGAATTAAAATTCAAGGTGAAAGGATATCAATGATACGATTCGCTGATGACATTGCTATTCTTACTAAAAGTGAAGAAGTATTACATCATCTACCGAATGAAACGAACAGTCTAAAGAGTATGGAATACTGATTGAGAGTAAATCGAAGAAATACGACAGTAATGAGAAGTAGCAGAAGTGGGAACAGCGAGAAACTTAATATCAGGATTGACAGTCACGAAGTAGATGAAGTTAAGGTATTCTGCTACCTAGGCATCAAAATAATCAATGACGGACGGAGCAAAGAGGACACCAAAAGCATACTAGCACAATGAAAAAGGGCATTTCTTACCAAGAAAAGTCTGCTAGCATAAATTATAGGCCTTAAGTTGAGGAAGAAATATCTGAGAATGTACGTTTGGAGCACAGAATTGTAGTGAAAAATGCACCGTGGTAAAACCGAAACAGAAGAGAATCAAAGTATTTGAGATGTGGTGCTACAGGCGAATATTGAAAATTGGGTGGACTGATAAGGTGAGGAATGAGGAGGTTCTATGCAGAATCGGAGAGGAAAGGAATATGTGGAAGACACTGATAAGGAGAAGGGCTGGATGATAGGACATCTGTCAAGACATGAGGGAATTACTTCCATAGTACTAGAGGGAACTGTAGAGGGTAAACATTTTAGAGGAAGAGATTTGAATACATCCAGCAAATAATAATAAATAATTGAGGACTTAGGTTGAAAGACTTACTCTAAGATGAAGAGGTTAGGAAAAAAAAAGAAAAAAGGGCGCTATGCAAGAAGCGAAACAACATCAAAACTGACCAACAAGCCGCTGCTTTCCAGCTTAAGAGACTGGAGTGTACTGTTAAAACCGCTCGTATTTCTAATTTAATGTGACACTTGCCTACAATGGGTTTATTGTGTTACTCATCAGTACTTATTTACCTGAAGGTGTCCAGACGACACAGCGCCGAAATATCTTACCACGAAGTTACAGACTTCCGGCAGTTCTCCCGAAATGTAATAGAACAAAACAAATTGTTGCTAATAAATCATGAGTCAATTTGTTACATTAATGTTACTATTTCTTGGCCCTTCCACTACAGAAAACAGCTGAACTGTGGAGACAGAAAATCATTGTTAGTAGTTTTGTGTTTATAGCGAACCTGCTCGTCTCATTATGGTGCACAGTACAGAAATGACATTTCCCATGCAATTGCTCTAGTTATAAAGGATGAGGATGGTGAGGGGACTTAGAATCTTATTGGTCCAGAGAGAAAAGAGATGCTAGGGGATGACCTTCATTTTACCACCAGTTTTACGTCTTGCGATTACACAAGACGTGACCGGTATTGAGTTATATCATGACTTGAATGTACGGCCCACGGGAATGATAGGCCGTGGCGATTACGTCATAACATGTGACACTACAGGTCTTATGGGCTTCAGCAGCCGCCTGAGGCGGGCAGCGAGTAAGTATTTCAGACGAGTTTCATCATTCTTGACTGCGCTTTAAATACATGCACGTTCTTGATAGCACATGATAAAGTTAAAACAGTTAGTGGCTAATTTTTCATTGACATACTGATTTGCCGTGGGTCCCGTACGGAGCAGAGTATTCCCGAAGTACGGCGGACAAGGCGACTAGCGTGGCATCACATTCGCTGCGGGTCCCGTATTTCTATTGGGTCCCACTTGAATGTACCACGTACAAGTGTGTGGGCAGGCCTGGGAGGAGGGTGGTAAGTGTGACATTGAATGTCCCACATACAAGTGCGTGTGTAGGATGAGAATTCATATGGGTGTGAACGTCCCACAGACAAGGGTTGACTGAAAAGTAATGCCTCCTCCCTCTTAACTCTTCAACAGTTGGCAGCATTGGTATGCTGCAAGTACTGGCTTGTTCCGTAGCCTCTTCTCTACAGCTCCAGTTGGCGGGAAGCCTTGGCATTGAACAGTTGTATGGAAACCTGCACAGACAGTCAGCCAATGCGATTTAAGCAACGTGCAGTCATTGAATTCTTGACAGCAGAAGGATATTCAACAGAGAATGAAAGCAGTTTACGGTGACTGTGTTGATGTGAGTGCTGTGCGTCGTTGGGTGAGTATGTTTAAAACGTTGAGGGGGGAACATCTGACCTGCGTGACAAACAAAGAGTTAGACGTCCTTTGACAGCAGCCAACGAGTTTCACAAGCAAAATGCTGAGTGATTGATTCAGGACGATGGTCGTATCACTCAGAGAGAAGCCGCAAGCACAATCGGCATTTCACAAGAACGTGTGGGTCACACAATTGCATTGCTTTGCTATCGGAAGTTCTATGCACGATGGGCACCCCGGATACTGACTCCTGAAATGAAAGCGCACAGTCTTGAAATTTGCCAGGAAGTCTTGTGGCATTACGAGAATGGAGGTGACGCCTTCCTCCATTCAGTTGTGACAGGAGACGAAACCTGGGAACAACATTACTACCCGGAGGCGAAACATCTGTCTATGGAATATCGACACAAAGACACGCCCCAGAAAAAGAAAGACGCAGCCCTCTGCCGAAAAAATCATGGCCAAAGTGTTCTGGGACGCAGATGTTATCCATGTAGATTTCCTTGATCGTGGAACAACAATAAATTCAGAGCGTTACATCACAACGCTGCGAACTCTGAAACGACGGCTAACAAGGGTCCGAAAGGAAAAGGGAAATGTTTTGCTGCACACACTTCACGTGCCACCCCAGCAGAACTTCAGAGACTGAATCTCACCACTGAAATGCATCCTCCACACAAGCTAGATTTAGCACCATCTGACCTACATCTGTTCCCGATAATGAAACACGATCTGTGGGGACATCATTATGCTTCTAATGAAGACGTTGAGAGAACTGTGAGACTGTGGTTGCTGAAACAGAGTGTCGACTTCTTCCGTGACGGCTTCAGAAAACTTGTTCATCGTTGGCGGAAATATATCCAATCGGCTGGTGATTATGCGGAAAAGTGAATATTGGCAATTGGGTTTGATTTATCAAAATGTTCCCATCCAAACCCAAGTAACGGAAGTGGAGGCATAACTTTTCATTCAACCCTCGGTACAAGTGCATGTGTAGGATGAGAATTCCTATGGGTGACTTTGAATATAATTCTCTCAACTGCCTCAGATACAACCTGACACCAACAGTCCTTATCAGTGACCTTGAGATAAGATCCTTATCTTGGCTCCTAACAGCCGTGCGTAACTACTGAACTGTCGTGAAGAATTAGTCGCATGGTTTACTTTTAATATAAATTTTTACTAACTAGCACAATGATTTAAAGTCAGTGGCTGCTAGTAGCTACACATCTGCATTTACCTCGCAAACGGTTCGTCTTCGGATCCTTGTCTACTGGAACAAATTTTCTTGTGTTGTTCTATACTCTCACCCTGTTAGTTTTCGCTATGAATCAAGAGATTTTATGGAGATCCCGGCCGTGGTGTTTCCAACCAAATTGTTGGTCCCACAGGTGCCGTGGCATTTCCCACAAACCAGTTTTGCTTCGAGTTGTTTCTGGCAAGAGCCTCCCCACTACTGATTTACGTCAGACGTTCATCAGCAGCCGATGTGTTTTCACCTTCAGTAAGGCAGTGGCCTTGTCGACAGCCATCGTTTCCATGCAATTTCTTAAGCTGCTTGAGTTCTATACGCTATGTGTAATGGAAATAATAACGATGGTCGGGAAGCCGTGTCTTCTCAAGGATGGTCATCGCCACCGGGTGCACAGAAATTGCGACGAGCATACAAACTGGTTGCGCGCGAATTTCGAACATATGGCGGGGTCACTTAAAAATTACAAACGGAAGAATCATGGCTACCTGACGAAACAGATGTGCAGATTAAATAACGAATATATAACTGTATGAAAAGAATCTGCGAAGAAAAAACAATGTTTGTTTTCCATATTTTTAAAGAAGCACTTCCACAGTTGAAAGATGAAGGTACAAAATTAAGTGAAGTCAAAGACAAGATTATGTAAAGCAAAAAGAGAAGTTATTGGGATGACCCGCAACCCTGTCCCTAGTTCGCAAACTCAACTGAGCAAAGACATTATGAAATTAACTGTAAAGAGCCAAAGCTGTGACCTCTATATTTTCCAAGATTGCGTGGAGTGGAATGCGGAGGTAAGAATCTGTCGAGCGCCCGGAGGCGCTAATAAGAAAATGTTAACAGAATATCCATTTATTGACCATGGGTAAACAGTAGCCTTCTCCCACGGCTGCCAACAGAGCTGTTACATGAAGTGTAGCTTGTCTTCAGCACTGACAACTCTACACAAACACCGCTGCTCTCGGTCGTTACGTGAAGCCCGTCGGGCGCTGCGTTGTTCGTGGTGAGAGGTAATGCCTGAAATGTGGCATTTTTGGCACAGTCTTGATAGTGTGTATCGCAGAATATTGAATTCCCAAACGATTTTCGTAATGGAATGTCCCATGCGTCTAGCTCCAAATACGATTCCGCATTCAAAATCTGTTAATTCCCATCATATGGCCACAATCATGTCGGAAACCTTTTCACATGAATCACCTGAGTACAAATGACAGCTTCGCCAATGCGCTGTCCGAGTATGCCTTGTGTACGCGACGCTGCCGCCATCTTTGTATGTGCGTATCGCTATCTCATGACTTGGTACCTCAGTGTAAGCTTACGTTTGATCCGAAACTACTGATACCTCTTGGGTTTGCACCAGTACCCGTTTTCCTGTAGTTTTCCAGTTCCCCACATAGCGGTGTCCTTAAACACTGATATCGTGCATTCACGCCTGCTACTAGGAATCGAATTACCGCGAGTAACCTTGTTCCATCGGTACTCATTTCAAAGATTGACGCATGGTAAAATAGTGCCAAGCTTCCCTCGGTTGGTTCCACTATGTGCCGTAACTTTACTGTAAACTCGCTCTGTGTTCTGCCTAGTCCGGCTGGGAATGGCTACAGAGGCAACGATGTAGAACTTAAATGCCTGTATGCGGCCTGATGAACTGTTTCTTGTAAAGGAGTCTCTTCCATCCACGCGTTGTCCTGTCTGTCAGTCAGCGCTTGAAAGAATCTAGCTACAACTATGCTCTCATCTAGTGTACTCAGTAGATTTGGTAGTTTTTCCAAGCTGTTATTCTTGGTTTGCACAGTATTCTGCGTATACCACGCTTCCTCTGCAGTTTATTCCCGTACTACCTTGGTTCTAGTCAGTACACTGTGCTCTAAGTTCGGCAACTGGGTGGTACTCCATTCGAGCCTGACATCAGTAGCATCCTATACTGCTTGTATCTGTCCTACTGTGTCGTTCGCGTTCACAATGTCCCCACTGTCTGCTGTTCCAAATATTGTTTTTAGCAGGTTCCCGCGAGCAACTAAGTATCATCTCTTCCTAAATAATAGTGTTCATGGTACCAGATCTTTCACTTACTTTAGTTGTTCCCTTAGCTTCTGGTGCGAGAGTCGCGATTGTTAGAACTCCTCAGAATTCCTGGGCTTCCTTGAGCAGCTCCAAAGAATATGTATTGCATCCCACGCACGTCATCCCCCCTTCTCGCGTATTGAGAATCACGCTAAGCGCCCACAGGTCGTCAGTCGGTAAGACGCTACTCCCCTTCGGCCAGGTACAGGATCACCAGGATTATGGCATTCCTTCTGGACGCTCATGTTGGTACGCCACCTCAGAGAAAAGAAACCTTCATCGCTTCCCCTCCCTTCTTCGAATGACGTACCTTCACTATTCCGAAACACAATATACGATAAAAGTACATTGCATTCTACATAGCGACATAGTTTGTCAACAGAGAATGAAAAGGAAAACAAATCCCCGAAATAAACGATACATATCACAAAAATAACTTGTAATAACCCTCAATAATGTATAAAAAAAGACAATAAATGGTTATAATAAGCTTCATAAATAATCTAAAAATGCGATCACATTTCTATTTGTTGACATGGTCTAAGTGCTGAAGACATCCTGTGTGGGTCTTGATTATTACTGGCCGGTCCTTTTCTGACTCTTTCAGACTTAGCATTCCGTACTGAAGACGATTATGGAACTTATCGTATGGCAACTACAGCTCCTCTAAATGGCTCATATTCGGGATGAATCCGAAGATTATTTATGGTCTCGTTGGTGAAATAAAATATAGCACATTTGAAGAAGCTTAAACGTTCATTTTCATACCGGAAAAATACATTTGCTATTGATGTTGTAGGGGATGGCGGTCGCATGACAGCCAGTTATACGGTATTATGCATTCGTCAGCTGCAGAGCTGAGCCTACGGGAGCTGCAAGAGGGCAAGTGACTGAAGAACCTGAAACGGAGTGGAACTATTGAAGCCTCCAAGAAGGTTCCAGAAGAAGAATACATTGGCTTTAATTGTTTGGACCACTTACGTGTGCGAACCACTGTACTCAACACTCATGCTCATTAAATCCAAATATCTGACTGAAATAACTGACGAACTTTGAAGTAAAGCTGTGTGAACTACGCTCACAGGTTGAAAGCCTATTTTACAGAGCTCACAGAAAAACAGAACACTCGAAATTCAGATAAGAAAAGCAGCTTCTTGTTTCATATCGAGGAACTTCACGACAGTTACAGCAAAGCTAAAATTAATCATTGGATGTTCAACAAACACCTCTATCGGCTCAACCTAAGCTCCACCCCTCTATGTGATTGCAGAGAGGAACAAGATCCAAACCATGCGTTGGTACGAAAAATTCGTACCACGTTAACGTTCTTACACATTACAGTATGTGATCAAAAGTATCCAGACACCTGGCTGAAAATGACTTGCAAGTTCGTGGCGCCCTCCATCGGTAATGCTGGAATTCAATATGGTGTTGGCCCACGCTTAGCCTTGACGACAGCTTCCACTCTGGCAGGAATACGTTCAGTCAGGTGCTGGAAGGTTTCTTGGGGAACGGCAGCCCATTCTTCACCGAGTGTTGCAGTGATGAGAGGTATTGACGTCAGTCGGTGAGGCCTGGCACGAAGTCGGCGTTCCAAAACATCCCAAAGGAGTTTCACAGGATTCAGATCAGGACTCTGAGCAGGCCAGTCCATTACAGGGATGTTATTGTCGTGTAACCACTCCGCCACACGCCGTGAATTATGAGCAGGTGCTCGATCGTGTTGAAAGATGCAATCGCCATCGCCGAATTGCTCTTCGACAGTGGGAAGCAAGAAGATGCTTAAAACATCAATGTAGGCCTGTGCTGTGATAGTGCTACGCAAAACAACAGGGGGTGCAATCTCCCTCCATGAGAAACACGACCACACCATAACACCACCGCCTCCGGATTTTACTGTTGGCACTGCACAAGCTTGCAGATGACGTTCACCGGGAATTCGTCATACCCACACCCTCCCATCGGATTGCCACATTGTTACCGTGATTTCTCACTCCACACAACGTTTTACCACTGTTCAATGGTCCAATGTTTACGCTTCTTACACCAAGCGAGGCGTCGTTTGGCATTTACTGGCGTGGTGTGTGGCTTTTTGATCAGCCGCTCGGCCATGAAATCCAAGTTTTTCGCCTCCCGCCTAACTGCCACAGTACTTGCAATGGATCCTGATGCAGTTTGGAATTCCTGTACGATGGTCTGGATAGATGTCTGCCTATTACACATTACGACCCTCTTCAACAGTCTGCGGTCTCTGTCAGTCAACAGACGCCGCGGTCGACCTGTAGCGTTTGTGCTGTACGTGTCCCTTCACATTTCCTCTTTACTATCACATCGGAAACAGTGAACCTAAGGGTGTTTAGGAGTGTGGAAACTCGCGTACAGAGCTATGGCACAACTGACATCCAATCACCTGACCACTTAAAATGTCCGTCAGCTCCGTCCCCATTGTACTCTCTCAGTACGTCTAGGGACTACTGAGGTCGCTGGTATGGAGTACCTGGCAGTAGGCAGCAGCACAATACACCTAATACGGAAAACGTATGTTTTGGGGAGTGTCCGGATACTTTTGATCACATAGTGTATCTTCGGGTGCTTGGTTAACAGTTCCCAAGCAGTCTCCAAACATTGTTGGCATCCAAAAAAATAGCGATGTTTAAAGTCGATAACAAATAAAAGATAGAGATATAGTTCCTTGCGCTACTAATCTAACGCTTTCGGTAATTAAAATACCAGGAGCAGACCGAAGCACAATTTTGTGTATTCTCATGTGCTACTCAGTAGGATTTGGAACGCTCAGGCTATAAACGTACCTCGCAATGTATGTGTCTGAATACTACTATATCCATAAGTATGGATGTAACCCCCAAATCTGATTATTGTATATTGTTCCCATGTTCTTTCTAGAGGGTACTGTACAAAAATTCAATTATTTATTCGCAGCTCTTCAAGCAATTCTTACGGCACATATTACAGGACATTTTATTCTTAATTTAGATATATATTCACCGGCCGAGCGGTTCTAGGCGCTACAGTCTGGATGTGTGTGATGTCCTTAACTTAGTTAGGCTTAAGTAGTTCTAAGTTCTAGGGGACTGATGACCTCAGAAGCTAAGTCCCATAGTGCTCAGAGCCATTTGAACCTTTTTTTAGATATATATTCATTAATATGGTTTGAACTGGGAATATCCCAAATCTGTACCAATGGAATTTTATCGTTTTTTACTGTGTTACCAGTAGGATTTTTATAGCACACTGCCACTGTGTGTCCTGTGTTGCATTTTCGTCTTGTTTAGTCGTTTCAACAAACGGTGAAAATAAAATTAGTTTTATGTCGGAACATGTCCTTTGTTAAGCCTATGTAATTTCGTACCAGGGTAGAATGTAAACTAATGTATACAATTCATTGTCAAAACACACTGTAGACCCATATATCCAGTGTTGAGATGGCTATGTGTGCCCATACCGAAAGCCAGTAATTTAAAAAGAAATAACTTCTTATTTCTCGTCGTGTAACGAAATTTTTAAAAATAAAAATATAAATATTTCTTCTTTAATAAATGAATACGTTCCTTCTTTATCGTGCGGTATTCTTCTCTAAACAATGAGGTTCTCTTCGAATCAGTGTATACGAAACAGTTTCTCGCTCTTCTGCAGAAAATTACCTCATTTTTCCGAAAGTTCTCTTAGTGCCATTGGACGGTCATCATTTTAGCAAATCCGTGGAAGTGTTCATGTCTAAACTTTTATACTGTTGATAGCTCCTACGACTATATTGGCACCGTACCTCGATCCAGGAAAAAACGTTTTAAGAAATGCCTTTGGCCGAGTGGCGTGAGTATCGTAAAACAGTTAGCGTTCTTGATGGACTTTTCGATGTAACGAAACGATACTGCAAGGCAACGAGCGCGCATACACACACACACACACACACACACACACACACACACACACACACGTCGTGCGGCCATGGCGCCGGCGACATGAAAGCCGGCGACGGCCAGCTCAGCTGCACAAAGAGAGGAGCGAATTTAATAACGACCCGAGTCCCCCCAAGGGACACACAGAGTTAGGCGCTGTCCCCGGGCACAATCGAGCTACACAAACGTGTTTTATTTACCCGGAGATTTAGTAATAACAAACGCCACGCGCTAACTGTGGCTCTCATATGCCACGCGCGCCTCAGAGCGACATGCGAGGAGCGAGTTTGTGTGGTCGCCGGCGTGGAGGGGGTGGCGGGTGCCCGGGGCGCGTGCGATGGGGCTGATGGCGTTCCAGGAGGGCTGCGAGAATGAGGCCCGGAAAGCTGTTCCGACAAACGGCCGTGTCGCGCGACACGATAGCGGCGGGCAGATATTAGGGCCGTGGGATTTAATGAGGCAGCGATGGCCCGCGGGCCGAGCGCCGGCCGCGGCGCCGGTGTGACGTCGGCGTGACGTAGCGCTACCCCGGGCGCCATCGCACCCCTCCTAACCTTCCCCCACCCCTTCCCCGCCCCTCCCAGTCCCCCGCTTCGTGCAGCTGGAGGCGCCGCCGCTCCCCAACCGACAACCTGATAAAAACCGTATGCGCACCACGGGGTGCGTATTGGGAAAGTATTGACGAAATGAAAACCTCGGCTGCTGAGTTATGCCACCGACTGTTATACCCATTATTTGCAGCGAAGCCATTACCACTCTTGCGTGTCGGTGTATTTCGCCCTGGAATCGCCCGACCGTCAGCTTTTTTCCCGTCGAGCCCCCTGGCCGAACTCTCTCTCGCCACAACTTTTTTTCACTCCCATTGCTGCTTGTCTTTTTGTCTTTTTTTCGTGTTCTGTGGTTATCGCCGGTCGCTGAAATGAAAGCAAAACGATATCGGCGAAAATTTGCCACTTGACGTGATACACATACAGTGCTTATACACGGGACATGGATAATTGGACGGTGTAGTTAATAGTGCGGTAGTTTTGACTAGAAATAAATACGAAGTATTTCGGCTGTAAACAGACATACCGTAACAGGTGATACCTGCATCGTTCTGATGTCACATATCACAAGTCTTGTCATCGGCTTTCTGACGGTTCGATGCGGCTCATGAAGACTTCCTAACCTGTGGCAAAGTGCGGGCCGGAGTGGCCAAGCGGTTCTAAGCCCTTCAGTCTGGAACCGCGCGATCGCTACGGTCACAGGTTCGAATCCTGCCTCGGGCATGGATGTGTGTGATGTCCTTAGGTTAGTTAGGCTTAAGTACTTCTAACTTCTAGGGGACTGATGACCTCAGAAGTTAAGTCCCATAGTGCTCAGAGCCATTTGAACCATTTTTGTGACAAACTCTCAATCTCAGAGCGGCTCTTGCACCCAACGTCCTTACTTATTTGTTGAATACATTCCAATTTCTGTCTTCCCCGACAGCTTTTAGCCTCTATATCATCCTCAAGTACCACAGAAGGTATTCCTTGATGTTTTAATATATGTCCTTCCACCCTGCCTTTTCTTCCTCTCCCTCTCCGTGTTTTCCACATATTCCTCTTCTTGCCAACTCTGTGGAAAACCACCTCATTAGTTAGCGGTTCACCTAATTTTCAACACCTTTCCTTTTCATTTTATTTATCGTAGGCAAATATTAAGAAATACATTCAGCTTACAGTATAGATTTAAGGATGTAAGCAAATATGTTCAAATTCTTTAAGTTAATAATTCAATAACACTAAAAATACTAAATCAAAATTAGTGACTATAATTAATGAAACATTAACAGGTACAATATCTAAAGTCAAGTTTATGGGACAAGTATGTCAGCCATTTGACATAGAAACTGGTGTTAGACAAGGTGATGGTTTATCACCTTTATTGTTTAACTGTGTTCTAGAAAAAATGTAAGGATCTGGAATTCGGAACTAAAAAATCACAAAATTGAAGCAATAACTCTGGGAAGGAAAACAAATGGAATTAAGGTTAACTGCTTGGCTTTTGCGGATGATTTTGCAATACTTTCAGAAAACCTAACAGAAGCAGTTATTCAGATAAACCTTCTGGAAAAAATGGCAAACAGAGCTGGTCTCAAAATTTCAGCTGAAAAAACCAAATTCATGACAAATATAAAAAATGCGCCAAAATTCATAGAAACGCAAACAGGTAAAATTGAGCGAGTAAATAAATTTTAATATCTTGGAGAAACTATACAACAGAATGGACTAGAAAAATCTGCAATAGATGTAAGAATTAACAAAATGGAAAAAGCATATGGTTGGACCGAAAATATTTACAACAAGAAATGTATATCTAGAAAAAGAAAACTAAAACACTACAACACAGTGGTACTACCAGAATGTTTATATGGATCTGAATGCCTAACGATGAACTATAAGATGGACAAACTAGAGGTACTGGAAAGAAGGATTATTAGAAAAATAATGGGTGCAATAAAAACTGCAGAGGCTTGGAAAAGAAGTAATCAGGAGATCTACAAAAATATAGAGAAAATATCTGAAGTAACAGCCAAACGAAGATAGATGAATTGTAATAGACTAACAAAAAAAAATACTCCTGTATTTCTGGAAGAAGAAATCGATAATTGCATGGATTACAGATGTAAGGAAAGATCAAGCAAGAAACATCACAGAATCAGAAATAGCAGAAAGAAACCGTTTTAAAAATAAAATACTAAATTTGGAAGGTTTTCAAAACAAAAGAAATGAAAAATCGGGAACAACATGGACTGAAGAAAGGAAGAGACTTCATGGGGAAAAATGCGGGAATACTGGAGAAATAGGAAACAACAACAAAGGAAGAAGATGCACTGAAGTTGTTAACGTGATCCTAGTTGGTCAATACGATTGTAAAAAAAAAGGAGGACATTTAAACTATAAAATTAGGACTGTTAATTCAAAGAGATATATTTAATCAGAGTTTGACATCTACTGAACGAAACCACTTCATAGCAGAGGGAGTAACATCAATAAAATCACTAAATGGTCCTGGGTACTTTCTCAATGGGCAGTCTCTGGCAGTATGCTGACCGGTTTGTTCTCGAGCCGCACAACTGCAGACCGGAGGGTCTCAGAGACCCCACTTTTGCATCATAGCATTACAGTTGGCGTGACTCGTTCTTACTCTGTTCATTCGTGTTCCCTCACTTTTCTTCAGATCAGATCCTGATAGACAGAGCTGGATCTTGAACACCTTGATGTTTCATTGTTGCAGCATTCCATCTCCTGCATCACTCTTCTTTAAGGTCCAACTTCTTGCTGCTTCTTCCATTATGTCACAGTGGCTTGCGTGATATCATGAAATCTGGAGCAGGACAATTTAAGACTGTATGAACTGGAAGGTCTTCGGGGTAGTCAGGGTGATGCAGCTTCCTTCATTCTCAATCAGTTGCTTCTTGGAGTCGCAATTCAGTTGGTGGGATTTTACTGATGGTGTGGAGCCAAGGGGTCGGTGTGGATTTTAGTGTACCTGCAAAAGTTCTCATTGATTCATTCAGATGGATGTGTATTTTTCTTGTATGAGTACTGTGTTGCCTTGCTGAGCACAGTATTCAGCTACTGGGTCCACTAGCGACAGCTGCAGTCCGTAGAGTGGAAGCTTCAGCACAACAGGTTGTACGAGCCAGTTTCTTTATGATGTTATTTCGGGTCTTTAGCTACTAGCTAGTTTTCCAGGTGTTTTTTATATGTTAAAGACCGTTCGAGTGTGACACCAAGGAATGTACGCTGGAAGTTGCGTCTAATCCCCCGTTGACAGAAGTTCACGTTGACCTGTTGGTTTGCATTTCTGTTGTTTAAGTGAAATGTCCAGACTTCTGTCTTGGCCCCATTTGATTGGAGTCTCCATGCTTTGTAATATGTGCTAAGACTTTCTAAGCCTGTAGACAATATATTTACTCGTTCCTCGAATGCGCTAGTTTGTATGGCTATGGCAATGTCATCAGCGTAGCAAAACTTTTTGCTAGCAGTGTTTGGCAATTCTGCGGTAAACAAGTTGAAGAGTAAGGCTGCTGGGACGGATCTCTGGGGAAGCTCATTTTTTATGGTAAATGACTTACTCTGCTTTTCTCCAAATCCCTGAAATAATCAATGGTTGACATATTTCCCACAAGTGTCGTCAGTTTCGTACTTCGGACTTGCTCTTTTAGCTTCATCAGTAATCCATCTAGCCGCACAGTATCATATGCTGCTGATAGATCAAGAAAGACCACCGATGTCTTTAGTTTCTTCTGGAGTCCAGTCTCAACGTAGGACCTTAAGGCAGCTGTTCACAGCAGCTGTGCTAGCTTCTGAACCCAGCCTAGTATTTTGGAGTTACATTATTTATTGTTCCTTGAATTCTATTACGGATACGTCATTCCAGTAGTTTGAAGCACACACACAGCAGCGCAATTAGGCGGTAACTTGAGGGTCGTCAACTGGCTTTCTGGACTTGAGGACTGCTAGTGTGTGTCCACTACTGAACAGTTGAGGTTCTTTTCCATTATCGAGTATATCATCGCAGAACCTTTTCAGTTAAGTTTTTCTGTTTTCCCCAAAACGTTTTATAAATTCAACGAATATGTCATCCAGTCCTGCTACTTTACTCATTTTCAACTTGTTGATAGACTCATTTATATCTCTTTCATTAAAGGAATCTGACAGAATGGCGTTATTATGAAGGTAGCTATGGACTTCATTCTTTCACTTTATCTTTTTTTTGGCAGTTGAGTCTACAGGGAGTTTCTCAGCTCCTGATTTGACGTTTGGTGCTAGTTCAGATGGCGTTACCCTCGGTTGCTGATTGCAAACACTGCCTGCAGTGCCGAGTTTCCTTAATAAGTTCCTTGCCTTTCTGCTTGAAAGAGTGAAATTTAAACTAGAAGTCAAGTCCATCCATTTCCGCCATCTCGCTTCGTTTAGCTGTTTTAGTATTTTTTACCAGTATCATGGTTTTCAGGCTGTTGGTATACAGCATACACGTTTTCTATTGTGTCATCCCACAAGTAACCATACTACATCGAAGATTTCTCATAACTATTCAAGACAACAGCTCATGAAAACATCCTTCTTCAGCACCATATCTTATACGCATCGGTTCTCTTCTTTTTCACTTTTCCCATTGTCCATGGTTCACTTCCCCACAATGCTGTGCTCAAAATGTACATACTTAGAAATTATTTCCTCAAGTTAACGCTGATGTTTCATACTAGTAGATTTCTTTTGCTGTAGGAAATGTATGCACAGTACTGTATTATAAATTCGTATCTATTCCGACCGGTTTCGATAGTTGACCATCATCCAGGAACTTTACGTGAAATAAGAAAACAAAATGTAAAATCGTGCAATGTCGACAGTGCAAGCAATAAACCAGTCGTAACTTGATACGTACGAAAGAATAGCAGTAAAGACTCCATATCGTGCAACATCCTTATTACAGTCACAGTTATTTTTCCACAATAGAATAACAAAGCTTCACAATGAGAGGAAGTAACCCACTAAGTGGCAAAGGACAAACTGGACATTACGATTTCACGTGTGACCAAAACAGGTATGTATGGTACCAGACTAAAGAAGCTACATGGCAAAGATTCAACCATGGCATCTATTTTTTCTATTCAGAATGTAGTTAAGTAGTTGTACAAAAATGTCATAGGACTTATTTGCACAACATAGTGTCATTTAACACCATAAAGTGTGTGCCTGCTACACGAAAAAGAGTCATTTTGTTATCGTGGAATAACGTCGTCCTTATTGCGATATTGAAATAAACCATACAGAGAAAATATCAAACAAGGGTAAATATAGCGCATGTATATCTTAGATAGGTCCAGAATGTACAGTCTTAGACAAAAAAACTGACTGCCGGCTGGCCGCCACAGAGACTAAGTCCGAGTCGTTCAGTTAAGGTGGCCAAAAAACTGACCGCCCCTGACAACTCTAAAGTCCGGGCATCTGCACAATCTGGCAACACTGTTAGATGCGGAAGTGTTAGAAGGAAGTGTTGTCTACTTCCGAGATCATATGGTTGGAGTGAGCCCGTGGTCTTGCGGTAATCGTCGTGCATTCTAAACTTAGAGTCGCGTGTTTCCGTCCAACTGTATTTTTTTTTTAACCACATTTCGGTCTAAACTTATGAGTCTGATTGAACATCGAACACAATTCGCTTAACAGTCTACCCACCCGCAATAACAAGTATTCCAGAAACAATTCAGCAGGACAGCTCGTGGCTGCGTCGCGATCATAACAGCTTACGCTCGGGCGTTTCCTCGCGCTGCAGCGGCTACCGGCCACCGGCCAGACGCCACCCGCCGCCTGAAATCCGGCGCTGCCCATGTGAAAATGTCGCCACGCAATAAGTGTATGTATCAATGCCGTTTTCGAATTTGAAGTTCTAGTTAGTATCTTGTAATTAAGCATTGGATTTTGCATACCTGAAAATCATGAACTACGGTTAAGCATTGTAAAATTGGGTCGCAAGTGGAAAAAGGTGTAACATCTGCAACACAATATTTACTTTGGTAGAACAGAGGGGTGAATGTAGAGGAGGCAGCTAGAAAGATTTGAACTGTGTTTGGAGCGAGTGCTTTTGGGAAAAATACGCCAGAAGAAGATATTCTTGTTTCAACAAAGATCGTTCTGGCATGAATGATTTTCCACATTAAGGAAGTCTCGACTACTGATCTACGTGACAGATTATCATTTTACCATCATGCAACATTTGCATTCTACAGGCAAAGTTCAGAAGTCTGATGTAGGAGTATCGCATGCCATAATTCGAAACAACAAAAATCAACGGAGTGACTGTTATTGAACGCCAACAGGTCGCTCATTGAGCATTTCTTTGCAGTACTGGTACTGGTGACGTGTTATGATGCCTTTATCGTTAACTTCCTAAGAAGAAATGAAAGGCTGAGCCCCACCAAAAGACGTAGACTACAGCAAAGAGTAGTGTGAACATAATATTTTACATTTGATAGCTCCAAAAGTGTGTTTTGGACTACAAATTCTGCCCCAAGGGGTGTGTGCAACACAGCTGGAATTTGTTGTCAACAACTGAGACACCTTTCGGTCGCAGTGTAAGAAAGGTGAGCAACAGAACTACATCACCTTTGCTACTGCATAATAACTCACTCTGTTGATTTGAAAAACAAAACTATCCAGGAGATTGATAGGAAAGTCGTCTCTCAGACACTTGTATTGTTAGGTAAGTCCTCTCCCAAGCACTTGTCCCTCCTGTCATATATTCGTAAAATATTACCTTTCCCGCTCTTGATCGATCAACCGTCAAGGCAATTCATTTCTAGCCCAAAATACTCTTAAAACTACTATGGTTTAACGACCTTGTTAAAACAAATATTTTTCTACGGGCGTAGAATTTGTAAACAACTGTAGCATTGTCAGATTGCTTTAGATATAGTGAAAGAAAATTCAGCTGCTGATTAATTTCTCTTTGATGATTACTGTTACGTTTAGAAAACTAATGGAAAATGCAAATAAAATATTCATTTTACTAATACAAATTAAATTCAGCTTACTACAGAAACATCACGACCGCAGTCTACCTTAATAAAGCATTAAATTCAATAATGGCTCAAAGGGCTCTGAGCACTAAGGGACTTTACATCTGAGGTCATCAGTCCGCTAGAACTTAGAACTAGTTAAACCTAACTAACCTAAAGACATCACACACATCCATGCCCGAGGCAGGATTCGAACCTGCAACCGTAGTGGTCGCGTGGTTCCAGACTGTAACGATGCATTGAGTGTCTGTAAGATGATTGATCCTATTTTAACACGGATTAGTAGGATATTACCGACTTTTGACTTCGAAAAGATCTGTATTTACTTCATTTCCTGTATCATTCGCAAGTCTGATGAAAATGTGGCATTTCATAGATAAAATTATGTATTAACAACAACAAAAAATATGTCGGCAGAAAACAAAAGTGGCATTATGAAATTGGCAGTACCGTAAGGTTTTCGCTCTGACACTAAGGGTTGCAGTAAGTAGCAATACGAATTTTGCTCGAGCGTTATCTTACGATTCCCTTATTAAGTTTGTATCTGCCTGCTTGTAGCTCTACTACAAAAGAATTAAAAATCTGGCTTTCGGCGAGTCTAGAAAGGCGAACGACAGCAGGTTGCACCTGGTAGCCAAGCATGTTACCTGAGAAATGGTATTTTCCTTAAGTGGGAAGACATTCTTTTGTGGTTGAATTGTTGGCAAATATCAGTCAGACGTGTGCCGTTGGTCTAAGCGTTTCGGCGTGTTGAATTTGTACCAATGATTTTTCTACAGGTTTTTTCAGTCCCAAATGTAGAGTTGAAGTCTCCCATTAGTAATTTCACGTCATATTGGTGGTATTTTCGAGTGTGTTCCAGAATTTTTCGACATTTTTGGTGTTTTTCTTATATTCGATGTTGGTGGGGGCATGTGTATTGATGAGTGTATATTTTTTACTGGGGCTCTGAATGAGCATAGTCCGAAGTCGATTGTTGATGGCTGTGATTTCTTTGACAGAGTTGATGATAGATCTGTGTTCGAGAAAAGCAATGCCGAAGATTGGTACGCCTTTCGCTACCTTTTGTTGTATTTTGCTCGTGAAGATGAAATGGTTTCCGTAATGCAATGTTTCATTGTCAGTTAGTTGTGGTTCTTGAAGAGCAATGATGAGAATTTTTTGTCGGTCGATTTATTATGTGAGATTATTTAGTTTTCGTATTTGGATCAATGTATCGATGTTTAGTTATAAAAAAAAAAAATTCTTGTGTGTGTGAAATGTTATGGGACTTAACTGCGAAGGTCATCAGCCCCTAAGCTTACACACTACTTAACCTAAATTATCCTAAGGACAAACACACACACACCCATGCCCGAGGGAGGGCTCGAACCTCCGCCGGGACCAGCCGAACAGTCCATGACTGCTGCGCCCAAGACCTCTCGGCTAATCCCGCGCGGCGTGTGGTTTTCAAATGCATGTTTTCAGCTTGAAGGGAAATTTGCAGGAGATCTTCAATATTCTCTGCCGTGCTAACCTGGACTCCCCATAATCCGAAATTCCAACTGCCGCCTGTCGACAGCCGGGTTGTGTACCACCTGGGGTAAAGGTGACTTTGCTTGCACAGTTCATGTTTGCTTGTGTTTCATTGGTTTGGCCTGGGGGATTCCAGGACCGGACAGGACCAGAGGGTGTTGAAGCCTTTGGAAGCAAATATTTTCAGCCGACCTCATTGAGCTAACAGACGGTGACCAGAGTAGCGGTGGTTTTCACTCAGACGTGTCTGGATTTTGAGTTCAACGGATTGAGTAGCCGTTCAGGATTTGGTTCACCCCGAGTATTTGATTTCCTCGGTACCACCCATATGGGGGAGGGTTTCCCCTATCGGCCCCACGGGATTTTTATTATCATTATTATTATTGTCATTATGTCATCAGTAAATCCGATATGGTCCATCTTCCCATCACTGAAATAGATGTGCATTGTTCGATTCAATATTTCCGTCACATAAATATGGGTTACAATTACGTGACATTGCTGCTAGCAGACATATTTCTCACTTTTTTTCTTAGGCAGTTCCTACCTGTTACTCCATCATAGGAATTTATGAGCGCAGCATTGTTGCAATACAGACGTTCAAATTATCCGATTTCTGTGATTTCATTTCGATACCAGATCGTTGTAATCGGATGCAGCCAGTGAGGCTTAATGTGGATATCCGAATACGACTCTCATCATTTGATAGACTGGGTAAACCACATTCTTAATCGGACGGTTGAATCTAGATCACTTATTTATGACAGGGCCTGAATTCTTAAATACTGTGGAAAATAATAATACCATGTGCTTATTACTAATACGTTATTTAAATATAAATATATGAACGAACGAGATAGCAGTTTATTTACAGGAGCAGAGCCCCATCCATCATAGCAGAGCAGTGTGAGATTGGTTTAAGGGCCAAGAGAGGATAAAGTTGTTGCCGTTTGTTCCACGACCACCGAACATCAACCAGATACAGAATATGTGGGCAGAGGTAACAAGGTCATTGCCATGTGGACCTACAAATGCAAGCGACCTTTGGACGAATATAGAAAACGTATGGTGGGAAGTAAACCATCACGCTACACTGTCGACGTCTTGATGAAATCAATGCCCCTACGCCTTCGAGAAATCTTACGTAATGATCGTGGGTGGGTTAGTAACTAAAAGTATACTCATCCACAAAAACCATGTGGGTAATTATCTGATTGTTGGTCAAGCTTTGCTTTGTCGCAGTTCATTAGATGCAAGTCCATTTGCTTTCAGTCTCCTCCTTACAATTCTTGCAATGCAAGGTAACTGAAAAATCTCACCCACTCGACGCCAACTGAGGAATTGACTGGTGCGTTTGATGTTCAACACAAAGTAGTTGTCGCCCTCACTGGAATCAATGACTGTTTGTGTGTGTGTGTGTGTGTGTGTGTGTGTGTGTGTGTGTGTGTGTGTGTGTGTGGTTTCGTGTTCACGCACAATCTGAATCAATACTATTAACATTAGAGAGACAACCAACAATAAATATTACATCAAATATGACTGCAAAGTATTTTAATGAGATGGAAGGTGACAAACTGAATTTTTACCCAACCCACGACCTGCATATTACGTTAAGTAAGATGTATTAACTCCATAGTATCGTTAGCAGAGACAGTGCGCCCGTGTTTGGAGGCTCGCGACAAGTGCATCGATTAGCAGTGCCCAGTGCCGCCGCGATTTGTTTATGTTGGCTGAGCGTGGACACTACAGCAGACGCATCGCCATAAACAGAAAGAAATCACCTTGGCTCTGACTGCAGTGAGCGAATATCACTGCTTGCGTGTTCTTATAGTAACCAACGTGAGACTCTACTCACAGGTGCCATGGAGCAATTGCAACGGGTATCATGTCATTAGTCATTAGAATATTAACCAGTGATGAAATGTCGACTCTATTTGAATCCCAAGAAAACAGGAACCTTCTCACAAAGGAATGTGAGGTGTTATCAAAATTTATCCAGCATACAAACATTAACTGCAGGGCTTTCATTTCAGCAGTAGTAGCACACAAGGAAATATTATGTCATGGAAGCGTATATTTCATTTCCTCTTCTCATATTAACACCCTTGTTTTAGTATGAAGTGAGAAAATAAACACGAAAAACTAAAGTTCCTGAGAAGCATATCAGTCGTTTCCTCTTCTCATATCATAACTTTTATTTTAGTATGAAGTAAAAAAATAAACAGTTTAAGGTTGTGAAGCATAATATGACACCAGATTCTTATCGTAGGCGCTATCGGAAACGCCAAAAGCAGGGAGCTGTCCATTCTTTTGTCCAACAGTCTGTCTCCTTTCATGCATTACTCACGCTAGGAGATTCTTATTTAAGGACTTGTGGGCATCAAGTTCTTCAGCAATACAAGCCTTATGCTATTGTGCCAATTACGGTATGGAAAAATGCAACAAAAACGATTTCCCCTAAAGCAGTGGGGATATTTGCAAATGTCTGTATTCAGCAATGACTGTCAGCTGCCACAACACTTCACAGAATCCATGCGGCAGGCAACACAACTGTGCGTGCACTTCAGACTTCATTCAGTAAGACGTCAGGAGATGGACGGAAACGTCAAATTAACGTCGCTTTCCTAGTCGCATTCAATCTAGAATGAGGTGTTATTAAGGTAGTTGAGCGTTCTAGCAATTACACTTTTGTAATTCACATATGAGTATTCTGATAGCCAAAAGAACCCGTTAGTGTGAAACTATCGGGAACTGCATTAATATCAAACTGCAAGAACTTGAGACAATACGTGGACTCTTCTCTTCGCTGGGTGACCTATTACTGTTATTTAGGATTCTCTCCGTCCTAGACGTAATGCAAATGGAACTTCAGAGGCGCTTTCCGCTATTCTTGACAAACATCAGCAACCTTTAATCACTGCGAGGTACAACTGCGTGATGATATGGCTCAGGTTGTCAGTAGTTGTGGTGGTGTTATGCTGTCAAACTGCTTACAGTAACGTTAATGGTGGCCCACATAATTTAGCGCTGACTACCTACTTAAGTAAAGATACTCTTGTGGCGTCGTCGCTTCTCTTTATTTGGCCTCAGCTTGAGTAATCCGATTTCACGAACATAGTACTCCATTCGCGGGCTGCTAATGATACAGTATGACTACAGAGATCATCGTGCGCCTATTACATTAAGCCGGCCGTAGTGGCCGTGCGGTTCTAGGCGCGTCAGTCTGGAACCGCGTGACCGCTACGGTCGCAGGTTCGAATCCTGCCTCGGGCATGGATGTGTGTGATGTCCTTAGGTTAGTTAGGTTTAAGTAGTTCTAAGTTCTAGGGGACTGATGACCTCAGAAGTTAAGTCCCACAGTGCTCAGAGCCATTTGAACCATTTGAACCATATTACATTAATTCTGCAATGAATTGCTTAATAAATATTATCCTCACCTATGCAGCTGGAATGACTCATTACACAGGTACTCTATGTTTCACTTGGTTAAGGGAGCAGTTCGCTGCAATCCTGCTTCTACTGTTCGTAAATACTTGTATACTTCATAAATGGTTCAAATGGCTCTGAGCACTATGGGACTTAACTTCTGAGGTCATCAGTCCACTATAACTTAGAACTACTTAAACCTAGCTAACCAAATGACATCAGACACATCCATGCCCGAGACAGGATTCGAACCTGCGACCGTAGCGGTCGCGCGGTTCCAGACTGTAGCGCCTCGAACCGCTCGGCCACCCACCCCGGCCGGCATACTTGTATACTGACCATTCGTTATTTTACTAAATATGAACTACAATCTGATTCGCAAATATATATGACATGGGTTAGCGGCTGCACAAAGCAATGACTAAGGGTTGGATGCCGTTGAAGTCCCGTTACACTGATGGCAAGACAAATGTTCGCAAATCACCTCTATTGCCTCAAAAAACAATTGCATCTTAAATATCGAAGGACCGACGTCCACACTGTCACGTTGAAATACAGCTAAGACAGCAGATGACTATTTGTGACCGACTGGGCTTCGAACCTGGACCTCCTGCTTACTAGACAGACATGCTGATCACTACACTATAATTTTTTTTAAAAAAGCTTGAGAAGACCCTCAGCCCCAGGTAGGCGGAGGCAAAGAGGGCAGGGGTCGAAGATCCGAGGCCTGGCCTCAATGCTTCCCCCATACCTGTCACTGAGCAGCTGCATTATTCCCATGTATTCCATGTTTGCACCCATATATACCTTTAAATTGTGGAACAAAATTGAAGTAGTAATTAAGGTAAAATAAATTACAGATTGCCGCTTCCAATGGCGTGCGTTCCTTGTAGAACATAACTTATACCAGTGAAAAGGGTGACGGAAAAATACATAACAAACATTTATTCAGAAATATATTCACAATTTAATTTATTTGCGCTTGATGGATATGAGGTTTGTAAGGAAGCCATATATTTTTCAACAAATGAAAAAAATTATTCCACTCGCTCGCGGCCACACTGTATACCCGCTAGGGTTCGGACGATGTTGTGCGTCTAGCACTGAAAACTTTCGATGACCTGTCGACACCCAAATAAAACAAATAATTATACAGGAGGTTTGAGGAGGAATAGTGAATATTGTAGGAGGTGGTGGTGCAGAAAAATTGCTTAAACTATGCCATATAACCCCCTGTATATGGATATATGTGTGGTGTCTGTTATTTCGGGAGTGTCTGAAAGAAAAGACACTACGAATCCGGGTTCGAACCTGGCCAGGCGCAAATTTTCATCTGTGCCGTTGTTCTATTTTAATGCGCATGACAGCTGGGACATTTGTCCTTCAATCTTTAATTGATTAAAAGGGCTGTCTATTTAGTTTCGTAGGGTCTGTTCTTTCGGAAATGTCCGAAAGGACAGACAGACACACACACACACACACACACACGCACACACACACACACATACACATTTTTATCTTAAGTGCTACTCGGAAAATGTTTGGCAACTCAGTGATAGTGCCGGACTGGAGCTTCATCAACCTACTCATTTCACAAGATATAGTTGTAATTTTCTGAACAATTCCTGTTTAATAAGTGATAGCGACAGTGTCTCTCATTGTTTACTTTGTCGGAAACCTGCTTCTCTCTGCCCTAGCCTATACTATAGCAATGAGTGATTGCTCATTTTCTTGATACCTCACTGGACGTACTACTGCAACTGTAGCCAAAGATTCAAATCCCGCTGGAAAAGTATGTTTCAAGTCAGATGGTTTTGCTCCTGCCAGACTGTCATTGAAAAAGATCACAACGAAATTAAGTATAGGTATCCTATGAAACCCTTGAGTTCATACTGTGGTGCCGTGAAGATGAAAAAAGTATTTTTTCACAATTATCAGATGACAACAGATGGAATTTGTCAGATTCCACTAATTATGATTGCATTATTAACTGTTTATTCACAGGCGCTTTTCTGCCGCTTATTGTAACTGTTATTTGAATGTTAGAGCTGGAAGAATAGAAACATCAAATTTTCGCCATATGGAATATTCGAATTCACTCTGAGTCTTCACGTTTCGAACAAAGGCAGAATATCCGTCAGGAAAGCTGACAACAATAAGCCAGGCCATGCCTCTCTTCTGGTGGATGTGCCAATGATAGCGATCTCAATAACAATACTGTACAGCAAATATACATTGCTAACTCAACCACTGGAGAAGCTCCAAAACTGTGAATCGCGTCTGGTGAATACGCTTTCAAGGTTTCGGTGCGATTAAGTCAGTAAAACACAAATCATTGCCGCAGTCATGAATTTATGACATTTAGTTTGCATTCAGTGCATCGATGTATTACAAGTAATTGCACTCTAGCCCCTAAACCTAGTTACAGAAATGCGAATAAGACTCATTGACATATAATGAGGATCTTGCGGCCCTTGCCACCCGCAACTTTGAAACGAAGCTATAGTCACTTCCGAGGTCACTCAGAGAACACATCAGCTGCTATCCTTCCTGCCGGTATAACTGAAACTTGGCAACAGTGCAGAATATGTTTGGCAACTCTGTGACCGACGAGTTACTTCCTTGATGGCACAGAACTATCCTGCTAAATTCACTTGATATTATCGTGTCGTTTCAATTGCATACTGTCAGTGATTTTCTCTTGAGATGTGACATAAGGATATCAGTTAATCCTTTTGAGTCCACGAAAGTCGTTCCACATGGGAAATACAACTACTGTCGCCTCTTATGTTTCGGTTTATCTGCCATAGCGCTTACTGAGTCAATAAGTAAGTGGAAAACACCGCGCCTATTCGCTAGCTCCTAGGTAACGTGCTTACCTGTCAGGTGCATGCTGCCCCTGTTCGCCTTTCGAGCCTCTCCTAAAGCCAGATTTTTAATTGTTTTGTAGCAGAGCTACAAGCAGGCAGATACAAATTCAATGAGGGAATCGTAAGACAACGCTCTAGCAAATTTCGTCTTGCTTCTTTTAGTAACCCTTAGTGTCAAAGCGAAAACCTTGAGGTACTGTCAAATTCATAATGCCACGTTTTTGTTTTCTGCCGACATATTTTTTGTTGTTGTGAATACATAATTTTATCTATGAACTGCAACATTTTCATAATACTTGCGAAGCAAATCATGTGAAGTAACACTTCACCAACTTGTTGGGAAGGTGGAAAAAGCACTACCCTTTCTGGATGCTCTCTGTATCTTCCTGGATGTCGAGTAATACGACCTTCGAGTAAATGGTTAGAGATGAAGAACCTAGTGGTGAATGAACTCATAGATGAGCTGAATGCGGGAGACTACTCTTGAAAAGAATAAGTAGACGATCTGTTCACAGTAAGACTTAGAAAATTTGCTAGTACTGTTAAACCTATGTGCACTGAACATTGTGAAAAAGTATTTAAAGACGAGCCCCACGAAAATTGGTATAGTATTATTTATGGGGAAGCATGTCCAGCACACATACTGAAAAATTATCTTTCTCGATGAAACTTTAGAGAGGGTTGTAAACTATTATGAACACCTCACATAAAGAATATTTTCCACTGCGAAAGATAATCTTATAAGCACTAGAAGCTGCTGTAGGGTAAACTGGGGTCTAAACCCAGTACGTACTGGATATACATCCCTGCAAAAAGACCAATGATAATTTATTGGCCTATAATATCAACAAAGTCGAACAGAAGGTGGCTGCTAGGGAGTCTGGCAAGGTGCAGAGACTGGCCTGCTTTCACAAACAGGTGGAATTAGCAGGACATCCACTCTTGGAATGGATATTATGCTAAACATGCCCGCCTTACACCTGTGGCTTAAAATGGAGGCAGCGGCAGGGACATAAAGGCTAAAAATTGGAAATAACTGGATATAGTTAGAATATACGGAATCCCAAATCAGTAAGGCGATGTCTGGGGAAATGCCGACTAACTACACAATAACTTCTAGCTGTTTCAATAAACTTTGCCACGTAACAGTTGGAAGCTGGGAGCAGTGGAAAAACGAACCACAACACCGTGCAGGAGACATAATATAGTGGTTTACTGACAGATCGAAAACAGATGAAAGTACCAGGTCTGGTGTACCGCCTAGAATCTCTTTAGGGATGATGGCCACAGTATTACACGTTTTTTTCTGTCAGCATGTGCAAGGAGGAAAATTAGAGTAGACCCTACAAACATCGTAGATTCTACTTTTATTTAGACAGCCAAGCAGCTCTGAAATCTCTATCAGCCCCTGCAACTAGATCGAAGGTCGTTGCAGAATGCCATGAAGCCTTTTCTTTCGGACATGTCCGAAAGAACAGACACCACACATATATCCATATACAGGGTGTTTCAGGAGGAATAGTAGATATTTTAGCAGGTGGTAGTACAGACGAAAAAAATTCCATATAAATGCGTCCACTTTTTATTGAGTACAGAGATACAGCTGTTAGTACGTAACGCTAACAAAGTCAAAGCAAAGGCAAATGAGGACATTCAAAGTTGATTTTAAAAATTCACCAACCACCTTCAATGCACATTTGACTTCTCTTGATAACACCACGTGTAGCTCTACTGAGGTCGTCTTTGCGTTCTTTTATGAGGGCTACACTATTCATAACCCGAACAGTCAAATCGGCTCTTGGGTTTACTTTTTATTTGTAGACTTCGCCTTTAACCATCCCCGCAGGCAAAAATCCAAAGAGATAAGGTCCGAGGGCCTTGAAGGCCAAGAAAAGTGGCCATTTCTATAGATCCACCTTCTGGGAAATGTTAGGTTTGGATAATGTGTGACCTAACGACTAGAATGTGCAGGAGACCCGTCATGCTGGAGGAACATACGCATTCTTGTAGCCAAATGAACCTGCATCTCGGTTCTTACAATAGTGCAACAGGTGCGCACTGGTTAGATGTAACTGAAAAGAGACTCCAACTCGGCTTGAGGTTAAGGGCGAATCCCAAGCTCATGGCCACGAACAACTGGGAGCGGAAACTTAATGTCATCGGAACCTTGTTGAAGGACCACGACATGCGATTGTTAGACCGACTGCAGAAAGTTCACTTTATAAATACATACATACTTAGCAAAATATATCATGTCGCAACAGTCTTACTGATACTGCAGGTCATTGCAAATAAAATATTAGCTGTAGCCTCTTGGTATGTGTGGAAACAAAATATATTTGCAGAGACAAAACTGAGGACTTGGAATTATCGACGTGCTTTTAAACTAATACATGCTACTAAGACAGGCATCACGAAACTTCTGTTCCTCTCGTTAGATCCTGGGGATAGGAACGCTCCTGTTAATATAGCATGCCAGCCTAGATTACGTCCGAAAGTACTATGGCGATTGGAGCTGTATAAGACTTCCACCAGCACAAACCAACACTAGAACCGTCTATGATTATATTACCAGAAATCTTCTTCACAAACCAATTCCGGTAAATTAACCTACAAAAAACTGGAGGAACGTCTGGAAAAATATCAACAATAAAATTCTACCAACTATAGTCAGGGCCGTATGGTGCGACGTTGTAAACGAAACCATACCCTCAGCGGAACGATTATGGAAAATCAAATTGAGACCATCTCCATACTGCGACAAATGTCAGCCTGTAGAAGCTGTAGCGCACATCTACTTATGTGAAAATAGAATCAGAATTTGGAACTGGACTAGGAAGAAATTAGCACTACCAACAGAACCTCAGAAAGTCATATACCGATAACTGAAGTTTTACAACCCGACTGAAAATCTTACCCGTCCGCAAAGAATAACAGTTACTCTTGGCTTCTGGGACAGTTTGTGTTTTACGTCGCAACAAACAGAACTTAGAAGAGTACATGTTTTATATTGCAGAAGAACATTTTACGCTGAAGAAGAATAACAAATATAAGGAATGGTTTAAAATTTTTTTATCTAATGCTTTAACTGGGCTACCAAGAGGTATTCCTGGAATATTCTATTACGTTGGTTCAAAAATCAGAACTGTCCTAATTTGGCAAAACTCCTCCGGCTCCGAAAATTTTTTCATTTGAAAAATATATGGCTTCCTTACAGACCTCATATACATCCAACGCAAATAACATAAATTGTGAATATATTTCTGAATAAATGTTTGTTATGTATTTTTCCGTCACCCTTTTCACTGGTATATGTTCTACAAGGAACGCACGCCATTGGAAGCGGCAATCTGTAATTTATTTTACCTTAATTACTACTTCAATTTTGTTCCACAATTTAAAGGTATATATGGGTGCAAACATGGAATACATGGGAATAATGCAGCTGCTCAGTGACGGGTATGGGGGAAGCATTAAGGCCAGGCCTCGGATCTTCGACCCCTGCCCTCTTTGCCTCCGCCTACCTGGTGCTGAAAGTCTTCTCAAGCTTTTTTAAAAAATATAATAGTGTAGTGATCAGCATGTCTGTCTAGTAAGCAGGAGGTCCAGGTTCGAAGCCCAGTCGGTCACAAATATTCATCTGCTGTCTTAGCTGTATTTCAACGTGACAGTGTGGACGTCGGTCCTTCGATATTTAAGATGCAATTGTTTTTTGAGGCAATAGAGGTGATTTGCGAACATTTGTCTTGCCATCAGTGTAACGGGACTTCAACGGCATCCAACCTTTAGTCATTGCTTTGTGCCGGCGCTAACCCATGTCATATATATGCGAATCAGATTGTAGTTCATATTTAGTAAAATAACGAATGGTCAGTATACAAGTATGCCGGCCGAGTGGATGGCCGAGCGGTTCTAGGCGCTACAGTCTGGAACCGCGCTACTGCTACGGTCGCAGGTTCGAATCCTGTCTCGGGCATGGATGTGTCTGATGTCATTAGGTTAGCTAGGTTTAAGTAGTTCTAAGTTATAGTGGACTGATGACCTCAGAAGTTAAGTCCCATAGTGCTCAGAGCCATTTGAACCATTTATGAAGTATACAAGTATTTACGAACAGTAGAAGCAGGATTGCAGCGAACTGATCCCCTAACCAAGTGAAACATAGAGTACTGTGTAATGAGTCATTCCAGCTGCATAGGTGAGGGTAATATTTGTTAAGCAATTCATTGCAGAATTAATGTAATAGCCGCACGATGATCTCTGTAGTCATACTGTATCATTAGCAGCCCGCGAAGGGAGTACTATGTTCGTTAAATCGGATTATTCAAGCTGAGGCCAAATAAAGAGAAGCGACGACGCCACAACACTATCTTTACTTAAGTAGTTAGTCAGCGCTAAATTATGTGGGCCACCATTAACGTTACTGTAAGCAGTTTGACAGCATAATACCACCACAACTACTGACAACCTGAGCCCTATCATCACGCAGTTGTAACTCGCAGTGATTAAAAGTTGCTGATGTTTGTCAAGTATAGCGGAAAGCGCCTCTGAAGTTCCATGTGCATTACGTCTAGGACGAAGAGAATCCTAAATAACAGTAATAGGTCACCCAGCGAAGAGAAGAGTTCACGTATTGTCTCAAGTTCTTGCAGTTTGATATTAATGCAGTTCCCGATAGTTTCACACTAACGGGTTCTTTTGGCTATCGGAATACTCATATGTGAATTACAAAAGTGTAATTGGTAGAACGCTCAACTACCTTAATAACACCTCATTCTAGATTGAATGCGACTAGGAAAGCGACGTTAATTTGACGTTTCCGTCCATCTCCTGACGTCTTACTGAATGAAGTCTGAAGTGCACGCACAGTTGTGTTGCCTGCCGCATGGATTCTGTGAAGTGTTGTGGCAGCTGACAGTCATTGCTGAATACAGACATTTGCAAATATCCCCACTGCTTTAGGGGAAATCGTTTTTGTTGCATTTTTCCATACCGTAATTGGCACAATAGCATAAGGCTTGTATTGCTGAAGAACTTGATGCCCACAAGTCCTTAAATGAGAATCTCCTAGCGTGAGTAATGCATGAAAGGAGACAGACTGTTGGACAAAAGAATGGACAGCTCCCTGCTTTTGGCGTTTCCGATAGCGCCTACGATAAGAATCTGGTGTCATATTATGCTTCACAACCTTAAACTGTTTATTTTTTTACTTCATACTAAAATAAAAGTTATGATACGAGAAGAGGAAACGACTGATATGCTTCTCAGGAACTTTAGTTTTTCGTGTTTATTTTCTCACTTCATACTAAAACAAGGGTGTTAATATGAGAAGAGGAAATGAAATATACGCTTCCATGACATAATATTTCCTTGTGTGCTACTACTGCTGAAATGAAAGCCCTGCAGTTAATGTTTGTATGCTGGATAAATTTTGATAACACCTCACATTCCTTTGTGAGAAGGTTCCTGTTTTCTTGGGATTCAAATAGAGTGGACATTTCATCGCTGGTTAATATTCTAATGACTAATGACATGATACCCGTTGCAATTTCTCCATGGCACCTGTGAGTAGAGTCTCACGTTGGTTACTATAAGAACACGTAGGCAGTGACATCCGCTCACTGCAGTCAGAGCCAAGGTGATTTCTTTCTGTTTATGGCGAAGCGTCTGCTGCAGTGTCCACGCTCAGCCAACATAAACAAATCGCGGCGGCATTGGACACTGCTAATCGCTGCACTTGTCGCGAGCCTCCAAACACGAGCGCACTGTCTCTGCTAACGATACTATGGAGTTAATACATCTTACTTAACGTAATATGCAGGTCGTGGGTTGGGTAAAAATTTAGTTTCTCACTTCCCATCGCATTAAAATACTTTACAGTCATATTTGATGCAATATTTATTGTTGGTTGTCTCTCTAATGTTAATAGTATTGATTCAGATTGTGCGTGAACACGAAACCACACAAACACACACACACACACACACACACACACACACACACACACACACACACAAACAGTCATTGATTCCAGTGAGGGCGACAACTACTGTATGTTGAACAACATATGCACCAGTCAATTCCTCAGTTGGCGTCGAGTGGGTGAGATTTATCAATTACCTTGCATTGCAAGATTTGTAAGGAGGAGACTGAAACCAAATGGACTTGCATCTAATGAACTGCGACAAAGCAAAGCTTGACCGACCATCAGATAATTATCCACATGGTTTTTGTGGACGAGTATACTTTTAGTAACTAACCCACCCGCGATCATTACGTAAGATTTCTCGAAGGCGTAGGGGCATTGATTTCATCAAGACGTCGACAGTGTAGCGTGATGGTTTACTTCCCACCATACGGTTTCTATATTCGTCCAAAGGTCGCTTGCATTTGTAGGTCCACATGGCAATGACCTTGTTACCTCTGCCCACATATTCTGTATCTGGTTGTTGTTCGGTGGTGGCCCGCATCTCGTGGTCGTGCGGTAGCGTTCTCGCTTCCCACGCCCGGGTTCCCGGGTTCGATTCCCGGCGGGGTCAGGGATTTTCTCTGCCTCGTGATGGCTGGGTGTTGTGTGATGTCCTTAGGTTGGTTAGGTTTAAGTAGTTCTAAGTTCTAGGGGACTGATGACCATAGATGTTAAGTCCCATAGTGCTCAGAGCCATTTGAACCATTTTTTTGTTGTTCGGTGGTCGTGGAACAAACGGCAACTGCTTTATCCTCTCTTGGCCCTGAAACCAATCTCGCACTGCTCTGCTAAGATGGATGGGGCTCTGCTCCTGTAAATAAACTGTTATCTCGTTCGTTCATATATTTATATTTAAATAACATATAAGTAATAAGCACATGGTATTATTATTTTCCACATTGTTTAAGAATTCAGGCCCTGTCATAAATAAGTGATCTAGATTCAACCGTCCGATTAAGAATGTGGTTTACCCAGTCTATCAAATGATGAGTGTCGTATTCGGATATCCACATTAAGCCGGACTGGCTGCATCCGATTAGAACGATCTGGTATCGAAATGAAATCACAGAAATCGGATAATTTGAACGTCTGTATTGCAACAATGCTGCGCTCATAAATTCCTATGATGGAGTAACAGGTAGGAACTGCCTAAGAAAAAGTGAGAAATATGTCTACTAGCAGCAATGTCACGTAATTATAACCCATATTAATGTGACGGAAATACTGAATCGAACAATGCACATCTATTTCAGTGATGGGAAAATGCACCAAATCGGATTTGCTGATGGCATAATGACAATAATAATAATAATAATAAAAATCCCGTGGGGCCGATAGGGGAAACCCTCCCCCATATGGGTGGTACCGAGGAAATCAAATACTTGGGGTGAACCAAATACTAACACAATCCTGAACGGCTACTCAATCCGTTGAACTCAAAATCCAGACACGTCTGAGTGAAAACCACCGCTACTCTGGTCACCGTCTGTTAGCTCAATGAGGTCGGCTGAAAATATTTGCTTCCAAAGGCTTCAACACCCTCTGGTCCTGTCCGGTCCTGGAATCACCCAGCCCAAACCAATGAAACACAAGCAAACATGAACCGTGCAAGCAAAGTCACCTTTACCCCAGGTGGTACACAACCCGGCTGTCGACAGGCGGCAGTTGGAATTTCGGATTCTGGGGAGTCCAGGTTAGCACGGCAGAGAATATTGAAGATCTCCTGCAAATTTCCCTACAAGCAGAAAACATGCATTTGAAAACCACACGCCGCGCGGGATTAGCCGAGCGGTCTTGGGCGCAGCAGTCATGGACTGTTCGGCTGGTTCCGGCGGAGGTTCGAGCCCTCCCTCGGGCATGGGTGTGTGTGTGTTTGTCCTTAGGATAATTTAGGTTAAGTAGTGTGTAAGGTTAGGGACTGATGACCTTCGCAGTTAAGTCCCATAACATTTCACACATACAAGAAATTTTTTTTTTATAACTAAACATCGATACATTAATCCAAATACGAAAACTAAATAATCTCACATAATAAATCGACCGACAAAAAATTCTCATCATTGCTCTTCAAGAACCACAACTGACAATGAAATCTTGCATTGCCGGCCGCGGTGGTCTCGCGGTTCTAGGCGCGCGGTCCGGAACCGTGCGATTGCTACCGTCGCAGGTTCGAATTCTGCCTCGGGCATGGATGTGTGTGATGTCCTTAGCTTAGTTAGGTTTAAGTAGTTCTAAGTTCTAGGGGAATGATGTCCACAGCAGTTGAGTCTCGTAGTGCTCAGAGCCATTTTTGAAACCTTGCGTTACGGAAACAATTTCATCTTCAAGAGCAAAATACAACAAAAGGTAGCGAAAGGCGTACCAATCCTCGGCATTGCTTTTCTCGAACACAGATCTATCATCAACTCTGTCAAAGAAATCACAGCCATCAACAATCTACGTAGGACCATGCTCATTCAGAGCCCCAGTAAAAAATATACACTCATAAATGCACATGCCCCCACCAACATCGAATATAAGAATAACATCAAAAATGTCGAAAAATTCTGGAACACACTCGAAAATACCACCAAGATGACGTGAAAATTCTAATGGGAGACTTCAACTCTATATTTGGGACAGAAAAAACCTGTAGAAAAATCATTGGTACAAATTCAACACACCGAAACGCTTAGACCAACGGCACACGTCTGACTGATATTTGCCAACAATTCAACCACAAAAGAATGTCTCCCCACTTTAGGAAAATGCCATTTCTCAGGTAACATGTTTGGCTACCAGGTGCAAGCTGCTGTCGTTCGCCTTTCTAGACTCGCTGAAAGCCAGATTTTTATTTCTTTTGTAGTAGAGCTACAAGCAGGCAGATACAAACTCAATAAGGGAATCGTAAGATAACGCTCGAGCAAATGTCGTCTTGCTACTTACAGTAACCCTTAGTGTTAGAGCGAAAACCTTACGGTACTGCCAATTTCATGAGGCCACTTTTGTTTTCTGCCGACATATTTTTTGTTGTTGTTAATACATAATTTTATCTATGAAATGCCACATTTTCATCAGACTTGCGAATGATACAGGAAATGAAGTAAATACAGATCTTTTCGAAGTCAAAAGTCGGTAATATCCTACTAATTCGCGAGAAAATAGGATCAATCGTCTTACAGACACTTAATGCATCACTACAGTCTGGAACCACGCGACCACTACAGTTGCAGGTTCGAATCCTGCCTCGGGTATGGACGTGTGTGATGTGTTTTGGTTAGTTTGGTTTAACTAGTTCTAAGTTCTAGGGGACTGATGACCTCAGAAGTTAAGACCCATAGTACTCAGAGCCCTTTGAACCATTTTTGAGCTTAATGCTTTATTAATATATACTGCTGTCGTGATGTTTCTGTAGAAAGCTGAATTTAATTTGTATTAGTAAAATGAATATTTTATTTGCATTTTACATTAGTTTTCTAAACGCAACTGTATTCATCAAAGAGAAATTAATCAGCAGCTAAATTTTCGTTCACGATATCTAAAGCAATCTGACAATGCTACAGTTGTTTACAAATTCTACGCCCGTAGAAAAATATTTGTTTTAACGAGGTCGTCAAACCATAGTAGTTTTAAGAGTATTTTCGTCTAGAAATGAATTGCCTTGACGGTTGATCGATCAAGAGCGGGAAAGGTAATATTTTACGAATATATGACGAGAGGGACAAGTGCTTGAGAGAGGACTTACCTAACAATACAAGTGTCTGAGAGACGACTTTCCTATCAATCTCCTGGATAGTTTTGGTTCTCAAATCAACAGAGTGAATTATCATGCAGTAGCAAAGGTGATATAGTTCTGTTGCTCGACTTTCTTACACTGCGACCGAAAGGTGTCTCAATTGTTGACAACAAATTTCAGCTGTGTTGCACACACCCCTTGGGGCAGAATTTGTAGTCCAAAACACACTTTTGGAGCTATCAAATGTAAAATATTATGTTCACACTACTCTTTGCTCTAGTCTACGTCTTTTGGTGGGGCTCAGCCCTTCATTTTTTCTTAGGAAGTTAACGATAAAGGCATCATAACACGTCACCAGGAACAGTACTGCAAAGAAATGCTCAATGAACGACCTCTTTATGTTCAATAACAGTCACTCCGTTGATTTTTGTTGATTCGAATTATGGCATGCAGTACTCCTACATCAGACTTCTGAACTTTGCCTGTTGAATGCAAATGTTGCATGATGGTAAAATGGTAATCTGTCACATATATCAGTAGTCGAAACTTCCTTAATGTGGAAAATCATTCATGCCAGAACGATCTTTGTTGAAACAAGAATATCTTTTTCTTGCGTATTTTTCCCAAAAGCACTCGCTCCAAACACAGTTCAAATCTTTCTAGCTGCCTCCTCTACATTCACCCCTCTGTTATACCAAAGTAAATATTGTGTTGCAGATGTTACACCTTTTTCCACTTGCGACTCAATTTTACAATGCTTAACCGTAGTTCATAATTTTCAGGTATGCAAAATCCAATGCTTAACTGCAAGATACTAACTAGAACTTCAAATTCGGAAACGGCATTGATACATACACTGACAGCGTGGCGCCGTTTTCACATGGGCGGCGCCGGATTTCAGGCGGCGGGTGGCGTCTGGCCGGTGGCCGGTAGCCGCTGCAGCGCGAGGAAACGCCCGAGCGTAAGCTGTTATAATCGCGACGCAGCCACGAGCTGTCCTGCGGAATTGTTTCTGGAATACTTGTTATTGCGGGTGGGTAGAATGTTAAGCGAATTGTCTTCGATGTTCAGTGAGACTCATAAGTTTAGACTGAAATGTGGTTAAAAAAAAAAATAATCTGTTGGACGCGAACACGCGACTGTAAGTTTAGAATGCACGACGATTACCGCAAGACCACGTGCTCACTCCAACCATATCATCTCGGAAGTAGACAACACTTCCGCATCTAACAGTGTTGCCAGATTGTGCAGATGGCCGGACTTAAGAGATGTCAGGGGCGGTCAGTTTTTTGGCCACCTTAACTGAACGACTCGGACTTAGTCTCTGTGGCGGCCGGCTGGCGGTCAGTTTTTTTGTCTAAGACTGTACGTGAAACTCAGTTCTACGATTATGGCAATTATTAAGCCAGGGAATACAGCTGAAAAATTATGATATGTGTATAGAAATATGACAACAGACAAAAGAAAAGTGTTGCGTCATGTTTATGAACAGAGGCCTTTTGCAATGGAGAAACAATATAGTAAATTATGTGATATATCGAAATATACCACAGGTACGTAAACCTAAAAAACAAACACTTAGCCACACATACAAGGAATGTGGCCAGCGTACAAACATTATGGTGTTATGGTAAGACGTATGTGGGTGGTTTGATAATGAACTTAAGTCCGAAACCGATCGACGTTTGAATAAAAGCAAACTCCTGTGCAACTTTGACGGTTTTGCGATTTCATTTAATCATAGTAATTTGCTGTCTACTGCCATCCAGAATGCTAGAAATGAATTCTGCAGTTTCATACTTCTAGGAAGAGTACAGCTCATCCCTGTGATTTTGATGACTGAGGTCATTTTACATTTTAATTACGTTCCTAACGAATGGTTTATGATGTAATTAGTGTACTGCTGCTAACATTCATTAACATAAGTTAGTTACTTATACAGTAAAGAAATATATCCCCAGATAAGTCATCAGATTACATTTCAAGTTAAATGGTTTCCACAGTATTTACTTCTTTACTCTTACTACCTTGAGGAAAAGCTAACTTTTATCTATAGAAGATTAATAGAATGTTTTCACACAAAGACTGTGACTAAGCAGCGATTGAAAATCTATAATCAAGGCTTCAGGATAGAGTACAAACATTTATTCTATTAATTGATGGAGTTACATTTCTTTGTTTACAGGTGTTTGCCACTTCCTTACTCATTCGTTCAGCTCTCTGAGAACATTACTATTTGTTATTTAGCTAATGTAGATAACATTACTGTTTCCAGAATGAGTTTTTCACTCTGAAACAGGGTGTGCGCTGATATGAAACTTCCTGGCGGATTAAAACTGTGTGCCGGATCGAGACTCGAACTCAGGATCTTTGCCTTTCGGGGGCAAGAGCTTCTGTAAAATTTGGAAGGTAGGAGACGAGGTACTGGCAGAAGTAAAGCTGTGATGATCCGTGAGTCGTGCTTGGGTAGCTCAGATGGTAGAGCACTTGCCCGCAAAAGGCAAAGGTCCCGAGTTCGAGTCTCGGTCCCGCACACAGTTTTAATCTGCCAGGAAGTTTTAACATTACTGTTTCTTTTATGACACAGCACCTGCTTTGTGACATACTTTTTTCACAAAATTCTTACGCACCTGCACACTTGACCATCAATTACGTTCCATTTTCTATCAAGGTCGATTCTGTCGTTCAATCTAAAAATTCCGTACTCCTGACCAAACTGTATCTAATTACTTGTTTGGGTGGTGTTAGTTGACTCCGATCTCCTTCTTTCATAATACCTGTTAATATCTGTCTTTGTTCAGAACAAGTGCGTACCTACCGAATAACAGTAACTTGCTATTAATTTATCCTAGTTACTTATAAAATGGTGTTAATACAAACAGAGTGAAATATGACCAGACTATCTCAGACATGCATATGACGTCATTAATTTTGTAACAGTTACACTGTACTGTTAGCTTTAATTTCACCTTAAGTTTGAATGTATTGAGTGGTGCTTAGCTAAATAAAAACAGAGACCACTTCCTGATCCTGTCGTTTGCTTTTCACCTTTTAGTGGCTTGTGTGCATTTGGGCCTAGTATCTCTTAAGATCTCGATGCAAATAGTGTTCTGTGTGGCTATGGGGAGGGGGCGGGGGTGCCTAAAAAAAGGCCAGGTGTAGTTCGTTGAATTTACAGTTGCAAGAAACGCCTGATCTATGATTTCTACAACACTCACAGGGGCTTCCATTTCGCCACTGAGTGTCATTATTGCTATTTGATCCACTATTCGGTTGGTGGTTAGCGTCATTTACGTTAAAGGGTGACTGATTGTTTTCATTATAAGGTCACTGATTATTTGAGTTTTAATGACTCAAAATAAGCTGTGACTTATTTTAAGCACCAGAATACCACTGATTATTACGGTTGTGTTTATTCGAAGGACGTGCTCCACTTCTTTGATAGCTATGTTGAAACCTATCATCCGTTCTCCTCCTACTTTTTATTGTTCAAAGGAACACCACTCATGTATGCACCACCACGTGACATCTCAGAAGCCAGTGGTGGAGCAACAAAGCCAGCGCGTGCGGCCCCCAGCTGCTCTCCCATGATTGTTGCCGTACTGCTGGCACGACGGCGCGGCCTAACACACGGCATTTCGATAACTGTCATTGTTATTCATGGTTCTAACGTCTTCGTCTATTAAATCAGTTGAGTCGAACATAGACAAAAAATACTCCAAGTCTGATTCATGGAGATGTACTAGATTTTCTTTAATGTTGATTAACAATTTATTTTTTAAACTACATAATACATCTTTGTCCGATACTGGTTCATCACAGAAGCGAATTTTATACAAATATTTCTCGAAGTACAGCCTTCAGATTTCTTGTTTGACATTATAAGTCTATGGATTAAATGGTTCTTTTCGCAATCTCTCCTGATTCATTTAGACCAATATTTTGGCAAAAAGGTGTTTTCAGACTGTTCATATGTGTGACAATATTCAGCAGTTACAGTGGTCTGTAGTGTGGCTTCACCCTTCACAAAACCTGTGATATTTTGTACCTTGTGCTTGTGAGATCATTATTTGGGCAACAGATCTGTAAAAGATTTAATGAAAATGACAGGGTTCACACTTTTCCGGCATGAACATCTGAAATTGCCTGTGTTTGAGGAGACCTTACAAGTTAGAGCTACATGAGCTGGCTGTGACGTGTCATTCACAACATATTCTGTACCCTATTTAATTTCTACTCTATGTTGAAGACTCTGATAAAGGTCGGATTGTAGCCTATCGCGATTGCGGTTTATCGTATCGCGACATTGCTGCTCGCGTTGGTCGGGATCCAATGACTGTTAGCAGAATATGGAATCGGTGAGTTCAGGAGGGTAATACGAATCGCCGTACTGGATCCCAACGGCCTCGTATTACTATCAGTCGACATGACAGGCATCTTATCCGCATGGCTGTAACGGATCGTGCAGCCACGTCTCGATCCCTGAGTCAACAGATGGGGACGTTTACAAGACAACAACCATCTGCACGAACAGTTCGGCGACGTTTGTAGCAGCATGGACTATCAGCTCCGAGACCATGGCTGCGGTTACCCTTGACGCTGCATCGCAGACAGGAGCGCCTGCGGTGGTGAACTCAATGAGGAACCTGGGTGCACGAATGGCAAACCGTCAATTTTTCTGATGAATCCAGGTTCTGTTTACAGCATCATGATGGTCACATCCGTATTTGGAGACACTAAATGTTCGACTGCTGCCCTGGCCAGTACATTCTCCAGATCTCTCACTAATTGAAAACTTCTGGTCAACCGTGGTCGATCAACTGACTCGTCACAATACGCCAGTCACTACTCTTGATGAACTGTGGTATCGTGTTGAAGCTGCATGGGCATCTGTACCTGTACACGTCATCTAAGCTCTGCTTAATTCAATGCCCAGGCGTATCAAGGCCGTTATTACGCCAGAGGTGGTTGTTCTGGGTACTGATTTCTCAGGATCTATGCACCCAAATTACGTGAAAATGTAATCACATGTCAGTTCTAGTATAATATATTTATTCAATGAATACCCGTTTATCATCTGCATTTCTTCTTGGTGTAGCAATTTTAATGGCCAGTAGTGTAATCTTTCTGTAATTTTTGCATCCTGTTCCTTCAAAAATTCATTTAATTTTCTTTCATGATCTGTGGAAAGACCTTCCACTTAGGTTACAACGTGTTGAAGGGTGGATTTCAACGTTTCCTCCTCTAGTTGCAAAGTACTAACGTTTTCAGTCACCTACTCTACAGATTCAGGAATACCTCTAATGGTGGTTTTCAAGTCTGAAATCTCCTTAGTTATGGTTTCTAGATCAACTCACAGCTCGTTGGTCACCTGACTGGCAACCTTGGATTTTAACTGCTCAGTCTGATTTCTTTATCTGATTTGGGAAGTCTCCCTCTGGTACCTGATTAGATAAGCTCTCTTGCTGTTGTTTCATAAGGGCCGTACCATCAGCCACAGTCTCTAGATTTTGTAAAAATAACGTAACAGGATCTGTTGGGACACTTATAGTTTCAGGAATAATGTCATCTATTTTTTGGAGACATAATTTCATTCGTCGCAGCTACCACGTTCTTTAAATTTTCAGTGGGGAATTCGCCTTCTGGTACCGGGGTAGACGCACTCTCTGGATGTGAAGAAACCATTGTTTTGAACTGCTGTCGGGTTATTACCATACTAACGTACAATACAGTTTGTCAAATACAGCTTATCGTAACGCAGCCAACATTTGAACAGTTATAGGTGGCATTCCCGTGCAGTGTATCATCACGGATTATCAAACTTTCCTTCGTTTTGGAACAACAGCGGATCACTACGTCAAACAACACGCCTAATTATTTCCGCCATCTTGTAGCTCTTTTGAAAAACCTATAATAATTGCAGAGTTCTCAAATGACTATGCCTCCAATAAACAAATTTTACAGCCAGAAAACAGAACTAGATGGAATGAGTGGTATATTGTCTTCCCTCATACAATAGACGCTAACGACGTTGTCTTACAAGAATTTATTAATTGCATTACTTCATTCTTTTACATTGCTTCTTTTCTCTACCAATTATCAACAAATTTCCTTCCCTTTTAATTTTTATGAGCCTTTCAAAATTAATATTTACGTCTCGCTGAGTTAAGTGAAAAAGTAGCAAACTCTAATGAAATACACATATTTTGAAATCAAGTACATATACAGATTTTTAATGATTTATTTTCATAGTCCTACGAGCGGTTGCCAGTTTAACTCTGCTGGATAATTAAATTGACGATGAACCGAAAATCTTTGAACTCACAAGAAACATTATATATATCGGGAATAACTGGCTTGGTTTCTTGTTTCTTCGACCGCGTCAGCTTCGAATTTCTTAAGTGCACCAATATTGTTTACACTAGCATATCGGCCATTATAAATTCACTAACCAGGTCCTGAATAATTCAAAAATGGTTCAAATGGCTCTAAGCACTATGGGACTTAACATCTGAGGTCATCAGTCCCCTAGACTTAGAACTACCTAAACCTAACTATCCTAAGGACATCACATACATCCATGCCCGAGGCAGGTTTCTAACCTGCGACCGTAGCAGCAGCGCAGTTCCGGACTGAAGCGCCTAGAACAGCTCAGCCACAGCGGCCGGCCCTGAATAATTACAACTTATAGTGATGTCAGTGAGATAGTCGTTATGGTTGCTAAGCACGTGCATTTCGTTACAAAACATGTTAACAACATAAAAGGGTGACATTAGTATAAATGAAAGGCCATAACACAATGTCTGGACAAAAAAAAGTGCTTATTTTCACTTAAAAAAAACATCAATATACACTCCTGGAAATGGGAAAAAGAACACATTGACACCGGTGTGTCAGACCCACCATACTTGCTCCGGACACTGCGAGAGGGCTGTACAAGCAATGATCACACGCACGGCACAGCGGACACACCAGGAACCGTGGTGTTGGCCGTCGAATGGCGCTAGCTGCGCAGCATTTGTGCACCGCCGCCGTCAGTGTCAGCCAGTTTGCCGTGGCATACGGAGCTCCATCGCAGTCTTTAACACTGGTAGCATGCCGCGACAGCGTGGACGTGAACCGTATGTGCAGTTGACTGACTTTGAGCGAGGGCGTATAGTGGGCATGCGGGAGGCCGGGTGGACGTACCGCCGAATTGCTCAACACGTAGGGCGTGAGGTCTCCACAGTACATCGATGTTGTCGTCAGTGGTCGGCGGAAGGTGCACGTGCCCGTCGACCTGGGACCGGACCGCAGCGACGCACGGATGCACGCCAAGACCGTAGGATCCTACGCAGTGCCGTAGGGGACCGCACTGCCACTTCCCAGCAAATTAGGGACACTGTTGCTCCTGGGGTATCGGCGAGGACCATTCGCAACCGTCTCCATGAAGCTGGGCTACGGTCCCGCACACTGTTAGGCCGTCTTCCGCTCACGCCCCAACATCGTGCAGCCCGCCTCCAGTGGTGTCGCGACAGGCGTGAATGGAGGACGAATGGAGACGTGTCGTCTTCAGCGATGAGAGTCGCTTCTGCCTTGGTGCCAATGATGGTCGTATGCGTGTTTGGCGCCGTGCAGGTGAGCGCCACAATCAGGACTGCATACGACCGGGGCACACAGGGCCAACACCCGGCATCATGGTGTGGGAAGCGATCTCCTACACTGGCCGTACACCACTGGTGATCGTCGAGGGGACACTGAATAGTGCACGGTACATCCAAACCGTCATCGAACCCATCGTTCTACCATTCCTAGACCGGCAAGGGAACTTGCTGTTCCAACAGGACAATGCGCGTCCGCATGTATCCCGTGCCAACCAACGTGCTCTAGAAGGTGTACGTCAACTACCCTGGCCAGCAAGATCCCCGGATCTGTCCCCCATTGAGCATGTTTGGGACTGGATGAAGCGTCGTCTCACGCGGTCTGCACGTCCAGCACGAACGCTGGTCCAACTGAGGCGCCAGGTGGAAATGGCATGGCAAGCCGTTCCACAGGACTACATCCAGCATCTCTACGATCGTCTCCATGGGAGAATAGCAGCCTGCATTGCTGCGAAAGGTGGATATACACTGTACTAGTGCCGACATTGTGCATGCTCTGTTGCCAGTGTCTATGTGCCTGTGGTTCTGTCAGTGTGATCATGTGATGTATCTGACCCCAGGAATGTGTCAATAAAGTTTCCCCTTCCTGGGACAATGAATTCACGGTGTTCTTATTTCAATTTCCAGGAGTGTATGCGTCTTACGAATACAAGGCCAGAGGGGGGAAAGGTGACGAGGGAAGTGAAAGGTGAAGGATGTCAAAAAAAAGAAGATTATTGATTTTACAAAGATCATATTGTCATCACTCTATTCCTCCAAAGTTCAATTGACGTTTTTTTCATGATTTTTAGTTATTAAACCTTTAAGTTCTGTTAATAACAGAAATACAGATAACATATTCGATAATCATACTACTATATCTGTTCTAAAAATAGAAACAAATTTCATTACAAACTGTTCGACTTCAAACTGGTTTCTTATCTCCAGGATTTGATGTTATCGTGGTCGTATACATATTTTTAATGGGTCTTATCACTATGTACAGATATTAACAAGAAGAAACCATAGCTGCAGTTGGTAGGCCAGGCAGTGATAATGATAGAAATCCTGTGTATATTGTAAATAAGGACCGACGAAGATACCATTTATGTATTCCATTGCTGAGTTTATACATCCTGGAAGTTGCTATAATGGGCCTAATTTAATCTCTTTTGCGAAGAGATTACGTTTGGGGTTACACTAGCTGGTCATATTGAGTGCAGTCTTCCATACAGGACTTATTCTAGCCAGTAAATGAGACTCTTATAGGTACAGGCTCCTGCTCATCAGATAAGAGAAGGGTAAAATGTCTAGAAAAAAAGGAAGAAAGAAAGGAAGTTGACTGAAGCATATCGTATTTATAAACAAAATAGCCCTTAACTGGATATTTTCATAGATAGGCTGAAAGGTTTGGCCAACAAATCTATAATGTAACGTTTTTGGGGCTGTCAGTAGTAGCAGGACAAAGCGAGCACCACCCCACATTGCATTGTTGCCTAATTTATTGAAGATGCCGTATCTATACAGCGGCCATAGATGAGGTAATGCGGCAGTGGCGTCACGGCGAGAAGTTCAGATTTTGTCAGGAAAACAGGTCAATTGTGCTACCTCAATTATCCTAACCTCCCTCACCTCTCCTCCCCTCCCCTCAGCCATCTGAAAATTGGCGGGAATAGGACTTAGTCTGTGCTGGGCTGCCATATAGGATGGACATAAATCTTTATTTTGTACGCATTATTTATTTAAGCAATTTGAGTTGTGATATAGCTCCATCCAGCATGTTCAACATGATGTCTGGAGTCTGAGTGACGTAGTTCAGCACTGCCACCAAAAGGCGCTGGTGGCCCCCCCCTTCCCTCTTCCGTGACGTAATCCAAGATGGTGGTCTGGCCGAAAACGGCAGGAAAAGAACGCAGTCTGTGCCTAGCTGCTGGACTGGGAGGACAGACATAATTCTTTATTGCGTTCAACGGATGAGATGCCTGCACTGGAGAAGCAGGCATTTAATGGGTATATCTGTTGTAACCATGTAGCTGAGGACTGTTCCTATAGCAACGATATTTAGTGAAGATGAATACATTTCATGAAATAATGAAAATGCTGCTCGATGGGGCTGAGTTACATTTCTCAACTCATACTGATTAATGTGTGTCCTGTAACTGTAGATCATTTGATAAAAGTCCAGTCAGTCTTTCGAAGCACAAAGGCAAGATGTTCACTCCACTGTATGCACTCCGCTGGAAGAGAGGCCATGTGCCGGGCTCACAGCGTACCACGTGGTAGCTGCAGGAGCAGCCACGTACTTCCAGTCACGTTGGAAATACCCGCAGCATTCCTCCCTCCCATCCTGGGTGCACAGATACCCTTTGTCGTTGAACACGAATTGCTTCGATAGTAATTACATCTGGTGTCCAAGCAATGAGCGGAATATTGTCCCATACGTAACTTGAAGTTGTCAGAGGAACTAAATGTACCACTGCACAAAGAGAAAGAGAGAGGGAGAGAGAGAGAGAGAGAGAGAGAGAGAGAGAGAGAGAGAGAGAGAGAGAGCTTTGCAGCTGACGCAAGAATATGTAAACAACGACACGTTTTATTCCGAGGAATACCACCATCACCACACTTGAACATGGACACTAAAAATAAGATCGTTACACAACTGTGAAACCATCTCTGAAACACTTCGCGCGTTTGTGGGAAATACGTTAAATACCTTCTCTTTGAGCACGAACTGCTTCAGTAGTTACTGAATACAATTGAATATCTCTCTAAATACACTTTCAAAAAAGATCGCTACACAGTAGTTTACGTTAGTTTTACGATATACAGCGCCGCACTCGAACATGGACTCCAAAAAGACAACTGCACACTTGTGAAACCTCCCTGAGACACTTCTCGTGCTTTTGCGGGAAGCTGCAATATTTGATTTTACGTGGAAGAATGATGATATTTGGAAGTCGAAATAAATATCTTTGTCACTCAAAACTTCTCGAGTTTTAGCTGCTTGTTTGAAGGCACTGCCAGATAGAGAAAACATTCTGCATCCTACAGCTGCTGTGGTGTTCATTACTTTTCTGAAACCGTGAGTGGGCTTAGTTTACCTTTACTGCTGATGGAATCTTGGGCGTTATTTTTCTCACTTTTCGAAGAACACTGGTGTCAAAGCACAGATGGGAAAATCAGAACAAGCACACACACTTATTCGAACCACTGTCCTACAGACGAGAAAAGTGGCTGGAATATTTTCGATGAATTTTCGATGTCCTACAGCTGCTGGTCTTGATATTCTCTAAAACCACGCTGATGAGTTAAGGCAGTATCCAGAATGACCAAACCAGAGGAGGATGGTCTGCTTGGACCTGTTTCTGAGCACTCGAACAAAGAAGGCATCACGTGACTCTCAGACGTCACAGACCTTTCTGTAGATAACTTGCCTCCATCTTGCTCGAACCAGTCTGTAGAGAATCCTATGCTCTACACAAAGCATGTCTTGTCATTCTCTGACGTCAGGGAACTTCTTATGAATGGAGCATTCTGATTGGTTTTTGCTGAATTTACCCAGCAAACAGTTGCTGCTGCCGGTAGGGAGCACTGTCTGCCACTTCCTGTAGACATTCAGCGGCAAAACTACTTCGTACAGATCGACAAAAAACATACAGTAGTCGTATTGCACTCACAGTTAAACCCAGCAAAAGCGGTCTACAGATCATGTAGTATGGAAAATATCACCAAAGACACTTCTGCAATTACACTGCTCTGCTACTGTCAAGCAAGGCTTGAATTTTTCAGCGTATAACCCCTCTCCAACCAGGCTAAATAATACTACACAATATTGAGCGAAAATACGCTATACAAGCTTCATAAATCCGGATATGGCATTGCCTCTAAATGAAGTGGTTTTCCACAAAAATATCGCGAAACTGAATGTACACTGAAGAGCCAAATAAACTGATACGCCTGCCTAATATCATTCAGGGCCCCCGCGAGCACGCAGAAGTGCCACAGCACGAGGTGGCTAAGGCTCGACTAACGTCTGAAGTAGTGCTGGAGGGAAATGACACCATGAATCCTGCATGGCTGACCATAAATCCGTAAGAGTACGAGGGCGTGGCGATCTCTTCTGAACAGCACATTGCAAGGCATCCCAGATATGCTCAATATGGTTGACGTCTGGGGAGTTTTATGGCCAGCGGAAGTGTTTAAACTCAGAAGAGTGTTCCTGAAGCCACTCTGTAGCAATTCTGAACGTGTGAAGTGTCGCATTGTCATGCTGTAATTGGCCTAGTTCGTCGGAATGCACAATTATCTTGAATGCATGCAGGTGGTCAGATATGATGCTTACGTATGTGTCACCTTTCAGAGCCGTATCTACACATATAAGAGGTCCCATGGAACTGCAACTGATCACGTCCCACACCATTACAGAGCCTCCACCAACTTGAACAGTCCCCTGCTGACATGCAGGGTCCATGGATTCATGATGTTGTCTCCATACCTGTATACGTCCATCCCCTCGATACAATCTGAAACGAGACTCGTCTGACCAGGCAACATGTTTCCTGTCATCAAGAGTCCAGTGTCGGTGTTGACGAGCCCAGGAGAAGTGTAAAGCTTCGTGTCGTGCAGTCATCAAGGGTACACATGTGGGCCTTTGGCTCCAAAAGCCTGTCTCGATGTTGTTTCGTTGAATGGTTCGCATCTGGCACTTGTTGGTGGCCCAGCATTGAAATCTGGAGCAATTTGCAAAAGCATTGCACTTCCGTCATGTTAAATGATTCTGTACACCTACATCGCTAACGTCGATTTGCAGTAGGGTTTTGGAGCATGTACTGCATTCGAACATTATGAAGTACCTCGAAGAAAATGATTTATTGACAGATAGCACAGTTTCAGAAAATATTGTTCTTGTGAAACACAACTAGCTCTTTATACTCATGAAGCAATAAGTGCTATCGACAGGGGATGTCAAATTGATTACATATTTTAAGATTTCCAGAAGGCTTTCGACACCGTTCCTCACAAGCGTCTTCTAACCAAACTGCGTGCCTACGGAGTATCGCCTCAGTTATGCGACTGGATTCGTGATTTCCTGTCAGAAAGGTCACAGTTCGTAGTAATAGACGGAAAGTTATCGAGTATAACAGAAGTAATATCCGGCGTTCCCCAAGTAAGTGTTATAGGCCCTCTATTGTCCCTGATCTATATTAACGACATAGCAGACAATCTGAGTAGCCGTCTCAGATTGTTTGCAGATGATGCTGTCATTTACCGTCTTGTAAAGTCATCAGATGATCAAAATGACTTGCAAAATGATTTAGATAAGATATCTCTATGGTGCGAAAAGTGGCAATTGACCCTGAATAAGGAAAAGTGTGAAGTTATTCACATGAGTACTAAAAGAAATCAGCTAAATTTCGATTACACGATAGGTCACACAAATCTGAAGGCTGTAAATTCAACTAAATACTTAGGGAATACAATTAAAAATAACCTAAATTGGAACGATCACATAGGTAATATTGTGGGTAGAACAAACCAAAGACTGCGATTCATTGGCAGAACACTTAGAAGGTGCAACAGGTCTACTAAAGAGACTGCTTACACCACGCTTTTCCACCCTATTCTGGAGTATTGTTGTGCGGTGTGGGATCCGCATCAGGTGGGACTGACGGATGACATCGAAAAAGTACAAAGAAGGGGAGCTCGTTTTGTATAATCGCGAAATAGGGGAGATAGTGTCACAGACATGATACGTGAATTGGAGTCGCAATCATTTAAACAAAGGCGTTTTTCGTTGCGACGGGATTTTCTCATGAAATTTCAATCACCAGTTTTCTCCTCCGATTGCGGAAACATTCTGTTGGCACCCACCTACATGGGGAGAAACGATCATCACGATAAAATAAGAGAAATCAGGTCTCGCACAGAAAAATTTAAGTGCTCGTTTTTCCCGCGTGCCGTTCCAGAGTGGAACGGTAGAGAGACAGCTTGAAGATGGTTCATTGAACCCTCTGCCAGGCACTTTATTGTGAATAGCAGAGTAATCACGTAGATGTAGATGTAGATGAAATGATCCTCAGTTCATTGCTACCTGGGAGATGCTGTGTCCCATCGCTCATGAGCCAACTATAACACCACGCTCAAACTCACTTAAATCTTGATATCCTACCATTATAGCAGTGGTAACTGATCAAAAAACTGCACCAGGCCCTTGTTATTTTATATGAGCGTTGCCGACCACAGCGCCGTATTCTGCCTGTTTACATATCTCTACATCTGAATACCCATGCCTATACTAGTTTCTTTGGCGCTTCGGTGTAGATGTTGATAGCTGCAGTTTGTATTAACAAACCGAAAGCTCAGTTACATGTCGCTGGCAGTGTAAGCTCGTAATAAAATCTCTGAATTTAGAAAGTGATTAGGCTAAGGAATGTGGTACGAAGCCAGTATTTGCAATTCCTTCATGCCACAGCTAGATATTTCTCCAGTATTTGTAACATATTCTATCTTCGTGTCATGTCATAGGATATATCCACTGGGTTATAGGTGAGTGAGAATGATGGCAGGTTGAAATGACCGTGTAAAATAGTGTGCTACACTATGAATCAATTTTTTAAAAATGCAGTGCTAGACTGTGGCAATAAGAAATACTCAAAATGCTGTGACCATCACATTGGCTTTCATATCTATAGTGTTATGCTTTCTGGTAGAAATGCTGTCTGCGATTTGGAATAAAGTCTTCCCATTCAACTACATACCTACGTCGGAGCCTATGGAGATGTCTCTTAGATTAGAAATGGTTCAAATGGCTCTGAGCACTGTGGGACTTAACTTCTGAGGTCATTAGTCCCCTATAGTTTAGAACTACTTAAATCTAACTAACCTGAGGACATCACACACATCCACGCCCGAGGCAGGATTCGAACCTACAAACGTAGCGGTCGCGCGGTTCCAGACTGTAGCGTCTAGAACCGCTCGGTCACCCCGGCCGGCCTTAGATTAAAGGCAGTCACATTTATGGCACTCTCATACCTCAGAGCGCGTCACCTTTTTGAATCTATTTGCTACAGTAAAACTCCAACGTGCCTCTTGTATCGTGTAACTGTTCCTCAGCCTTTGCAGCTTTGTGCATGTGATCTTTCCAATGTAATTTGATACTGAGTAGAGCACTATATCTAAAACCTTCTGCAACCTCTGGAGAAACAGGGTGAGCTGAATTAATGTGACAGGACTGTGTGTCAGCGAGAGCTATATCTAATTGCTTCTGCAGCCCGTGGAGAAGCAGGGTGAGCTGTATTAATATGATAGGACCATGTTTTGACCACCCAGTGAATTGGTTCAAATGGTTCTGAGCACTATGGGACTTAGCTTCTGAGGTCATCAGTCCCCTAGAACTTAGAACTATTTAAACCTAACTAACCTAAGGACGTCACACACATCCATGCCCGAGGCAGGATTCGAACCTGCGACCGTAGCGCTCGCGCGGTTCCAGACTGCAGCGCCTAGAGCCGCTCGGCCACTCCGCTACCCAGTGAAAAATGGGAACATGTTGTCATAGCTCTGCCAAATATATATATATATATATATATATATATATATATATATATATGTATATATGCGTGTGTGTGTGTGTGTGTGTGTGTGTGTGTGTATGTGTGTGTGTGTGTGTGAGAGAGAGAGAGAGAGAGAGAGAGAGAGAGAGAGAGAGTGTCTGTGTATCGAAAATAAATAGTATTTGTGTGATTTGTGTGCTGGTGTCAAGCATATGTGGCGATGTGGCGATCCTATTGAATATAGAGTTATTGAACCACTCAGTGATCGAAGTCGCCTGGACAGACCAGTGTAAAGTTTCATCCCCCATACTATAGGGGGACCATATCCCACAGGCTATCAGTCACAAGAGAGCTTCCCTGTTTTCTTGATTGATACATTGATTTTTCTGATACTGTAAACATACTAGCAGTGTATATCTACAGCTTTGTACACCGCCATACGTTTTGTTTTTTCCACAACGACTTTGGGATCTGAGTCAGGTTGTAAACTGACATTAATATGTTTTGATCCATTGGCTCTCACAGAAAACTGGACATTGCATAGTGTAAAATCATGTTGCTGCTGCTTCCACAACACACACACTGGATGATTGAAATAAAAGACACTGAGAATATAAGAAGACTGGAAGAGATTTGCGGCATTGTGGAGTGTTTCCAAATACACTCCTGCAAATTGAAATAAGAACACCGTGAATTCATTGTCCCAGGAAGGGGAAACTTTATTGACACATTCCTGGGGTCAGATACATCACATGATCACACTGACAGAACCACAGGCACATAGACACAGGCAACAGAGCATGCACAATGTCGGCACTAGTACAGTGTATATCCACCTTTCGCAGCAATGCAGGCTGCTATTCTCCCATGGAGACGATCGTAGAGATGCTGGACGTAGTCCTGTGGAACGGCTTGCCATGCCATTTCCACCTGGTGCCTCAGTTGGACCAGCGTTCGTGCTGGACGTGCAGACCGCGTGAGACGACGCTTCATCCAGTCCCAAACATGCTCAATGGGGGACAGATCCGGAGATCTTGCTGGCCAGGGTAGTTGACTTACACCTTCTAGAGCACGTTGGGTGGCACGGGATATATGCGGACGCGCATTGTCCTGTTGGAACAGCAAGTTCCCTTGCCGGTCTAGGAATGGTAGAACGATGGGTTCGATGACGGTTTGGATGTACCGTGCACTATTCAGTGTCCCCTCGACGATCACCAGTGGTGTACGGCCAGTGTAGGAGATCGCTCCCCACACCATGATGCCGGGTGTTGGCCCTGTGTGCCTCGGTCGTATGCAGTCCAGATTGTGGCGCTCACCTGCACGGCGCCAAACACGCATACGACCATCATTGGCACCAAGGCAGAAGCGACTCTCATCGCTGAAGACGACACGTCTCCATTCGTCCCTCCATTCACGCCTGTCGCGACACCACTGGAGGCGGGCTGCACGATGTTGGGGGGTGAGCGGAAGACGGCCTAACGGTGTGCGGGACCGTAGCCCAGCTTCATGGAGACAGTAGCGAATGGTCCTCGCCGATACCCCAGGAGCAACAGTGTCCCTAATTTGCTGGGAAGTGGCGGTGCGGTCCCCTACGGCACTGCGTAGGATCCTACGGTCTTGGCGTGCATCCGTGCGTCGCTGCGGTCCGGTCCCAGGTCGACGGGCACGTGCACCTTCCGCCGACCACTGGCGACAACATCGATGTACTGTGGAGACCTCACGCCCCACGTGTTGAGCAATTCGGCGGTACGTCCACCCGGCCTCCCGCATGCCCACTATACGCCCTCGCTCAAAGTCCGTCAACTGCACATACGGTTCACGTCCACGCTGTCGCGGCATGCTACCAGTGTTAAAGACTGCGATGGAGCTCCGTATGCCACGGCAAACTGGCTGACACTGACGGCGGCGGTGCACAAATGCTGCGCAGCTAGCGCCATTCGACGGCCAACACCGCGGTTCCTGGTGTGTCCGCTGTGCCGTGCGTGTGATCATTGCTTGTACAGCCCTCTCGCAGTGTCCGGAGCAAGTATGGTGGGTCTGACACACCGGTGTCAATGTGTTCTTTTTTACATTTCCAGGAGTGTAGTATCCAAAGGTGCTTGATGACCTCTACACGTACACTTATCTCTCACAGTGACAGGGTAGCAGACGGCTTGGTGTTCTGTTTTGACTGATTCCTCATATTGCAGTCATATGCGTGAACACTGTTGCGGTGCTAGCCGTCCCCAGAAGGTTTGCCCCCCAGAAGGTTTCTTCATCTCAAAGTAGTGATGTCAGACAGTCATTACGTGGTAGTCAACAACGTACCAGTGACCAGATGAGATGGAAAACATACCATCGATGTACCGTAACAAGCATCAAAATTGATAGTGTGATCAATTTTAGAAATTTTACCAGTTTTTCTGTGATTTCAGTGCTGATCAATGACGTGGCAACATGCATTCCAATTTTTGTACCACCACTAAGACTGCCACTCCTCTACTTTGTGAGTACCGTATACTAGATTGCAAATGTAGACACATGACCGTGCAGTATGTCCATTCATTGTTAATTCTCAAACACATACATCGAAGTATATCAGCCAGCGATCTGCACATTCCTAAAACTTTGATCATACCATGTAATTTACGATTATGACTGCCCATCTTTCCATATGCGCATGGGGGTCACAGAGCATTCTCGCATTCTTAGGATAAAGTTAGAGACTGAAGGATCTTCTCACATTGTCTCTGACGAATCCTCCCTGCAACAATGCCACCGATTTAACCTCCAGCCCACCAAAAGTAGACCACTACATTCCACGTCTCGTGAAGGAACAGAACGAGCCGAGTCCGTAACTGCTGCTCTGCACCAACCTCACTCAGAGCACCCATCCAAGTGCACAAACTCTCTCCAGATGCGCACATGTCGAGGAGGTTAAAACCCAGTATGTGTGTGTAGTGGATATGAAAGCATTGTGATGATATAATAGACGCCTAAGAAGAAGTATGTTGTTTTTATGCATGATGGAGCTCCAGACGGATGGAGTTTGAAGCAGTTCATGCGAATCAGCTGTGCTATCATTTATAAAGAATAGTTCTAGTGTCTGAGGTCAGTACTAAAAAGGTATTGGCAAGAGAGAACATAAACAAATACACCCCTGAGGCTACACTGTTCTGCACTTAAAACACGTTATAATGTTAGAGCGGGGTAGTTCCAATCTATTAGTCGTGTGGAATGCAACGCTGTTAACATTCTAATGTAAGAAATATACAGGGTGTTTAAAAAGAATATACTTACTTCGAATGCATATATTTATTAAACTTTAAGACATACGAATATGAAACTTTACACACATATTTACGAACCTCTCAAACTGAGATTACAGATTTTCAATATGTCCTCCACCAGCGACACGAGCAATATCACATCGGTACTCAAATTCCTCCCATACTGGGGCAAGCATGTCCTTCGTCACTTATATTATGCCAGCACGGATCCGGTTCTTCAACTCTTCCAGGTTCTGTGGGAGAGATGGTACATAACGTTGTCTTTAACGAAACCCCACAGGATGAAGTCAGATGGTGTCAAATCCGGTGATGGTACATAACGTTGTCTTTAACGAAACCCCACAGTATGAAGTCAGATGGTGTCAAATCCGGTGACCGTGGAGCCCAGTTGAGACATGCTAAGTCGCCAGCTCCTTGACGACCAATCCACTGGTTCTGCAGAGTTTCATTTAAAACATACGACGGTTACCAAGCAAAAGAGAAGAGAACTGACATCTAGTGGCTATTAATATACACTAGACTTTGTATTAGTTTCTCCAATAGCCGAACTGAGGCGCAGCGATCGATAGTTTGGACAAAATAATTCTTTTTAATACGTATATTCTTTTTGAAACAATCTGTATTTCCAGCGAGTGACATACATTTTCCTTGCAAGTTTCTCGATGATAAACAAAGGTGACAAACTGTAAAATGAGAAAACTACTACCTTGCACACTAAAGAAAACATCGATTCTTTGTGATACATGTACCATATAGACTTCCAGAGATGTATAGCGCCCACTGTTCAAATCCGATCACGGTTCAGAAATTATCAAAAATGGTTCAAATGGCTCTGAGCACTATGGGACTCAACTGCTGAGGTCATTAGTCCCCTAGAACTTAGAACTAGTTAAACCTAACTAACCTAAGGACATCACAAACATCCATGCCCGAGGCAGGATTCGAACCTGCGACCGTAGCGGTCTTGCGGTTCCAAACTGCAGCGCCTTTAACCGCACGGCCACTTCGGCCGGCTCAGAAATTATACTACGCTCGCAGCAGTCCTATAAAATCATCGATAGTAACGGAGGATGCCTCTTACAAGGAAAGAGACAAAAGCATTGCAGCAGTGTTTGAGATTTGCAATTACACGCCATGCCGCCTCTAACTCCGTAAACAGGACATCTGTCAAGCAGATGTATATATGGGTATTGCGTTACCTCGCAAACACCTGTCTCTAAATTAAAATCACCGTAGTTATGAAACTGAAGATTCGATTTTATGCCCAAGATGCAACAGAGGAATGGAGTACGTTACATGAATCTTCGTTCTTCTAGATGAAAGTACCGAAGCAAGACGGACATGTTTCGTAACCATCACACATGAGATGGAAGTCCTCTGATGACTGAGAGGTTCGCTGTTGGCGACCGCAATTAGATAGTGCTCTAAGTCTCACACAGAACACACATTTACATACTACTTAAACGCAGGTTGTGCCACACAACTGGTGCACCCAGCAAAACAACGAAAAAGCGGTTAGTGACCTGCAGCAGCATCTCCCTCTCTCTCTCTAGAATCATCAGTCTACCACGAAATCATACGTTGTTACAGATCCATCTCAACCGATCACTCCACCCACTTTCTGTCATCCTTTAAAGCAGATGCAAGTTAATTTAGACGCAGATGGTTCTCTTCTTTCCAGGAAAGCATCAAAGACCGCAGTCAACTCAAGTGTATCATTATTATCTCAATAGACTTACAGTAGAATGTTGCCGTACAGCAACTCTTTGTTAGCTGACACCACAAGGTTATGATTTATCGGAGAATACAGAGAAGCACATTGTAAATGCTGTTTGTTATGGTTAAAAAGACCTAATCAGTCCTGCACAGAGTCAAACACGCGATTCATTCCGTAGTTGTATTTTGCAATCCCACAGCTGGTAATACAACACATCTTATCCTACGACGACTCTCGCTCTGTGTACGGTTTACTCTTTTGTGTCAGGAGTGGACGTAAGCTACGTAATACAGGGCTGTTCATGAGTAACTCTGGGGTTTCGGAAGACAGCTGTGTGAAAACCGCAAGACATACAGGAAAGAGACACTGTTAGCGCATACAGCATCTCTCCAAGTTTTGAATTCACATTGCGGTCCTCAATACGGGCGACAATTGTGACGTCGTAAACTCCAGTACAAAAGTCAAACTGTTGTAATGTATTACGTCACAACACTTTGAGCGAAGCAGATGCTTTTGCTGCGTAGTAACAGTGACGAGCTAAGAGAGAGGGAGATGGGGAGAGAAAGAGAGAGACAGTGACACACCATTCTGCCTACCCAGCCTCGAGAAAAAACGCAGAGCACCTTGAGAGTGTACTCGTGACAGACAAAGGAGCTACTCTACTGTGTAATAAAAAACATGAAACTTGTTGGAATTTTGTAAATTGTTCATCGAATAGAGTAGAATGATGTATGTTTAAGAAGGGTATCTGCATCACGTTATGATCTACTGTTAAATTTCCGAGACTGTCCATTCCCAGAAGAGTCAACCAATATATTGCTTCATCTTATGTATATCCTCCCGTGAACCATAGACCTTGCCGTTGGTGGGGAGGCTTGCGTACCTCAGCGATACAGATAGCCGTACCGTAGGTGCAACCACAACGGAGGGGTATCTGTTGAGAGGCCAGACAAACGTATGGTTCCTGAAGAGGGGCAGCAGCCTTTTCGGTAGTTGCAGGGGCAACAGTCTGGATGATTCACTGATCTGGCTTTGCAACACCAACCAAAACGGCCTTGCTGTGCTGGTACTGCGAACGGCTGAAAGCAAGGGGATACTATGGCCGTAATTTTTCCCGAGGGCATGCATCCCTAATGTATGGATAAATGATGATGGCGTCCTCTTGAGTAAAACATTCCGGAGGTAAAATAGTCCCTTATTCGGATCTCCGGGTGGGGACTACTCAGGAGGACGTTGTTATCAGGAGAAAGAAAACTGGCGTTCTATGTATCGGAGCGTGGAATGTCAGATCCTTTAATCGGGCAGATAGGTTAGAAAATTTAAAAAGGGAAATGGATAGGTTAAAGTTGGATATAGTAGGAATTAGTGAAGTTCGGTGGCAGGAGGAACAAGACTTTTGGTCAGGTGAATACAGGGTTATAAATACAAAATCAAATAGGGGTAATGCAGGAGTAGGTTTAATAATGAATAAAACAATAGGAATACGGGTAAGCTTCTACAAACAGCACAGTGAGCGCATTGTTATGGCCAAGATAGACACGAAGCCCACGCCTACGACAGTAGTACAAGTCTATATGCCAACTAGCTCTGCAGATGATGAAGAAATTAATGAAATGTATGATGAAATAAAAGAAATTATTCAGATAGTGAAGGGAGACGAAAATTTAATAGTCATGGGTGACTGGAATTCGGTAGTAGGAAAAGGGAGGGAAGGAAACGTAGTAGGTGAATATGGATTGGGGGTAAGAAATGAAAGACAAAGCCGCCTGGCGAAATTTTGCACAGAGCACAACTTCATCATAGCTAACACTTGGTTCAAGAATCATAAAAGAAGGTTGTATACATGGAAGAAGCCTGGAGATACTAAAAGGTATCAGATAGATTATATAGTGGTAAGACAGAGATTTAGGAACCAGGTTTTAAATTGTAAGACATTTCCAGGGGCAGATGTGGACTCTGACCACAATCTATTGGTTATGAACGGTAGATTAAAACTGAAAAAACTGCAAAAAGGTGGGAATTTAAGGAGATGGGACCTGGATAACTGACAAAACCAGAGGTTGTACAGAGTTTCAGGGAGAGCATAAGGGAACAATTGACAAGAATTGGGGAAAGAAATTCAGTAGAAGAAGAATGGGTAGCTTTGAGGAATGAAGTAGTGAAGGCAGCAGAGGATCAAGTAGGTAAAAATACGAGGGCTAGTAGAAATCCTTGGTTGATAGAAGAAATATTGAATTCAATTGACGAAAAGAGAAAATACAAAAATGCAGTAAATGAATCAGGCAAAAAGAAATACAAACGTCTCAAAAATGAGATCGACAGGAAGTGCAAAATGGCTAAGCAGGCATGGCTAGAGGACAAATGTAAGGATGTAGAGGCTTATCTCACTAGGGGTAAGAGAGATACTGCCTACAGGAAAATTAAAGAGACCTTTGGAGAAAAGTGAACGACTTGTACGAATATCAAGAGCTCGGATGGGAACCCAGTGCTAAGCAAAGAAAGGGAAAGCAGAAAGGTGGAAGGAGTATATAGAGGGTCTATATAAGGGCCATGTACTTGAGGGCAATGTTATAGAAATGGAAGAGGATGTAGATGAAGATGAAATGGGAGGTATGATACTGCGTGAAGAGTTTGATAGAGCACTGAAAGATCTGAGTCGAAACAAGGCCCCGGGAGTAGACAACATTCCATTAGAACTACTGACAGCCATAGGAGAGCCAGTTCTGACAAAACTCTACCATCTGGTGAGCAAGATGTATGAGACAGGCGAAATACCCTCAGACTTCAAGAAGAATATAATAATTCCAATCCCAAAGATAGTAGCCGTTGACAGATGTGAAAATTACCGAACTATCAGTTTAATAAGTCACGCCTGCAAAATACTAACGCGAATTCTTTACAGACGAATGGAAAAACTGGTAGAAGCCGACCTTGGGGAAGATCAGTTTGGATTCCGTAGAAATATGGGAACACATGAGGCAATACTGACCCTACGACTTATTTTAGAAGCTAGACTAAGAAAAGGCAAACCTACGTTTCTAGCATTTGTAGACTTAGAGAAAGCTTTTGACAATGTTGACTGGAATACTCTCTTTCATGTTCTTAAGGTGGCAGGGGTAAAATACAGGGAGCGAAAGGCTATTTACAATTTGTACAGAAACCAGATGGCAGTTATAAGAGTCGAGGGGCATGAAAGGGAGGCAGTGGTTGGGAAGGGAGTGAGGCAGGGTTGTAGCCTCTCCCCGATGTTATTCAAGGAAAGGAGGATATAAGATGAACATCAACAAAAGCAAAACGAGGATAATGGAATGTAGTCGAATTAAGTCGGGTGATGCTGAGGGAATTAGATTAGAAAATGAGACACTTAAAGTAGTAAAGGAGTTTTGCTATTTGGGGAGCAAAATAATTGATGATGGTCGAAGTAGAGAGGATATAAAATGTAGACTGGCAATGGCAAGGAAAGCGTTTCTGAAGAAGAGAAATTTGGTCACATCGAGTATAGGTTTGAATGTCCGGAAGTCGTTTCTGAAAGTATATGTATGGTGTGTAGCCATGTAAGGAAGTGAAACATGGACGATAACTAGTTTGGACAAGAAGAGAATAGAAGCTATCGAAATGTTGTGCTACAGAAGAATTCTGAAGATTAGATGGGTAGATCACGTAACTAATGAAGAGGTACTGAATAGGATTGGGGAGAAGAGGAGTTTGTAGCACAACTTGACTAGAAGAAGAGATCGGTTGGTAGGACATGTTCTGAGGCATCAAGGGATCACCAATTTAGTATTGGAGACCAGCGTGGAGGGTAAAAATCGCAGAGGGAGACCAAGAGATGAATACACTAATCATATTCAGAGGGATGTAGGCTGCAGTACGTACTGGGAGATGAAGAAGCTTGCACAGGATAGAGTAGCGTGGAGAGCTGCATCAAGCCAGTCTCAGGACTGAAGACCACAACAACAACTTATGTATATCTTGCGAAAACTCCAAAACAAGAGACTTAGCTGAAGCTTTGAGAGCAGATGTGTTTTGACGTAAATATGAGCTGTGGAAAATTTGGTAAAATTATCTTCAATAATTTTCGAGATTTGTGAAATTTGATCGTAAAAAAAACAGAAAACTTTGTAGTTTATCGTATAGATTAAAGAAATCTAGAGCATAGAAAATACAGCGCTTTATTTAATACGATAATTAATGACGATGTACGAAATAACTGTGCTGTTACTGGATTTTTTAAGTATATAGCAATAATAAAAGAGACCAGAGATTAGAGCCCACTCACGATTCCACTGAAATAATCGTAACACTGATAATTAAGAAGCCATAAAAGTAAATTAAAGATATGTTTCTGACATAGATTTACAACAGGAAAGAGTACAGAGGCGATACGATCGCAGTTAAGTAAGTTACTAACGACTCATTACGAAAGAGGGTGTGTCTTCTGAGCACCAAGGCAACTGCGTTAGCATTTTAAAGGCGAATGTTCCATTTAACGGCCCGCTCCGACTGACACCGAGAATATATGGAGACTCCCGAATCTGTTTTGTTGTTGATTCTCTCAAGGGCTTTCGCAAGCATTGTGTGTCGCCGTTAGTGTCGAGCTCAGTAAGATCGTGTATTCTGATGTAGTCTGCAACCTGGAATGCGAGCGAATCGGATGGCTATTATGGACATCGAAAACTAAGTTCGCGCGTTTATGGAACTGGCAGAAGTGAACTTTCGCATATTTGGAAAGTGTCTTTCCTTTCAGTCCATCGTGTTGCACATTGAAGCACCAAAGAAACTGGTATAGGCGTGCGTATTCAAATACAGAGATACGTAAACAGGCAGAATACGGCGCTGCAGTCGGCAAAGCCTATATAAGACAAGTGTCTCTCGCTGTTGTAAGATTGGTTACTGCTGCTACAGTGGCAGGTTCTCAAGATTTTAGTGAGTCTGAACGTGGTGTTATAGTAGGCGCACGAGCGATGGGATACAGCATCTCAGAGGTAGCGATGCAGTGGGGATTTTCCCGAACAACTACTTCACGAGTGTACCGCGAATATTAGGAATCCGGTAAAACATCGAACCTCCGGCATCGCTACGGCCGGAGAGAGATCCTGAAAGAACGGGGCCAAAGACGACTGAAGACAATCGTTCAACGTGACTGAAGTGCAACCTTACTGCAAATTTCTGCAGACTTCAGTGCTAGGCTATCAACAAGTGTCAGCGTGCGAAACATTCAATGAATAATCATCGATATGGGCTTTCGGAGCCGAAGGCCCTCTCGTGTACCCTTGATGACCACACGACACCAAGTTTTACGCCTCACCTGGGCGCAGCAACACCGACATTGGACTGTTGATTACTGGAAACATGTTGCCTAGTAGTACGAGTCTCGTTTCAAATCGTGTCGATCAGATGGATGTGTACGGGTATGGAGACAACTTCATAGCTCCATGGACCCTGCGTGTCAGCAGGGGACTGTTCAAGCTGGGGGAGGCTCTGTAATGGTGTGGGACGTGTGCTGTTGAAGTGATATGGGACCCCTGATACGTCTAGATACGACCCTGACAGGTGACACACATAAGTATTCCGTCTGATCACCTGCATTTGTTCGTGTCCATTGTGCATTCCGACGGACTTGGGAAATTCTAGCAGAACAGTAAGACACCCCACTCATCCAGAATTGCTACAGATGGCTCCAGGAACGCTATTCCGAGTTTAAACACTTCCGCTGACTACCACACTCCCCAGACATGTACATTATTAAGCATATCTGGAACATCTTGCAACGCTCTGTTCAGAAGAGATCTCCACCCCGTCATACTCTTACGGATTTATGGACAGCCTTGCAGGATTCATGGGTTCAGTTCCGTCTAGCACTACTTCAGACACCAGTCGAGTCCATGCCACGTCGAGTTGACGCACTTCTGCGTGCGGTAGTGGTCCAACACGATATGAAGCAGGTGTACCAGTTTCTTCGTCTCTGTGGATATTCACGTTGTAAGTAGATAATTAATTTACGGGTTTAAAGCGAGCAATAAACTGTATTTTAAAATTTTAGGACTGTTTGTTTCAGATTTGTAACTGACATAAAATAGGATGATGAGGAAATTTAGATCGTCAAAGTAATTAACAAGCTCGTCACGTATTGAGTTAACAACCATATCTAATGAAGTGACCAAATAATAAGATCGATTACGGGTTAACATTTTCCATTTCCGTCAGCCATTGTTCCTTTATTATTAGTTAGTTATCAGACCGAGATTTTAGTTTCGCGCTGAAATACTGATATGTCATATATGGACCAAAATAGCGCTGCAGCAGGAAGATGATTCAGTTATTGTGAAGGTGACTGGCCCACGAGAGAAGTTTGCGAAAAAAATCTTCCGTGTTTTCGAGCCGCGTCCATTCAAATTGACACGGTTTGAAACCCGAGAAAATTTTATTCAGACATTCTGCAGCGATAGACTCCGAGTATATAGAATACTTTTTGCCTGTCACGGAATAAAGTTATAGGAGAACTTGGAGCAGAAGCGGTCTAAGGCGCTGCAGTCATGGACCGTGCGGCTGGTCCCGGCAGAGGTTCGAGTCCTCCCTCGGGCATGGGTGTGTGTGTTTGTCCTTAGGATAATTTAGGTGAAGTAGTGTGTAAGCTTAGGGACTGATGACCTAGGCAGTTAAGTCCCACACACATTTGGAGCAGAACTCAGAGCTCAAACCTGCACTGAGGCCGTAGACAGGCAGTAGGTGCTGCTCATTGAACTACGCTGTCAGTTTCCTTGTCGTCCCACCACGGGTGCCATTTCGACCACAAGCCACGGATACCGGCTCAGCCGGCCGTCACTCTCGCTTGATCCGTTGACGATTACGCCAGACCCCAGCCATTTCCCTGTTCCAGAAGGTTTGCAGTGGCCCTCAAACACAGCCCATCCACGAATTAAGCGCCAGGAAGCAGCATTTAAAAGCTAGCCCAGCCAAATACGTCAAGTCTGGGCACGACAGGGCTACATACAGTCATCGCCTTGTTCCAGATGGTTCGCAGTGGCCCACAAATGCAACCCTTCCGCGAATTAAGCTCCAGGAAGCAGTATTTAAAAGGTAGTCCAGCCGAATGCGTCACGTTTGGGCCCAGCAGGGCTACACACAGTCATTGCCCTGTTCCAGATGGTTCTCAGTGAACAACAAACGCAGCACTTCCGCGAATTAAGCACGGGGAACCAGCATTTAAACGCTGGCCCAGCCGAGTACGTCAAGTCTGCACACCGCCGGGCCACTCCCGGTTCCTGCTGTGTGTCAGTCGCCAATCCTCGCTGTGAACGCTGCCGCCATCGGGACACGAAGGAGGGACCTCTGCCGGTCTGCCCAGCCTGGGCAGGCAATTCCGTGTCATCCTACTGCCCCTCCTCCTCACCGTGGGTCCAGGTTTCGACTCCAGGCAACGCCATCGCCATGCCACAGGAACTACGCCACCTTCCGCATTAGAGAAGATCTGAGGGCCGCCTGTGACCACAACGCTTCCGCATCCCGTCGTCTCAGCTTGCCTCGCATACCAGAGACGCCAGCGCAAGCAACGCTTTGTGTCCCGCGCAGCGCATGCTCGCCGCTCGCCAAATGTCAACGTCTGCAGCTACGACGCCGGAATATTACGAAGGAACTCCGGACCGCACCAGAGAATAGAGCACAATCTGAAACGTATGAATTAGTGAAGAACTAATAAAGTGTTGTTGTATCTGCGCCAGGACCCGTCTCTGCTGCTGTCAACATCCCCTATCTTCGACAAAGAACACAACCCACACCAAGGCAGCCTACCACTCTCACCTTTAAAAGTCTGATTCAGATACAAACATCAGTTATGAAGAGAAGCAGGATTTGCCTTAGCTACGCATAGTTGTCTCTAAGGAGGGTTACAGAGCTCACATGTGTCTGTAGTAGCTCCTGGAATAATCCAATCGCCGAATAACACTTTTCGTAATTAGGATGGGGATAGCCTTCTAACACAGGCTGCGGGCACCACAATTTCAAGGACCCCGCGCCACTCTGCCGGTTTTTTTCGGGGAAAGATTAACGATAAGCAGTTCTGAAATGATAATAACAACACAGTTTAGGATTATGTGCACACGACTATACAATTCCATTAAGGCGTTGGAAGAAATAGATCACTAACATAAAACTGTGCGTTTTTCTAACGTTTGGAGAATGCATTCGGCTTTATCCTTTTTCAGTCAAGCATATTTTCCTTAATACAAATTACCAAAAGAGTTTTATTTACATGCTATATTACAGCATGATGTATTGTGCATTACTGCAAACATGAGCGACAGTTCCTGTTAGTGAGAAGGGTTATTTCCTTTACATCATTAGAAGGCCTAGCGTAAGAGTCATCTGTTGGTATATACTTCCCCACGGTCTAACATAGGGGCCGCGCGGGGTTAGCCGAGCGGCCTGAGGCGCTGCAGTCATGGACTGTGCGGCTGGTCACGGCGGGGTTCGAGTCCTCCCTCGTGCACGGGTGTGTGTGTTTGTGCTTAGGATAGTTTAGGCTAAGTAGTGTGTAAGCTTAGGGACTGATGACCTTAGCAGTTACGTCCCATAAGATTTCACACACATCTAACATAGGGCGGTCACTGAGACAGTCAGACAACCAGAATACTCAGATAGTCTGACAGCTATTCGTTAGAACTGAGGTTAATGGTAATATAGCACAATTGGTGCAGTTTTTGCGATGCCATTTCTAGTTCCTTTAGTGGATGCTATTCTCGTTTGGCTGCTTGTCGGAATGTAAGTGGGACGCGCTGCTCGTCGCCGTTTCCCTGTCAGCAGATACAAACGATCTCACCTCCTAATATTCTGTTCCCCGGGCCATGTGGACATCAGCCGTCATCACCTACAGCAGGGAATTCTATTACCTATATAAAAAACTTAACTATCGGAAAACTACAGACCTATAACAGACAGAACGGTAATTAAATCAGATAAATCCATGATAAAACACTTGAATGCGTGGTACTCTCGTCACAAACATTGGGATTTAGCCAACCCAAAAATTTCGGCTGTGTGGCGAGCCACCAACATGCTGAAGAAGAAGATAATGTAAACGAAAAGCAATGACAATCAAACAAGAAACAAAGGTAACTGGTTCGCACCTTAGGGAAAGTGATAATCGGCATAACTGTGATGAATTTAAGAATTGAGAATCACGAAAGAAAGTTGTAAGCTGTGCCGAGAACTTAATATTAACACACAGACAGGGCAGATGCAAAAATCTTACTTCCTCAACATCGCTAGAATTGTAATGCCGGTTGCTCACGGAGCAAATAGTGTATTTGCATTCTGTGAGTGTGTGGGTTTTACTTTGTCAAGTTGTGCAATGGATTGATCCAACAAGTACCCTTTGGCTCCTGCATGAAACAATTTCCACCTCACACTACTACAGAAGTCAGACAGACGCTCCTAATGTATCAACAAGAATTGCTTGAAAAACATTCAGCAACAAATATCTTCTGGAGTCGTCCACTGTAAGGAAAAGCCACAAAACCATTCTATATTCTTACGTAACTATTGGAGTACTTGGGAACTGGAGTATAGCTAGTTAGTGTAAGAAAAACATTAAACGAACGACAAATATTATTTATTGCAAAAAAATTCTGAGAAATCAAGTGAAACTTTTTCTTGTAAATTAATAACTTTCCGGGTTCTTTTCAGAACAGTAGATTGCCTCTTATGGATAGGAATGCTATTATTTTACAAAGTATGGAAAGGTTCTTTTCTCCCTTTTCTTTAAGGATGTTATTTACTTGGCAGAATGGCGGAGAGCGACACCTACACAACTTGAATAACTTTACTAGGTATGGTCAAGGCTGTTGCATGAGAAATGTAATGGTGTGTACTGTTATGGAGGACAATGGGGCTTGCATACGCTGTAGCGCACAATACCATGAGCTGTGACGACTGCTGCCTGTGTCGCTCGTCACTGACAAATAACACAACTATCTCTTTCTATCTGGATTGACCTTCGCCAATCAAGCTCTCCCTATGCCTTGATGAAGTCAAGGACTCCTATCTGCCCGTAGTCTAAACTATTGGCGTGGTACACCAGTCAGGTAACCAGTTCACCACGAAGCCATTCAATATTCGTTCATAGGTATTTAACTAGTACTCTGTCCGTGTTCACACTGCACAATAAGTGTGGCAGTGAACACAGTGAACAATGCTTAATCGCGAGTGACTCATTATAGAGTATCACTCCGATTTGCTAACGACAGAGGTGCTCTCCCAGTGAAGTACTGAGGAGAGACTTTGTTCCTCGCTCTTCGCGTACACGTACGAGCATACTCGCTCACGTTATGTGTTCCAACTCCAAGAGAGACAATGGAACTGCTCCTTTTTCTGGAAAAATTGCAAGGGTATATCATTCGCCATCTTCCCTCAGTCCTCTGGCTCTTTGCGTCAGAAATATTCCGCCAATCAGCGTTGCTCTTTTAAATGGGAGAATTACATTTCGTTTAAGTCGACCAATGCGGAGATACGTAGCATCTCCGTTAACCGTATACTGTCCTCCTGTGAGAACTCCATAACTGCACAATCGGTCCATGAAAAAATGCGTCTTCTGGGTGCTCTCACACAATGTAGCGGAATTTGCATTTAAGTCGAACAGTAGGGTCGTTATATCTTCACTCTGGCAAAAGCTGACCTCTCTCTGGGCGGTCATTCCGGCCGAAGTAAGTGTGTGCCGACCCACCCATCTCATGGGTCGGTCCTCCCAGTGGGCCGGCCGCCTCCCTAGAACGAAAATTCCTGTGGCCGTCATGTTGTGTACACCAGCCTCGACTTTTTCAACCTTGAGGCGCACTTGCGATTTACTTATTAGATTTACATATCGCTTACATGAATTCATACAAAATTGACTCTACCTTATCGAGTTTGGGTTCGAGTGAAGCATCTTAATGTGCAGAATACGATTGTGAGGATGGAATATGTAAGAAATGAAGGTCAGGAGACCACGCCACCTTACAGCATCTCAGTCACGATCGAAGATACAACAAGCATTCTACTGTGAAACAGCATGACTAAAGCTGATTGAATCTACACATGGTTGTGAGCAGTGCGTGGCTCTTGTTTCTGCCATCATGTATTTTACACCCTGTTTTTAACTTACTTCCACCTCACTACATTAATTTAAATTAGTACCATCACTGAGTTGCTGCTTTGCCTGACCGTGACCGGCGCTAGCAGCGCGTATCAACATATCCTCTCTCATAGTATCTTTGCTTGACTGCTATTTCTTCCCAGTCGTTGTCTGTCGTAAGGGAGTTTGTCGGGAGTTTCGGTTGGGAATTTGGGTCACGATTTTGGGCTGCCAGTCAGTTGGAACGCGTCTGGAGCGCAGTCCAGGCCTGTTAGTCAGGGAGCTGCAATGCGGCACTTGTGCAGTCAGGTTGGAGCAGTGAGCTCTGCGCTGACCTTTGCCACCACACATCACGTGAGCCAGGCCACGGTCTGGGTGGATCGTCAGTCGGTCGTCCTACCGGACGACGCGTTTTGGTTCGCCAATCGTTCATGAGTCGGCTGTGTCTGTCTGCGCATCGACTCCCGATTTGTCTTTGTGCATGCTTAGTGACTGTTGGGTATCGTTCAGGTCTTCATGCAGTGTTTGTCAGGTTTTGCGTGTAGTTGGCGTTATTTCCACAGAAGACTATTTTAGATGTTGTCGCCATTATTAGGCGAGTCACTCGGAACGTGTGAGTAGGAGAGTTCATGGCGGCAGTTCGGGTCGTGAGTTGGGCCCTGGCAGTCAGTTGCAATGCGTCTGGAGCCCATCCCAGGCTGGTGTGGCCGATCGGTTCAGTCTGGAATCGCGCGACCGCTACGGTCGCAGGTTCGAATCCTGCCTCGGGCATGGATATGTGCGATGTCCTTAGGTTAGTTAGGTTTAAGTAGTTCTGAGTTCTAGGGGACTGATGACCTCAAATGTTAAGTCCCATAGTGCTCAGAGCCATTTGAACCATTTGAACTCAGCCCAGCCCAGCCAGTCGCCGGCTTGAAGCAACAGTGAGTCCTGCGTGGACATCGCCCGCCCGACCATTGCCGCCACGTATCACTTAAGCCGGGCCTGACTTTTGGTGGATTGTTGGTCGGTCGGTTGGTCCGAGGACATCTCCGTGTGGCGTAGTCGCCTGGGCCGCTGCCGGTCTCTGCGCAGTGTCGGAGTCTGTGTGGAGCTGTCCGATCGGTACGAGCATCGTGGCTCGCAGACCCGGGATGTGAAGGTTGAGTGGTTTTGAGCATTACGTTGTTGGTTCCGGCGTTGTTGTTGTGGAGTTTTTCCTGTGAGCAACAACGAGTGAAGTGTTCGAGATAGCCGCCGTCAGGTGGAATTGACCAAATTAATTTACCCATAGTCAAGTGCACCAGCAGAATTTTCTGCCTTGTGGCCGTTAGTGTTCTGGTTACATGCCCTGGTTGCTAACGTAGTTTTTAGGGAGTGTCTTTTCCTCACCTGTTGTTGCTGCCAAACATGGTGTGTAGTTTTGGCAGCTCAGTTCACATACGCGTTTGTTTGGGGGTAGTGATACTTGTAATTTTTTAGGGGCCTTGAATTCTCGTGTACTCCGTCGTGGCAAGCAAGCGGTTGGTCGGTCGGTCCGTGACTGTCCCTTGTTTGAGCTCGCACGAATTAACTGTAGTTGGACTCACCGCCTGTCTCGCCTAAGTGAACGAGGGCACACTCCTGAGTGCCGTTCTCTTAATTATCCTTTTGGCAGTGTTAATGTTGTTGCAATTTAAGTGTATTTTATATTTTTAATTTGGCAACGTTAGTTGTGGGCCTTCAGCCCCAGAAACATGCTCTCCGAGTTTTCTTCAAGTTCAAACACTATCGCCTTCTGCTCTTGAAAGGTTATTGTAATTTCCTCTGATAGATTTTACAAGTTATTGTAGGCCTTGCGCCGTTGGTGTTGCAAAAGGGAAATTTTTAAACTTAATGTATTGTTTTACCGATTGTCGCAATATATATCTCCTTAATTTGCAGATTTAACTTTGCGGCCTTCAGCCATCTTATTGCGTTTGTTTATCTCTTTCTGTGCACCTTGTGGGCCATCAGCCCTGTTAACATCTTAAAACATTGTGGCCTTCAGCCTTCAGTAATCATCACAGTATATTTGGAATTTTGAAGATTTAATCCGGCTGCCTTCAGCCGCTCCGCTTGCTGATCTCATATACGTATACAATTTATCTTATTCGTAAATTTAACTGTGTGTCATGTCTTTTCAAAATCGAACTTATTCTAAAGCATCTGTTTGGAGGCCTTTAGCCGCGAAGCAAATTTAATTCTTTCAAAAGTGTAGTTGTGAACTAAATGATAACAAATTACAGTTGTGAAATGAATCCGACCGAAACTCCCTTGGCCCTTTCCACAACCCTAATTACCTGTTAGCCCTGCGTGATTTAGTGGGCGTTTCAGGTTACATGCAAAGTAAAGAGAAGCCAACACATGCACAACAAAATGGCGGTAACTCCTGCACTGCTGCCAATAACGAAGTGAAACCGACCCTGTGATGGCGCCAGTTTCCTGAGTCTAGGCGAGGCTAGTAGCCTTATGCGTCGGCGTTGCTGCAGCCTGAATCTGAAAGTAACGGTTTCCAAATTTTCTACTGATTTTCGCCATGTTGTGTATTTTCTGCATTAAATGACTGGCTACCATGAAAATTGCTCCGTCCCATCACTGTACTCATTCAGACCATCAGTGGTTTCTGGTGGCTAGCGAAAACAGATTTTGGGGTGGCCGAGCGGTTCTGGGCGCTACAGTCTGGAACCGCGCGAGCGCTACAGTCGCAGGCTCGAATCCTTCCTCGGGCATGGATGTGTGTGATGTCCTTAGGTTAGTTACGTTTAAGTAGTTCTAAGTTCTAGGGGACTGATGACCTCAGAAGTTAAGTCCCATAGTGCTCAGAGCCATTTTGAAAACAGATTTTGATACATAAACCGACTGATTGATTTCAATGAATGTGTAATTAATTGACGTTTAGACCTGTGGTAACAATCACTAAACTCTTGATTACCTAAGAAATACATGATTTTAATAGCACCAATCCGCAATCAAATAATGAGACATGTAGACACTGAACATATACAAAGAAACACAAACCCGGGCCGAGGGTCGGCCGTCGTGGCCGAGCGGTTCTAGGCGCTTCAGTCCGGAACCGCGCTGCTGGTGCAGTCGCAGGTTCGAATCCTGCCACAGGCATGGATATGTGTGATGTCCGTAGGTTAGTTAGTAGTTCTGAATCTAGCGGACTGATGACCTCAGATGTTAAGTCCTATAGTACTCAGAGCCATTTGAACCATTTGAAACACAAACGAGGATAATAAAATGTAAATGTCAATATTGTTGTTTCCTTCAATACTACGTCAAACCAAAGAACTCCCTTTAAAAAAACTACCATATTATTGACTTGGAACGGTATATCATTGGTGCATTATATCGTAATAAAATAAATTTGTTTATACAGTTATATTTTAGCGACAAAAAATACTTTAAAACGCTCGAATGAACTTGAAATGCAATCTCATATGCCTCTAATCTTAATTACTCAAGAACTGTGTTTACGAGGGACCCTTCGTATTAACAAAAAATTTTCGCAATCACATGGGCTACCTCATACACTATGTGGTGAAAAGTATCCGAACACCTCCAAAAACATACGTATTTCGTATTAGGTGCATTGTGATGCCACCTACTGCCTGGTACTACATATCAGTGACCTCACTATTCATTAGGCATTGTGATATAGCAGAATGGGGCTCGCCGCAGAACTCACGGACTTCGAACGTGGTCAGGTGATTGGGTGTTACTTGTGTCAAACGTCTGTACGCGAGATTTCCATACTCCTAAACATCCCTAGGTCCACTGTTTCCGATAAAATAGTGAAGCGGAAACATGAAAGAACACGTACAGCACAAAAGCGTACAGGCCGACCTCGTCTATTGACTAACTGAGTCCGCTAACAGTTGAAAAGGGTCGTAATGTGCAATAGGCAAACATCTATCCAGACCGTCGCACAGGAATTCCAAATTGCGTCAGGATCCACTGCAAGTACTATGACAGTTAGGCGGGAGGTGAGAAAACTTGGATTAAACGGCCGAGCGGCTGGTCATAAGCCGCACATCACGCGGGTAAATGCCAAACGACGTCTCGCTTGGTGTAAGGAGCGTAAACATTGGACGATTGACCAGTGGAAAAACGGTGTGTGGAGTGACGGATCACGGTACACAATGTGGCAATCCGATGGCAGGGTGTGGGTATGGCGAATGCGCAGTGAACATCATCTGCCAGCGCGTATAGTGCCAGCAGTAAAATTCGGTGTCGGTGGTTTCATGGTGTGGTCGTGTTTTTCATGGAGGAGGCTTGCACTTCTTGTTGTTTTGCTTGTCACTATCACAGCAAAGGCCTACATTGCTGTTTTAAGCACCTTCTTGCTTCCCACTGTTGAAGAGCAATTCCGGGTGGCGATTGCATCTTTCAACAAGATCGAGCACCTGCTCGTAATGCACGGCCTATGGCGGAGTGGGTACACGACAATAACATCCCTGTAATGGGCTGCCCTGCACAGAGTCCTGACCTGAATCCTGTGAAACACCTTTGGGATGTTTTGGAACGCCTACTTCGTGCGAGGCCTCACCGACCGACATCGATACCTCTCTTCAGTGCAGCACTCCGTGAAGAATGGCCTGCCATTCCTCAAGAAACCTTCCAGCACCTGATTGAACGTATTCCTACGAGAGTGGAAGCTGTCATCACGACTAAGAGCGGGCCAACACCATATTGAATTCCAGCATTACCGACGGAGGACGCCACGAACTTGTAAGTAATTTTCAGCCAAGTGTCAGGATGGTGGTGGTGGTTAGTGTTTAACGTCCCGTCGACAACGAGGTCATTAGAGACGGAGCGCAAGCTCGGGTTAGGAAAGGAGTGGGAAGGAAATCGGCCGTGCCCTTTCAAAGGAACCATCCCGGCATTTGCCTGAAACGATTTAGGGAAATCACGGAAAACCTAAATCAGGATGGCCGGAGACGGGATTGAACCGTCGTCCTCCCGAATGCGAGTCCAGTGTGCTAACCACTGCGCCACCTCGCTCGGTGTCAGGATACTTTTGATTATATGGTGTGTTATCGTGTCGGGGCTCCTTTTGCCCAGCTTAGTGCTGCAACTCGACAAGGGATGGAAACTAGTCGTTGGAAGTCCCCTGCAGAAATAGTGATCGAGCTATGTTGCGTCTACAGCCCTTTATAATTGCGAAAGTATTGCCGGTGCGGGATTTTGTGCACGAACTGACCTTTCGATGATGTCCCGTAAATGGTTGATGGGATTCATGTTGTCTAATCTGGGTAGCCAAGATATTCGCTCGAATTGTCCACAACGCTCTTCAAACCCATCGCGAACAGTTGTGGCCCGATGACATGGTGTAATGCCATTCATAAAAATCCATTGTTGTTTGTTGGGAACATGATGTCCATGAAAGGCTGCAAACGGTCTCCAAGTAGCCGAACCAGCCTTTTCCAGTCAATAACAGGGCACACAATTATGGAGGCACCACCAGCTTGGACAGTATCATGCTGACAAGTTGGGTCCATGGCTTTGTGGGATCTGTGTCACACTCGAATCCTACCATCAGCTCTTATCAACTGAAATGTGGACTCATCTGACCAGGCCACGGAGTTCCAGTCGTCAATATGATCATGAGCCCAGGAAAGACGCTGCAGGCAGTTTTGTGCTGTTAGCAAAGGCACTCGCGCCCGCACTGATCTAACGGATACGTTTGTCGTACATCCTACATTGATTTTTGCGGCTATTCCATGCAGTGTTGGTTGTCTGTCAGCACTATCAACTCTACGGCAACAGATCTGCTCTGGTCCTTAACAACTGTTTTGTATGTGTTGTACGTGGTATGGGGTAATGCCTGTAGTTTGGTATTATAGTCACACTCTTGACACTGTGAATATCGGAATGTTGAATTCCTTAACGATTTCCGAAATGGAATGTTCCATGCGTCTAGCTCCAACTACCATTCCGCGTTCAGAGTCTGTTAGTTGCCGGCGTGCGGCCATAATCAAGTCGGAAACCATTTCACATGAATCATCTGAGTACAAAGGACAGCTCAGCTAAATGCAGCCGGCCGCGGTGGTCTAGGTGTTCTGGCGCTGCAGTCCGGAACCGCGGGACTGCTACGGTCGCAGGTTCGAATCCTGCCTCGGGCATGGGTGTGTGTGATGTCCTTAGGTTAGTTAGGTTTAAGTAGTTCTAAGTTCTAGGGGACTTATGACCTAAGATGTTGAGTCCCCTAGTGCTCAGAGCCAATTGAACCATTTTTTAGCTAAATGCACTGCCCTTTTCTATCCTCTGTACGCGATACTATCGCCATCTGTATGTGCATATCGCTATGCCATGACTTTCGTCATCCAAGTTTATACTTCATACGCTGGTCATTTAAACTTTTATGGAGAATTTTCGAGCTCGTATGTTCATTCTGACGGATTTTTCTACACGCAGCAGACTTTTTATGTAGTCAGTCGGGTAAACCGGAAACTATTCAACAGCTACCTTCCCTGTTCACCTCGTCACTATCACTTTACAGCATATGTATTCATGGTGGCAAAGGATTGCTGTTGAAGGTAACCTGCTGGGATGCTCCACCGGAGAGGTGGCTGTGCAGATAGTCAGGGAAACTGTCTTGTGAGCGAAGCAGTCAGGGCCGATGGACTCCCTTAGGTGGCTGGCCTGTTCCTTCGTGCTGGGGCGATGACTGATTTATGCAGTTGTCTCGTCACAGCCGGTGTCTCAGGGGCCACGTCCGCGGACGGGTTTACGTCAACACATCTCTTGTGTCTCAGTTGCCAGTTCATTCACGCTTGCTCTCTGCCCAGCATTAGAGTATGATGTTAGTTTCACCACAGTTCGCCGCCTGTCCTGTTTTACCAGCCTGCCCAGCCTTCGACGTCTGACATCTGTAATGAGGGGTGGAGGCCCAGCCCCATATCTTCTTGACATGGTTTCACCTCGTTTTCGCCACTTGGTGACCACAGCAGTCGTCGAACACCCGACAAGTCGTACAGTTTCCGAAATGGTCGTGCGGAGTCTCTGGCTCATCACAATCTGCCCTCTGTAAAACTCAGATAGATCACACGCATTCCCCAGTCTTCACAAGCACAGCACGTTCTATGATACTACATGCACCATGCATGTGTCTTACTAGCAGTCATTCCTCACCAGGTGACGCTGCTATAGCCTGGACGCGTTTATATCGGTAGTAGGTTGATGGTCATAATGTTCTGGCTGATTTGTGTGTACCTTCAAATGAAATTAGCCCATGTGACTGGTTACCCACTCCTTAAACTAATTTTTGGACGTCAGCAATGCATACATAGCTGACGAAATTTCCGGTATTTTAGACCATTCAAATACTTTAGCGTATTTGGCTACCAAGCAGGGATGCAGGGAGGTATGGGGCATGGAGCATGGGATGTGGATGCCCGACCCTCTCCTGCCCCCTCTCCTTCCCACCATGCCCTTGGTACGTGGTTAGTTGAAATGATGCTGATCTCATGATTTCTCGAGTGGCCTTTGAGATACGGCAGTGCTGATGCCGATGTAACATGATCCCTGGTCCCCTCCACCTCCCTTGCTTTGTCTTGGCACGTGGTTCCTGGAATGATACAGAAACACTGATTCTGCTGACAGCAGAATATTACAAGGGCAATAGCGTCAGCTATAATATAACGACACAGATAAAAATGTGCTGTGTCCGCGTTTTCTGCCATAACATACGCTGCCACACTACTATCGTCATTAAGCTGAAAAAGAGCAAATCAATGAAGTAACTCTGCTACACCACAGAAGAAGAAAGGACGCTGCAGGAAAATGTGGTTCTGACGAGAATTAATTAACTAAAATCTTGGAGTCCAAGGGAGGTCTGCACACAATAGAGCCACCATTGCTTGTATGGTACCAGCATCTCATGACGAGGATGCTCTAGAAATAAACTCCATCTGAAGTGAACGAAACAATTGACCACTAGAAAACATTTCTGAGTGACAACAATTGGTGGTGGAAATGACATGACCAAAAGAACAGATACCATCGTCATATAGTTAAGGCTAACTGGCCATTGAAATTCTTCTTCTGTGTGGATGCACAATTTTTCGCTCCTGTTCTCAGTGGTAGAGCAGTGTGATTGAGTAAGAGTCTTTCCGTATTGGACAATATGTAGAGCTCCTTTGCAGCATTTAATTGCCAGTGCAATATGGCGATCTGTAAAAAAAGAAAAGTATTTTTTAGCCTGTGAATGTCTCGTCTGCAGAAAACAATGGCAGACAGTGCTAACACACTGGCAGCAGTTTGACGAGTAAATTCATCGATGAATGGGCTGTCCAGTTACGGTCACAGTCGAACATAATTCTATAGTGCGATCTGTGACGTCAGTATAACATTGCGAACCTTTTAGCTGCAATGCACACATCTCTCTTGGCGCTGGACCCACACCGCAGCTATGCATCATCGCGTCAGCAACGGTGCCTAGGTGAACACTTATTTTCGACAGGAATTTCTCACATGTCAAGTATGAAAGGGATGCCACCACCTCATGCTTGCGGAACCCGAAAGGACACCTGTGCGTGGCTCAGCAGTGGCGGTGGTTCCTGGCGTCGTCGACATGTGCATGTGTTGGACCCTCTGATTCATCGTGATTGACTATAGTTTGAAAGCGTTTTTTTATGTGCATGTAGTGTTTGTGCAGTGCATTAGTTTTGGCTCTTTAAGCATTATGAGCACGTTGGCAGAGCGTTATATATGAATTATTTCGGTAATTTACGAGTTGATTTCATGTCTGTACATCAGTGTACTGCATTATATTGATAATTTAAGAGTAGTTTGCATGTCTGATTGCTGTGTAGTGCATTATTTGAAATCCATCCCTAAATAAACTGTTCCAAAAATAAGTAAAGTACTCTCCTTCCTCTCTCTAGCAGCCCAGCACAGGATTAGTCATTGTGTTGTGTACATAGTTCTGCGTAGTCAGCGCGTACGCAACTTCCCCAATAGAGCGCGCCTCGCTAAGCACAACAGCGCAGGCACAGCGATCCTCCATCTTCGCACTACGAGATGGCGCTGCCTACGAGACAGACCAAATTCTGCTTCCGTCGATCCGTGTATTAATATGTAAGGCAGCCAATGAGATTGCTGCTAATGTAGAACCTTTTCTCCTCGCAGATCACATTCGCGCAGTGATACCTGAATGCACGAGGTATTATAACGAGTGTACAGACCTCCGATTAGTCAGTCTGCATTAGTCTGCATTAGTCTGTACCAGTCTGCATTAGTCTGTACCAGTCTATAGTCAAGTTTCAATCTGTGCCTAATAAGATTATCATATTCCTGTACATAGCCATGAAGTGAAATGTATAGACACTTTGTCAAGTATCAGAGATATGTGAGAATAAGACTAACGTACCAAGACCAAGGGAACTTCAGATTGTCAATTGTAAACAGCATCCAGAATCAAGTGACGTAATATCTATGCTTTTTATTATTTTAATAAATGTGTGTGAAAATTAATCAAGTTCTGTTTAAAGTTGGTCACCGTCAATCTGCTACTCTAAGCGTGCAAGTGGCATTTCTATCGTCTGACCTAACAGCAGAAGATAAACACACCACAATAAGACCACGAGACATATTGCTGACACTCACCTACTTCGTTAGCGCGACATAACAAATAATCTGATGGTGTGTGTACCGAAGGTCTCACAGTACGCACACCACACATTGTCACGCCATTTTCCCCCTCCACACCGCCATCTTGGATTACATCGCAGAAGGGATGACAGTGCTCTATGGTGGTGGTACTGTGTACTAGGTCAGTTGAACTCTGGATCTCATGGTGAACACACTTGATAGCGGTACTACCTCTAATTGTTTAAATAAAGACTGTATGCAAATTAAAGACTTATGTCCAGCACAGGTTGAGTCCTTTTCCCACCAGTTTCCCCTACATGGGAGGGATGACAGCACCTTCTGGTGGCAGTATTGTGTACTAGGTCAGTTGGACTCTGAACCCTTGGCAAACGGACTAGATGGAGGTACTCCCTCAAATTGTTTTAATAAAGACATATGTCCAGCACAGGCTCAGTCCTTTCCACACCATTTCCCCCACCCCAGACCGCCATCTTTGATTGTTTCACAAAAGGAATGACAACATCCTCTGGTGGCAGTACTGTGTACTTGGTCAGTTGGACTCCACACCCCATGGGGGTCATACTTGATGGTGGTACTGCCTCTAATTGTTTAAATAAAGACTGAAAATAAAGCCATGTCCAGCACAGGCCGAGCTCCTTTCAAATGGTTCAAGTGGCTCTGAGCACTATGGAACTTAACATCTGAGGTCATCAGTCCCCTAGAACTTAGAATTACTTAAAACTAACTAACCTAAGGACATCACACACATCCATGCCCAAGGCAGGATTCGAACCTGTGACCATAGCAGTTGCACAGCTCCAGACCGAAGTGCCTAGAACCGCTTGGCCACAGCGGCCAGCGGAGTTCCTTTCCCACCAGTTCCTTGGAAGAGGTGGCAGTCGGGGGTGACTTAGGTTAATGGAGGTAGCCAAGTGTCCTTTTTTCCCGCCATTTTCTGTGGTTAGCGGACGTAGCTGTGGTGTGTTACATTGTCCTGGTGGAATTTGAATTTCCTTCTGGTGAGGCATGGCAGGGGGGCGTAGCACTTTCCCGCCAAAAGCCACCATCTTGAGTAACGGTACTTGTGTCGAAAGCTGACGTCACGGCCGCCATCTTGGGTGATGTCATGCGCTGTTGCCAAGTGTACAGGCCGCCATCTTGGATGACGCCATCAACTGATGTCAAGGCCGCCATCTTGGACAAGGGTACTTTGGAACAGAACAAACTCTGTTTCCCTACTATAGAACACTTAAATCTTTTCATGTGAGCTCTGTTTTCTCTTTGTTTACTACAATTACCATTTCTCCCTATGTATGTGTGTGTCAGAATATTTCCACATTCGGCGGAGAACGCTGGATATCGAAATTTCGTCATAAAGTCTCGTTGCAACGATAAACGTGTTGTTTTAATGACTGACACTACAACTCGCATATCATATCTGTGACACTCGCTCCCCCGTTTCGCGATTATACAGAACGAGCTGCCTCTCTTTGAACTTTCTCGATATCCTCTGTCAGTCCTATCTCGTAAGAATGTCATGCCGTGCAGCAGTACTCTTATTAGAGGACGGACAAGGGTAGTATAGGCAGTCTCATTCGTAGACATGTTGCATCTTCTATGTGTTCTGCCAGTAAATCGCAGTCTTTGGTTTGCCTTCCCCACAAAGTAGTCTGTGTCTTGTTCGAATTTAAGTTGTTCGTAAAGCTTTCTTACCGACTCTGGAAAAATCTTCCGTTTATCACGAGGCCTACAGCTTTTTATTTAATCACTTCCTCTCGAGAAAAGCGTGGAAGTCACTTGGTACGAAATACAGACTATAGGGAGGGTGTCATTTGATGCAGTGGTAATGCTGATATGAGCAGTAAGCAGGCATTTATTTGTTCGTCATAACTGCGGCACACTGGAGGATCCGGCTTGCAATTCAGGTGGTGCTAAAATCAGCTGGCAGTTTTTTCGCTACGAGCGAGAACGCGCCGGAGACATCGAAGGGGACGCAGCTAGCGTTGGTGTCGAACGAGGCAGCGGCCGGAGCACCGAATACTCTGGCCGAGAGAAGAGGAACGAGTTGGAAGCCTTAAAGATTGCTTAAATATGTAGAGCTCAAGGAGGAATCTCATAACAGTAGTCTTTCTTTAAAAAGCCAAGAACTTATCAGTGCTCCCTCTGTAGTATCATCCAGAAGTGGAAGCGCCGCAGCAAAGTCGGTAACGCACATCGATACCACAGACATTGTGGCTGTCTCGCTGCAGTCTGCATAAACAAATGGGAGAGGCTGAAGAAGACACACAGCAGCATCCTCGTGCGGAGCTCAATACAGAGACGAACCTCGAAGCCCTCTGGCCAGTTCGTGACCTGTAGGTAGTAGGTAGTAGCGAGTAGGACTAAGGAGTTATTCAAATCCCAGATGGAAATGCACTTTTGTAAATGTTGGACATTGAAAGTCAAGAGAACATTTTGTTAATTAGTTAATGAAGGGACGCTTTAAATAATCAATGAGAGATATAAATTATCAATAACTCTTGTGGCAAAGGACTTTATCAAGTTTAGTAAATCTTTATATCAATCATGTAATAAAGTGAAGCAATATTTCGTATGTTCAGTTCCAATGCGAAATCTACCAGAGCAATCAAGGGACCAACAGCTGTTGCCAGACGATTGTAGTTTCATCTGGTCATAACATTCTCACACACATTCCAGTCCTGTGGTCGGATCTCGGAATCTTTCTGAAAGTAATTGGAATGCTACAGGGCAGTACGCCACATAATTTGTCTGGCGTGCCGCATGCTGCTAAGGGTGCGCGACTTCTGATTGTGGTTGTAAGAAGGACCTTGCACGACGCCAAGGAAGCTCCAGTACTAGCCTTGGGACACTGCGATAGTCCAGTCCTTACGACATCCGCAGCATCGTACAGGTGATGACACGCGGCACGCCTAGAGGACATCATCCCACTTCGCTTCTCTGCCGCATGGGCCTTACATCTCATTTTACACAACGACAAGCGAGACCGTAAGTGGGCTCTATTAAGCTTTGTGTAAGGTGACGTTAGCTGACGTCCCTGAAGTGGTTTCCACTTTATTTCACGTCTAGAGACCACAGACTTCAAAACGCTAAGTGAACAGAATTTTGTCTAATGAGTTTGATTTGCCCAGCACAGTAGTATCATATGGTGTAAATTTTATCATATCAAGTTTGATAACACCAACGGAAAACTATCGTGCTGTACTAGCGACAGTCTCTCATCTGACAGGAACCTATACCACCGCCGCATTTTGTTTAGCTGAGCGAATACGCGTAACAGGGATTCCTTCTGGCAAATCATACATCGCTTACGAATTCCGAGAATTGACGTCGGGCTTATTCTTGCTCTCCGGTTCTTTAGTTAATTCCAGCAGCAGATATCGCATTCCTAACGTACTATTAATGAAACTAGCTCTCATAAAAGGATTGCCGCTACTGGCAGGCGAAATTTCTACAAAGTTCGGAATGCGATGCGAGATTAAAAACCTCAAGAACCAAACACTCATACACTTTCCCGTAATTGTTGTTGCTGTTTAGTTGGTTTGATGCAGTTCTGTATTCCTGTCTCTTGTGATAGAGAAGCAGTAGTGCTGGGGTTGTGCAGTGGAGGGACTGATAGATGTGGAGACGTAAGTATCTTTTCCTCCGTAACTGAACAAAGGAAACGATTCCCTTACACGCAAGACATTTGTTTCGTGTTAAGGACAATAAAAAATCTCAAATCAGTAATGTTCCAAAGGTGGGCCTCAGATTAAAGAGTAAACTTCCTAAAACAATCTAAACTTCATACGAGTCACAAACAAATACTTTTTTTAAATGGAAGAATCGTGTCACGTGATTAACTTCTACGAGGAATATTACGTACAAGCACCATAAAACGTAATAATCATTTAACATCAAGCATTTCTGGATGACACATTGGGCTAATTTTTGTAATATTCGATATAGCAAGGGAATTTAAATTAAAGAAGAGTATTTAAGTTGGGTACAGGACACACAACACAAAAGGCACAGGCTGTGCTCGAGTACCCCAACCATATGAATTGTGTAGGCACCTCCACTCCAGTGGACACAAGATACCGACTACATCCACCAGGGCTGTCGGCTAACCAATAATTTCGCGAGCTCCAAACCACTCCACGAGTTTGTGTAAGTCGACCCTTCCTCGCAGGACTTTCGGAAATTTCTCTGCGCCGCGTATCGGTAAACATCGGTCATCACGGTAAACCACACACCCGTAAGCTAGTCATGTCGGGTACAGCTGTGGTATAGTCCGAAGAACGAGGTCCCATGGCAATGTTGGTATCTAACAACGGAACCACAAGCAAGGACAGTCGCTGCCTGTAGCAACAACTAATGAGAAACCTAGGCGCCCTCGACAGGTTCCGAACGCCGCCGCTGCTGGAAGAGTACTTACATCGGAGCGCAGTACCACTCAGCCCAGTCTGCAATTATCACTTACGACGACAGCAACATCTTACTTCACTGCCAGCAACGAGAGTTGTATTAGAAGTCAGAACCGCGTCCAAGTTCAGAGTCAGTTGTACCTAGAGTTGAGACTGTCTTTTCCATTTGTGTCAAGTGATTACAGAGTTCAGCAACAGTAAAAAATTCATTTTGTCTTCCTGTAGACATGGATTGTTTGCAAGTTAAGTGTCCTCTCTTGTCCAAGTTTTGACAAAGTAATTTGCTATTTGGTATGTGTCGTAGTATCTGCTCCACCTCTTCCGACAGCGAATCTAGGGTTGCTATAATAGCCCACTATGGTGCCGTCACGACTGTCTCAAGTTATTTTCGTCCGGCACAACAACACAGCCCATTTAGGAGAAGTATGGTAAGGCCGACCCACCAGATCAAGGTTGGTGAACACCTCCTTACCCCGGATACTGGTTCTGGCGGACACATTAGCCGCCTCGACCCTTGGGTATGACGAGGTGACAACTAAGATTTCATTCGTTTGGTGTAAGTTGATGTCAAAGGTTCATTAACTCATTATTCAGTTGTCTCTCCACCTACAGTAGTGATTATTTGATATGGTACTAATCACTGGTTCTCACAATCAACTGTAAGCTGTAATAAAAGTGCTACACAGCTTCGTTCATCTTCGCCCCACCTCATTCTTTGTAAAACTGCTGTTGCAAACAAGCTCTAAAAACTACAAAGAAACTGGTATCTGATCGTGCTGCTCAAGCATCTGGTGCATTTTCACGTGTCACCTATCACTACACCTGTTTCTACGGTCGATGTAGGAGAGCAAATTTCGTTTTTCCTGTTTTCTTTTTTCCCAAAAATGAACAACATGGTAGATACTATTCCCGTTTAAATCCTTGTTTGTTGGTATAAGGCCTGATTAATGAAAGCTAATAATTATTCAAATACTCAAGTTTATTTATCATTACTTACAAGAGAAATAATTCAGTAATTAAAAAAATGAAGTCCCATTTACCAAATAAAACCTTTTCATCCAAGCAAATCAAAGAAAGTGATATCAGTAGGACAGCGTCTGTATTTTACAGTGTCTGTATGTTCCTTCAGACTTGCGTACCTGGATGGTCGATGTGGTTATGGCGATCATTCGCGCGAAGCGGCAAATCCGAACTCTAGGCACGGTCCGGTACAAATTTTCATACGATAGACTACTAGCAGATCGTATAGCCGTAGCACAACCGCATTAGCAATTTGCGAATGCATTTCATGAAGTTATACCAGTTGAAACTTTGGAGTTCTTTTAACTCATCTATTTCTCCGCAGTACGTTCTGCTAGTAGCAGAAATCAGGTAGAACCTTGTCGCACTAACAACTCATTTTCTTCGATTTTGTTAGTTGGAACCTTGTCATTGCAAAGGGTCTACCTAATGAACACACAGGCGCAACAGGGAATCGATGTGTTACAATAACTGCCTCGTTGTTAGACGGTGGTTGCTCCTGAATTCTTTACCGAGCAAACACTTCAGAGGAAAATGTATTGTGTAATCAGGATCAGAGTTGTTCACTCCTGCTCACAGAGTTAATTACGAGGTGCAAACAGATACAAATGCTGGACCGTAGGAAATTTCGAACACTCAGGCAAATGTCGTTTCCACATGTATCTGAATGAGGCACTGCATCGTGCTGATAACAGATCTCAGTGAATTTTCTGAAGTGATGAAGCGTGGCGTGTTGTTAACCGGAGGGCGCTATATGACATTCTGGAGATGTTCTATTGAGGATGAAATGTCGATGGTTGAGGAGCATCTCGGATGACCAAGTCTAACATCAATAGCTGCATGAGACAGTTTTCCAGTTGGCAGTCAGTTGACGAGCACCGGTATACAAAGTGACAGTTCTCGCACCCATTGTTCTGAAAGTGTTACTCCCTGGCATAACGAACATTCAGGACGACTGACATGTTACAGTGTGACATGAAGTGCCGCTGAACGTCTTGAGGAATACACCAAATGTTAGGACGGCATGTACGATACTTTTGTCTCCTGCGTGCGTTTTTGTGATGACACTGATTCGACATCGGTATCTTCTACATCCAGAGGTTTATTTTATGCTGCCGTGGACTTCCTATGTTTGCAACGGTTACATGTATTACAACTAAGTTGACTTTCTCTTCGTCATATGTGCTTGTAGTAATGTTTGCAACAGGTAGCTATGTTTACAATGCAAACATAAAAACCACTTGCTTGCACATTAGTGCCGAGAGTCGCAGAAAGACGCGAAAAAATGTATTTATTAATGAAAGGCATTTTGGAAACAGTAAATATTGTGGAACGAAAATGAATAAGGCTACATTGGGTGCTCTCATTTACCTTGCGCTGGCATAAGGCCAGCTGAAACCTGCATCACCATCGAAACGTTTGATGAATAAGGGCTCTGCAGTGAAAAGCTAGACTGAGACCATAGAAATCCAAATACACTGCGTCTCTCATTTCCCTTTATGGATATTAGATTGCCTTGGTTTTTCTCATACTTCATTTCATGTCTAATTAAACACACCTGGGGCAAACTGACGGAGAGATCTGACAGAAAACTGGGTACCTTCATGAAAATGGCTTGGAGTTCTCGAGATTTACACAATCGAAATGTCTACTCAGAAAGTGCTGCAGAACCTTTCGGTTTCTCACTTGTGTCGGTTCAGCCGGAAAGCTGTGTTGTAGAACACATGTGGATTTGAAACATATTTTCTGTAGCTACGATGAAGGGTGACAAGTGAGATCAACGAACAGGATACGGTCTTGAAGACCCGCAATCTTATTTCTGGTCCTCATGAGAGTATTTAGCACTTAATAGACCGTTAGCTTCAGCACAAACTCACATGGAACAAGGAGTGCCTTGTGTTGCACCAACATCAGGGTGGAGATAACGTTTCATTTCTTCCCATTAGCACACACACTCTAATGTTATTTTACATTTCCCCCTCGTGGATAATATGTTCTAGAAACTGGAAGAGTGGTAGCCAATTTATAACGAGGTCGTTCCTCGGCGGCAGGAAGTCCCACCGAGGTCCTGGAACTGCTGCCAGTTCCGTTGAAGACGAATTGATCAGCTGTAATGCGAACTGCCATAAAACTTATGTAATTCTGTTCGGGAAGAACTACAAGATGGCATACAAGAGATTTGATCTAGTTCAAACAGGCCAAAGACTTATGGGACTGATATAACAAAATCTGCAGCTAGAATAAAGTAGTGGATAAAGTGGAGTAGGCAGAGAATATTGACACACATCTCAGATGCCGAACAGAGAACAGCTCATGCATAAAATTTCTGAGACGATAGAACTCCTGCTGCTTCCTCGCGATGCAGCTGTGTCTACTTCTGTTGCTACCTGACGTTAGTCAATCTCTAACCATTTACAGAGAATGAGAATGAATATGGGGATCTAGGATATTGAACTGACTTATTAAACTGACAGTTATTGGCAATAACCATAGCTGTCATCAACTGAATCCTTTAGAAACAGAATTATAAAGTTTTTCTTGAAGTCAGAGGAAATCTCGCTTACCTCATCTGTCTTTTCCAACAGGTGGAATAGTTTTGTCATAGTATTTGGTGCAAGGATCTAAGTTATTGTTAGGGACTGTTGTTCAGTCCTAGAAGTAATATAAGGGGTACCTCAAAAATAACTTTTTCTCCCTATTCAAAATAAAAAAGTGTATCACGCAAATTTTGTTTAACTACCAGGGGGGACATCATGCAGCAGGAGTGCGTTTCTTGTAACGTTGTTTTACGAAGATAGGAACTGCAGTATGTCTTTTTTAAGTAGCTCCCTATATTTTTGAATACGAAAAGGTTTACAAATACCGGTACCAGTCACAAAATTTGTTGATAACTAAGTTATTTATTTAGCGACATTTTCGAGGATTATAACTCATCATCACGCCGTATTGATATTATAAAAACATTTAACACATGTTTGTACAGATGTTAAAGCTTCTTTAAATGACTGCTGTGATCATCCTGTGGAGAGAGAGAAGGGTATCCTAGTAAGAGGCGATGTCACTTTGTGTTTTGGTCTTCCGTCCACATGAAAATTGTAGAAAACGATCACTCACTTTGTCCTTGTCGCGTGGCAGTTTTCTTGTGATGCGTTGAGGCATCGTTATTTCTGTGGTTCCTTTGGACTTCTCACCACACACCAACATCACAACGGTGTTTTTAAAGCACGATACACAAAACAAATCAGCAGATCAAAAACACAAGATGTCGGTCAAAACAAGGCTAGTTTCAGTTTGACTGTTGATATGTCGATCCTGGTGTTGTCAGTAGTAATGTCTTCTGCATGTCTTGCGGTCGTACCACTAATGTTGGATGGCGTAATACATTACAAAATGAGCGAATGTGACAATTTTATAATACGTGACAATACAGATATTGTTTATTTCAGAATTACAAAGATATTTTTGAGGTCTATAATATGTATAACATTGATGTTATTGATTTGCTATTATAAGGATACTGAATTGAAATTCGTAAAGAAGCGTGAATTTCTGAACTCTGTCACTTCATTTGGGATCTCGTCTTTCGACTTAAGGCCATGGATGAATATGTCCATTTCTTCCAAGATGTCCATCCTTCAGCTGTTTTGCAGAGTATGCAGTACTTTGAGGTCGTTATGTATTGCACGGTGTCTCCTGTTTCTTTTGTATGTTTTGCTGTAGCTGATATTTGCTTTACGCAGTCTGAAACAGTCAAAGTGTTCTTCAAAATGGGTTTTAAAGTTTCTTCCTATCTGACGAATACAGTACTTGTTTCAATGACTATATGTAATTTTATAAACCTCGTGGTCTGCTCAGTTTGTCTGGTGGTTATCGATGTCATGGACCAGTTTCTTTCGTGTTTCTGCAGTGTTGATTTGTTTTGTGTGTCGTACTTGAAGAGCACCGTTGTGAAGTTTGTGTGTGTAGAAGAAGTCCAAAGGAACCATGGAAATAACGATGCCTCAACACATCACAAGAAAACAGCCACGCCTCAAGAACAAAATGAGTGATTGTTTTATAAAATTTTCAGGTGAACAGAAGACCAATACAGAAAGTTAACATCGCCTCTTACTAGGTTATCCTTCTCTCTTTCCACAGGATGATCACAGCAGTCACTTAAAGAAGCTTTAACATCTGTACAAACATCTGTTAAACATTTTTGTAATGCCCATATAGCGTGATGATGAGGCATAATACTCGAAACATGTCGCTAAGTAAATAATTTAGTAGTCAACAAATTTTGTGACTGGTAGTGATATTTGAAAACCTTTTCATATTTTTGAAACAGTCACGGTCGATTAATGGTCAATATGCCTTCAGATTATCACTATATTTTTATTCGTTAATCCACTTCCTCCCCTGAATACTTTTGAGAAACGCATCACAGAGTACCGTCACGTAAACATGACGTTATTAAAAACGTGACTTATCTTCTGCTGTATTATCACGCAATGGAGGTAAGTCGGTTAACGTAGCTCGTCCTCTTTCTGGCATTGATAGTAAACAAATGGAAACATACGAAAAATGTACACTGGTTACCCAGTCAGTCATCTTCAACAACAATAAAATGGTTGATGAGACATTTCTTATTCGAGGACTACGCAACACATTGTTTAAGATTGCTACAGTACCACACTTGTTCCCGTATTGTAAATAAGAAAATATTGTTCAGTTACTGTTCTGTTAACGTTTATCCTCCCTAGATGAGTTGCATTCCTGCGTTCTCATCGTTGGTGTACACTAAACCTTCAACTGAAGACGGTTGACTGAATGACCGACGTGCGGTTACGTTGTGTTTCCAGCTGTTTACGGTCAGCGCCAGCAACTGAACTAGTTACATTACAGCGGTCACCTGCACTAGGCGCTAGTACGAGGACTCTAAGTACGTAATAACGTCATGTTTACGTAAATGGTACACTGCGACACGTTTCTGAGCGGATATTCAGGGAGGAAGTGGATTACCGCGTAGAAGTACAGGGTGTTCCGTAACTACTCGTTCAGAGTATTACAGGAAGTAGAGAATGTCAAAACAAATATATGTAGTTATGGTACACGTGGTTCCTGACGGCTGTTTCTGATTCTAGGGAAGATTTACACAGAAGGTGGGTTAGCATACAAATTAGAGCAGTGGCATTTACAAGAACTCCTCGAATGAGTGACAGTTGGTCTGTTTGCACGCAGTACAGCGACGCCAAATTGGTCGTCGTGTTCGTTATAAGATTCCTGGGTTGTCCACAATGCTGCCAGCAGCGACGGCAGTTCTAGCGATGATATCCTCTGTTTCCACGACGGTTTCATAAACCAGCTGCTTCATACGCCTCCAGAGGAAGAAATCGAGGCACGTAAGGTCAGCTCACCGCCACAGGGGCACCTCGGCCGATCCATCGGTTTCCAAAGTCGGCGATCAGATGATTCCTCACAGCAAAGCTGAAATGGGCTCGCTCCCATCGTGCTGGAAATACATCCTTTGTTTGACATTAAGAAGTACAGCCTCCAGAAATTCTGGCAACATACGTTCCACGACGATGCGATATCTCCGTTCCTTGAGACGGAATGGAAGAATGTGTGGTTCAGTCAACCTATGACCGAGAATGCCGGTCCTCACATTAACACGGAATCACTGGTGATGAGCACGAGGCGAGTTCCGCGAAGATTCAAATGAACCTAAATATGCGAATTGCGGATATTTGCATGTCAGTACACATTCCCAGTCACTGACATCGTCACAACAGCTTGCGTCAGCATCATTAACAGAATGTTCCCTAACACTACAAGTTGACTTCAGAAACAATATGTTAGTTACCGAAATATGTTCTGATATTTTCTACCTTCTGTATTAATATGAAGTAATAGTTTCGAGACAACCTGCATAGGGAGCTATTTACAATCCTGCAATTGATACCTTCGTAAAGAACAACGTTACAATAAAGGCAGTCATTCTGTCTAATGACCCCCTGGTACCTAAGCAACGTTTCATTGACACATGTTTTATTCTGCTTCTGGATGAAAAATGGGAGACCTTGTACAAAACGACTGAATGAAGGAAAGAAAATTGAAAACAGTGTTATGGAACTGGAAGAAGAAGTGAATGAAGATCAGATGGGGGGTGCTGTGTGGCAGGAAATGTTTGTCAGAACACTGAAAGACCTAGTCAGCACCCCTGGAGCGATACATCGATAATAAAATAAAGCACTGTGCATTGTGAAGAATAAATGACGTGAATAGATCGTGTGCCAGTTGTGTTAGTACAGTGATTCAGTGGGTTGGTGAAGTGTTGTGGCCGCGCAGGATTAGCGGAGCGGTCTACGCGCTGCAGTCATGGACTGTCCGGCTGATCCCGGCGGAGGTCCGAGTCCTCCCTCGGGGATGGGTGTGTGTGTTTGTCCTTAGGATAATTTAGGTTAAGTAGTGTGTAAGCTTAGGGGCTGATGACCTTAGGAGTTAACTCCCATAAGATTTCACACACACTGGAACATTGGAAGTGTTGTGACCCCTGGCACCATTGCGGCTCATTTAAGCTGGTCTTCTCACGACTATCCGTATCAGAAGTACTTGCCACCAGAATACTGGTGCTGGCCCACAGTTCGTCGACATGTTTGTGAGATTAAATTTCATTCAGTTTTCCGTATCATTGTACAACCGTGTGTGATAGATGGAACTGATGTTTTCCCGGCGACGAAGAAGAGAGTCAGTCAATAACCGCCCAAATAAACAGACCGCGATGGCCTGAGAGCGGAAACGCGGTAGCAGCGCAAGCGCCGCCTGTTTTATTCATCACAAACAGCGCACCCCTTATTCCTTGGGGCCAGAATCTCGCGCCCGCGGCGATCCCAGCCGACAGTTTTGAGCGGCGTTTTCCTCCGCACACACCGGCGCGCGCATCATTCGCGATACGCAAGAGCGCAACAGTGCCACACATTGGGGATTATAGGACCGGGATGTCCACATTTCACGAGGGAACAAAAAAGGTAAAAAAAGGAGAGGGAGAGTTCGTTGTTTTCCTTTTTCCTCTCCTTTTTTTTCGAAACCTGTCCCGTCCCCTCCTCGCCCTGCCGCGTTTTGGGGAGAGCGCGTGGCGCGGCGTAGCGTATGAATATACATATGGGTGTGCCTATTATATGGCGTGCTATTGAAAAACGCCGGACAAAAGACTGGCAAATTAATTTATGCTAACCATTTTGGGGCGGGTCTTTGTGCGCGCAGCGGGCGATGTGTGATGCCGCCCCCGCGGCCCTGGCCGGCACACAATCAGGAATCTCGTTAAACGCGATTTTTACCTCCCCCTGCCTCTCCCCTTCCCTCCCGCGGCCGGCGCCCTCGCCCCCCACCCCCGCCTAACCGCGCGCCCGCACAGCCTGCGGCCAGGCAGGGTCGCGCATCGGCGACAGGCAGCGTCTGGCGCGGCGCCCTTGTGGTCCGCTATTACACGCCGATAAGCCGCTAGAGGCTCCCACGTCAGCGCCACAGTTCTCGTAATCGCCGCGTCTCAACCGACGCCGGCGCCAGTTCCTGTCTCCATCATCGCTCCGAAGTGCACGAAGATACAAGCGTCAAACCGGACGCTTTGTCGACTTCGTAATCAGCATTTTATTTTCTTCCTCGATTTTTGCTCTTACAAGATCGACCGGTTTTTATTTACAGGTGCAATAACGAGGTTGCTATGATTATCTGCATCAGAGAAGTAAGTCACTGTAGTGGAGATAATGCCGGACGCGTTCGGAATGGTGACCACGGTAGAAAAATGTTCAAATGTGGGCGAAATCCTAAGGGACCAAATTGCTGAGGTCATCGGACCCTAGCCGGCCGGAGCTGCCGTGCGGTTCTAGGCGCTGCAGTCTGGAGCCGAGAGACCGCTACGGTCGCAGGTTAGAATCCTGCCTGGGACATGGATGTGTGTGAAGTCCTTAGGTTAGTTAGGATTAATTAGTTCTAAGTTCTAGGCGACTGATGACCTCAGAAGGTAAGTCGCATAGTGCTCAGAGCGATTTGAACCTTTTTTTTTTTTCATCGGTCCCTACACTTAACACACTACTTAGAGTAATTTAAACTAACAACACACACACCCATGCTCGAGGGAGGACTCGAACCTCTGGCGGGAGGTATCTTGCAATCCGTGACATTGCGTCCGAGACCACGAGGCCACTCCGCGCGTATTCACGGTAGAAAATTTTCTTTTTTTACCGTGAAAGGTTTAACCTTAAGGTATTTGCCCCATGAGTCGTCAGATGTAATTTTTCTATGCGATGAAACAAATGGGTTGTGTTGTGTTTTGGTTACGAAACTAAATTATTTTTATATTAAATGGGTTCAGTAGTGTTATGGTTAAGAAACTAAATTGCCGGTCGGAGTGGCCGAGCTACAATCTGGAACCGCGCGACCGCTACGGTCGCAGGTTCGAATCATGGATGTGTGTGATGTCCTTAGGTTAGTTAGGTTTAAGTAGTTCTAAGTTCTAGGGGACCAATGACCTCAGAAGTTAAGTCCCATAGTGCTCAGAGCCATTTGAACCATTTTCTGAAACTAAATTATTTTTATAAGAGCATTACTACGAAGGTGTTCAATAATTAATGCAACACTTTTTCTTCCTGGAAGCAGGTTAGTTTTATCCAGCACTTCAACACACTATATTATTCTCCTCTTTTGCCTACAGAACCCTGTTTTTAAATATAATTTCCATTCAATGCAATGGCCTTACACCACATTACTGGGAGTGCCTGTATGCCTACATGGTATCACTACTCTCCTGGTCGACCCCAGTGCCAACGTCCTGCAGCACCCATAACCACCCCGTCATCCACGTACAGCATCCCGGAGAGTACACTCTTCATTGGGCCAAGCAGATGGACGCCGGAAAGTGCGAGATCTGGGCCGTAGGTCGGACTGGGAAGAACAAATGGTTCAAATGGTTCGAATGGCTCTGAGCACTATGGGACTTAACATCGGAGGTCATCAGTCCCCTATAACTTCGAACTACTTAAACCTAACTAATCTAGCCCGCATCTCGTGGTCGTGCGGTAGCGTTCTTGCTTCCCACGCCCGGGTTCCCGGGTTCGATTCCCGGCGGGGTCAGGGATTTTCTCTGCCTCGTGATGGCTGGGTGTTGTGTGCTGTCCTTAGGTTAGTTAGGTTTAAGTAGTTCTAAGTTCTAGGGGACTTATGACCACAGCAGTTGAGTCCCATGGTGCTCAGAGCCAACCTAACTAATCTAAGGACATCACACACATCCATGCCCGAGGCAGAATTGGAACCCACGACCGTAGCAGTCGCGCGGTTCCGGATTGAAGCGCCTAGAACCGCTCGGCCACCACGGCCGGCTTGGGAAGACCAGTCCAATGAAGTTTTCACAGCTCGTCTCGGTTGCACAGACTTGGTTCAAATGGCTCTGAGCACTATGGGACTCAACATCTTAGGTCATAAGTCCCCTAGAACTTAGAACTAATTAAACCTAACTAACCTAAGGACATCACACACACCCATGCCCGAGGCAGGATTCGAACCTGCGGCCGTAGCAGTCCCGCGGTTCCGAACTGCAGCGCCAGAACCGCTAGACCACCGCGGCCGGCTGCACAGACTTGTGAGAGGCCTAGCGTTGTCATGGAAAGGGAGAGGTTTGTTTGATTTTTTTGTGGCGAAGTACGCGCTGAAGTCGCTTCTTCAGTTTCCTGAGGTTATCACTTTATACTTCTAAGGTGATCGTTGCACCATGAGGGCCGGCCGCTGTGGCGGAGCGGTTCTAGGCGCTTCAGTCTGGAACCGCGCGGCCGCTACGGTCGCAGGTTCGAAACCTGCCTCTGGCATGGGTGTGTGAAATGTCCTTAGGTTAGTTAGGTTTAAGTAGTTCTAAGTCTAGGGAACTGAAGACCTAAGATGTTAAGTCCCACAGTCCTTAGAGCCGTTTGAACCATTTTTTGCACCATGAGGGAGAACATTAAACAGAATACCCTTTCCGAGTCCCAGAAGACAGACGCCATGACTTTACCGGCTTAAGGTGCACCTTTGAACTTTTCTTCAGAGGACAGTTGGTGCTCCATAGATTGCCGTTTTCTTTCCGGTTCGAACTGATGAAACCATGTTTCATCGTCTGTGACAACGTTCGACAAAGAATTTTCACGATCAGCCTCGAAACGCGCAAGGAATTCCGCATAAATGGTCCTTCGGTGCTCTTTACGGTCTTCTGTTAGGTGGCGAGGAACCCAGCGGGCGCACTCTTCTGAATACCTCGAAAGGTGGATAAGTGAGTCAGTACTACTAACGGAGATGTCCAGTTGTGCAGCGAAGTGTTTGATTGTGATCTGTCGATCACTTCTCATGGAGTAGTCACAGCTGTGTGTTGCCAGCCGGCACGCAGGAGATCGGACAGGTTTGCACGAGCTTGCTGCGGTGATGACAGCCGGCATGCCAAACAAATCACTGCCAGGTCTCCGTAGACATCCTGTAAGCGCCTATGAATTACTGCGATGCTCTGGTTTTCCGCCAAAAGAAACTCCGTGTCAGCTCTCTGCTTGGAGGGCAGCTCTCTTACACACACCATTTTGAAGGCTCGTATAGCGTCGTCACCTATTGGAACTTCATGGAACTACAGAGGCTGAGCCGGCAATATTCCACGATGTCCCACAAACAAATTCCGCATTCTTTCAACAGAAATTGCCAGAGAGAAAAATATTGCTTTACTTATTGAACGCACCCCGCGTTATCACTATGTCGTAAGTGTGCATTAAAGATTACATACGTTACCAACAATTAACGATTTTTTTTCCAATACTAGCATTAACGCGTCATACAATCTGGTGGACGTTACAGCTAGTGAAACGAATGTATGAACATCATCTTCCACGCATAGTCCACCCACTACACACATATTTTTCACTTTGTATCACAAATCTATGACTGTAAAACTGAGACATTTGCATCATATATGGTTAAATATCTCATAAAAATGTCTTCTCCGACTTTTAGGTAGTTCCAGCAGAACGCCATAAATTCTTCGTTATTCGCTTCACAACAATATACTAGCTAATTGATTGCAAAACACAACAGTTAATAGGTAATGGCTACTGCACTGTTGTAGGCCCTAAACTATGTTATTATTATTACTGTTGTTGTTATTGTCGTTGTTGTTATCAGCAGCAGTATTCAGACACAAAGCACTGCCAACGTAAAGTCTTCCAGTTTTGCCAGTTCAGAAGTAAGAAGTCCAGCAATCAGGTGATTTACAAACAATAACTATAGTGCACACATTTGTTAGTTGTAAATGGGGCGCAGGATGTGTGTGATAAACTGTTGCTAGTTAAACAAGTGGTGCAAAGGAAGCATTTTTTTCCAACAGTTCTCTGCCGTTATTGTGGATAGTGAGCTATCTTTCCTGAAAAGTAGTCGTAGACGGTTCCAGTGCGCCTCCTCTGTTAGGGAACTTACAATTCCCTGATGCCTCAGGATATCTCGTATCAACCGATCCCTCCTTCAAATCAAGTTCTGTCCCAGTTGTACCAAGTACTTACTCATTGGTTATTCAATATACCCATTTAATTTTCAACACTCGATCGAAACACTTGTCGAGCGCACTGCGATTACCACGGCGTTACGACTTGGGTCAGCCGGCGATTCATGACGCCCGCGGACCGCTGCTCCCCCACGTCGCGCGCTTCCATCACCCCTTCTTGCCATTACCCCTTCCCAGCTGACACTCCATGTACATTGTCATGCAAATGTCCTAATCGAATTTCTTCGCGCCGTAATTCGGTTGTTTGTCAGAGCCATTGTGTCCGCGCTTGTACGAGTAACAAGGTTGAAGCGGGACTCGACAGGGACTCATCGCGGTATAGATGAGCTGGACCCGTGAGCGGAACGTGCCCAACTTGTCCTAGGTGGCCAAAGGCGCTTCACAGTATTTAATATCACCCGTATGAACTCGGATGGCGGGCTCGTAGCGTGGTCGGGGAAGTAACTCGCCACTACGACGTCGTGGTGGGTAGTGGGCGACGTCAGGGAATATCGTATTTGTCACGCTAGACGAAGCGATTGCCGCTCGCGCCTAACTCACCGGTACGAAAATTTCACCAATAATCGCCAAAATATTAACTGGCCTCGTCCCTTTCGTTTTCCCTATTTACTGCCACATTCTACGTATGAGGAAATGAAGGTGGAAGAGGTGACAGGAGCTGTGTAGCTGGTCTATTCAAGAATTTTCCGTAATATATTACTCCTCACGCTATAAAATACAGAGAGTCAGGTATAAGGGTGAAAGAATATGGATTCCTTTGCACAGGCTTTTGACATTTTAATGGTGTCGTTACTCTGCAGAAAAAATTAATTTCTGAGTCAAAATATGGTCTCCGAAGCACTACAAAGGGCAGCAGGAAATTGTTGTCGTTCTGAAGCGCGAAATTAAAAGCGAAATTTCGCAGTTAATACTGATTTACATTCTTTAGGTTGGAACGCTTTAAGTATAGTATATAGTCTTCTTTGCGAGGGGTGAATATATTCAAAGGCACATATTTTCGACAGAATTCAAGTACTTTTGTTGCTCATTGACTATTCAGTATGATGTCACGTAGGGTATGCGACGAGCTACTTGGCAATGCCCTGGGGCGTTAGTTACTGAGTAAGCACACAGCATACCTTTTATTTTAGTTGTAAAATATCAAAAATATTTTATTTGATTTACGTCTTTTTGATATATTACGCAGGCACTTCATAGGCTGGATAAAAGGTAGTGGTAACACTGTTATAATTCATACCAGATTTTACTGACAGACGTTCATCATATTATATGCCCTCTATGTAACTGCCCCGTATCTGAATCACCTTTCTCCACGCAGATGGAAGGCGTCGTACGCCAAAACGCATCAATCTCCTTGTCTCGCAAGGACCACAATGTGGCACAGATGTGTTGTAGCGTGTGCCACGAAGAAGTTCCTTCATTTTGGCGAACAGGTCGTAATCTCACGGACTCGTATTGGGAGAATACGGTGGATGTTCCAGTATCTCCCAACGCCACATACGGAGGAACTCGCGCACAGGGTTCACAGTGCGGCATCGTTCATTGTCATGAAGGATGGTGGGCTGCAATGCCAGAAGGTGTGGTCGCTTCCTTCTCAGTGCGGGACGAAGCTGATGTCACAAGAAACTGGAGTAGTAGGTTGGCAGTGAGCGCCTGGGACTTGTCTTTCCCTCTTTCCGACAGTACGCATTGCAACAGGCTCGAATACATTCATCGCCGCTCACTACATACTTCGACTGACCACCTGTAACCAGCTGCAGACAGCGCACGTGCCATTTGACTAACATCCTTCATGCTACGGCTGTGTTCCACTACTTTTTATCCAACTCTCGTAAGTTAGACATACCGTCCCACGCCAAGACCAATGCATAACAAGAGTGGCGGACTATCATAAGACACTACATGTTCTCTGTTTACTGCAGACATAATTCTGCTGCAGTAGGGATAACAGGCGAATCACAGCGAGCGCGTGAAATGGCGCGGCAACAGGTAACGTACTCCGAAGTTGAAATAGGCGTCACAGTGCGATTACTCTGAGCAATCGCCTAAATTGCACGCAGATTGACCGTAAAATTCTGACCGTGTATGTTCCACATGAAATGTCGCTTGGAGCCTTAGTGAAATGGTTCCAACAACTTGACCAAGGCCACACAGACGTGGGCGATGCTGATCGGCAGGAAAGGCCATCACAGTAATCGTAGACGTCAATCTCGAGGCAACCTTTAAGGCAAGCTGAAAGAAAATCTGGCGGGCGGGGGGAGACAGATTTTCCACCATGCAGAATCAGTAACAATGATACACTATATGTAAAGTGAACGTGGAGAGGGGTCGGGGGGAGGGCGGAGAAGAATTGGAGGGTAAGAGATTATTGATGTCAGCTGCATCTGGACATTAACCAGAATCAGCGGGATCTCATGTTTACTTTCTTTTGTTTTTTTATTTTCAAATTTTTTTATATTTCTTGTATTTTTTTTAACGGTAAGGAACTGAAAACTAGTAAGTACACTCGTTGCTTCGAGTTGGAGACGCACACAACAAAAAACATGCTTATAGTTGTAGCAAAAGGCAAAAAGAAAGAGAGCAAAATGCGGGGTTAAGGAAGCCATGAAACAAAACCTAAGGGTGGAATCCATACCACCATTAACCGGTGGTACATTTTGCACCGGATGGGAAACAAAAACTGCGAAGAACTTTTCGCTCCGGAGACAAAAAGAGGAAATGGGGCAAATACTGCTATAAGCTATAGAGTGCGAGGGTTCACGACGAAACTCTCCATCTCCTGTATCATCCAGGTATGACTTCTCGTAATGACCAAGGTAGATCCCACGTTGTACCGTGTAGTGTTCTATCATCGTCTTGTAATTTTAGCTTTTCTTACCCGTGATGTTCCAGCTACGTGGAGGGTCGTGGAACGCACTCCACATATAATTGGAAACATATTGTCGATACTTTGGGTTACGGAGGATCTTGCAATGTCGTTCCTGCAGATAGTTCCAAAAGTCTAAAGTGTCCTTAGTGCCGTCTTGAAACAAATAATGCACCGCATGTCTACGAAGCCTCGTCATGGCATTAGTTTTCGTGCGTGGGTAATACGTCTCATCTGGGAATAAGATAGTCTTGGGGTCGATATGATTCGGCGTTACTCAAAGGAAGTATGCTGACATTTGCCACACTAAGTGCCACACCGCCGTAGACTCGCCACAGCTGAGACGGTGTTCATCGTTGTCTTGAACGCCATAGCTCGTGCACGTGAGTGAGTCTACCATACGGATCGCATGTAGCATTGATCTGGTCACCTGCTTACTGTTGACAGTGATATACTCCATCGCTGTGCTAGGCGGGTGCGGTAACCACCATCTGGATCGCATGTAGCATTGATCTGGTCACCTGCTTACCGTCGACAGTGATATACCACATCGCTGTGCTAGGCGGGTGCGGTAACCATTGGGCCATCCGGGACACAGTTTTGTCGCAACTGCGCGGACTATCTTGACACGCCTCACGGCGACCCACATTCCCATCGAGCGCCACCTAGCCGCAGTCCCTGCCCATTTCCTCCATGCTCGCTACTCAGATTCCCGCAGGAGATCGGACTGAAGGAGGTGGATCCATTGTCCATGTAGGCGAACCAGTTATATGAATGCGTGGTGTCTGTTCTTTCGGACTACCTCTGTCACTTTGAAGTGTAGGGCAGCATTCAATAGAATTTACTTGGCTTGCATTTATAATGTGTAGCTTACTTTCGTAGTAACAAGGCCACAAAACCTTTTCCTGGCAAAACCGTGACCATTAGGAAAGAAGTGATGCTCATTAACACCAGAAGATTAGGTTACTTAGATCCGACTCAAAAAGGACGTATCGAGTACTTCCACTTTCTATTCCGCAACATTATTGTGTTTCTTTGTGTCTTATCGGGCTTCGGCCTTAAATTTTGTGGGTACCTGGAATTAAATCATGTCATCTCTTATATGTGTATCATTTAACTGTTATACAGCACTCCATGCAAACTTACTCATTATGCTGTCTATAAATCTATCCCTAGTATAAGTAAACTATTATACGAATTTTGATACTTTTTTTAAAAAAGCTTATGTACTAAGTTTGTTTTGTATTTACGTCCGTACCATTCGCAGGATATCAGTCGTTCATGCTGAAATCTAAAGTGTAATCCCACAAATAAAATAATCTTCGATGTTTCTCTTCCGCGCTTTAAATACAAGCCGTTTTCCAAAATGACTGAGTAATTTCAATTGGGTTTGGTTGTTAACAACACGGGCGAAGCTGTCATGTTGATTTATCGGCTTTCTGCCGGTTATGCGCGTCTTTCCTGCACGATATTTCAATTGCGTGACTCGCAGTCTTCTTCAGGTGCTGTCCGATACTGATTCCGATGTGGAACGAGTCCGGTATTAATGCCTACGTTGTGCTATGCGTTCCCTCTGTGGTCCGCGCCACGTCTAGCGCTTTGTCCGTGGCGTGCGCCGACCAATAGCAACGGCTATAGCGTTTTCTTCTAGCCTTGGTTGTTCCGAACGCTGTGCGCGTACTTCGTGGCTGTTATCCGTTGTCAATTATCCATAATTTCATCTTCGTACTTGTGTTCCTTGGCGTCTGGATGTTGCCTACGTTGCGTGTTCAGAAGATCAAGTGCTGGATTCCAAGCCGAGCAGTTCACCACACTATTATTGAAATGAAGCTATATCAGATGACAATAAAATTCATTAAATTAATACTAATAATAATATCTTTGACTGCGGTTGTTACTGTATGAACAGAGCACTTTACCAGTCCTAACCCTGAATAAATGAGAATTAATAACCAGTGAAAGATTAGACTGAGAAGAAGGACCTTGCGATGTTACTGCTGAAATTCAAGCATATCCCAGTAATGGTATTTAGACCTGAACCTGATGACCGTTTTGGATAACATAGCTCCCCATATGATGAAATGAATAATTAAGCACAATACTTACACACAAAGATACAATGAGTGGGATTTCATCTATGCATGCAATGACTCAAAAGATCACAGTAACAGTCCTGTTGATTGCTAAAACGCATGGCCTTGACTCCCAACTAGTGGCTAAAACAATAAACAATCAACTACTCAGAGGTTTAAATTGATTATTAATTGAGTACGATGAGTCCTTGGCATAAGTGGGTAGAACTGGAAAGGAAATGATAAGAATCAATGTTAGCTATGTCCACGGAAACTGTCAATCATTTTTGAATTAGCTAATACACTCCTGGAAATTGAAATAAGAACACCGTGAATTCATTGTCTCAGGAAGGGGAAACTTTATTGACACATTCCTGGGGTCAGATACATCACATGATCACACTGACAGAACCACAGGCACATAGACACAGGTAACAGAGCATGCACAATGTCGGCACTAGTACAGTGTATATCCACCTTTCGCAGCAATGCAGGCTGCTATTCTCCCATGGAGACGATCGTAGAGATGCTGGATGTAGTCCTGTAGAACGGCTTGCCATGCCATTTCCACCTGGCGCCTCAGTTGGACCAGCGTTCGTGCTGGACGTGCAGACCGCGTGAGACGACGCTTCATCCAGTCCCAAACATGCTCAATGGAGGACAGATCCGGAGATCTTGCTGGCCAGGGTAGTTGACTTACACCTTCTAGAGCACGTTGGGTGGCACGGGATACATGCGGACGTGCATTGTCCTGTTGGAACAGCAAGTTCCCTTGCCGGTCTAGGAATGGTAGAACGATGGGATCGATGACGGTTTGGATGTACCGTGCACTATTCAGTGTCCCCTCGACGATCACCAGTGGTGTACGGCCAGTGTAGGAGATCGCTCCCCACACCATGATGCCGGGTGTTGGCCCTGTGTGCCTCGGTCGTATGCAGTCCTGATTGTGGCGCTCACCTGCACGGCGCCAAACACGCATACGACCATCATTGGCACCAAGGCAGAAGCGACTCTCATCGCTGAAGACGATACGTCTCCATTCGTCCCTCCATTCACGCCTGTCGCGACACCACTGGAGGCGGGCTGCACGATGTTGGGGCGTGAGCGGAAGACGGCCTAACGGTGTGCGGGACCGTAGCCCAGCTTCATGGAGACGGTTGCGAATGGTCCTCGCCGATACCCCAGGAGCAACAGTGTCCCTAATTTGCTGGGAAGTGGCGGTGCGGTCCCCTACGGCACTGCGTAGGATCCTACGGTCTTGGCGTGCATCCGTGCGTCGCTGCGGTCCGGTCCCAGGTCGACGGGCACGTGCACCTTTCGCCGACCACTGGCGACAACATCGATGTACTGTGGAGACCTCACGCCCCACGTGTTGAGCAATTCGGCGGTACGTCCACCCGGCCTCCCGCATGCCCACTATACGCCCTCGCTCAAAGTCCGTCAACTGCACATACGGTTCACGTCCACGCTGTCGCGGCATGCTACCAGTGTTAAAGACTGCGATGGAGCTCCGTATGCCACGGCAAACTGGCTGACACTGACGGCGGCGGTGCACAAATGCTGCGCAGCTAGCGCCATTCGACGGCCAACACCGCGGTTCCTGGTGTGTCCGCTGCGCCGTGCGTGTGATCATTGCTTGTACAGCCCTCTCGCAGTGTCCGGAGCAAGTATGGTGGGTCTGACACACCGGTGTCAATGTGTTCTTTTTTCCATTTCCAGGAGTGTAGATTAAAAGAAAGACTAAGAAAAGTACATATGATCACCAGTTCCCTTGCCTAAGAGCACGTTGAGTTCAGCTAGCAAGACTCTAATTCGAAACAAATTTCTTCACATCCACCTCGTCACATTGTGTGTAGCTGCTGCACATGCTTACCATGTTTCTAAAACTCAGATCTAGGGAATAGTTGCAGTGCTGGCTGAAAGTTACAAGTTCGGCCCCAGCATCTACGACCAACTCTGAGACAGAGTCTCAAAACGACTATGAGGTAAAGTATTGTCTGCGACATTGATTTTGACACTGATTTGGCACCATGACTAGCACTATATGACTTTGAAAGTATGACACTGACATTTTTAGACCGGCACTTGGAATAACGAACAGATTGCTCGTGTGACTTTCGCTTTTGCAATCACACTGATTATACATGACCGTGTTTGCCGCAATGAAAACACTGAGCGTCACGGCAGAGCCTTGCGTGCCGCCTGTGTGACGTGAATCCGTCCATCTGCCCAGCACGCTGTGCTATTGTCTACAGCGCTGTCCCGCGAGCCCCGGGAGAAAGACAGGTCGTGGTGCGTACGTCACAGCACGTGACACTGCAGGTCTGTGCCAGCAGCCGTGTCTGACTGGGAGCAAGTAACTATTTCATACGAGTTCTTGACTGCGCTTGTAAAGGCATGCAAACTCGCGATTGCACAGGACAAAGTTAAGACCTTTAGTGGGTACCTTTCCATTGACATACTGATTTACCGTGGCCACTGCATGGAGGAAAGCGTTCGCACAGAGTGGCGGACAAGCCGTCTCAAGGCCTACGAGAAAGACAGGCAGCAGTGCGTACGTCACGAAGTAGGTCTGCACTCACCTCAACACATAAATTACGTTTCTACACCTGTTAAATCGTAACTAGGTGTGTACATGCAAACAAGAATTGCATCTTCTGCTTGGATCCGTTATTATGGTGTCTTACTGTTATTAATACTACAATGATCAGAGTTCCATAGGCCTATTTATAATTTGTGACGGCTGTACTGGGTTACAATAAAATTAAAATCATGCCAAAATGATTATCAATTGCATAAGGCACCACTTCTTGTATTAAATGCGGACTGTTAAGCACAAAGGACTAAATGCTAGGTTCGAATCCTTCCTCGTCCATGGATGTGTGTTATGTCCTTAGGTTAGTTAAGTTTAAGTAGTTCTATTTCTAGGGGACTGATGACCTCAGATGTTAAGTCCTACAGTAGAGCCATTTGAACCATTTGAACTAAATGCTATAAACAAATGGTTCAAATGGCTCTGTGCACTATGGGACTTAACATCTGAGGTCATCTGTCCCCTAGAACTTAGAACTACTTAAACCTAACTTAAGGACATCACACACATCCATGCCCGAGGCAGGATTCGAACCTGTGACCGTAGCAGTCGCGCAGTTCTGGACTGAAGCGCCTAGAACCGCTCGGCCACGGCGGCCGGCTTGCTACAAACAAGCCTTTATACCACTTATATAGAGTATTTGTTGTAGAACTGTTAATCAGTAAGACTTCATAATAGCAGATTCCAGTAGAAGATGCAATTTTCGTTAGTACGTACACGTTCAGCTGCGAGTTAACAGGTCTAGAAACGCATTTTGTGTGCTGAGCTGAGCGAGCGAGTGAGGTCAGGTCTACCTTCGTGACGTACCCGCCGCGGCCTGTCTTCCTCGTGGGGCTAGAGTCGACTTCTGTGAAGTCACAAACTCTTTGCCAGGCCCACGTTTCTCCTGGGTGCCGTGAAGTGAAATGACGCTGCGCGTGAACTGGACTCGCGATCTTTGTTATCAACCCTATTTTGTACCACAAAAATGAGTACTGTGACTCAATTATTCCCGACATTTCCTTCAAACTATAGTCCAAATACTTTGGTATTTGTTCCTTGATCCTATAGCTGGACATTTTATGGGTGACAGCGTCTCGAGTCATTGCTTCTTGAGCCTTAGCGTCGCTGTAATATCTACCACATTCACACTTAAACTGGCAATGCCCGGTCAGGCCTTGTAAATCAGCTACTCACTGTGTGGAATCTTGATGCGGTTGTCTACGTAATCGGAAAAGCATGTAATGAGCAGCACCCACGTCCACATGTTCATCAAGGTATTTGTCTAACGCAGCAGCCCAAGGCCTCACAGTCTACACTTCGTGGGCGGGCGATGGGAAAAAGAATTACATGCCATCCTGTACACTGCGACGCCTAGTGTTGCCCAAAAAAATGTGGTTTTCTGTCCGCACCTTGAATACGATGTGCAGCGAAGTCGGCTTCGAGCTGAGCACGGTATTCAGAGCAGTCTTCCCACTGTGCCCCGAATGCCGGGAATTGTGGTGCGCAAGCAGGTGGTGCTTGTGGCGATGTTTGGGGCTGCGAGTAACGCCGACAAACTTGATTGGACTTGCATCAGTTGCGTCATTCCAGCCAGCAGCTGTTGAATATGTTAAGCCTGCATATGAACAGTTTGCCTTACACTCGATTCCTGTGGTACATTGGCCACGGTTCAATGCACAGTAGAAACGGAACAGAAACACGATGTAGACGCCGGAGCTGTGGAGAACGTCTCAATTAGAAGACACAGACAAGGACATGCAAAAAAAATATATCAGCCTCTATAACAGAAAACGAAAACAGTATGATGCAGGTTAGAATGTTTTGAAACACACAAAAATGGCTCTGAGCACTATGGGACTCAACTGCTGAGGTCATTAGTCCCCTAGAACTTAGAACTAGTTAAACCTAAGGACATCACAAATATCCATGCCCCAGGCAGGATTCGAACCTGCGACCGTAGCGGTCTTGCGGATCCAGACTGCAGCGCCTTTAACCGCACGGCCACTTCGGCCGGCTTGAAACACACAAAAAAGCCAGTATAGCATATTGTAGTGTCTGTGTTGTTTCGATGTAGTCTGCAATGCACTTCTGAAGGAGCAGACACTGCTGCGAACGTCGGCTGTATGGAATATAAGAATCATGTTGACATTTGCTAACGTGGTGAAATTCCAGCTGCACAGTGACAATCAAAACCGGTGACAGCCTGGGACTCGAAACCGAACAGATGCAAACTTCCGTATGTCACAGTTTTGTCTACCTCTTATACTCGCACAGATAACATCGAAACGACAAAGGCACTGCCGTATGGCATTTCATGGCTATAAATAAGACTGCGGCTTTCTTCATAAGTCTCTCCCTGTACAAGAATCACAGCATCAGTGTTAGTGTAGGATGTAGAAGAAACGGTGCCATATGGAAGTTTGAGTCTCTACGCGGAGCCTTTTCGGATAACCGATGTCATTAAGGTGAACGCTTGCGTGAAGTGGGAAATCTGGCTTCTCGCACTGGCACACACTTTCATTGTCATCAGTACATTATGCAGCTAAAGTTTCACCGTATTTGCAACTGCGAGTATGATTCTTGTGAACTTAGTATAAATGCAGCGCGGCGGGCAAACACGGTGTTCGTCCAAGAATCTGCAAAAAACACACACCTGTCTTCATGCCATGTTGTTGCTGTCTCAACAAGTCACAATTCCACCAAATAACAGGCAAACGAAGTACCAACCTCGACACCAATGTTGCTGTATCCTGTAGTGAAGTATTGGTTTCCAAGGCATAAAGCGGATAATAAGACACACAACAATAGTTAAGTAAAAATCGTTCAGGCCGAGAGGGGTTTGTTCGTGGATTGGCTGTCGCTTGGCGATCGCCTGTTGCTGTGCGGCCGCAGTACTAGGAACGTCTGGTGCGAATTTATGAAGTTCATTCGAATGACCCTGGTCAGCGCGTCTACCTTTGCCTTACACGTAAGTTTGCACCACGTAACTGCGGGTATGGTGGCGCCATCTATTGGTAGAGAGACTGACGCGTGCTCACCGTTTGATGTTGCATAGCGCCAGTGTGCTCTCACGCCGAAGAGAAGGTGGTCACACAAGTGAACGTCCACTACCGAACATGCAGGCTAGTAAGCAGGAACAACGAGGTGTGATTCGATTTTTGGCGGCGGAGGGAGTTGGAGGCCGTGAAATGTATCGACGGATGAAGGCTGTGTACGGTAAGTACAATCTCAGTCGTTCAAGTGTTGTGGAATGGCGCAAACGATTTCTTGAGGGGTGCGAGTCACTGGAAGTCGATGCTCATCCTGGACAGGCTCATAGTGTCAGCACACCGGAAATGGATGCGGAAGTGAATGCTTTTGTCTTTGACAACCGCAGAAATACCGTGGACGAGATCCATCGGTTACTAGGTATTAGCGTGTGACTGGGTCCAGACCTGTATCCGACGCTTACTAGCTTCTTCAGGGATGGAATCGACCGACTAGTGTCGCAATGGGATAAATGTGCCATCAGTTTTGGCGACTATTTTTGAGTATGTGTATTGTGTATAGGTATATTTTTGACTTACTCAAATCGTTACCGTTACGTTACACTAGTGACCGGGTATCATTTGAATGCGCCTTGTATGAACTAGAAACAGACTTGCCCAGCGAGGTGTCTGATACGAACGACAATATAGAAACCAATTTTCAGGCTGAGAGAAGTCTGAAGAAAGCAAAGAGTGCAGGCTCTGGAGGAGCGTACGGAATCAGAAACCACACAACCAAAGCGATTCTCAGAGACTGACGAGTTTACTCCAATCGAACAGGGTCCTGGGAGCCCAAGAAAAGCAGCCACGACTTTTGGAGCCATTATTGGCCCTAGCAGAGAGTAAGATAAGAGATAATAAGCTGCGGCAGGTTTGCGGTAATTATATAGCTAGTGCCGCACAGTCAGCGTTGCAACATAAGGTCATGCAATTTGTGCTTCATCGTGGTCTGAATCCATCAATGGACACGACATTGATGATATACACCTCTTTTCACTAAGGGTATTTCTCTCCTGCATCGCATGCACAGACCTGTATATTAAGAGACGGATAGGGCAATTTATGGATAGTTTGTAAAACTACTGGTCAATCCAAAAAGAAATTCAGGACTTTTCATGTGAGTGGCGAGGTTATCGCAAAAGTTTTTTCAATCAGTAGACACTGTACAACATTTGGCGAATTCGAATCCAAGATCGGCTGCAGAACAAAATAGGATGTAATTCTCATAGGATCCCCTCCTCTGGTAACAATATGCTTTCAGTCTTATCAACAGAGCGATCTGAGACTTTTAAACGGGTTTTAACAGATATCGAAGAGTACATACAAGAAGGGAAGAGCATACAGTTCGCCTCAGAGCGAAATCGTCATGGAAACTCACGAGACAACGAGCGGCCGAATGGTAATGTCGGGAAAAAGTAGTAACAGTGGTCGATCTCTAAACCACAGGAAAAACTGGCGCCATCAAAGACCCAGGCATTACGAGGAGAGACCATGCTCGAGAGACGTCATACGAGGATCAATGAGAGAACGGGAAAACGGAGAACTGGGAATAATTGAAAAAAGGAATCCAGCTCCGAAGTCAACAAGCTTGACAAATTTCTGGAAAGGAACTGCCGTAGGCTTAGTTCATGTTGTGTAATTAGACTCATTTAGATAAGTTATTTAGATGTGCTTCTTAATCGTAAGTTCTTGGTAGTGATTAGCAGTCGGCTTTTTTTTTTTTTTTGTCGTGATTTGACTAATGCTTGCTATAGTTTGTACATGTTCATGTGATGACTAGTGCATTGAAATTAGATACATCTTTCAAGATTATTGTATTTTTAAATTAATTTTTGTACAGTCCCACATCGGTTGGTCGCAAAATCGCACGGCGCGGTGAGTCTTTCTGGCACAAGCAAAACATATGTTTCACAAATGTTTCAGACTGGTACCGACAAAATTATTGTGGTTTTGTTCAGAAGTATGACGAAAATAAGGTAATAAACTGGTATCCCTACTCTAAAATTGTATTTCTTATGATACCTGACTTCGTCGTTTTTTTTCTTAACACTTGCTCAGTAACCGTCTTTTCTGTTTACAGTGCTGGCCTGTCCTACTTCCCTGCCTGGTTGTTTGGTGCTGATACACTAGTATGACGCAGTATTCTTATCTCCCATACTGATGATGTGGTTACATGTAAGTGATAGTATTTCGTGTGAGTACGACCTTAATTTTTAATTATTGGTCAAAGACTAGTGCACGCCACGGACAATAAGACACCCACACAAAACCAACGCACTCAGTAACAGGGGAGGTAACCGCTAGCATTTTTTAGGCCTACGCCCATATCCCTAGTGGGTTATTAAAAGGGGGAAATGATAGTTGATTTGGCATTATTTACTAAGGTAATAACGGGATTCTTAACCTTATAATTCTGAATTTCAGCTTTGGGGGACGAAAGGTAATCGTCTGAAAAATCCAACACTCTTTTTTTTAGGTGCTTCAAATCTTATTACAAATTTAGATGTTATAAATGAACATAATCAGGAATCACTGGTTCATTATTGTCGGTGCTGACAAGTACTGAAGTAGCTAATGGGTCTCGTATTATCAACCCATCAATATTCACCCTATAGTGAGGCTGGAGGGAATTAACTATCACACACAAGGCCACAACCCTTCCATGCGTCGCTACGCTGAAGTGCACGGCGAAGCATTACGCGAAATGCCGTTACTACTTAAATTGATGCAAAAGCGCGACCGCACAGAATTGGGAAGCTACCCACAGAGATGCTTGAGCTCATAATTTTCAAGCCCGCTCTTGAGATGAGCCAAAGAGTGGAAGTTGGTTCGCGAACTGTATCTACTATGATACATCGCATTTCACATCTTACCACCTTCCAGACGCAGCGTGGACTCAGCACGTCCCGGCTACCGTCTCGCCGCCGCGCTACCGACCGGACACCCCGGCCGTTGTTCGAGCTGCCTGCCATGTTCCTGCAGGAAGGCTAGCCTCTGCCCTCTACACTCCTTAGAACCGATCTTTCCGAAGTGTCTCAAGCAATCCCTGTGTTTAGCTTCCCTAGTTTCTCTTTTGAGATGCCTACCGCACCTAATGTCAATCTTTAAACAGCCGTTCACATTTCTAAGCCCAATACATTCAAACTACATGCCCTCATTCGAACTGGAAAGATATAGAGAGGACGAGGAAGTGTGACACATTGAAAGAGTAATCGGAATGAAAAAAATTAATTGCCTTCAACATGTCCTTTAGTTGGGTTATTCATGAAGCGTACTCATAGTACCGCTTCATGTTGAATCCAAATGTTGTGAAACAGTGAATTTTCTTTCAGGGAAATCTCTAGCTTAAGCACCTTGTAGATATTTGAAGGTTGTAGGGAATCTTAGTGTTATGGTGTAAAGTCAAGCGCCGGCACGCCAGTCGGGAACGTTAGAGCAAAAATTGTTCAAATGGTTCTGAGCACTATGGGACTTAACATCTGAGGTCATCAGTCCCCTAGGACTTAGAACTACGAAAACCTAACTAACCTAAGGACATCACTCACATCCATGCCCGAGGCAGGATTCGAACCTGTGACCGTAGCAGCAGCGCGGTTGCGGACTGAGGCGACTAGAACCGCTCGGCCACAACAGCCGACACGATAGAGCAGACACGGCCAATATCACGATGCTCTACCCCTCTTCAGGGTGACAACGCGACATCTGCGACTCCTATGTGAAGAGGACATAAACGCCGCGGCCGATTGGTGACGCCTTGTTTAGCAGCGATAACTCTAGTCACTTCGCTTGTAATCTATATGTAGCACAGACTTGGAATTGTGCATACCGAAGAAGATTCATTATTTCGTACGTCGCCCTTTGGTAGCGACACATCTGTGTAAGTGTCAAAGTTAACTATTGTCATTTAAAATTTTAAACATTTTATTGGTTGTGATCCAGCAACCGTACACTACTTGATTACAGAACGTATATACAGACATTTCGGTTGCACAAAATTTTGTCAATTGACCACAGTTTTGATTGCGCTAGGCAATCTTCATCAGAATAAAAAATTACGTGGAATACATGTCTTTATTAAAAATAGAAAACGTATGTCACCAACAATTAAGACTCTTACATAAAGATTGGCCTCTTAAAAATTTTTAGGATTCACTAAAGAAACTTTACTTCAGCAGTGTTCAGAAACTTTTCTGGAAAGAAAAAATTAATAAACAATGACTTTCCATTAAAAAAATTGTAGTATTTGCATGAACGAATCAACTAAGTATATATTTTCGTTCATCATAGTCAACGCATTTTAAGCACCTTGTCTTAGAAAATTTGGACATTTATGGTAAGTTCCTATGGGACCAAACTGCTAAGGTCATCGGTCCCTAGGCTTAAACACTACTTGTTGTTGTTGTTGTTGTTGTTGTGGTCTTCAGTCCTGAACCTGGTTTGATGCAGCTCTCCGTGCTACTCTATCCTGTGCATGCTTCTTCATCTCCCATTAGTTACTGCAACCTACATCCTTTTGAATCTACTTAGTGTATTCATCTCTTGGTCTCCCTCTACGATTTTTACCCTCCACGCTGCCCTCCAATGCTAAATTTGTGATCCCTTGTTGCCTCAGAACAATGACAAAAAATGTAAATCCAAAAATATAAAAATTAAGACTATAGCACAGTGATAAGACAATAATGTTTTCATGCATGTGAATGGTTAACAATGAAACAGGAACTGCAGAGAATAGAGATACTTGAAAGATGCCCTTTTAGAAACACGACAGTTGTAATGCAAACTACAGAAGATTGAAAAATGGTACGTAATTAGGAGAGTTACGAAAATACACAGAAAATATCAGAACTCATAGCAAAATGAATGTTACTCTTCTTTGGATACCTCTACCTAAAGACGACAAAATGCCAGAGAAACAAATATTTCTAGAAAAATAAACAGTTTTGAAGTCCCTGCTTGCCATCCCTAGATATACTAATTTACATTCTTGGCACTCTAGCTGGATGTACGTGCTCCTTGGTATTTATCTGGTTTGGCCGTTGTTTGTAAACGTGATTGGAGTGTATTTCTTTAGTATATTTCGTATCTTGCGTGTTGCTTTGTGTTTATATGTAAGTGTTTGCCATTTTTTCTGTTATTCATGTCATCTGTGTTATTGTTTTGTGTTTCCATTTGTGCTGTAGTGTCTTTGCCGTTCTTTGGTGTTGTGTTCTCTGCTTGTTTTGATTTTCCTTTAATTTTGTTTTAATTTTTTGGTTTAATTTTTGTACTATATGGCTGTTGTAACCATTATTTGTGTCTATGTGTTGTATTGTTTGTAATTCTTTTTCATAGTTTTCTTTGCTGAGTGGGATGTTATTTAGCCTGTGTAACATGTGTCGTAGAGCCGCAAATAAGGCATACAAATGTACATAAATAAATAGCTAAGTTGGTACCAAGTCTGAGGTGTCTTCCACTGTTGGGGGATGCAGCACACACAATGTCTAGAAGAGAAGGCAGTAGACAGGATTGACCAAAATTTCTCACCTCTCATAGGAATGGGAAGACAGGATTCTTATTGTCACTCGTGCTGAATAGATACTTTCTACATCACAAGTCGGCGGATTGGGGCTAATGCACAGTTGTGGCCGTGCATAGAGGATTAACTCCCGAAAACAGCAACTTCAAAATGTGCCGACAAGATTCTGGGAAGCACCCCAGAACTGTCACCCAGCTTGAGCAAATCCTTCTTTCTGAATTCCACTGGAGACACGGATTGTCCTGGAATCAACAAATACGAGTGAGAATCTTTCAGCCATCACCCAACAGCCTGTACTGCCCGCTTTTATATCAAATACAATGTAACTGAACTGATGCAGGATCGAGAAACAATGTGTTCCAGTAATTTTATAACAGCGCCACGAGTTACTCCGGTGTCTTGACACAATACGTACAGGCCATATTAATCACCATAAATATACTTGATGATGCAGGTTTAAACATTCGAAGAGAGCTGTAGGAACAAATAAATAGTAATTCTAACCGTAAAATTATTATTTCTTTCTAAATCTATTAATATCATATGATCCAGTAGATGGCTATTGTTTAATGAAGTCATGGGGCTAAGTTGGCAAGCAAACATAGGAAGACAGCAAATACTAGCTGGAACAGATATAACAAAAAATCTACTTAACATGTGGAGAAACAACTGAAGCACTACAAAGCTCTCACGAAAACTAAAGCACTTGTAGCTTCTGAAACTGTGATAAAATCTATTAAGTTAGAAATATAATTACTACAAGAAATGAAGTCTAGAATTATACATTCACGTGTGTGGAACTGGTAGAAACAAACTCTTACAGGCATACTAAACCTTGACTTATCAATGAAAAATTGCAACAGTTTGCTAACATAAATTAATGAGCACATAAATGAGATTTAATTCAGAACAAAATCATTTAGAACTCTTATTTGTAAATTCAAGGCTCTTGAAAAGTCAGCATAAAAAATTATCGGCTCTACTAAAAAACGTAAGCAAACAATTAAAAAGATATTGGTAAGAATCGGAGGAGGGTACTAAATGCGTTCAAACATGCCACTCACTCGCACACAGCGAATAAAAATAAATAAATAACTAAAAATGAAAATAGGAAATGTCACATTTCAATAAGGTGTTACTTTCAGATCACTTCCGGAATGTAATGTGATCGTCATGACCTATTTTAAGGAAACAGTTTGATAGATTTGACGAAAATGACAAGTCATAACATGGCGACTAATTCGGATAACAATTTCAACTCCTAATTACTAGGGCAATGTTCCATTACAGCACTCGTCGACAACAGTCACAGCTCACGGATGTAAAGTTCTCCAGCTGAGGGCACAAAGTGCATGTAAGCTTGAAAATATGCTGTTGTGCACTGACTGCTGTTTTTTTTTTTAACCCTAGTAAAAATTCAGATTAAAGTGCTTTCTTCTGAACGAAATACAAAAGGATTCTCTTTACAAGCAGATAATTTCTGTCGTGTTTTCAGTAAATCAATACTGCTCCTTTGGAAGAAATGCATGTTGTCAATGTCAAGTGTAGTAAGAGAATAGACATATTCTGATATTCTCACAAGAAAGTTCGGATAATTAATTATCGATGTACATAGGATTCATGTAGTGACATCTTTCAGGACACAGATGCACGATTTTGACCAAAATACGGTCATGGTTTCTGCACAGAACATTCTAAAATATTATCAAATACGACACAAAGGAAAGTAAACCGGGGCAAGTACATCACCAGCGATAACGTTGGACAGTTAAGAGATCGTGATGGTTGGTGCATCTAATTTCTCCAACACTCACAGTAGTGAACATTCAATTGATCATGTCCCAGAATTTCACGAGTCTTATCTTCCACTTTTATAAGAGAGTAGAATGAAATCCTTACAGAAATATCAGTGACAAACCGATTTTATTGAGCTTTAGTTTGAGAACAAACCTGTTAGCTGTAATTGAAAACTCCCTCCCTCCAACATATGATTTGGCTTATTTCCCAGGCTTTGATCTAATTTTAGGGTAATTGTACATGTGTTACGAATGGATGACCAAACTGTGTTTCTGACTGGTGCAATGAGCTGTATGTTTACGATACATTTTTTTAAGAAAGAAATGGCCCAGGTATGGAATTTGTGGAAGGCCACAAGATATATTAATCTTCGTACATCCATATTTAAACTGGATGAAGGTGAGTCACAGCTGGTATGATTTTTATTAAAAATGATATTCCTCCAGCTGTACTTAAGCACGTGTTGGTCACGCCGCGTACTTCTAGACTGAGTCAAACACAACTGATTTCATCAAAGTGTACAGGCCTGAAGATGGCGTTGACGCAACGTCGAAACTAGTAGCGAAGTAAATATAAAATCTTAAGCACAGCTGGAGGAATATCATTTTTAATAAAAAACAAGATATATTGCCCATATTGGATACGAGTTTGAGACAGACATGCATGAAAATATAGACTACAATATTGGCGCTGTTAAGGGGGTTAGGACGTCAAACGGGCCGACTTCGAGGAGGAGAGGCACCACAGGACATTTTAATTTGCACTGTCTGTACTTTTACAAATAAATTCATAAAACTTTGTCAGCATGACCAGGAAGGATTCAAGATTCACACTCATAGCAGTGGAAGTTCAAAAACACGAAATAATAATATTTTTTTAATGTGAAATTTCATGATGTTTTTCACTTACTGTTGGCTGCATTTGTTGCTATAGGTACACTTTTCTTCATAAGTAAGAGAGATTCTTCGATGAATTTTGCACAGCTTACAAACCATACTTACAGGTGTATGAAACTCTAGAATTTATTTAATCTATGGAAAAATGAATGGGCTGTTTTTTTTAACTTCTTGTTTAGAGAAAACTCGAATTTTATAGTTAATTATATCAATTTTTACCACAGTTTTTAATATATTTGGGAAATTCTGGACTTCCATACACCTGTAAGTAAGGTTTGTATGCTGTGCAAAATTCATCGAAGAATCTCTCTCACTTATGAAGAAAAGTGTACCTACAGCAACAAATGCAGCCAATACCTGCTATGAGTGTGAACCCTGAATCATTCCTGGTCATGCTAACAAAGTTTCATGAATTTATTTGTAAAAGTATAGGCAGTGTAAATTAAAATGTCCTGTGGTGCCTCTCCTGCTCCAAGTCGGCCTGTTTCACGTTCTACCCCCCTTAAAAGTCTCGGAGCAGTTATAAGTCACAAAGTCACTGTCATGGAGATCTGCAGTATTGTTTCTTGCGGTGTTATTCGTCCTCTGGGATAAAATGGCTTCTCTCGCGTCATAAACCGAGGCATCGGAACTTTTAAAGCTGCTCTGTTGACTGTACTGGAGCGTTCAATCAGTATCCGGACCGCTTTTGTGATGAACTGGTCGCACCGACGCCGAAAGGAAAGCAGCTGAAAGGTGGTGACGAGTGACGCCCCCCCTCTCGCGCCGGCTCCTACGCGGCCGCTCGCCGCTTTGCTCGGTGTTGGTGGCGGCGCTTGCAATAACAAACGCGAGGAAGCGGCGCGCCGGGTTGCGGGTTTCAGGCGGCGCGGCGGTGCAGAGCTAGCCGCCGCTGCTGGCTGGCCGGCTGGCTTTGTCAAAGCCAAGGGGTGGCCGCAGACCGACCTCAGCCGTAAGCGGATTTCCACGCTGCGGTATTGGCGTGACCGATAGCAGCCGGAAAAAAACGAGCGAAGACAAAAAAGGGCTACTTTTTGCATCGCAAAAAATCGCACTGGACAATGGGTCATCAGGCTACGCGGGCTCGGTGACGCGGAACGGGAAAAACCAGTGCAGGAACGTCAGACATCCGCGGACATTGTGCCTCTTGTGTTTGGAACTGGCGGTCCTCTTTTTTTCTGAGACTATCGCATAATACTTAGCAATAATGTGCTGTAAGGTACTAACTGATGACTACGCTTGACCTCCGTTATTAGCAGCGGAAGGCTGCTAAGAACATCAATAGTACGATTAAAATTGCTTGGTAATGGAGATTTCACGGGCTTGAACTGGTTTCTCCCGACCAGAGCGCTCAACGTCACGTCCGAATTATTCGCCGTTGCCAAACTGCCAAAACAAATTGTCAGTTCACGTTGTCCAGCTTTCTTTCTTGCTGTGTGGATACCGAAACCTGAATTTGGCCCCTTTAATTTCGTATGTCGTCACACATGATGCTGATGAGATCAATGCGTTTCACGTACAGCACTAACCAAGCACTGCTGGGTCTGTCCATACTAGACATGCTTCAGCGTAACATAAACAGTTATTATATTTACACAGATCGGCTTACATGAGAAAAGTTTAGCACGACATTATGTGGAGCCAAAGATTTCTAGACTGCAATTTATCATTACTACTGGAATATCTGAGTCATAAATGCAACAACCTTTATCACCGGAGTGGCCGTGCGGTTCTAGGCGCTACAGTCTGGAGCCGAGCGACCGCTACGGTCGCAGGTTCGAATCCTGCCTCGGGCATGGATGTGTGTGATGTCCTTAGGTTAGTTCGGTTTAATTAGTTCTGAGTTCTAGGCGACTGATGACCTCAGAAGTTAAGTCGCATAGTGCTCAGAGCCATTTGAACCATTTGAACCAACCTTTATCATCGTAGTGTCGTAGTACAGTAATGAGTGTATTAACCTGTCATGTAGAAAGTCGTAGGCTGGAAACTCTTGAAATACAACGAATTTTTTTAAAATTTCTATATCAAATCAAAATACCTCCATCATTATTTTTGTTCAGTTAACTGATTTAAGTATCTTTTCAGTTTCAAATACTCTGCCGCGTCATTTTCGCTATCGTATTGACTTTTCTTTACGCTTACTTTTTTCCTCTCATTCTATTGCCACTTGGAATCAGCCCGTATCGCCTATAATCTACAACCACCAATGTTCATCGATTGGTAAAGCGGCAATTCGTGTAACCAGTGTGAGGACAGATCCAGCCAGCCAATGAAAGATAGCGAGAATTTACAGCTTGATTTTTACCTCTGAAACTGAAACTTTTCGGTATCGAGTTAGCTCGTAGAGGTTAGCTTTAATCGCGGTGAACAAAGCGATCGTGATTTTAGTTCTACCACTGATTTATGACCGTCGTTTTCTCGGGTACATTTTACATGACGAAGTTGTTGTTAGGCTAGGGCATGAGTTTAAATTCAGGGCTACAAAACCCGTCATCTCTCGCAGTTCAGTCATTGTCCAATTAAAATAATCTGTCCACACATTTCCATACCTTACTGAGGCCGCTTCCAACACTGCTGCGAGTTACACGATAACAGCATTTGTGAAGTTACTGGCCGTGTTTGTGAGCCACCTATAACTGAGCGGTGGTCGGCAGCCGATGAGGCAACACTGCAGCGGCAAGTGACAAAAGCTGACTACCAAGTAATTTAAATTGGACTATAGGTCTATAATCCACACATCTCCTTACGGAATGTGACGAAGGATAGTCTAGTAAAATCTTCTCCTGCCCCCTCCCCCCCCCTTCCGCCCCCTTAGCTTGTGCCATTCATAAATGATTCTTGGGAACAATTAAGGCCAGTAAACCTCAGTATGAACTCTGGTTTCTCTAATTTCCTCGTCATCTTGATTAAACGAGATGTATTTTTGCATTTGTGCCTCATATCGACCCACATTAATTTTCATCGTACGGTGTAGAAAGTCTTACGCTGCTATACGGTAGCAAGTTAGGATCGGTAGCAATCCGCATCCCACGAAACGACAGATTGTCACGAAGCATGATAACGGATATGAAAGCTTGAACCATGTCATTTTGGAGCAGACAAAAACATGGTATTTATTAAAACAGGGCGAACAAGAAGTTATGCAACACTAAACTCAATCCGCAGCTCGTGGTCGTACGGTAGCGTTCTCGCTTCCCGCGCCCGGGTTCCCAGGTTCGATCCCCGGCGGGTCAGGGATTTTCTCTGCCTCGTAATAAGTGGGTGTTGTGTGATGTCCTTAGGTTAGTTAGGTTTAAGTTGTTCTAAGTTCTCGGGGACTTATGACCATAGATGTAAAGTCCCATAGTGCTCAGAGCCAGTTGAACCAACCTTAAATTCAAAAATTTCTAATTTTTATTAATGTTCTTTTAATTCATATACTCACAATAGGTATTTTCTGTAATAGATACTGGAAATGTCCTCCATGTGGTACAAATCAAGACTCAACGTGTTTCTTATGTTGGTAGCTACTTTCGGGATATCGCTACATTTACGCTGGATATTTTGTCTTCGATGTTACGCTTCTGTTGGTCATCTTCTGATGTCTCCAAAGAAAAACATCGCGGAGAGATAAATCTGGGGATGGTGGCCACGTGAAATTACGCGTCCCGGAAAGAAGCCACTCGATGTTATCATGGTGCTACTCGCCGTTGCACTGTTGCCAGTGTCGTTCATCAGCCTCTGACTCTACCAATGCTACGAATTACATGATGATATCTTGGCAACGTTCAACTGTTATCGCTTCCAAGAAAAATTGTGCCCACCATTATTTTGTGTAAAACTGCCCAACAGGGCACATGGAAAACGTAAGGGTTTTCTGAACTCCAATATCTGTCGGTCTGACTCTTCAGAGAACGACTTAGATGAAACCATGGTTCATCAGACCAGAAAACATAGTCCAATACCTGAACATTGTAGCGAATAAAACGCAAAAACCTTTTACAGTAATGTAAACTTTTCTTTTTGAGTGTTAGGTTCTCGGGTCTCTAGCGTAATGTGAATACTACATGGACGGAGTTTCAGTTTCTTTGCGGTTCTGCAAATTTTCCCGTAAGAGACTCCAGTTTGCTGACAAAGTTTTCGTATCGACTTCCTTGGCGAACGCAGCAAGGATGTACGGATATTTGCCATAGAGGCACCACGTAACACCAAAGGTTGTCCAGAACGTTCGCATTCACTGAGACAGGCGGGAAACCGTTTGGACAGGGATGGGGCTTATGACATAGGAGGGGACCTGGACAAGATAGCTTCCCTGACTCATGGCACCAATGTACACTTTGTTTAGCTGTTCCGGCGTCATGATCGACCACACCATGATGGAGCTGTGAGGTGAATTACTGTGAGGTTAGGGAGAGCTCTGAGATTGGTACAGCTGATCCATGAAAGTAAAGGTGGTGGATCTTGGGTCACACATGGTCAAATACCTGTTGCCATAGGTAGGAAAAGTAGGTCGTTTTTACGATAAATCCAGACAACAGGTTCACCTGCCTAAAGAGTATCTACACCAGTTCAAAAAATACTGAAAAATCACTCACAAAACCGATTTTAAAACGTTAAATATCACATATACCAGGTGTCACAAAGAAAAACAAACCACTGGAAAGAGTAACATGGGGAATTTCACAGACTTAACAATCCGCCATCAAAACATGCAATCAATAAAAAATAAAATACAACTATTAGAAGTTGAGATCCAATCTTTGAACTGCACAGCAATTTGTATTACTGAGCACTGGTGTAGAGATGCAGAAATCCAACATGTAGTATTATTGTTGTATGAAAAGGCAAACTCTTACTGCAGAACTACTTCAAGGGGTGGAGGATCATGCATTTCTATCAAAAAAGGAAAACAGTTCAAATCAAGACATGACCTCAGTACAGTAAGTGAAGACAAACACTTTGAAATATGAGCTATTGAATTAACAGGGCTTGATATTGCCAAGAAATTAATCTTTTGTGTGTATATAGATCTCCCAGTGGTAGTGTGGTCACTTTTTTCAATAAATTAACAGAAGTTCTAGATAAAGTCTCAAGTACAAAGGTCAACATAATTCTGTGTGGAGACGTTATCATCAACACTAATATCATAAGTGAATCCAGCAGCACCTTCATAAACATCCTTCAAAGTTTTGGCATGTACCCATTGGTCAATAATCTAACAAACTACTACAACGACTGCATCAGTAATTTACCATGTGGCCACAAATATGGACAGGGAAAAATGTGATGTAGCTGTAAAAGATCTCGGACTATAAGACCATCTCTGTCAAGTAACAACAGTAAAATCAGGCATCGAATCGTTCCCTAAACTTCAAGCCTATAAACGGCAGCTATCAGAAATCAAAATAAAAGATTTTTCAAAAGAGCTAGAAAAACAAAGCTGGGATGAAGTGTATAAGGAAACCAATGTGAATATGAAATTCTCTAAATTCTCCATATTGTTTAAACTGAACTTTGAAAAGGCATTTCCAAAAATGTGCAAGTCTGTATCAACATCTCACAGAAACAGTTGGATAACAGCAGGTATTAAGAAGTCCTCCCAAACACTTCAACACCTCAGATCCATGAAAAAGATTCGCAATGATCCAGAATTTTTAAATTTCTATCACAGATACAAAAAGATCTATAGAAAGGTGCTGATTGCTGCAAAAAAGTCATTTAAAGACAAAATAATATATAATGCAGAGAATTAATGTAAATCAGTCTGGGATGTTATAAGAAAGGAAAAGGGGCAAGGCAAACAAATGCAGAATAGCCTACTGCTAAGGGAGGGGGATAAGGTAATAAATGATCCACAACACTTAGCAAACTACATAAAAGAGCATTTTTCAAGTATTGCAGAGAAGTTACAGCAAAAATTTCCCAAAACAAAAGTAACACCTGTAAATAATATTGCACCAAATAAAATGATGTTACTTCCAACCACAGAGAATGAAGTCAATAAAACTGTTCAAAAACTAAAAAATGAAATGTCAGTAGGCTTAGATGAAGTACCAATGTGTCTACTGAAACAATGAATACAAGACCCCTTAACAAATATAATAAATGAATCCTTCACATAAGGGACATTTCCAGAGCAGTTAAAACAAGCAAGAGTTATACCTTTGCTTAAGAAAGGTAATGCAAGAGACATAGAAAATTACTGGCCCAATTCCCTGCTGTCAGCATTCTCAAAAATAATAGAAGCAATTATGAAAGACAGAGTAATGAATTACCTGAATAAATACAGTCTTTTAAGAGAATCACAGTTTGGTCCAAAGTGGCAAAAATACGGAGTCAGCCACAAAAGTTGTACTTCATCCTCTTGATAAAGATGAGTGTGCCACAGGTATATATTTGGATCTTTCTAAAACGTTTTATACAGTCGACCACAAGATTCTAATAAATAAATTCGAAGCATTGGGAATAAGAGGGGTAGCTAATGGCTGGTTTCTATCATACCTAACAGATAGGTTACAAATAATAGAGATAACACATACCTTAAATTGACCTAAACATTTAGTAAAACACTTATCAGAATCAAATTACATTAATATAGGGTTTCTGCAAGGTAGCATATTAGGACCAATACTGTTCCTGATATACATCAATCTCTTTCCAAGTAGTGTTACTCATGGTGAAAACATTCTCTTTACTGATGACAGCAGTATTATAGTCACTGAGAAAACAAGAGAACTCCTTGCCGAGAAAGCAAATACAACTCTCAAGGTAGTTTATGATTGGCGAATAAGCAATAAAGTGGCATTGAACATAAACAAAATTAATGCCATGAATTTCAGGTTGAAGAGGAAAAATGACAATGTTATTTTAAATGTAGATGGCACCTCTATAGACTGTGTAACAAATTCAAAATTTCTAGGAATGAATACCGATTTTCAGCTGAAGTGTGTGAACGCACAAAGGTACTTGTAAAGAGAATGTCATCAGCATGTTATGCCCTTAGGATCCTATCATCAGTGTGTAACATGCATGTATACTCAATTCTTAGCTATGGCATTCTTTTTTGGGGAACAAAAGCACAAAATATGAACACAATTTTCAAACTCCAGAAGAGAGCCATAAGAATAATAATGAAAAATACTAGTCGAGCTCGTTGTACAGATCTGTTCAAAATACTGGGGATTTTAACTGCTCCATGTGAATATATTTACCAGTCAGTTGTACATATTAAAAATAACATTGGTAATTACTGCAGAAACAGCTCTGCCCATGACCAGGCAACACGAGACAGACTCAACAAAAATAAACATAAAACTAAAAACAGCATTTTCTACCAAGGAATAAAACTGTACAATGAATTACCAAAAGAGATTAAAGAAATTGAAAAAATACTCTTATTTAAAAAGGCAGCTAAAAAGTACCTGTTATGCAATACATTTTATAAATTGAAGGATTACTTAGATAAAACAGAGTAGGAGTTTGATGAAAAAATGTGAAAGGTCTGTGTTGGATTCCTTCATATTAATTTTTTTAAACTGTTGTCATTTATGGCATACATTCCACTTCTAAATTTACTGTGGTGTTTCTATCTGGGAGGAGACTGAGCAGTGGAACGTGTTACTTTTACGCATAATCAAGAACGATCTGTCACACTACTACACTTTAAAACGCAGTTTATATGTAATTCATGTCACACAGTCTCATACGGAACGTACATCCGCTTTCTTTTATATACTGTATATGATAAGATACTATCATCCCCCTTCCCTTCTGTGTGAAAGGATGAATGAGCAAATGTATTTCTAGTTGCATGTTTGATGGTAGCAGACAAGCCTGTCTGCTAGAGAACCGTAGGACCAACGTTGGAACAGGTAGCTACGCTTTCTAAAAGCAGAGAGGTTTCTATTCTTAGCATGGTCCTGACCGTCCCTTGTCATGTTGGTATAGGAAGCTGCCTCTCTGGTCACTTGCGTTTGTATCTGTTAAGCACACTCTGTAGGGGCCCAGGAAGTCTGTCCGCGGCGAGCGTCTGATATGGTAAGATCTCCGGCTAAGCGCATCTCTGCTAAGTCCGTAGGACAATGGCTTTCTTAAGTTCAGCCTAACTGAAAATTTCATCACCTCTATTTCAGGTTTAGATCTAAAATATGTTATCTTAAATTACAACGCAGTGTAATTGGAGTGTGAAGTTCAGAATATCTTCCAGTAGTAGCTTTGTCACTACTTTGTGAGTAAAGTGGAACCACGTGTTGAGGATCCGTAACTCTAACTAAGATCATCAATCTTATATGCGAATTTGCGTGAGATTATAACGTCTCGTCTTGACAACATTTTTCAATATAACAACTTTTCTTTAGTTCAACCCACGTGGGGTGTACTTTGTGAGACCAGTACCATGTGCTTATACAATTGTTTGACCCATCAGGTTAATAGTAAGACGATAGTAACCAGTTGGAGGTTTTTATTTTGTTAATTGGGTTTCGATGTAATTTATTTTAATGATCCAAATTATTGTGGGGTTACACTCTTTGTGTAAACCAAGTTGACCACATGAAGCATGTAGTGTAATCATCAAAGTAGCCCTCAGCTGTTCTTTTCAGGAAGATATCACAGAGAGTTAGTATGAATTTAGTACACCAGTGTGTGGTAATTTCATGACTGACAGGATTGCACTACGAACGTAACTGCTTTGGGTGAAAATTGAATCAGTTGGTTGTGGTGAATTTCCTCTTGCATATGTTTCAACGTTCTTCGTGTGTTATTTTATGGATGCAGTGTTGTATGCAGTCTTCCAATCTTGGCTCCATATTTGAAGTGTTCCGTAAGATTACAAACTCACATTTTCACAATCCTAAATAAGGCACCAGTTTAGTTATGAATCAAGTTTAATATGCTGAAATTTTAACGGAACAATGATCAATGATAAAATATAAGTCCAAATATAAACTGGTTTATTTCGTTTTATTTAAATTGTCTTTATATATATATATATATATATATATATATATATATATATATATATATATATATATATATCGTAAGATGACTAAAAAAAGATTGTAATTGATGTTAGTCTGGTTGGGAATTTGGCAAGCTAGACTGGATACCTGGTGAAACAGTTGCTCAGTAATGCAAGGTTAACTTCCCCAGATAGCTCACAGCTTTTAACCCCCTTTTATTGTCTTGAATATCAGCACCGCTTTCAGAACAAATTAATGCATCAACATTACAAATGTTGTACAAATAAATAATAACAATAATGATTATAAAACATCCAACATTCCACATAACACCTTCTCTTTATGTTTGTTCCCTTCTTTTTTTCCTTTCTAGAAATACTTACCCCAAGCTATGCATAACACAATACTAACACCTCTTCCTCTTTCTGAGCTCAACATCTCGCTCATTATGGAGGGATGCTTTCTCAGTTTTTTCGGTCAGCATATGGGAAGTTGTGGTACAGAAAATGGCCCATAGATCACCAGTGTGTGTGTGTGTGTGTATGTGTGTGTGTGTGTGTGTGTGTGTGTGTGTGTGTGTGTGTGTAGTGAGTGAAGTGTTATGAAATAATGTGTGAATAGTGTGTGCAGGGACTGACAGTGAGATATGAATGAACAGTGTGGTATTACATTATTTAATAAGTTATTTGTAAAAAGTATTGTGTATGGAGAGTAAATCTAATGATTGTGTCTAACTAAAAGTCTGTAAATATATGTGTATACGAATTAGCTTATTTTAAATCGTTCTAAGCTTGTAAATACTTTGACATATCCTATATCCTTGTAAAAAGAGATCTACAGATGAATAAAGCTACTACTACCACAAACAGTTTTTCTGAAACGAGAGCCTAAGCGTGGTATCATAAATTTGTTGGGTACCGTTGTTTTAGGAAAAGGCACCCTGAAGTCATCCTGACATTTCAAGAAAGACAGCGATTTGAAGTAACTTTCAAGAACGAACATATTTCATCCTGAGAAAGACACACGATTTTTTGCGCACAGGTATCCCAGCACTGACGTCAAAAGAGCGGGAAACTGCTTGGGTATCACGTGCTATCCGTCTCTCAAGTCATAAGCTGTCAACACAAACATTCTCACTCGTAAGAAAGTTGATTTCCCACTATACTATTTTTTTTTTTTTGAAATTTAGAGTTCCATAACTTCTGGTTCACCCTGCATTAACTGTTTTAATGCTTGTCTACAACTCCAACTAGATTGTCGACACTATTCACACTAACAACATCTTAGCCACCATTACAGTAACACCAAAATCAAGCTTATCTTTTAACTAAAATTTTATTTAAGATTGGTTGTTACTGGTCGATTATGATCAATTACAAACACGCCCTGGTCAGGTAGACACGAAACACGAACGCTAGTTCATTACCATAGTCTCAGACTAATTTCTGGTGAAGTACCATGTATTTGAAACGAATACGATTTCGCACAGAAGTGATTTAGTGAGTTTTCAGTGCCTCGGAAAACTTTTACATGAAAATACTCGAATGTGCTTAGAACTTTATGGAACTCGTGTGGATATAATTGTTTAAACTCGAAATGATGCCTGATATCGCTAGTGTGCGACTTCAGATTGTCATTAAATTCGTGTGGAAATAATTCTGTAAGCTTTAAATGGTGTAAAAATCCGATGAGTGAAATCTGCGAACTTTCTTTCAAGCATTGACCTTAGAATGGCTGTAAATACCGATTTTCCTTGATTTTTATATTAAAAAACAAGTTGACATCCATTACTTCAAGACTGTCGTTACAGTAATTGACGTTCATTACTTCAAGTCTGTCATTAGAGTAGCGTTGAGATTTTCCTGCTTGCCATTTGATTATTTACAACCGATTGTATTGTAGGAGTCGCCAACTTCTGGCCTGGAACTTTTTGTTGTTTTATCAGTTTATGTGGGATATCGCCTGACACTAATAAAACAAGGTTGGTCATTACTCAATATATTGTTCAATACACATTTTGTAGTTGAGGCCTCGGTGACAGCCGGTTGCTGCTTCGACCGTAATGAAACCTCCTGTCGTCAGTGGCAGACTCAAGGCCGCTGGAGGTCTTACGGTCAGCCAAAGTATTTACCGGCGACTCCTGGGCTGGCGGGTTACCTGCGCGGCGATCCATAGGCGCTTCCCGTAGAGCACATCGTCTGCGAAGGAGGCATCATCGCGATGTGTGTGTTATGGATTTACACGCCAACCTGAGTGTGTTTGTTCCGTCTCTGGTCACTGCCCGCATTATCCCACCAGATGGGGCACGGTGTGTGGTGCCATGAAGTCTGATGCTGTGATGTACACTGTGCTGAAGCAATGCTGGACTGTGCTGACTTACAAAATTTTACTCTTCCGTTCCTATACTATTTAGGTGCGTAACAATATGTTTGTGCGGGGCCACAACTGATCAGAAAGACCAGTAGAGACACAGAGACAACGTTACAAGACATGAGGTAACCAAACCACTAGGGGGTGAATTAGGAGACTTGCATGCATGCTGGATCTTTTCTGTATGAGCTGGTAAACATAGCCTTTCACATGCAACAATTCACGAGGAGCAATTTGCACTATTACCATGTCTGATGCGGTGATGTGACATGGCAGGAACACATTACACCCTTCGTGGCCCATGCCACACAACATTAAGGAAACATTGGAATGACTTCACAATAATGATTAAATTAGTATTTACACATTTAATAATCTAAGCAAGTATTTATTGTTATCATCTGCAGCTGCTCACACTACTATGATATTTTAAAGCGCTATGTTCTTGTACCTCAGACCAGAAAGCACAGTATTCCTGAATAACACAAAAGCGTTACCTCATCCGTGCTTAATGACCTACATACGCAGTATGGCAATGGAATTAACTGGATTGTCTTAAGTGACATTGTTTTCGCAGATACTAATTAAGTACGTGTCTACACCAAGATTTCGATAGTTTGTTGATGTTTGGTCTGTATATGTGACGAATTTAATTTCCTTGGATATTCCATGTCTACTAACTACATATATAAAGGAAATATATACCTACTGTGATTTTTGGTGAAGGGATAAGAGAATGCGAGGTGTGCGTGATATTTCTTATTGTAGCACACTGTTGTATAATAGAAGCAGGATCATTATGAATAGGAAAATGAGTAACTGTAAACTGTTCAGTACTACGATTCTACGCATCAGAAACGACAGCAAACCAACGCTGCAGCAACAGTTCAGATATACATGTCGCATCCAGAGAATGAAGAGTTAGAGAAGATATATGAGGATATTAAATGGGTAATTCAGTACGTAAAGGGAGATGAAAATCTGACTGTCACGGGGAACTGGAATGCAGTGGTAGAATATGGGCTGAGAAATGGACAAGTCACTCTCAGTTATTTTCATATTGAAGGCAATTCTTTACTGTTGTTATAACACCCTCGACATTTTCTGTGAGATGTCAGGTCACCATGTTGAACAGGCACTGATGGGAGCATGTACATTGTTAATTCGTGCAGGATCTTTATGGTAGCTCTCCTTGAAATATTTTCTGGAGTTGAGAGAAAGCAGACTGGTTGGTTATTTAATAGTAAATCTTGCAATGGACATTCGGTTCGTGGAAGCCACGTGGAGCTACTAGGGATATCTCAGAGCACTTACCAGGGAATGGATACTGGTCCCAAGAATTTCCCACACTGGTGTGCAGACAATTCTTTTGGCCGAAGAAGTGAGAAACAACCTACCTGGTTCTACCTGTTAGGCGTTTCTGGTCACAGCAGAGACAGGGGCCCAGATGAGAAAGTAGGTAACCCGGCTGAGGCGTTTTGACAGTGTTGTTAACGCGCATTGCGTATAGAGCTGTGGTGAAGTCTTAGCTGTGCCAACAGTTTGGATCTCATTCATCTCAGCCAACTCTCTGTGCTGAGGAAAATCTTATTCGTATCAGGTCTGCCGTCTTGAAGTATGATCTTCGGTGCAGTGCAGTAAACTGAGTCAAATTGTTCCATGGTATGACCAACGAACGGGAGTGTCAAATGCTCAAATCGGTCGAGATTTTAGACTTCCGTTAGGAGTGACTGCGATCCATCTGACAGATCACCTGCCTGCGACTTTGCCAAGGCTTGCACCAGGACCTCACCTGAGGCAGGGCTACACATCGAGGAAGGGGTACAGTATTGCTGCTCTGATTTGTTAGGGCAAACAGAGTCATAATTCGACACTTGTTCTCAGATGCACCCATGTAGTGTAACTTCTGTGTAGAATAAATCCATCAAAGTCTATTGAGCGCTAGATAACTTCAGATTGCGTTATCCATGTTTTGAGCCAGGGTAAATAGATTACAGAGATAAACATTAGTCTTTGCCAAGCAAACGTAACTCAGTGGAGTGGTAAAATTTGTTGCTTCTATCTGTGTTGTCTTCTCGTTTAACTTGTGTTGTTTGTCCTATTTTGTGGTTAATAATATCTTGCCATTTTTATTAAAGATTGACTCGTGTTGTACATTAATCATCCATCACTAACTGAGTGCAATAACGACAGGACCCACATTCTATTAACTTTTCTCAACATTCAGTTTTTATTTAAGATTTGATACAAGTGAAAACCTCCAATGCAGGTTAGCAACAGTGATCACTGGCAGAGGGCAGATTTAATTTCGCAGATAAATGGCCAGATAGACAAGCGGAAGGGTTACAGATTAAATCAATTGCTTTCAGGATGTAAATTTTCAGTCGCCTGTAGTCTTTAAAACAAAACCGCCAGACCAGTATACTCTTGTAGGGCTTTGTACTAGAAATGAGAAAGACTAATTGCGTTTGGCAATAAATATCAATTAGTAGCAACAAATAATCTGTTCAAGAAACATAAGAGGAGGAGGTATATTTGGAAAAGGCCAGGAGATACTTAGTCTCCAGTTAGATTACATCATGAACAGAAAGAGATTCAGAAATCAAATACTGGATTGTAAGGCTTACCCAGGAGCATATAAAGACCCAGATCACAATTTAGTAATGGTGAAGAATAAGCTAAAGCTTAAGAGACTAGCCAGGAAGAATCATTCAGCAAGGAAGTGGTATATGAAAGTACTAAGGAATGAAGAGATACACTTGAAGTTCTCTGAGGCTGTAGATACTATGGTAATGAATAGCTCAGTTGGCAGTTCAGTTGAAGAGGAATGGATATCTCTGAAAAGGGTAATCACAGAAGTTGAAAAAAACCGAAGAAGCAATGAAGATAACTGCAAATAAATCATGGATAACAAAAGAAGTACTTCAGTTGATTGACAAAAGAATGAAGTACAAAAATGTTCAGGGAAATTCAGGAATACAGAAATACAAGTCACTTCAGAACGAAATAAACAGGAAGTGCAAAGAAGCTAAGGCAAAATGGCTGCGTGAAACACGTGAAGAAATTGAAAAAAAATGATTGTCAGAAGGACTGACTCAGCATATAGAAAAGTCAAAACGGTGAAACTGAACGCAATGGTGGAACAATGAGAGTGCAATGGGACTTCCACAATTGAATGTAGAGGATTAGTTTGGACTAGATAATATTTACTTTCATTCCAGTTGATCCATAGTGAGGAGGTCCTCCAGGATGTGGAACAAGTCAGATAACAATAATACATGACAAATATTTACAACTAAGACAAATAACCTAACGTACCTTCCACAGATTCCAAGTGGAATGATCGTCATTTTTTTAAGAGAACACTATATGAGAGGATCATTTTCTAAGATGGCATCTATGCACTGAATTTTTTTTTTCTTCATAAGGCAATGAATGTATAATAGAACTACTATAACACTTATTTACAATAAACACATTACTGCACTGAAATGGTGCAGAAGTTAGATTGTACTTTATATACACACTCACTCACTCACACACACACACACACACACACACACACACACACACACAATCAGTTGGTTCTACTGAGAAATTCATCAATGGAGTAGAAGGAGTTGGCCACCAATAAATCCTTGAGGCTTCTCTTAAATTGAATTTCATCGGTTGCTAAGCTTTTTATGACTGCTGTCAAGTTATTGTAAATGTGTGTTCCTGAATAATGCACATTTTTTTGTATTAGAGTTAGTGACTTTAAATCCTTGTAAGGATTATTCTTATTTCTAGTATTGGTTCCATGAACTGATCTGCTGAGTTGAAAAAGTGATATATTTTTAATGACACATTTCATTAAGGAATAAATACACTGGGAAGAAGTAGTTAGCATACCTAGTTCCCTCTGCAGGAGTTCACACCACATATAACTCTTATTGCACGTTTTTGTGCACAGAAACATTTAGCTTGGCTTGATGAATTACCCCAAAAAATAATCCTCTATGACATTACAGAGGGAAAGTACGTGCAGTACACCAGCTTTTTCATTTTTGTATCCCCTATGTCTGACAGAAATCACATTGCAAATAGAGATTTGTTATATGCTTCAGCAGTTCTGTGCTGTGCTCCTCCCAGATGAATTTATTATCAAGCTGTAATCCCACGAATTTGACCTGTCCACTTCTTCAATCTACCTGTCATCATATGTTAGGCAAATACTTGTGGGACACCCCTTACAAATTCTGAACTGCATTCAGTGTGTTTTTTCAGAGTTTAGTGACAAAGAATTGGCTAGGAACCAGTGATTAACGTCTACAAATATTTTACTAGCTGATCTTTCTAAGACTACACTGGATTTGATATTTATTGCAATGTTTGTATCATTGGCAAACAAAACAAGCTTGGCATCTGGTAATGATACTGATGAAAGGTCATTGGTATATAAGAGAAAAAGTAAGAGCCTTGAGATGGAACCTTGTGGGGCCCCATACAGAATTAGTTCCCAGTTGGATGATGCCTGATAGCTTAATGCATGCCTCTTTCCTAATAACACCCTTTGTTTCCTGCCAGAGATATAAGATTTGGACCATTTTGCAGCATTTCCTGTTACACCATAATATTCTAATTTACTTAAAAGGATATAATGATTTACACAGTCAAATGCCTTTGACAGATCACCAAATATACCAGTTGACCACAATTTTTTATCTAATGAATTAAGTACATTTTCATTGTAAGTGTAGATTGCCTTCTCAATATCAGAACCCTTTAGAAATCTGAACTGCGTCTTTGACGGTATGTTATTTATGATAATATGGTTATAAAGCCAATTATTCATTACCTTTTCTAAAATTTTTTAGATTGCTGGCAAAACTGGATGGAAATTTGATGCTATTTCTAAATCTCCCTTCTTAAACAGTGGTTTAACTTCAGCATATTTCAACCATTAAGGAAATATTCCACTAATAAACGACTGGCTACACAGATAGCTTAATATGATACTTAACCCAGAATCACATTCTTCAATTAACTTTGTTGATATTTCATCACACCCACTAGATGTTTTTGATTTAAATATGGAAAGAGTACACTGAAGGCCTCCACGAGGGGAAAGACTTGCCTAATGACGTGAGAGATGAATAAACAGAAGCCTTTATAAAAGAGATTGGGTATCCAGTACTAGAATCAGAATTTAAAGTACCTTTGGAAGTTCAAATAAGGTAGAAAGGATAGATAAGATTCTATCAGAGTGTCTAAAATCATGCGGGAAGTGGCACCTAACGACTATTCACGTTGGTGTGTAGAATGTATGAGACTAGCGTTATACCATCAGACTTACGGGACAATATCGTCCTTACAATTCCAAAGGTACCAAGACCCGACAAGTGCACGAATTGTCCAACAATCATCTCAATTGCTATTCTTCCAAGTTGCTGAGAAGGATAATATACAGAAGAATCGAAAAGGAAACTGATCTGTTACATGACAAGCAGTTTGGCTTTAGGGAAGGTGAAGGCACCTGAGAGGCAGTTCTGAAGTTGCAACTGATAATGGTAGCAAGACTGAGGAAAAATCGAGACACCTTCATAGGATTTCTCGGTCTGAGTAAAAGTGACCATGTAAAATGGTGCAAGATGTTCAAATTCTGAGGAAAACCGGGGGTAGATACATGAAAAAACTGGTAATATACAATACGAATTCTCCTTGCAGGAAAAATAAACTGGAGAGCCAAGAACGAAGTGCTTGGGTTAAAAAGGACGTAATACAGGGATGTAGTCCTTCGCCTCTATTATTCGACCAAGACGTCGAAGAAGCAATAAAATAAATTCAGGAAAGGTTCAACATTTGTTTAAAATTCAAGATAAAAGGATGTCAGTGACAACATTCGTTGCTGACATTCCTATGCTCAGTAAAAGTAAAGAAGAATTATAGGATATGTTGAATGGAATGAACAGTATAATACCTACAGAATATGGATTAAGAGTAAATCTAAGAAAAATGAAAGTAATCAGAAGTAGTAGAAATGGAAACACAGAGAAACTAAACATTAGGATTTGTGATCACGAAACAGATGTAGTTAATAGATTCTACCACATAGGCAGCAAAATAGCTCATGGCGGACGAAGCAAGGAGGACACAAAAGGCAGAGTAGCACTTTCAAAAAGGGTGTTCCTGGACAAGAGAAGTCCGTTAGTTTCAAAACTAGGCCTTAACTTGAGGAAGAAATTTCTGAGAATGTGGGTTTGGAGCACAACATTGTATAGCAATCAGACATGGACTGTGGAAAAACCGGAACAGAAGTGAATCGTGACATTTGAGATGTGGTGCAAGAGAAGAATGTTGAAAAATAGATAAATTGATAACTTAAGGAATGATGAAGTTCTCTGCAGAATTGGCGAGGAAAGAAACATATAGGAAACACTGACAAGAGGAATGGACAGCGTGACTGGACATCTGTTAAGAAGTCAGGAAATATCTTCCTTGGTACTAGGTGGATTTCAGGTTTCTTCTTTGGTTTTCAAAAAAAAACTTTTCTCAGTATTTTTGAAGAAATTCTAACTGGGTGATGTAAGGAGTACTAACATAATTGGGGCTATGACGTAGTAGAAAATCGTATGGCTTACACATCACTGGTTTCTGGAATTTACAGAGCTCAGGGCACCTTTTTTGTGGTAGGGGCACTGTCTTGCTGTGAACATCTACAAGTGCACAGATAATCCACAAGTCACCGTACAGTGCGTGGCGAAGGGTACCTTGTACCACTACTTGTCATTTCCTTTTCTGTTCCACTCGCAAATAGGGCGAACGAAAAACAACTGCCTGTATGCTTCTGTATGAGTCTAATTTCTCGTATCTTAACTTCATGGTCCTTATGCGCAATGTATGTTGGCAGCAATAGAATCGTTTGGCAGTCAGCTTCAAATATTTGTTCTCTAAACTTTCTCAACAGTGTTTCTTGAGAAGAACTTCGCTTTCCCTCCAGAAATTCCCCTCTAAGTTGCTGAAGCATCTCCATAACACTTAGATGTTGTTCGAACCTACAGGTACCAAATCTAGCAGCCTGCCTCTGAATTGCTTCAATGCCTTCATTCAGTCTGATCTGGCAAGGATCCCAAACATTCGAGCAGTACTCAAGAGTAGGTCACACCAGCGTTTTATATGAGGTCACCTTTACAAGTGAACCACTTGTAAATAAACCAAGTCGACCATTCGGCTTTCATACCACAGTTCTCACATGATCTTTCCACCTCATATTGGTTTCAAACGTTATGCCCAGATATTCCAATGACATGACTTTTTCAAGCAGGATACTGGTAATAATGTATAGTCAATCAAATTATTATTCTCATCAATTACAGTAATTTCTAAATCATAAATAGGATCAAACATTGGAATATATACAGGATAATGGGGTTCATGAAATTCAGCATTAGGTTTGTATGTAGAAATAATATTAGTTCATCTATGAAAATGATCAGTATGCTCTACAAATATTCCATCAACTAGATAAAAATTTACATTCATGAATTGAAATGGAATAATTTTAAGAACATCTTCGGCAACAGTGTTTTAGTTTGTATTAATAATTTGATTATTAAATCCTAATCCACTCGCAATATTATCTTCTTTTATAACCACATACAATTTTACATAACTTTCAATAACAACTCTGCTTAAAATTTCATCTGCTGTAATGTGAATATTTGGATTTTTCGAATGAATAAATTTTTCTAAGCTTTTGGAACTTTACTGACCTACAGGGATTTCTATCATTTCTCCATCAAAATGCAGTTTATTATTTTTCGATGTAATACTCTGAGATAAAAAATTCAAAAAAACTAACTGGTGCAACAGTACTAAAGTTGTCTCATATAGGTAAAGTAAATCTTTTTTTTTTTTTAAGAAAAGATGATTAGCAGTTCACTGAAATAATCAACTCATTTACTATTACAAATTTTATTAAATAAGTGGCAGATTTGGAACCAAAAACTAGAACTCCAGAAAATAAATTAAAAAATAAACATTGTAAACTTTTACCAAACTCAATTCGATGTGCAATCATAGGACCATGTGGTTGTGGAAAAACAACATTAATGATCGATAATTATATTCTACCACCTGGATGATTGAATTGGAATAAAATTAATAACTTGTACATTTATTTTAAAAGTTTAAATGAACCAAAATATCGAGAATTTAGAAAAGGTGTGAAAAAACTGAAGTAAGTGCAATAAAAAAATACTATTTTTATTGAAAATAATGATGAAGTTGTTCCATTAGATCAATGTGAAGGTAATGAAGTTGTAGTTTTTGACGACTTCATTCTTGGTAATTAAGATATAACTAGAGACTATTTTACTTGAGGTAGAGCAAATGAATAGATTGTTTTTACTTAAGTCAAACATATTTAAAAATAGTGAAACAGTTAGTCAGAGATAATTTTAATTTTTTAAATTTTTTCAGACAAGATGACACAAATTTAAACCATATTTGTCAGGAGTTTCTTGGAGGTGATTTAAAATTTGATGTATTTAAATAAATGTGTAGTAAATGCTGGAATGATCAATTTCGATGTTTTATGATAGACCTGACTAGGAAACCTAATGAAGGTAAGTTCAGAAATAAAATACAGAATTTCATAGCTTTAAAAAATGTTTAGTTAATGTTTTTTCATCTGTAATAAATGCTTGCAGAATATGATCTGGAGGTTGTTAAGAAAACTAAACAAAATAGAAAAGTAAAGGAACAAAGAAAAGAGGAGTTTAAAAAATGATAAGAACCACAAACAGATTATGAAAAATGTAAAAAAGATCAACAAGTTATCGATTCAATTGAACAAATAAAACAAGGAATCAAAGATTAGATGGTAATGTGTTAAAAGCAATTAAAGGAGATAGAGAAGCTGGAAGACAAATGGTTCCTTATGCTCATTATCAGTTAGTAGAATTTAATGATATACCATCAATTAAAAAATATGAAACTCCACAGTGTGACTATACATTAAGTGAATCAGAACAACAAGATTTATTAACGAAATATGAAGAACAGAGAAAAACTCATAGCGCTATAAAGGAGAGTGAAGCTAGAAAAATAAGTGTAAGTAAAAAAATGCTAGAATATATTAACCACAATGAAGATAAAGTTTTGGATTAAGACCAGTTGGAGCATTTAAATTTTTTGGTAAGTTAACAGTAGAATTTAATTATGATGAATTAATAATAGGTGATATGACATCAGAAGGTATAGATGAATTCATGAATCTTTGAACTAAAGAAGAAATGACTATGGGAGACATGAATACCTATTTACAGGTTCCTACTTATAAAATTATATAGATATATTATGGCATTTGGAAGCATTATATTCCAAAAAAATCTGAATAAAATCAAATAATGTAGAGCAATTAAATATAAAAGTTTGATAAAAGAAAGTCTCAAAGATTATTTTCCAAAATTAGCAACAGATTTAGACTCAAATGAAGATGAGAAAACAGGTGAATATTTAATTAAAAATAATCAGAAAAACCCATTGAATATTTCTGGATGAAGGTCCATCTGTTAATTGATAAATTAGCAGTAACTCATGGAGAACACTTAGCTAGAGATAAAAAAAAAATCACAATGAAAAAGTGGGAATAATGCAAATATTAACTAATAAATTTAGTGATTTCATCATCAACAATCCAAAACGAATTCCATATTTGATCAGAATTTTGAATAATCTTCCACACACATTTTGAAAAAGAGAAAAGCATGGTAAAGGTATAATCCAAAGGGTTTTAAATACTTTACTAAATTTAAATAATTCACCAATGCATCTATCAGGATATTCGTACTGCGGACCTTTCACTAAGCTAGAAGAAAGACTAGCATATGGTGATCCAGAAATAAATAATTTGGATGAAGAATGGTGGAAACACAATATGCATACAGAGATAATAAGCATTTAGAGAAAAGACACAAAGCAGATAAAGAACTTCCACTAGCTGCAAAAGAAATAATGTATGCAAGTGATGCTTTATTAGGAGAAAAATTAGTGGCAACTGCAGTTAGAGGAATAATCTACACAAAGAGACAATTAAGTATGCAATTATGTGTGGATGAGAATGTTTGGGGAGTGTAAAAAATATTAATTCTTATAAATTTTTAATCTATATAAATGAATAATTTTACAGTTGATTATAGTTTGCTACCTAGTGGCAAAATTGTAGCAAAAGGAATTAAAATAAAGCTGACAATGATCAGCTATACAGTATTGATCAATTTTTAACTGATGCTCAGAAAAGAATGAGAGAAGAAAACTGAACGAAATTTACCCATAACATTAGCCATACCAGTTGTGAAAAAAATAATTAAGCATCTTATGAAAAAGAAAGAAAGATTTAGGAAATCTCTCAGCAAGAGGCTTATTTGATTGAAATATCAACTTGTATAGTCCAGTTTCATTGATAAATATTGATGATCATTGGGTTTAAAAATTTCTTCATATTTTAATTTGTCATCAGCATCTACATGTTTACAAACTGCATCATCAGTATCTTTATACTCCAATAACCTTTAGCTTTAAACCATGGATTATTCTCTTTATCGATTATCAAGAAAGTCTACATTGTCACAAACAATCCCATTGTTATTCTCAATAAATTCGGATAAATTCGTTATAGATGATTCAGCTTTATATATGCTTGAGACTGCTTAAGCTGTCACTGCAATTTTGGCCATTTATTAGAAATAATTTTTATCAGTTTTTCATTTTTTCAGTAAAAATTATGGTTTTTCTCATTCTTATTGCAGTGCTCCATTTATCCGATTGTTGACTTTTGTTATAATTTGAAAAGTCGAATTTTTGTGAGGTATATGAATAGATGATGTTTAAAACTGGTGAAGAAGATCCACTATATCATTTATCAATTATTCTTGTGAATAATTATCCAAAGTATTGAAATAATTTCGACAGAAAATAATTCTTTAAGTTTCTTTCATTCAATAATAAAAATTTCCTGAATTTGGAACATAATTAATTCTTAAAAAATTTTCACAATTTGTATGTCTGTTTCTGATAATATGTATTTGATTTTGTGCATCTTTAAACTGTGTTCGAGCAACATGATACTCATAATTAAAATGATATAATTTAAATTTTCATTAACTGTTTGAGGAACAACATGGGGTGACAGTGCATCTATTTCACTGCTTTTCCTATTTATTACATCTGAAGCCATATTAAATGTCTTCCAAATATTCTGTTCGTTTCTCATCCAACTTACTTATTTCTTGCAATGATTTAATTTGATTTTTATAGAAATTTACTATTTCTTTTCACGTCTTATATTCACCAAATTCACGAATTTCTGGTAAAACATCTTCAATTTTCCAATCTTGAAATTTTTCAGCTTTTTTCATTTTTTATTTCATAATTAAAGAATATAATCCAGGTTCATTAATACTAGATGTAGAAGTACGAAAACGGAATTTCCCGATATATAGAGCTAGCCGTAAGTGTAGGGCCCATGAGACCGCGTCTCCAGCTTCATCTGCTTAATGTAATGGTTGATGATGAATATCAGCACATAGTAACCCAAATTCCATACATCAGTGTCACTTTTAAACCCATAAAAATGTCGGTTTGTGCCTATGAACTACGATTTGCGGACAGCACTGGTTTCTGTTAACATTTGAAGAAAACTGCAGCAGAATGCATCCAGTGCTTGTCGAAGTTTTTGGCGAACCTGCTCTTGGGAAAACAGCGTTTAAAGTGGTTCAAAAAATTCAAAAGAGGTGATTTTGATACTGTGTTTTGTTGTCCACCCCAAGGTGAGAGGAGATAGTGGAGATCAATATTCATTTACACCCTGCAAGCTGCTGAACAGGAAGATCCATTGTACTAATATCATACAAGTATGTTGTCTGCCTCGTCTCTTATATCATTCTCATGGTCCCTTCATGAGGTACAGGATGGAGGAAACAGAACTGTCCTCCTGCCTTCCTGGCATGCTAAGTACCCTACATTTACCTAACAGGGTTTCATAAGAACTACGTCGCACTTCTGCTAAAGGTTCCAGTTTAACTTTCTTTATCATTTCTCTTACATATTCAAATGGGTTGTACAGGTGTATTATGAACAGTAATAGTGCGTTTCTGAATTCATTCTATGTTTGTTCTCAGGCCTACTTGGTAAGCACTCCAAGTACTGAACCAGTGCTCTAGAAGTGGCCACACAAAAGTCTTACACGCGATTTCCTTTCTAGTTGCTCTACATTTAAAAGAATGTTTATGTAAAGTCTAAATTTTCAAATCACCTTCTTCGCTATTGATGTTAGGAGTTCGTTCTATATGATATTACTTCTGTGTGTAATTCTTAAATACTTAAACAATGTAACAGGCTCTAGACGTTTACCACAATACTACATTCCGTCTGTCTCTAGACAGAGCTGCCCTGTATTAGAAGTAGTAGAAATTTTTGTCCAAATCTTTCTACTTTTCCATCGTTAATCAACGATATTTTGATGCAGACATAGCACTGTCCATGAACAAGGTGATTGTGTTGTTTGCTTTACTTGTATGTTGATAAAATTATCAGCCTGTTACACTGACTAAAGCACATGTCATCAAACATAAGGCTGGTTATAATTACACTTTCGCTGCTTGAGAGGGCGCCCATGAAAAAGGACTGACCATAGTTCAATGAAACTTTGTGGAAATATTTGTAAGGACATGCAGAAGAGAAAAAAGAATAAACCATTGAAAGAAACTCATTCTAATTTCAACATGAGAGCGTAACATTTGTTAATTGCGTTCCGTGATTACATTCCAGGTACAAATGTCTCTCAGTATGACGAATAGCTGCATCCATGACAGCCTGGAACTGCACTAGACAACGCTTTACTGCTGCCCTCAGGTGGGATGTTGACTACCTCCTTCACTGTGTTCATCTTCAACCTCCAACGCTTGTTAGTGTCTCGGTGACCTTCAGGTAACACCACAGCCAGACATCAAATGGGTCCAAATCTGCTCACTGAGAATGCATTGCATTCCTGTAACAAACCACACTTGTATTCAGCACACTCGGCCTTGGAATGGAATGACGGACCCAAGACGGTAACAACAACAGCATAATTTTCAGCTCGAACGAGTATAACACTTATTTAATAAAAAATACAGCAAAATGTGACAAAACATTAAACCACCTCAGCTTAGTGAGTCAGTGAGTTGACAGTGACAAATTATTGCAAGAAAATCTTACTATAATTGTTTGGATTATTTCCCTTAAATGGTAGAGGATTCTACTCCAAATTCAAAATTATTCAGAGCTGTGAAGTTAATGAATTTAGTAAATATAGAAGCAAACAAAATTCAGAATTTTAAAATATTTGTCTTGAATAAGTTGCTAACTGCATCAACAAATGAAAAGTTTAACTCTTCGGACACAACTGAATGAAATGACTTGGTAAAAATATCCATGCTTAAAGTTAACAAAATTAAAGAAGGTACAACAATAACAGAATGTTAAAGTAAATTGCGTAGTAGGCCAAGGCTCCTTATGAAGCCCTACTGATGTTGCAGTCAGTTAAGACGCCGACACAATTGCTCAGGAAGCACGGCTGGTCCAGCACAAACTTGCTTGAAATGGCACCTTTACTCTGGCCACCTATCGCAAAACTGCGAACGAAAACCTAATCACCCACCTGTACCTGTCATCATAACGCTGTGCCTCTCTAGTATGAGAGATCAAAATTGTTATGGGGCCCGTCTCCAAATCTCTTGGATAACTCTTGCGTTACCTTCTCCGGGAGGTCATTTATTGACCACAAGTTAGCCAAAGGAAAGTTAAAGGGATAGCCCAACATCAAGGATGCCGGGATAGACTTAGCAGCGTCCTGGTGGATAAAATTAATAGCAAAGTCCAACCAGGGAACCATTGCTTCCCATTTATGCTGAGAATGAACGTGATAAATAATTAGGTTGGACCTAATATTGCGAATAATCCTTTCCACGAAAGATGGTTGAAGGTAATAGGGTATGGTAGTGGAGTGGCATATCGCATTCCAGCATCAGAAGTTCTTAAATTGTCCTGATACATACGCAGTGTGTTATCACTGACAATGGTCTGCGGAGAGCGAAAGATGGAAAATGTGTTAGATAGCTGACAAACAGTCAAGCCTGTAATTACCTCCCCCGGCCCCTACTGGGCACAAGCCACAAGAATCTTACAAACGCATCCACCACAACCAAGCTGTAACGATTACAATTACGGGTTCACGCAATTGGCCGATACAACCAATAAGTACCTTCTCCGTGGGATAATTCTCCCTAGAGGAGTGTAGAAAACCCCTTTAGAGAGTTTGAATTGGGCTTAGCCTCGATGTACTGTTGTAGGGTCTCGGTGAGCATCTGTATGCTAAACAAATGCTTGTTAGATAACTCATTCTTAACCTTAGGGAGATATTCTATCTTCAGCAATTCTCTCCTCTAAATCCCCCAGTTTCTCTGTTTCTGTAATATCTCCTAGGCATTTATATTCAATAAACCTTTAGTCACTGGGTATATTAATTGTAGGATCACTGTGTGCAACACCCTTATGAAAATACTCCAATAGCCACAACACTTCAACTACCTCCTCAATCATCGAAAGAGTAAACCTTGAAATAAACACCAAATAGAATTCGGGGATTTGGAGAATAGTTCTGGCCCCATCTGGCCCACTAATGGATTCTTCATACAAAAAATTAATGCTGTAGGACGTCGTGGTCTCCTGATCTTCATTGCTTACATATTCCGCCCTCACAATCATATTCCGCACATCAAGACACTTCATTCGAACCCAGACTCGATAAGATAAAGTCAATGTTGTATGAATTCATGTAAACGATATGCAATTAACAAGTAAACGCACCGTGGTTGAAATACTCGAGGCTGGCATACACACATATGTTCCAGACATGACGGTCACAGAAGCTTTTAGTTCGGGAGAGAAACCGCACAACGGGACGCCGGTCCCTTCAGAGGACGACCCAGCCTATGTTGGCCAGTGACCGCCTGTGTAGCGGACAGCGTGGGCCTTAGTGAAAGGGGGGAACAACCCTGTGTTCGGCTTAAAAGCAAATTCCGCTACATTGTGTGGGAGCAGCCAGCCTACACATTCTTTACACATAGCATGCAGTTTCAGAGATTTTCACAGGGAGATAGCAAACGCCAAACGCCAGTGCTACAGGTTTCCGGATTGGTCGCCTTAAACGAAACGTCATTCTCCCATTTTAGAAGAGCAATGCTGATTGGCAGACGATATTTCTGATGCTTTGACCAGAAGGAATAATGGAAGAGACTGAAAGATATACTCTTTCACGTCTGGCGTGGAGAGGCTCCGTTCTGTTGCCACTCTGGGAGAGCACCTCTGTCGAGAGCGAATCGAAGTGCTACTCTATATTGAGTCCTTGCGATTAAGCATTGTCCACTGTGTTGGCCGACACACTTATTGTGCGGTGTGAACGGACAGAGTTATAGTTAAACACCTGCGAGCGAATTTTGAGTGGCATCGTGGTGGACTGTTTATCTGACTGGTGTACCACGCCAATAGTTGGACTAGGGGCGAATAGGAATCCTTGGCTTCATCAAGGCATAGGGAGAGTTTGATTGGCGAAAGTCAATCCAGATAGAACGAGAGTTATCTTATTTGTCAGCAGCCAGTGGCGCAGAGAGCAGTCATCGCAGCTTACGGTATTGTGCGCTACAGCTATTGAGAGCCCCATATTTCCCCCACAACACTACACTTCACTCCATTTCACACACGACAGCCTCAACTGTACCTAGCAACATTCTAAACGATAATTATTCAAGTTGAGTAGGCGCGCCTCTCAGCCATTCTGCCAAGTCAACAACCATCTTAAACTTTATATAGAAATTTCATTAGCGAATCCTATCCTTGAGAGGTAACTTCACATTCCGAAAAGAACCTGGATACTACTTGTTTAATTCATAACTAAAAGTGCCATTGTGATTTCTCAGAATCTTTGCGAAATAATTAATAACTTTCGTTAGTTTCATGTTTTTCTTACACTAACTAGCACTACTGCAGTACCCAAGTATCCCACTAGTTATGTAAGAAATTTTGTGAATTTTTGTGTCATTTCCTTACAGCGGACGACTCCAGAAGATATTTTTTGCTGAAAGTTTTTCAGGCATTTCTCTTTAGAATATTATGAGCGTCTGTCTGACTTCTGTAGTAGTGTGGGTGTGGAAATTGCATCTTGCAGGAGCCACAGGGTAAAGGGTACATCTCAGATTAATCAGTTGCGCAGAATAGCAGATCAACCACACACCTCAGAATGCTTTACTGTGATTATGCACAGCGGTACCTCTTTCAACAAGGACCCCCCCCTCTTCCTGACACATTGAGACTAAGCTGTAACTTCATTGCTTGACCAAGCAATTACTCTACAAGGCAGTCACTATTAGCTATTTCAAATCACAGAGTCTGTTGAGCCAATAATTAACATGGGTCTGCATTCTATTCACATGAGCACGTGAGGCGTTACTATCCCGTAAAATCTCAATGTTATCCCACACACATGAGGGAGGCGTGGCACAATAACATAATATGGGACTTAATTCACTAACGCAGTCAGCAGCCAGATGAAACAGGCAGTCCAAAGCGTTCCGCAATCACGCGCCATGGTCCACCACAATGCCATCAAGAGGTTGGCTCCAGATTTTGAGTTCGTAAGCCAGCTGATTTTTTTTTTTTTTTTTCAGATGATTTAAGCCGAGATATCCCCTTATCTGCGAGGGGTACTTCCATTACCCTACATTTTTAACAAGTAGTCGTTGCACACAACACCACAGTACAATGCTGAAATTGTAACACAGTGTTTAAGACTGTACTTAGTCTGACCAAGAACACAACTACACCATGAGAACACATTGCATTCCTTTAACAAACAGCATTAGTGCCAACGGTTGTGCCACATTGGCAACAGTGGTTCCCACCCAGTCAGCAAGTTAAGAAATGTTGGACCCCACAAGTATTTGGATAGGTGACCATACAGAGAAAACGGGGTGTTATTGGTTTTAAGGACACGCAAGTTGAAGTGGTGTCCAATTGAAAGACTTGCACCAGGCCATAGTTTATGACTTCGCATTACTGTGCATCACACCCAGCCATGGAATGCCAAGACAGACCCAAGAGGGTAACAACAACAGTATCATTCACATTTCAAACAAATAGAACCATTTATTTAAGGAAACTTGCAGTAAAATGTGACAAGGCATTTAACCAACGCAGCTTAGACAAGGGAAGCTAACAACTGGACAGATCCCCAGTGCACTACCGAAGCCTATTATAAACACATAAAGTAACACATCGTTCAGATGGCCTGACGTAAGAGTAAAAATGGCTAGGGCCAAATCACAAGACCTGATCGTGCAGAAGGCTCTTTAAGATTTGTCAGTAGCCACAATAAAATTGACTTAAGTATTAATACGACAAAATTAAAGGTATCATTTCATAAAACACTAGGTACTGATGGGCTTAAATAAGTGGCCTAAACATTTCGTCAACCAGCACCAAAATTATAATTACAGCTTAGACGAATTTTCAGGGAATTTTCAGGAACTGTTACCACTAACAAGCAATTAGAGTAATTTGGCCTGCGATTAATGGTCGTTAGGTACCGCAAACATTCGGCCCCCTACAAGTCCAATTTCACTTTATGCTAATACTGACAACTACGAACCCACTATAAAACAAGCAGCCAGAGAACTTAATGTTTAAAGTTGCTTATACAATTAAAAGACAAGATTTCTAAATTTCAAGAGTCTTGAAAGTAACCCACAATAAGGCAGCCATTATGGCCTGTACCATGATGCAAATGAAACAAGCAGAATAGTAATATACTCTCACAAAGTCACACGGCAACAGTAGCATTTAGAGTGAGCACAGCCTTTGACCTATTCTGGTAGAACGCCTTGCGGCCCAACGCACACAATTTAACGACCGCAAGTTTCATATAAAAGTTCAAAGTTTCAATTAACATTCCACAGAGTGAGACCAAGAGTTTCAAATTGTTCACCAGGTATTTGAAGAGATTTTGGGTTTGCGGCCTGTCTTCGTGGACTTAAGTCCACGATATTTCAACTGGATTTTTTTTCTTTATTGTATTTCAATTCCCCATCGGAGTGGGCTGGAAGCAGCATATGCGCTGCTCTTCAGCCGAAAGACATAGAACAAACAATAGAAGACAGTGAAAAATATACAAAGGAGAGAATATGGTGAACATAGACATAAAAAAGGGGGATCATCATGGAAGGCAAGAGACAAAAAAAGGGGCGACTGTAAAATGGAGATAAAAAGCTGTAAAAAAGTAGCACACACAAAAAGCCACACACTGTGACAATTAAAAGAACACAAGGCACAGTATGACCGAAGCATAAAAAGTATCGACGGATGGCGTAGCACATAACAAACACTGACAGCAAACCTCAAGGCAGTACATAATTAAAATCACACCTCTTTACACACAGGAGAAACAGCACTAAACACAACACTGATGTGGCACACTGACGATGATCAAAACAGAGGATCTGCCAGGCGCTAGGAGATGAGGTAGACCGGAAGAAGGGAGGGAAAGAGGGAGGGATGGCGAGAGGGGGGGAGATGGGCGGGGGGCGTGCTGAAGAGGGCCAGGTAGGGAGGGATGTGGGAAGGAAAGATGCAAGTATGGGGTGCAGGGTCTCAGGGGGGGAGGAGGAAAATCCACTCTGGGAGAAGGAGGGGAGAGGAATAAGGGGGCTCTGGGGAGGGGGGAGGGGAACAAGGCCAGGTTACAGTTGAAAGGAAGGGTAGATGTCACGGCAAAGTTCATCATCTGAGAGGGGGAGCCGCTGGAAATTGCCCTGATGAAGGAGATGGAGGGTGTGGAGGTGGAGAGAGGGAGGGATACAGCGATAGAGGCGCGGCAACGGGCGGGGGGTGGAGAGGAAGGAGGAAACCAGAGGGTGGTGGGGGGGATCAAGCCTGCGGGCAATGTAAAGGATGCAGAGATGTTGGAGGAACAGGAGAAGGTGGGGGAAGGGGATCAGTTCATACAGGAGCCATGTGGGGGAAGGAAGGCAGATACGGAAGGCAAGGAGGAGCGCATGGCGTTCAAGGATTCGGAGGGCCTCATAAAAGTGGGTGGGGGCGGAGATCCAGGCAACGCTGGCGTAACAGAGGATAGGACGGATGAGGGATTTGTAGGTGTGGAGGATGGTAGAAGGATGCAATCCCCATGTCCGGCCAGACAGGAGTTTCAGAAGGCGGAGGCGGGAATGGGCTTTCTGCTGGATGGTCTGGAGATGAGGGGTCGAGGTGAGGTTTTGCTCGAGGGTGAGGCCAATCTCAGGGTGGGGGTGAACTGGATGGGACGACCATAAAGGGTGAGGTAGAAATCATGGAGACGAAAGGAGCGAGTGGTGCGGCCTATGATGATTGCCTGGGTTTTGGAGGGGTAGAGATGAACCACTGGTTACACCAAGTGGGGAACCGGTTAAGGTGGGTTTGGAGGGTACGTTGGGACCGTTGAAGGGTAGGATAGAGAGCCAGGAAGGCGGTGTCATCAGCATAACGAAGACGTTCTCCGCTCCGTCTTAAATGCGCGCTGATAGTACTGTTGCGCATGCATGAGATTCAGAGACAAAAAGACCCCACCGTCCGGCGGCAACGCCCTCGCTAGTGGAACTGTAAGGATCAGCTGTCTTCGGCGTCTCCGCTAGCCTCAATCATCAGAGTGTTCTGGTGTCTTCATCTGGAACAAATCTCGGAGATGACGGGATTCCACGCATTACCCAGCTGGTAGCCGCTGTCATGGTTCATTAGATTTTACGCGATTCATATTTCGACGGATGCTTTTATAATGGAGTGCCCAAAAGATGTTTCTGTTACTAAAATTAATGTTTGATTTACTCCATTGAATGTCCGTTGGAGATACAACGTTACGCAATTTCAGACATACTGGGTTGCAGAAGGCAAGTGCTACGTTTATGTTGTGTGCAATGTTCTTCCACTGTGCCTGTTGTTCGTCCTATACAGGCCACACCGCACTGGAAAGGTATTTTCTAAATTCCCGCCTTCCGCAATAAGAAGTTATCCTTCACTGATTGCAGCGGATCCGAAAGCTTAGATGGTGGTCGGAAAATCACTTGCACCTGAAAATTACTAAGGATTCTTGCTGTTTTGAAGGAAGCATTTCCACTGAAGGGAAGCTAGGAACTTTGCTGGCACGTTCTCCTCTTTATCCACTTCCCGGTTTTTGGTTTTGGTTGAGAACGCCCTGTTAATTTTCCGGGTCGAGTATCCATTGTCTCTGAACACTGTCCTTAAATGTACAAGCTCTTTAGGTAAACTACACTGTAAACCATCTGCATCCGACACTGTATGGTCACCTGTGTACAAGGGTTTTAAGCACACCCATGGTTTGGGATGGGTGATGGCAACTTGAAGACTGCGAGTAAAAATCAGTGTGAGTGGGCTTTTAATAAAGAGAATCTTCCAGAGAGCCGTCACTCTTATGTCGAATCAAAATATCCAGGAATGGGAGACAACCATCTTTCTCTAATTCCATAGTTCATCGAATGTTCTCATGAATGGAGTTAAGATGATGTAAAAGTTCCATTGTCTTATCTTGTCCGTGGGAACACAATATGAAAGTATCAGCCACGTACATCCAAAACACAGTTGGTTTAAGAACTGCCAGCCGGCCGTAGTGGCCGAGTAGTTCTAGGCGCTTCAGTCTGGAACCGTGCGACCGCTACGGTCGCAGGTTCGCGTTCTGCCTCGGGCATGGATGTGTGTGACATCCTTAGGTTAGTTAGGTTTAAGTAGTTCTAGGGGACTGATGACCTCAGATGTTAAGTCCCATAGTGCTCAGAGCCATTTGAACCATTTGAAGAACTGCCGATTCAAGCGCTCTTTTCTCAGATTCATCTGTAAAAGAGTTAGCCACCAGGGGAGACAAGGGGCTGCCAATGGCGACGCCGTCAGTTGGTTCAAAATATCCTTGGTTCGTGAATGATACTGCTTTCCGGCTTTAAAATGTTTATAGCAATTTTCAGATGCGGGATCATTCGTAAGATAAGGAATCGCAGCAGATCTCACACCTCTCGCTCAGTTGATCTGGAGGAATCAGTGATGTGACGAGTACGAGATGATCTTCAAAATAGTCAGCTATTCTCTCGCATCGCATGATGATTCCCGCATGAGCAGGTGCTGTTTCATACATATCACTCATGGTGCGTGTAATCTCTCATGCCATGAGCCCATTATGTCAACAAAGCGTGCCGAAGTGATTCTGCGCCTTTGGCAGAACTGCCAGACCTGCTCCTCTCTCTCTCCACCCCCTCACCCCCACCACCCACTTCTGTAAAACTGTACCTCTATCAACTTTGCTGCACAGGTTAAGGAAATTTTATAATCTTGTGCATCGGTTTAATGACAAATAACCGTTACTGAAAAATACACTGGGTGACAGAAACAGTGAAGCACTCAGAAGAGGAGGATAGAAGGAGATGAATGTATGTAATGGGTGTATAATGTTGTATTAGTTATTACTAGAACCAGTGAAATTCACAAACAGTTTGAGTACATGAGCCACCTTATCAGTATGACTGACGTTGCACCCCTCTGACCTGGATGCATGCACTGATTCGGTTGCGAAAGGTGTCAAAAGGCCCCTGTAGTCTCTCCCGAGGCAAGCTCAACCACAACTGCTGACATCCTGGATACTGACCATGGGCAAGAATTCATGTCCGAACTGACCCCACACATGTGAGAGGGGTCTGGGATCGTTTGAGCCATGAGAGTGTCTCTACATCATTCAGGCTGCTCATAGAGACACGTGCTGTAACACCCATAAGTGCATCACAATACCGTCGTATGACAGCCCACACATGTGGACTAAGGATGTTTGTGACGTGCCGTTGTGCTGTCGAAGTTTCCACTGGCACTGCGAGCCGTGTACTGAAGTAACACCCGATGACTCTTCACGCCAGGAGTGCCATCGTTGTGCCTCTCAAATACAGTGGAAGAACTGGAATTGTCTCCAAGCCGCTGCCATATTCGTCGACGATGGTCATTCAGGGTGACGCTGAACCGTGATTCATCGCTGACACAATGTGACGCCGTTCATCAGCAGTACGTGCTTCCCGGATACGGCATCACATAAAACGCAGCCGTTTGTGTTGCAGGTTTACGACAGCCTACGCATGGGATGGTAACTGCCTTTTCTGGTTGCTGCCAGTCTTCGACCAATGGTGAGTAAAGACACAGAATGTTGCAGGGAGCTCGTTACTTGTGCTCGGTTGGCAGGCGCACCTGTGAAGGGATTACAATGCGTAGGGGTGTGATATGACGAGTCTCATTTCTGGCGGTGAGCTTGCTGTCACGTCCCCATGCAGTCCAAAATCGGCGCACTGTAAACCTTCAGGCTGCTGCCGTGGGGTCAAACGGTGGCGGAGAATCTGGCATGTAGCATGGGACACGTCAGGTGCCGCTTTTTTCACCCACGTGCTACACTAATGAGGCTCCAGCTCTCGGCTGATACATATCTACAGAGCGGAAAGTTAAGTGTTTATTTTTTCCTCTTTCTTACTCGTAGTACACTCCTGGAAATGGAAAAAAGAACACATTGACACCAGTGTGTCAGACCCACCATACTTGCTCCGGACACTGCGAGAGGGCTGTACAAGCAATGATCACACGCACGGCACAGCGGACACACCAGGAACCGTGGTGTTGGCCGTCGAATGGCGCTAGCTGCGCAGCATTTGTGCACCGCCGCCGTCAGTGTCAGCCAGTTTGCCGTGGCATACGGAGCTCCATCGCAGTCTTTAACACTGGTAGCATGCCGCGACAGCGTGGACGTGAACCGTATGTGCAGTTGACGGACTTTGAGCGAGGGCGTATAGTGGGCATGCGGGAGGCCGGGTGGACGTACCGCCGAATTGCTCAACACGTGGGGCGTGAGGTCTCCACAGTACATCGATGTTGTCGCCAATGGTCGGCGGAAGGTGCACGTGCCCGTCGACCTGGGACCGGACCGCAGCGACGCACGGATGCACGCCAAGACCGTAGGATCCTACGCAGTGCCGTAGGGGACCGCACCGCCACTTCCCAGCAAATTATTGGCACTGTTGCTCCTGGGGTATCGGCGAGGACCATTCGCAACCGTCTCCATGAAGCTGGGCAACGGTCTCGCACACCGTTAGGCCGTCTTCCGCTCACGCCCCAACATCGTGCAGCCCGCCTCCAGTGGTGTCGCGACAGGCGTGAATGGAGGGACGAATGGAGACGTGTCGTCTTCAGCGATGAGAGTCGCTTCTGCCTTGGTGCCAATGATGGTCGTATGCGTGTTTGGCGCCGTGCAGGTGAGCGCCACAATCAGGACTGCATACGACCGAGGCACACAGGGCCAACACCCGGCATCATGGTGTGGGGAGCGATCTCCTACACTGGCCGTACACCACTGGTGATCGTCGAGGGGACACTGAATAGTGTACGGTACATCCAAACCGTCGTCGAACCCGTCGTTCTACCATTCCTAGACCGGCAAGGGAACTTGCTGTTCCAACAGGACAATGCACGTCCGCATGTATCCCGTGCCACCCAACGTGCTCTAGAAGGTGTAAGTCAACTACCCTGGCCAGCAAGATCTCCGGATCTGTCCCCCATTGAGCATGTTTGGGACTGGATGAAGCGTCGTCTCACGCGGTCTGCACGTCCAGCACGAACGCTGGTCCAACTGAGGCGCCAGGTGGAAATGGCATGGCAAGCCGTTCCACAGGACTACATCCAGCATCTCTACGATCGTCTCCATGGGAGAATAGCAGCCTGCATTGCTGCGAAAGGTGGATATACACTGTACTAGTGCCGACATTGTGCATGCTCTGTTGCCTGTGTCTATGTGCCTGTGGTTCTGTCAGTGTGATCATGTGATGTATCTGACCCCAGGAATGTGTCAATAAAGTTTCCCCTTCCTGGGACAATGAATTCACGGTGTTCTTATTTCAATTTCCAGGAGTGTATATTTCTAAAATTTCGTGCGTGTTTCCCTTTAAGAGGTGTAAGTAAATCTAAATTCAGGCTGTCTGTAGCATAGTTTTCATTTCCTCTGAACACCCAGGTACATAGCTCCTTCAGGCATTAGTGCCCATTGGTGACTCATCAAGAGGGTGCAAGTTGCATATGTAGGATGTGTCTGGTTCTATAGTTTACTTTTTCAGTTAGTTTTAGTTTACTTTTTTAGCCTTGCTAGGATGGGTAGGACGTTTGCATGTTATGTGATGACGCAGGTGGAGCTGGCCGCAGTTCGCAAAAAAAAGCAGCTGGGTGTGATTTTGGGCACGGTCATTTACCTTCTGGCTGCTGTCTCGAGGCTTAGCGATGGCAAAGAATTTTACGCGTTGCACGGGACACTTCATGTGTCGCTTGTTTCGCCCACATGGTCTGCTACTGAGGCACCTCCCAGTGTACCCGATGTGGTGGATCCACCCACTCAGCTGTGTGGCGGATGACACCGCGTTCGAGTCGCTCAAAATGGTGGACCAATGTGGAGACTGGCCGCATGGCCTCGCCCATTCACCCTGTGAGTGGACAAGTGGCAGCTCCTTCACCAGGGTCCGAGCAGGCGCGTTATGGAGCCCCTTAGGCAGGTAGCGTTCAGGAATGGAAAGAAAACTAATGTGCGACCGAGGGGTCTCATCTGAGGTCTGGTGGCGACCTTGCCTGCGGATATCGAGGGTTCAGGCCGTCTGCAAGTTGTGGCACACGTCGGCATCAACGACGCCTGTTGCATGGGTTCTGAGGCCATCCTCAGTTCATACAGGCAGTTGGCAGAAGTGGCGAAGACTGCTGGCTTCACGTATGTGAGAGCTGGTTTCTCAGGATGGGGCAGAATAAGGTTACGATTGTGGATGGGACCGTAATCAGTTACTCTCGGTTGCACAACGAATACATAAACTTTATTTAAAGAAATTAAAATTTTAAAATAATCTCTTAAAAAACACAATTGACTGTATGACGGCCGAAGGCCTTATCACAGAAAAAAAATTCGACAATTTTAGGGCCGAAGGCCACCAACAATAACCTCAAACAACAAACGGCTGATGGCCTGAATTAGAAGTCAGGAAAACAATTCCAAATACCACACGTCTCAACAAATACCTTGCTTTTAAAACAAGTTTGCTTTAAAAAAACTTATTGTAATACTGTTGAAGGCCTTATTATGAAAGAGGTGAAATTATTGCTCAGCTGAAGGCCACACACAACTTCAAATCACAAACGGCTGAAGGCCTGAATTAGAAGTCAGAAGAACAATTTCTAATAGCACTTTAAAAAAAATCCCTTGTTTTTAAAACAAGTTTGCTTAAAAAAACTTGTTGTAACACGGCTGAAGATCTGATCACCAAAGAAGTGAAACTATTGCTCTGCTGAAGGCCACACCATCAGTAATTAGAGAATTACAAATATTCTTAAAACAAACGTCACACTCTAAGGAATCAGAACAAGCAGTTCTCTGCAAGTGTTCCAAGGGTCGGCCTGGGAAGGTAACTCAAACATAAAGTAAGATGAGATTGGCAGCCAAGAGTTGAACTCACGTGACAGGATGGCAACTCAAACCAGGGGCAGCTTAAGCGCCGACCGACCGACTAACCAATACGCCTAACGTCTAATCACCGGTACAACGATGGAATATTTTTAGGCAAGGGCGAGGAGACAGGCAACACTACGTCTTCAGAAAACACGCAAGGTCGAAGGAAATACTAGAACTAAGGTAGACCTCCCAAGAAAAATATGCACAGTACGATACAAGAGGCTGTCGAACTACACGCCGTGTCGGACAGCACCAACACGATGAGGAAAGGTACACTGCCGGAAAAGTACGCTAACCTCCAGGGCGATAACTGGGGCTTAGCAGCCACAAGGCAGAAAATACCGCTGGTTGCACTTCACTATTAAGAATAATACTAAATTCAACCATGAATAACAAATTAGAGAAAGACAGCTGCAATATTTCACCGCCTCGGAACACTTCACTCGTTGCCGCCATGCTCAGTGGAACTGGAAGCAACATCCCGTCGACCAAAGGCGAGATCTCAGAATAGTCGAGCTTGCACTAGCAGTTAACTCTTCACTCAATTTAAACGTCCAGGGTACAGTGTGCAACGTAGTCGTCGCTCTCGCAGCTACCCTTCCTCGATACGGTAGTGGCAGCACGCCGCCAGCGGCCCTGGCTTACCCTCGCAGTGCACGGACCTGGTTTCTGCTGCGCTCCCAACCGACCTGATGTCCTTTCGCGACTACCCACTCCACACAACGCGACCCGGAAATACTAGTGGTCGCTCCAAACATAGTACCACAGCACTCGTATCGATTAGCGCTGCTGCTGCCACTCACGGGCAGGCAAGCCAGCAACTTAGTGATGCCAGTAAATCGAATAAGAAACGAGATGCCATAACCGCAATGACAAGATACCAAGCAATAAACGGCATGAATACGAGTCGCGCATGGCTCATAGTTTATAGCACTATTCCCAGAGCTGATTGGGATTTTTTGGTTTGGAACCGAGTGGAGGGTCGTACCTAGAGGATTCGTCGAGTCTGTGACGGACTTGGCTGCAGATTTGTAGACCTGCGTTATCGGCTGGGAATTTGTAGGCTACCCTTGATAGGTCAGGAGTGCACTACACAAAGCAAGCAACTAATCTGGTACCGGAGTACCTGTGGAGTGCACATGAGGGTTTTGTTAGGCTAGGCGGTAGTTGAGGTACTTTGATGAGCACTCGCTAGCCGATACGCATCAAGGAAAGTCAGACCGCATTAAGAGTAAAGACACATCGACAGCCAAAATTTTATCAGTAAATTGTCGAAGTATTCGTAACAAAGTTCCCGAACTTACTGCCATCCCGGAAAATTTTTGTGCTCAAATTATTCTCGGGACCGAATGCTGGTTGAAACCCAAAGTGGAAAGCTCTGAGATATTTACCGAGTCATGGAACGTGTGTTGGAAAAAACATTACTGGCTATAGGAAATCGTTCAAATGGCTCTGAGCACTATGGGACTTAACATCTTTGGTCATCAGTCCCCTAGAACTTAGAACTACTTAAACCTAACTAACCTAAGGACATCACACAACACCCAGTCATCACGGGGCAGAGAAAATCCCTGACCCCGCCGGGAATCGAACCCGGGACCCCGGGCGTGGGAAGCGAGAACGCTACCGCACGACCAAGAGCTGCGGACTGGCTATAGGAGGGGGAGTGTTCATTGCAGTTGACAATAATATTGTCTCTATTGAGGTCGAAGCTGGGAGTGACAGTGAAGTTACCTGGTCGTATGTAACAGATCTAGGGGCAAACCACGTTCATTGTTGGATGTTTTTATCGGCCACACGATTCTGCTATGACATTTCTAGAGTTATTAAAAGATTTCTAAGGTCATCAGCGCGTAAATACCCAGATCACGGTTTGCTAGTTGGAGACGACTTTAACCTGCCGGGTACAGACGGGGGTGTCTATGGATTCATGGCAGGGGATACATACAGACAGTCACAGGAAGTACTTTTGTACACGTTTCCTGAAAATTGTCTTGAACAGCTAGACTTTTAGCTACAGATAGGCCGGACCTCATAGACAACGTCAGTATGGAAACGGAGATTAGCGATCATGATGTCATTATAGCAGCTATGGTTACAATGGTTAAAAAAATCAGGCAAAAAGGCTAGGAAGGTATTTATGCTACAAAGAGCAGATAAGCGGTTGTCAGCATCTCACCTAAGCAACGATTTCACTCACTTAGTTCCAGTAAGATGGACGTAGAGGAACTGTGGACAAGTTTACAGAGATTATAAATCGTGGCGTATAGAATAATATGCCTAGTAAGGGAATTATGGACGGAAAAGACCCATCATGGTTCAATAGCGAGACCAGTAAAATGCTGAGGAAGCTGAGGCTGTTGTACTCTCGGTTCAAAAGGGAACGCTCAAGTGACGACAAGCAAAGCTTAGTATAGATTCGTGCGTCTGTGGAAAGACCTAAGCGCGAAGTATACAATTACTACCTCCGTAATACCTTAGCAACAGATCTGGCAGACAACCCGAGGAAATTCTGTTCCTATGTAAAATCGCTAAGTTGGTCTAAGGCTTCCATAAAGTCACTTGTTGACCAGTCTGGTGTGCCTGCTGAAGATAGCAAAACGAAAACCTAAGTTTTAAATTGCACGTTTAAGAAATCGTTCACACAGGAGAACAGTACAAACATACCGTCGTTTGACCATCGAATAGACTCCCGTATGGACGACATAGTAATAAGCATCCCTGATGTAGGAAAACAACTGAAGGAGTTGAAAAGAAATTTGTCCCCAGGTCCAGATGGGATCCCAGTTCGGTTTTTTAAAGAGTACTCTACGACATTGGGCACTTACTTAGCTTGCATTTATCGTGAATCTCTCGCCCAGTCCAAGGTCCCAAGCGACTGGAAAAAATCACAGGTATAAGTTCCTCTGTATAACAAGGGCAAAAGAACGGACCCGCAAAATTACAGTGCAATATCCCTAACATCGGTTTACTGCAGGATCCTTGAAAATGTTCTCAGTTCGAAAATAATAACTCCAGAAGCTTATGTCCACTAATCAGCATGGTTTTAGAAAATATCGCTCGTGCGGAGAACAGCTTGCCCTTTTCTGACATGATATACTCCGAACTATGGATGAAGGGCCTATGGAATAGGTTCACAGATGTGGGACAGGGTGCACCCCCGGGTACAATCGTGGTTCCGTAGACAACCTCAAATATTTTTTCATGAAGCTACTGACTGCCTTTTCTCAGAGTTGGATAAATGTACTAACAGTGATAACGATTACTTTTGAACTAATAAGCAGTTTACTTTATTTTACATCTGTCTAGAATTTTTTTGGTTGCCATCTCACTATAGCAAAAAGTTGTATAAGCCTCTTAAAATTTCGAATGAAAAAAATGTCTGTGGCAGATACCGTAAATTCGTTTTGTGTAATATATAAGGTAGAAAAAATTGAGAGTGTGTAAAACATAAATAAGAAATTTAAAAAAGGCTATTTTTGAGAGCTGAGTAAATATCGTTTTCCAAAATTCGTGTTTTCGTTATAATTTCACTTGTATTTTCTTGCTATTGATTACAACATTGACTTCAAGTTGAGCAGCTATGTCGCATTCTGTTAGCAACAGTTAAACATGAGAATGGGCTCGACCTTAATTAGGTATACATCACGAAACTTCCTGGCATATTAAAACTGTGTGCCGACCGCGACTCGAACTCGGGAACTTTACCTTTCGCGGGCAAGTGCTCTGCCAACTGAGCTACCCAGAACGACTCATGACCCGTCTGTACAGCTTTAATTCCACCAGTACCTCGTCTCCTACCTTCCTCTGCGGAACTTACAGAAAGGATATTGCGGAGACATGGCTTTGCCACAGCCTGGGGGATGTTTCTAGAATGAAATTTTCACTGTGCGCTGGTATGAAACTTCCTGGCAGATTAAAACTGTGAGCCTGACCGAGACTCGAACTCGGGAACTTCACCTTTCGCGGGTAAGTGATTGCCAACTGAGCTACTCAGCACGAATCACGACTCCTCCTCACACTTTTAATTCCACCATATCTCATCTCCTATTTTCCCAACTTCAAAGAAATTCTGCAAGTTTCGCTGGAGAGTTTCTGTGAAGTTTGGAAGAGATGAGGTACTGGTGGAGTTAAACCTGTGACGACTGGTCGTGAGCCGTGCTGTGTAGCTCTGTTGGCAGAGCACATGAACGCGAAAGGCAAAGTTCCCGATTTCGAGTCTCAGTTGAGCAAATAGTTTTAATCTCCCAGGAAGTTTCATATCATCGCACATTCCGCTGCAGAGTCAAATTTTCATTCCAGATATATGTCATGTTTAAATCTCTGGAACTGCGTTACAGGGTCCTGTAGTCACTCATATTGTCTTGAAGATCCTCAAAAGGTATTTCGATGTTTGGATAAGCGTCTCTGAATCCACAGTGCGACTATAAAAAGAAAGATCATCATCAAAACACTCAAATAGGAAGCTGTGTCAATGCTCTTCCTCAGCTCCTCCACGTGGAAGGTAAAATCAGCTATTTCGTTAACTAGTTCCACTGTTTCAACATCTCTGTTATACAGTGTTGACCAGACCACCATCGCCGGCCGGGGTGGCTGAGCGGTTCTAGGCGCTACAGTCTGGAACCGCGCGACCGCTACGGTCACAGGTTCGAATCCTGCCTCGGGCATGGATGTGTGTGATGTCCTTAGGTTGGTTAGGTTTAAGTAGTTCTAAGTTCTAGGGGACTGATGACCTTAGAAGTTAAGTCCCATAGTGCTCAGAGCCATTTGAACCATTTTGAACCAGACCACCATCTACAAACCTTCAGAGGCGGTAGTGTGGACCAAAACAAGAAAAGAAACCTAGAATACATGGGCTCTAAAATGACCTTAAGATATATGAGCACTTCTTCAGAAGAAGCGATATGAAATTGAATGATTATGTGAGGATTATGGTGGAGAGGGTGAATAATCAACTTCGTTTTACTGGAAAAATGTGGTTCATATGTAAGGAGGCCGTGTATAAGATGCTGTAGTTGCGTCGGTGTAATCTGATCCCTGACAGTTGCAGTGGTCTGGATGCCACCGCTTTGCTGGACTGCCTCAACCAATAACGTAACTTAATTTTGAAAATGTCTCTATGGCAACGGCTCAGTGTTGTCACGTCTTTGTAAACGGCCACTGTTTTTGCCTGCAGGCCTTAACGCTTCGTAATTGAAAACTGGCACAGCGCTGTGAGCTGAGAGAGACCCTCTTACGCAACTCGACTATAGTGCGACATATTCTTGAGTCGTGCTCGAGGGTTTGGGATCAGCACCAGGTCGGATTCAACGAAGACATCGAAGCATTTCAGAGACGTGCTGCTTGATTTCTTACCTGTAGGTCTGAACAACAAGCAAGTAATACGGAGAGGCCTTGGGAACTCAAAGGGGGATCCGTGGAGGGGAGGTGACGTTCTTTCTAAAGAACACACAGAGAAAATTTTGAGGACCAGTCAGCATTTGAAGATGACTGCTGAACTATTCTTCTGCTGCTGATATACATTTCGTGTAAGAATAATGAGGATAAGATATAGAAATTAGGTCTCATACGGAGGGAACAAACATTCATTTTTTCCTCGCTCTGTTTACGAGTGGAACAGAAAAGAAGATGACTGTATGGCTGCTTGCAAAGTGTCTAGGTAGGTGTAGCTGTAGATGTATACGTGTTTCACAGTAATCATAGCTCTTAAGGTATGCATTTTAGAGCCGATGTTTAGTGAACTTTCTTTTTGTTCTGGTCCTTATTACTGTCTCTGAAAGTTTGTTGGTGGAGTTTTGGTTCAATCTGTGTATAACACCGAAATCAGATGTTTATATTTCTAAGATAAGCTACAGAGCTTTTATATGAGGCGGTCCCTGACAGGAAATTAGTCATATTAAGTGGTGTGACACTTGTGACATCTTTAATGTTATTACTCATCCATAAGAAGCTAATTCTTTCTTTTCATTTACAAAATAGATCGTACCAGACGAAACTATGGAGCAGCAGAAGTACTGGCTGGAGGGAATAATAAAATATATATCCTCTACAACATTTCTGATTGATTCTTCTACTGTGACGTCTCGTTTCAATCCTCAGTCGGCAGAAGCCGCCAAAATAAGGAAGCCTCCGGTCAAATATCATATCTGATTCATCGTCCGCTCGCCCACCTTTGAGATGTTACAACTCTGTAGCTAAGCAGAAGGCAGATATCCACTGATGAAATGGGCGACCTCTGCACGTGGGAAATTGTGTGAACCAAGTGCACTGTTGCCATGTTTAGCATGTTAGCCAAAGACGTCTATTCGGCAGTAGCCGTTTCTTTAAGACGCCTCCTGGACGGAATGAAAGTATGACAACAGCGCGCGTTTACAGTAGCGGAGCGAGTGAAAGGCCTCTTCTCGTTAGCAGAAGACAGGAACACAAGAGGTGTGGGAAGTCACGTACCTCTCTGGTTAATTCCTCACCCGTATTAGTTTCGTATCTTCAGTTTTTGCGCCCTCATTGTGCCGGGGACCTTGGTGGGAGCCCACATCGCCACAACTTTGTCACGGCCATTCTTGTCAAGTCACAGTTCCGCTTCTGAAACAGAGTGCTTTAAACCGCAGTTCACTGCTTGTATTTTATTTACGGAAGGGATGGAACTGGAATAATAAAGCGCGGAATAATATATTACGGCCGGCAGGAGTGGCCGAACGGTTCTAGGCGCTACAATCTGGAACTGCGTGACCGCTACGGTCGCAGGTTCGAATCCTGCCTCGGGCATGGATGTGTGTGATGTCCTTAGGTTACTTGGGTTTAAGTAGTTCTAAGTTCTAGGGGACTGATGACCTCAGAAGTTAAGTCCCATAGTGCTCAGAGCCATTTGAACCATTTAATAAATTACGACAATCATAGCGGGTGTTAGTCCTCGAACGATAATGTGAACAACGGGGCAAGTTGTCACCTTCGCTGTCGTGTTAATATCTGAATAGCTATTGGAAAAAAAAATTTTTTTCGCCCCTAAACTTAAACGCAAACACCACTCAAAGATTAGGTCTTAGCCCTGTTCTGAAGGGCTGATTGCTACTTACTTACAAGGCAGGACGAGGAGCGAGTATGACCGCGGGACGTGTGATCGACTTGTATCCAGTCCCTCCCTCCGTTATTGCCAGTAGATGACTCCAGTAGATGAATCCTGTAGATGAATCCTTATGATGCCACTGCTTCTCTGTTCAACCAGCTCCTCATCTGACCTCACCAGGTTGATTGGACCCCGTTCGAAACCTCACTATCTGAGGAAGAGTCTGAGGAGGTACCGGGAATCCACCCCAGGTCCTTCCGCACCGAAGGTAGCGAAGCAAACCACTCCGCTACCTTCTTCTTTTAACCATTACTTTTATATCATTGTAAAAAACAGAAAGATCTTACGCTGAGTACACGCAAAAATTTTCCTGTATGCTCAAGTTTATTTCATATTGCATTCATACTGTAATTACATGAACCATGGACCTTGTCGTTGGTGGGGAGGCTTGCGTGCCTCAGCGATACAGATAGCCGTACCGTAGGTACAACCACAACGCAGGGGTATCTGTTGAGAGGCCAGACAAACGTCTGGTTCCTGAAGAGGGGCAGCAGCCTTTTCAGTAGTCTGGATGATTGACTGATCTGGCCTTGTAACATTAACCAAAACGGCCTTGCTGTTGTGGTACTGCGAACGGCTGAAAGCAAGGGGAAACTACAGCCGTAATTTTTCCCGAGGGCATGCAGCTTTACTGTATGGTTAAATGATGATGGCGTCCTCTTGGGTAAAATATTCAGGAGGTAAAATAGTCCCCCATTCGGATCTCCGGGCGGGGACTACTCAAGAGGATGTCATTATCGGGAGAAAGAAAACTGGCGTTCTACGGATCGGAGCCCTTATCGGGCAGGTAGGTTAGAAAATTTAAAAAGGGAAATGGATAGGTTAAAGTCAGATATAGTGGGAATTAGTGAAGTTCGGTGGCAGGAGGAACAAGACTTCTGGTCAGGTGACTACAGGGTTATAAACACAAAATCAAATAGGGGTAATGCAGGAGTAGGCTTAATAATGAATAGGAAAATAGGAATGCGGGTAAGCTACTACAAACAGCATAGTGAACGCATTATTGTGGCCAAGATAGATGCAAAGCCCACGCCTACCACAGTAGTACAAGTTTATATGCCGACTAGCTCTGCAAATGACGAATAAATTGAAGAAATGTATGATGAAATAAAAAAAAAAATTATTCAGATAGTGAAGGGAGACGAAAATTTAATAGTCATGGGTGACTGGAATTCGTCAGTAGGAAAAGGGAGAGAAGGAAACGTAATAGGTGAATATGGATTGGGGCAAAGAAATGAAAGAGGAAGCCGCCTGGTAGAATTTTTCACAGAGCACAACTTAATCATAGCTAACACTTGGTTCATGAATCATAACAGAAGGTTGTATACATGGAAGAAGCCTGGAGATACTGACAGGTTTCAGATGATTATATAATGGTAAGACAGATATTTAGGAACTAGGTTTTAAATTGTAAGACATTTCCAGGGACGGATGTGGACTCTGACCACAATCTATTGGTTATGAACTGTAGATTAAAACTGAAGAAACTACAAAAAGGTGGTAATTTAAGGAGATGTGACCTGGATAAACTGACTAAAGCAGAGGTTGTACAGCATAAGGGAACAATTGACAAGGAGGAGGGAAATAAATACAGTAGAAGAAGAATGGGTAGCTTTGAGGGATGAAGTAGTGAAGGCATCAGAGGATCAAGTAGGTAAAAAGACGAGGGCTAGTAGAAATCCTTGGGTAACAGAAGAACTATTGAATTTAGTTGATGAAAGGAGAAAATATAAAAATGCAGTAAATGAAGCAGGCAAAAAGGAATACAAACGTCTCAAAAATGAGATCAACATGAAGTGCAAAATGGCTAAGCAGGAATGGCTAGAGGACAAATGTAAGGATGTAGAGGCTTATCTCACTAGGCCTACAGGAAAATTAAAGAGACCTTTGGAGATAAGAGAACCACTTGTATGAACATCAAGAGCTCAGATGGAAACCAAGTTCTAAGCAAAGAAGGGAAAGCAGAAAGGTGGAAGGAGTATATAGAGGGTCTATACAAGGGCGATGTACTTGAGGACAATATTATGGAAATGGAAGGGGATGTAGATGAAGATGAATTGGGAGATATGATACTGCGTGAAGAGTTTGACAGAGCACTGAAAGACCTGAGTCGAAACAAGGCCCCGGGAGTAGACAACATTTCATTAGAACTACTGACAGCCTTGTGAGAGCCAGTTCTTATAAAACTCTACCATCTGGTGAGCAAGATGTATGAGGCAGGCGAAATACCCTCAGACTTCAAGAAGAATATAATAATTCCAATGCCAAAGAAAGCAGGTGTTGACAAATGTGAAAATTACCGAACTATCAGTTTAATAAGTCACAGCTGCAAAATACTAACGTCTTTACAGACGAATGGAAAAACTAGTAGGAGCTGACCTCGGAGAAGATCAGTTTGGATTCCATAGAAATGGTGGAACACGTGAGGCAATACTGACCCTACGACTTATCTTAGAAGCTAGATTAAGGAAAGGCAAACCTACGTTTCTAGCATTTGTAGAATTAGAGAAAGCTTTTGACAATGTTGACTGGAAAACTCACTTTCAAATTCTGAAGGTGGCAGTGGTAAAATACAGGGAGCGAAAAGCTAGTTACAATTTGTACATAAACCAGATGGCAGTTATAAGAGTCGAGGGGCATGAAAGGGAAGCAGTGGTTGGGAAGGGAGTGAGACAGGGTTGTAGCCTCTCCCCGACGTTATTCAATCTGTATATTGAGCTAGCAGTGAAGGAAGCAAAAGAAAAATTCGGAGTAGGTATTAAAATCCATGAAGAAGAATTAAAATCTTTGAGGTTCGCCGATGACATTGTAATTCTGTCAGAGACAGCAAAGGACTTGGAAGAGCAGTTGAACGGAATGGACAGTGTCTTGAAAGGAGGGTATAAGATGAACATCAACAAAAGCAAAACACGGATAATGGAATGTAGTCGAATTAAGTCGGGTGATGCTGAAGGAATTAGATTAGGAAATGAGACGCTTAAAGTAGTAAATGAGTTTTGCTATTTGAGGAGCAAAATAACTTGATGATGGTCGAAGTAGAGAGGATATAAAATGTAGACTGGAAATGGCAAGGAAAGCATTTCTGCAGAAGAGAAATCTGTTGATATCGAGTATAGATTTAAGTGTCAGGAAGTTGTTTCTGAAAGTATTTGTAAGGAGTGTAGCCATGTATGGAAGTGAAACATGGACGATAAATAGTTTGGACAAGAAGAGAATAGAAGCTTTCGAAATGTGGTGCTACAGAAGAATGTTTAAGATTAGATGGGTAGATCACATAACTAATGAGGAAGTATTGAATAGGATTGGGGAGAAGAGAAGTTTGTGGCACAACTTGACCAGAAGAAGGGATCGGTTGGTAGGACATGTTCTGAGGCATCAAGGGATCACCAATTTAGTATTGGAGGGCAGCGTGGAGGGTAAAAATCGTAGAGGGAGACCAAGAGATGAATACACTAAGCAGATTCAGAAGGATGTAGGTTGCAGTAGGTACTGGGAGATGAAGAAGCTTGCATAGGATAGAGTAGCATGGAGGGCTGCATCAAACCAGTCTCAGGACTGAAGACCACAACAACAACAACTGTAATTACTTCATCAGTTGAGTAAATCATTTTACCTATCACATTTCTGTTAATTCCAGTTGTACCGGCCATCTGATCTTTAAGTTTCTGCCACAGTTTCCTTAGATTTTAAATTGTCTCGAGTTAACGAAGTCACTTTTTTTATTTGCTGAGAGTGGTCCAGAAGGTCTTGTTGCATGTTTCGGATTAATCCATTTTGTTATTCTCTGTGATAAAATTTTACCACTTGATTTAAATCCCGAAGTAGAATCAGAGGAATGTGGAGGTTTCCTTGTTGCCACTGGAATGACAATATATGATACCGCGAATACTTCTACTCCAATTAGAATTACATATGGATGGTAATCTATTACACGAGTTCATCATTTGCATTCTAGCTTCTTGGAAATTAAATCTACTTTGTATATTATCTATGTAATTATCTGTATTCCCATTACAGACTTCTAGGTCTTGTAGAGGGGAGTGAGTACATAATACACTCCTGGAAATGGAAAAAAGAACACATAGACACCGGTGTGTCAGACCCACCATACTTGCTCCGGACACTGCGAGAGGGCTGTACAAGCAATGATCACACGCACGGCACAGCGGACACACCAGGAACCGCGGTGTTGGCCGTCGAATGGCGCTAGCTGCGCAGCATTTGTGCACCGCCGCCGTCAGTGTCAGCCAGTTTGCTGTGGCATACGGAGCTCCATCGCAGTCTTTAACACTGGTAGCATGCCGCGACAGCGTGGACGTGAACCGTATGTGCAGTTGACGGACTTTGAGCGAGGGCGTATAGTGGGCATGCGGGAGGCCGGGTGGACGTACCGCCGAATTGCTCAACACGTGGGGCGTGAGGTCTCCACAGTACATCGATGTTGTCGCCAGTGGTCGGCGGAAGGTGCACGTGCCCGTCGACCTGGGACCGGACCGCAGCGACGCACGGATGCACGCCAAGACCGTAGGATCCTACGCAGTGCCGTAGGGGACCGCACCGCCACTTCCCAGCAAATTAGGGACACTGTTGCTCCTGGGGTATCGGCGAGGACCATTCGCAACCGTCTCCATGAAGCTGGGCTACGGTCCCGCACACCGTTAGGCCGTCTTCCGCTCACGCCCCAACATCGTGCAGCGCGCCTCCAGTGGTGTCGCGACAGGCGTGAATGGAGGGACGAATGGAGACGTGTCGTCTTCAGCGATGAGAGTCGCTTCTGCCTTGGTGCCAATGATGGTCGTATGCGTGTTTGGCGCCGTGCAGGTGAGCGCCACAATCAGGACAGCATACGACCGAGGCACACAGGGCCAACACCCGGCATCATGGTGTGGGGAGCGATCTCCTACACTGGCCGTACACCACTGGTGATCGTCGAGGGGACACTGAATAGTGCACGGTACATCCAAACCGTCATCGAACCCATCGTTCTACCATTCCTAGACCGGCAAGGGAACTTGCTGTTCCAACAGGACAATGCACGTCCGCATGTATCCCGTGCCACCCAACGTGCTCTAGAAGGTGTAAGTCAACTACCCTGGCCAGCAAGATCTCCGGATCTGTCCCCCATTGAGCATGTTTGGGACTGGATGAAGCGTCGTCTCACGCGGTCTGCACGTCCAGCACGAACGCTGGTCCAACTGAGGCGCCAGGTGGAAATGGCATGGCAAGCCGTTCCACAGGACTACATCCAGCATCTCTACGATCGTCTCCATGGGAGAATAGCAGCCTGCATTGCTGCGAAAGGTGGATATACACTGTACTAGTGCCGACATTGTGCATGCTCTGTTGCCTGTGTCTATGTGCCTGTGGTTCTGGCAGTGTGATCATGTGATGTATATGACCCCAGGAATGTGTCAATAAAGTTTCCCCTTCCTGGGACAATGAATTCACGGTGTTCTTATTTCAATTTCCAGGAGTGTATTTTGAATAGAAGCCCATGTCTGGAAACGTACTGCTTCGGTTCTGCGACGGTTTCAGTCCAGAAGTTAACTGATCTACTTCTGTTTGATAAACTGAATTATGTGTGACATAGTACAATTATCAGATAACAATTGGAAAGGTAATACAACGAAATATCGATTTATCACTTAAGCACATTTCTCTGTATTAACACTTAAACATTACGTGTCTACATTACACCAAAACAAAAAGAACCCAGCTTATTGTACCTATATAGCGTAATCTTTAAGTGTTAATACCAATAAATGTGCTTAGCTGATAAAAAAATGGTTCATTATGTTTCCTTTCGCATCACTACCTGATAATTGTACCGCGTCACGTCTAATTCAGTACATGAAGCAGAAGTGGATGAGTTAAACATCTGGACTGAAACCGCCGTAGAACGGAAACTGTACGTTTCCGCACATGGTTTCCTAATCAAAGTATTATGTGCTCACAAGCCTCTACAGGTCCTACGAGTTTGTAACAGGAATTTCCGAGCACCCTTTATTTAAAGAAAGTAGTCCGTTTCTTTGTAATTCATACAAATCTACAGTTTTATTCCGAACTTGATGAAATTTAGTACACTTAACATTCAAGACAAAAGAAAGATCACTGTCTATTAAAGATTTCGTAATTTGACTTGAGACGTATATGTATATAATATAAAAAGGTGAAAAGTTGTTGCCAAAAATATCTAAAATATGTTGGCCAATTACTTCAAATTTCTACACAATCCTCTAGCGAACACGGGATGTGTATATATATGGCCCTGAAGAAGTTATTGCCGAACGTAATAGAGAATGCCATCATCAAGGAGTACGGCTCAAGTTAAGGTGTACTCATTCCTCGTATTCCATTGATACTCAGTGATTTAAATATGCCCTTCGATTTCAAGCGATAGCAGTTTCTCATCCGACTCGCATCTGCTGTGACTATGAAGAACGCACACGACAACCACTTTGTGTGGCGTCCATTAGCTTCGACACGCCCTGTTTTCACGGAGCCAATCGTACGTGGCCTGCCCAGGAGGCGGCATGCCGGATAATTCGTTTGTTTACTCTCGAGACGGCCAAAGGAAGAACATTGCGTTCCATAAAGCTTTGTGAAAGCGTTTATTTTACAGATTTATTGGAACTAGGTAAAATTATACCTTGTTCATTCTAACTATTTTCACCATTACTGACTGCAAATTTGTATTTTAATTGTACAAAATATTAATAAACATGTGAAATATTTATTCCCTAACCATGTGCACATATTTTTAAAGTCAAAATACTTTTTGCAGAAAATTAAATGTACTGAAATGACAAAGATACGTATTTTGCTGTCAGATTTTAGGTAAATTATGCGTTATAGATACATTACTTTAATTCGCAATTTATAAAGCAATCAAAGCATAATCTATGATGTAATTGTTATTACTAAACTTTTGCTTTGAAACTGGTGTATATTTGCAAAAGTCAGAACCAGGATCGTAGAACGTGATTTTTATGAATGTTGCGGGCTGAAGGCCTACTCATTCGTCGCATTCCGTTGACACGCAGTCATTCAAACATAACAATCGATTTAAAGCGATTGCAGTTCCCCATACGGTTTGCATGAGTCTCAACAAGGGACAGAGCGAATCTCTTAGTGTGGCAGATATTAAAACTTCCCGGGCATCACCGGGCACTACAGCTAGGCAGCAATACAGCGAACATAGTTACTGTCACAACAGACCGGTATGCCATCTTTGTGATAGGCCTATAGTTAATTCATTTAAACAACAATGAATCGCGAAATTCATCAAGCAGTAATCCGCTGTTGTTCTTACTAATTTAAAATCATTACTGTCATTTAATGGCAACCTACATGAAAAGTTAACGATAAATATACTAAAAAATCTTACAGTCTAAAAATCATGGGCAACTGAGGCGGTCCGTCCCTAGCTTTTCCGAACATCAGCTTCGTTTTAGCCGTAATTATGTAGCCGTAAATGCAAATGCCTTCACTACATTGTAAATGGAAAGGTTTCTGCACGTCCATTGGCGTCTCCAATGTCGAAGGGTGTGGGGAGGGGGCAAGAGTGCCCCCTCCTGGGATCTGCGATGTAGACTTTTTATTCATTTCGGAATTTTCTGATACATTTTTAGAATTCTACTTAGCCTAATATATTACCTGTTATTCCATTACGTTGCTGACAGTAATATGAAGGGCTTTAGTTAGCGGTGTATAATTGAGGTTTGTTTGGTTGACAAGCTCCTCGCGGGAAATTATGATTTTTGCCTGCTACGGTAGTGGTTTCGGCGCTCCTCATCAGTCAGCCTCCACAAATCACGAAAATAGAGTCACAAAACGCGCCTCTAGCCAGTACTGCCTTTACTGAGCTTCCGTAAAGAACGGCTGCGACATTCAACATGGAGTTTGGTGCAGTTCCGCAAGACATCGCTCTCCACTCCCACCAGCACAGCATAAACATGGCTGCAGCGTACCTTGCTGACACCCGTCTCCAGTTCCCACAAAAACAACACAACGTGCTGCACAGCTGAATCACAACAGAAGTTCAGCTCTTGTCCATAGACAAACCGGACGCTTAACAGCTTGCTAATACTACATTCTGTTTCACACGTCAGAACGAATGTTATGTATCTTGACGAAAGGTGCAGGGTCTTTTAGTGGTAGGAACACATTTCTCAGCCTACTATTTAGAACACTAGATCATAGCCTGGGGATAATTAAAAAATGGCTCTGAGCACTATGGGACTTAACTTCTGAGGTCATCAGTCCCCTAGAACTTAGAACCACTTAAACCTAACTAACCTAAGGCCATCACACATATCCATGCCCGAGGCAGGATTCGAACCTGCGACCGTAGCGGTCGCGCGGTTCCAGGCAGGGATAATTACCCCCTGAGGGTAAGTATCTCATGAAAATATCTTCACTCTGGTGTAGGTAGTTTCCGCAGTGTACCACAAATTGCTTCATTATTCACTTCGCAACAGATAAAGTATTTGATAGCACAACACGTCGGTAACTATGCAATGGCTACTACACTGCTGTAGAACGTACTCATTATTATTATCATTATTATTATTATTATTATTAGTGGCAGTTGTTAGACACAAGGCACTGACAGCCAGAAGTGTCCCAATTTCTGCCAATTTAGGAGTCCAGCAGTCAACTGATTTACGAACAACATGTGTAGCACACACGAACTATGCTGATTTTAAATAGAAGTGTAGGGAATGGGTGAAGGAAGTGTCGCTAGGATGTGGAGAGGTGCAGAGGGAGCATGTTTTAAGAAGTGTCTACCCAGAGTGTGGATAGTTAGCTTTTCTGAGAAGGAGTTGTAGGTGTAAGTCGTGATTCACTGAGAAGTGCTTCATCATTCTATAAAAAAGGTTGTCATAAATAAGAGGTACTAATTGTCTCATTGACTCATTAGTTCGTGGTTTAATGAAACAACTACCATATAATTTATATTTCCGTTATTTTAAAAACAATAAGTTTTGTTTCACGCTAATGTTGTGATGATGGGACCAGGAAAGACAGAGTGTACTAGACAATACCAGATTACACTTTGGGATAATGGTCTTAGAAAGTTTGGGAACCACTGGTTTAAGAAAGCAAGAACAGATAAAACTGTGTCATATTCTTCCACAGAAGACCTATTTTCTCTTTCCACCTCTAAGATATTGTAAGCGAATGCAAACAACGTGGAATGAAACAACCAGAGATACAATTCTGAGGTCTCGATTTCAGAGAATTTCCTTGTCAGTACTGATACGCATTAGATGGCTGGGGGTGAAAATCCTTTATAGCTTCGCTACAACAGAAAATAAGGTCAGCCATCTACTTTTGCAAGAATTCAAAAGCCGCTCCTAATTAATAACAAAAAAAGCAGAACTCTTTACGTTCTTCTGTGCCAACTGAATGAAGTTGTTGAAAATCTTCAATACTGTCCATTCTCCCATTATTGGGAAAGCATTAACGCTATGCTGAGGGTAACGTACAAAATATAGACCTGACGTCCAATTTATATGAGGGTTTTGTTTAAGTTACGTTCCACTGATGAAAATATGTTATTACTTTCCGAAATTGTCATTCCCATTATCCCCAGAAAACGATACTTTCCTAACGTCTCAGAAATGTATTAAAAGTTTATCTCTGATTTTTCAGTAGTGCGGGTATCCAACTCAAGAACTTTCGTCTGAATACCATTATTCTTCTAATCAAAATATTGTATAATTATATACGAAATATTTTCAGACACCAGTGCTTACTTGCATCAGTAATTGAACCGAAACTCGGTATACTTTCATTAAACGCATCAATAAATAGTTAATAGAATGAGGAGCAAGTATGCTGTTTATTAATGCACCTGTTTGACCCAAAATAAAAGGCTCTACATTCATCAATTTTGAGGTACAAACCATTTACAAGACTGATGATGGCGCACTGCATGAAATTCCATAGTCGCCTCTACAGCCTGAACTTTCTTCAGAAGTGGCGAACTTTTTTCTATTATTAAAATGATGCGATATTTAATGAAGTAGCTATTACTTATACTAATAAATTTTTTGTGGTTTTCAACTCACATGTCTCTCAAGATACAACGCGTCTTTGTTTCCAACAGGCCCTTCTTACATAGTTGTGACACACTTCTCATTTCGCCTTACTTTCGCAACGGCACCCTTTAAAGGAAAAACATTTTTTTCCTTAATTTATCTTAAAATTTACACTTAATCTTCTTTACACTGTTAGAATCACTGCCCAGCGATCCTGAACACACTTCAGCCTACTGCCGTTGGTAACTGCAAGCGCATAACAGTTTCAGCGCCGTAGACACGCAGGTCACTGTTCACTGCTAACGTGATAAATGCGGCAATTTTTCCTCATGCTCTAACCATCGTCAGACTCCAGCTGTCCAACAATGAAACGCTCGAAAAGGAAAATAATCAGAAGCGTACATGCCTAAAAGAAGGCAAATTAAACAAAACTAATAAAACAAATGAATCAAAATATTTTAAACATTAAATCACGTAGAGTAAAAAGTCGATGATTTTACGAAAATTAAAAATGCTGTCGGACACTACCAATACGAAAAAAAGAGGACATATCCTCCTTACGCCTGATGAATGGTAACCCTACACGAAATTTGCTCGTCTCCTTTAACCCACTACCGACAGTAGGAATCACTAAATCATGACTAATTGGAATTAAAAACCCGTCCATTCCAATCTCACGTGATCGGTAGCTCGTATGGTTGGTACTCGGCTACCTAGATTTGCTACTGCATACGAAAACGAGTAAATTAAAATGTACGACGAATTTAAAAACAAAATTGTAATGATATATTTTTGACAAACACGAACATTTATTTTTAAACGCTCTAAATTCATTATCTGCGTTTTTTAAGACACCCAGCTATTGACAATGTATAAAATCAGATGGGAAATATTCCTGCACAATTCTGGAACTGCCGAGTTTGTATAATAATATTCCATTTCCTCAATTCGATACCTACATTAACACAAAACCTTACTTCAGTCTGATAACATATAGTGGAGTAAATATTAATTAAAAGCAGTAAACGACGAAGACAGCGTGGTAAACATGTGAAATTTATAATAATTGTAAGGAGAGCGCAGGTGCTAAAAAGGAAGAGAATATCTTTTCTAGAAATTTCGCTCTATCGTCAATTTTCTAACAGAACCACTGTTACAGGTAGTAATATACAAACATTTTCAGCCAGAGAGAAATGTAACAGAGCATATGATAAAAGACATGTATTCGAAATATTAAGCATGTTTAGTGTGTTATTTAACTTTTGCTACAGTGACAGTTTTTTGATTACTGTAATTTTGTGTGTATTCTTATGAGCAACTTAAAAATGAGAGTGTAGTATTTGCTCCAACTACGAAATTCCTTCTCATAGTTGTTTAATAGCGCGTAATTAGTTGTACATCTTACGGTAAACACTGGTGCCTCCCTTGTCTTTAATTCTGGTCAGCGTCTCACGTAGCTTCTCAGTTCATCTAAACAATACGTGTGCTCTGTCGTAAATCCCACAACAGCGATTTGCTATCGCCCTTTATTTGCCAAAACTGGTAAATGAGTTACTAGACCGTTCGCGTAACGAGCGCCGCTGAGAACATGCCAAGGAAGCAGGCGGCATCTGTCGGCAGCGATATGAACTGACACCTCGGTAGGCGTGACCGCGCTCGGGACACGCCCCTCCCTTCGCTCCGACTGCGCTGCCATCTAAGAGCAGATCTGTAAACTTGTACTGCTCTGGATGCTACCTCTTCACACTTCCTGATGCCCTGTTACAAATCAAGAGCAGATTCCGACGACTACCAGCGGCAGTGTTGCCATATCGCTCACTTATTTACACACACCATCGTTCCCCGTAGAAAATAAATAATGTGATTATACTTGTTGTTAGATATTAGTTATTATCACGACTTTTACCTTATGAAGCAAACAATAGGCTCATCAATTGAACGAAAGTTATTCAAGTTTTTGTGTCTACGGAAAAGGAAACTGTCAAAGTGACGGACAAAGTACAATCTACTTGCTTATACTTTTCTTTTCAAATTAAGAGTTATACTATTCTTTACAAATTGAGAAAGTTTTCTTTTTATTTCAAAACTTAAGCACGTGTCTGTTGATAGTCTCTCGATATTTCTTACAGCACACTAACAGGGCAGGTTGGAAACCGATCCGGCGATGCATTGTACGGTTTAAAAAAAAAAAAAAAAAAAAAAATGGCTCTGAGCACTGTGGGACTTAACATTTGTGGTCATCAGTCCCCTAGAACTTAAACCTGACTAACCTAAGGACATCACACACATCCATGCCCGAGGCAGGATTCGAACCTGCGACCGTAGCAGTTGCGCGGTTCCGGACGGAGCGCCTAGAACTGTATTGTACGATATTTTAGTTATCTTAAACCTTATTCTGCCATTGTGCGACGCAGAACTAATGGATTTAGGTGATCCCTGCATTGCTTCTTTCGTTCGTCACGAAAGAGGTTTACTCCCACCTCAGGTGAGTACACTTTTACATCAAAGATAGGAAAGACTCATAATCTGGCGAACATCTATCAACCCAATCTTTGTGTTTTTAGGGAGCAGTGAAGAGTTATACTGGTCCAAACCTGAGGAAGAATATCGTCATTTCGACGGTGATGAGTGATTAGGCGGGATTCTATTCCGACTAATCGTGATCTTTCTGAATCAAATAACCAAATAATCGTTTTGAAGAAATTCACTGCGCTGTGGCCATTGGTAAAGGACGCTTATTTCGCAAGTATTACGCCCGTCTTCAGTGGCAGCTACAGAAAAGATAAATCATAATGTTACTGCACGAAATATTGTGTCGACGTTATTTAAAGCAGTGAACAACACAGCAGTACCCGAGAACGATGATAAGAATCGGTTGTTCGCAGGGAAAGATAAGTGATGCGATCTGATCTCTCGCCATACAGTCTGACGGACTGGTATTTTTGGCTCAGATCGCATGGCTGCTCTGGTACATAACGTAGAAAGAAACTATCTAACTACTATCTAACAGTGCGCTGCATATCAGCGACCTAAACACTGCCAAAAGCAATCATAGTAGTAATATAAACATAATTTATTGTATTAGTAGTCGCTGTTGTAAATCAACGTGGCGCTAGCAGTAGTAGTTGTAGCAGTAGTAGTAATACACTGAAGAGCTAAAGAAACTGGTACGCCTGCCTAATATCGTGTAGGCCCCCCGCGAGGACTCAGAATTGCCGCAACACGACGTGGCATGGACTCGACTAATTTCTGAAGTAGTGCTCGAGGGAATTGACACAATGAATCCTGCACGGCTGTCCACAAATCCGTAAGTGTACGACGGGGTGGAGATCGTTCTGAACAGCACGTTGCAAGGCATCCCAGATATGCTCAATAATGTTCATGCCTGTGGAGTTGTGTGGCCAGCGGAAGTGTCAAAAGTCAGAAGAGTGTTCCTGGAGCCAGTCTGTAGCCATTCTGGATGTTTGGAATTGCCCAAGTCCGTCCGACGCACAATGGACATGAATGGATACAGGTGATCAGCCAGGATGCTTATGTACCTGACACCTGTCAGAGTCGTATCTATACGTATCAGGGGTCCCATATCACTCCAAATGCACACGCCTCCACCTGCTTGAACCGTGCTGACATGCAGTGTCCATGGATTCATGAGGTTGTCTCCATTCCCATTCACGTTCATCCGCTCGATACAATTTGAAACGAGACCCGTCCGACCAGGCAACATGTTTTCAGTCATCAATAACCCAATGTCGGTGCTGACGAGCCCAGGCGAGGCGTAAAGCTTTGTGTCGTGCAGTCATCAACGGTACACGAGTAGGCCTTCGGAGCCAATACCGATGGTGTTTCTCTGAATGGATCGCACGTTGACACTTGTTGATGGCCCAGCATTGAAATCTGCAGAATTTTGCGAAACGGTTGCACTTCTGTACCATTGAACTATTCTCTTCAGTCGTCGTTGGTCCAGTTCTTCGAGGTTATTTTTCCAGCCGCAGAAATGTCGGAGATTTGATGTTTTGCCGGATTCCTGATATTCACGGTACACTTATGAAATGGTTGTACGGGAAAAGCCCCATTTCATCGCTACCTCGGAGATGCTATTTCTTATCGCTCGTGCGCAGACTGTAACTCCAATTTCAAGCTTACTTAAGTCTTCATAACCTGCCATTGTAGCAGCAGTAAACGATCAACAGCGGCGCCAGGCACTTCTCTTATATAGGCGTTGCCGACCATAGCGCCGTAATCTGCCTGTTTAAACATCTCTGTATTTGAGTACGCATGCCTACACCAGTTTCTTTGGCGCTTCAGTGTAGGACTTACTACTCTTTGTAATAGTAATGATTGTCGTTTTAATAATTGTAGTAAATGTACTTGAAGCATGTTATTGTAATAGCACGTGACAAAGGCAATTACAAAATTAGTTACAACGGACTGAACATTACGAAGTATGTATGCATGGCCGTAAGGGGCAAGATGAGGCATTTGCCCACCCACCACCGTAACTTGAAGCTAAAAATCTGCGTTCATTATGTAAAAGAAATGTATTTAGCAAAATTCATAACAAGGAATTTATATGTTAACGTACAATATTCAAAATTACAACGCGAAATAACCCATTAACGATGATGCACTGTCGATATGCCCCCCTCCGCACGCAACCAGATGCGCTTCACGAGCGACTCCTGAGTTGTCAAAATTTAAAGTGCATCGATAAATTAACTGGGGTCATTCCCGTTGTTTCTCAAGTTTTAGTTGTTTTATATGTTCTTAACGTTCCTGCTTGTGAGTGAATTGTGATATATCTATTCAGTTCAAAGTAGTTTCAGTTAAATTGCAGTCTTCTGACTACGTGAAAAGGATGTAAGACACTTTTTCAGCACAGCAAAAGATAAGTACATACTTGTATTAATATAATTTTCATAACGTATTCATTAGTTATGTAACGTTTTAGTCTTTCGCTTTTGTTTGGTTTGGATTATTTAGAGGAAATTATGTCGGTGGGTATTATACCTGCTTATGAAGATTTGTAAGGAGATCTGGGTAAAGTGAACTAATCTAAAGCCGGCCGCTGTGGCCGAGCGTTTCTAGGCGCTTCAGTCCTCAACCGCGCTGCTGCTACGGTCGCAGGTTCGAATCCTGTCTCGGGCAAGGATGTGTGTGATGTTCTTAGGTTAGTTAGGTTTAAGTAGTTCGAAGTCTAGGGTATTGATGACCTCAGATGTTAAGTCCCATAGTGCATGGAGCCATTTGATTTGAACAAATCTAAATGAGACGTCTATATACTTTTTGTCAGAATCACATTTTTTTATAATCAAAGTATATCTCATCTTATTAATATCAGAAACACAAAATTTTATGAAGAACGGATTTTGATGAAACTGTGCAGTAATATAGCTTATGCATCAGAGTAAGACAGAGGCTACTTTTCACTGCGAGAAGATATCTCATTCCCACGGGGCAATCGAATAACGAGGGAGAAGTTGTGGGGCGGAATGTTAGTAATACCTACTTCCTATCATGATCATTTTTTTATTCTCTAACTGATTTTTGCTTCTTAATTTTTACTTATCGGATTATGTTTTAAGTAGTTGTTTTCGAATACTTTGCTTTACTTCGAATACTGTTTTTCCAGCATAAACCTGCCCTATTTTTTATTTGATTATTTAAAAATTTCATCTAGTTATTTTTTAAATTGTTTTAGTATTACATTTCATGATTGAAATTCGAAAATGAAACGCTAAGAGCGTTAACTGGCCAAGATTTCAGTTAATTGCACCTATCTAATATTTCTTAGTGAAGTAGAATAAGAAGACGAAACAACCCGATAAAAATAGTAGTGGCGGAAGTGATAGCCGTGGTGAAGAGGTGAAGCAGAAGAACGTAGCAGCAGCTAGCGATGGCGACAGTAATGGCACCACTAAAGGTTTCTGCCTCCACGGAATCTGTGTCAAGTGAACTTATGCAGCCACTCGAGCATGCTGCACAGAAACAAATCTACTGACATCGGTCAATAGCTAGGCCGTTCATCTCAAAAACTTGAAAGTAAAAAAAAGCTGTTGAATTTCACCTCGAATTAAGACTTTGCTAAGGACGCTGTACGATGAAAAAAATTAAATACAGCTCGTTGGCAGAATATGGTCCTTGTCTGGCGTAATGACAAATTAAAGGGCGCGTTGTCCATTTATTGTGAGTTATTCCCACCAACTTTAACAAATATGCAAGGTCCGTTTATAGTGAGGCCTTTCACTCGCTGTAAAGATATGCATGAATCACGCAACCATCCGCTAAAGCTGCGAAATATTGTGTTGAAAATATGTCAGTGTATGTACAGTTGATATCTGACCACCAAACAGAAATAGAAGCCAACAAGGAAGTCATAAGATCAATAATTTCGACTGTGATGTACTGTGGTACTCATGACCTACCTCTAAGGGGCTAAGAACAACATGAAGGTGTTTTTGGAGACCTTAAAAAAATTAAAATTGGATCTGGTGGCTAAATTATGAAAGGACACTCAGAATACTGTGCAAAAAATGCCACATATACATCATCAAAAGAAGATGTCATTAGAGACAATATGATTGCTGACGTAAAGAACGTACGTCCCTAGAGTATCTTGGCAGACGAAAGCTGTGACACATCAGGAAAAGATCAACTCTCCAATGCTGGTGGTTTTTTTGATGAGGTAAAGATAGTTGTTCGTGAAGGGTTTCTTGGTTTCGTGGAATTGATTGCCATGGATGCGAAATCTATAGCCTCTATCATCGACTATTTTATAGTTAACACAGGTCCAGATCCCGAAAATTACGTAGCACAAGGGTATGATGGATGTTCGACTCTTGTCAGGAAAAGATGGTGGTATTCAGAAAATTATACGAGAGAAATATAAAAAAGGCGCTTTTCTCACTGCACTAACCGCAAACTGAACTTAGTTGTGCATGACTTAAACCAAATACCGGTAATACGAAACGCATTTACCACAGCAAAAGTAGTAATAAATTTCTTTCGAGAGTCTACCCATCGTCGAAAATGCGTACCAAATAATCCAATGCTCTGTGAAACCCGTTGGACCCAGAAAGATAAAACTATCAGAATTTTTAAAGACAATTGTGTCCAGTTGGTGATGGCGCTTTTGACACTGTTAAAAGACGATAACTGTGCCGCCAGAGAATCTGTTTTTCGGTTGCAATATGCCACTAAAATTTCTGAATGAATTGTTAGTGTTTGCCTTATAGCAAGTTATTCTGCACTGCTGCAACGAATAGTAAATGCTCCTCAGTCCAAAAGTATGGACATGATTCAGTGTGCAAACCATAGCAGAAGAATAACTGACACTGAGGAAATATTGTGAAAGCACAGATGTTCAAAGTGAGAGTTTAACAACCGAAGCAGAGACAATCGCCAGCGATCTTGAGATTGATTTTAGAATGACAGGGATCATAAACCGGCAGGCACAACGCGCATATCCTCCGGCACAGACTACTAGCGACTTTTAGAAGAGGTGTTCAACGATTCCCTACCTAGATTCTTTAATTATGTCTCTAAAGCCGACAGCGTGTTCCGTCAGAGAGCTGTGTGGTCTCTGTAATAAAAAACTGAGTGAAGCGATCAACAACGAATTTCACACACCCATGCTCCCTCGGGCATGTGTGTGTTTGTGTGTGTGTGTGTTTTGTTCTTGGTATAAGTTAGTTTAAGTAGTGTGTAAGTCTAGGCGCCGATGACATCAGCAGTTTGGTAACTTAGGAATTCACACACATTTGAACTTTTTTTTCATGTGTCGTAGCAAGACTTCTTGAAAAAAATAGAACCTTCATGTAGTTATTACAAAATAAGTGGATTTCTTGGTGAGACTGAACTGTGGTACAATACTTGGGAACAAAAACATGTGGAACAAAGCGAAATGAAGGAAAGAGAGCTTGTCGTGCTAGTTGAAGAAACACGACTGTTTTACCCAGCCATAAAACATGTTTCACGTTTCACTTACGCAGCCCTGCACAACATTTACCATCGAAAGATTGTTCAGTACGTCCTGAACAGTCAAGGCTTGGTTACGTTCACAGCCGTCTTGTCGGCCTCTGTATGATGAGTGTGCATAGAAAAAGGGTTCTAGAAACATAAAATAAATTTGAAATTATAATCTTATCCAGTTTTCACCAGAACCCTCGCAGGTTGTTGTTTAAGTAAAATTAATTCTTAGCTTAAATGAATAAATATTTGTTAATTCCTACCACTTATCGAGTTTCCTTACTTTAAATTCCTACTATTTACTGAGTTTTCTTACTTTTGCCCCACCTATAAGCAGATGATAAGTACTCTCATGTACGTACGGACTGTAGTGTGACTTAAAGGAACACTCGACAGAGAGTGAAATGAGGCACCATAGGAAAATTATATGTAGAGTAGCTTCTAGGTAGAAGGAATAAATGGAAACTAGTACACAAAGGAATTATAGAACTTAGCTGCGAGCGGGCACTGATTGAAATCAATGGGAAAAATTGAAAATCTATGCTAGACCCGGATTCGATTCCAGATCTTCAGCTTTCCCGCTTACTATATTTATTTTTTGGTTGATCTCATTTAGTTTGGGGCGGACGTCCCATGGCAGACTTTCAAAGTTTATCGTCTATCCAGTCACTCAATTTTGTTGTTACAGAGGGCAGCTAACCCTCTGACCGAACAAACTTCGCTACTGTGCCAGCATAATCGTTATACTTTTATTATGAAATAGACTTTAAACATGATACGAGATTGTTTACAAACCTTCACTACTTTTTTAATGAATTTCTTCATTTTTCTTGTCGTGACGCGTTTCTGGTTTGTCCCATTGCCTGATGACGTGATAAATAAACAAAATGTTCTTTCGCGTCCACTGAGCCGTCCGGACGCAGAGTCATTGCAGCTGCACAGGCTCCCCTAGCATGCCTCCCGTCAGACCCACATTCTCAATGTAGCCACACACTATAAATGAAATGGCATTTATTGGCCGGCATATCCCCTTCGGGGTTCGGCCGCCGTATTGAAAGTCTTTTAGTTGACGCCACTTCGGCGACTTGCGTGTCAAACACTATAAATGTAGTGCCCCTTGCCTATTATCCTCATTGCTCGCGGCATCTCGCCGATTCCCATAAGAGTTCAAGCCTTAAGTATGTTTTGTTTCGGATACGTCCCAAAGAATAGACGCCACATATATAATTAAGGCGAAACGGCCAGTGATCTCTTCTGTGCAGAAGCGTAACGAGCTCGAACTCTTGAGGGAATCGGCGAAATGTCGCGAGTAATGAGGATAATGGTCAAAGGACACTACATGAGTAGTACGTGGATAAGTTGAGAATTTGGGTGGACGTAAGACGTGCAACGAACAATGTGTATGGATGGCTCGGTGGTCAGAAATTCCCATAGTAAGCAGGAGAACCGGCTTCAAATCCTGATCCGGCAAAAATTCTTAACTTTCCCCATTGTTCTCAGTTAATGCACACTCGCAACCAAGGCCAGTAATTATTTTGTGTATTAATTCATAATGGCTGCAGGATAAAAATATGGTGTCTGTTCTTTCGGACATACCCGAAAGAACAGGCACCACATTCTCACACACACACACACACACACACACACACACACACACACACACACAAACACACACACACCGAAATGACGGAAATAAATACGATGAATAGTGTAAGCGCTGTTCAATAATCAGAATAGATAATGCATTGTCATAATGAGTAATACGTAACCATCGACTGTCGTTATAAATAAAGTGTACTATAATAAAGCCTGCCATCACTTAAACTGCCGACCCCAGACATAGTCTTCGACAACCCCGGACGTCTGTGTCAATTCGGATTATTTTCGCGAACAGTAAGGAGGCCAATACAAATAAAACACTCTCAGTATAAAATATGTTAACGAACGTAAATGATACGAACACATGAGTCGGTGTACTGCAGTATAGAGATACTATGTTTGCGACACAGACGTTTGGAATGAAATGTGCACTTGCGCGAGAGCCTTGTCTGCGCACAGCTGGCTGGCGGGAAATGCATGCGATCGTAGATTGTCGGCGGCTTCCCATTGTTCTCGATTAAGAAATGTGGAAAATATGTGTATAGCAGAGTGTGTTTTCCTCTGGTCTTTTTAATGTAAAGCAAACGAAACTACCTACGCGCCTGTCCTCATTAAGCCTATTTTAACTAAGATTTGTTAAAGGCTATTTATTTCCAAACAATGGATATCTCCAGACACAATAAGGGTCCATGTTTACCCCGGACAGTTATATATACACACACATCAAAAAAAAGTTTTGCATCACCCCCATTCCCAGAACACCTGAAGATAGATGTTGACTGTGGATATTGTATCACAGACAGTGTCCCTTTGACTGTTCAGAGATGTCAGTAAACTTTCCCAAAGACGTAAACAACCATGCATGAACAGCGCCTGTTAGACGGAGGGGTCCAACAGCCAATCAGTTCCAGTCATTCCACCATGAAGGAGGTACACGGCTCATGTTGTCTGTAGTTCAACCATGCCTAGATGGTCAATACCGCGATCGAATCGCATTGTTACTTTGTACCAGGAAGGGCCCCCAACAAGGGAAGTGTCCAAGTGGCTCGGAGTGAACCAAAGCGATGTTGTTCGGACATGGAGGAGATACAGAGAGGCAGGAACTGTTGATGACATGCCTCGCTCAGGCCACCCAAGGGATACCACTGCAGTGGAACGTTGCTACCTACGGATTATGGGTTGGAGGTACCCTGACCGCAACGCCACCATGTTGAATATTGCTTTTCGTGCAGCCACAGGACATCGTGTTACGACTCAAACTGTGCACAATGGGCCACATGGTGCATAACTTCACTCCCGACGTCCATGGCGAGGTCCATCTTTGCGACGACGACAACATACAGCGCAGTACAGATGAGCCCAACAACATGCCAAATGGACCCCACAGGATTGGCATCACGTTCTCTTCACTGATGAATGTCGCATATGCCTTCAATCAGACAATTCTCGGAGACGCAACCCGGAGGCAACCCGGAGGCAACCCGGTGACGCTGAACGCCTTAGACACACAGTCCAGCGAGTGCAGCAAGGTGGAGGTTCTCTGCTGTGGGGCCGACGCACGCTGCTGGTGGTCATGGAAGGCGCCGTAACGGCTGTATGATGCGTGAATGCCATCCTCCGACCGATAGTGCAACCATATCGGCAGCATATTGGCGAGGCATTCATCTTCATGGATGACAATTCGCGCCCCCATCGTGCACATCTTGTGAATAACTTCCTTCAGGATAACGGCATCACCCGACTAGAGTGGCGAGCATGTTCTCCAGACATGAACCCCATTGAACATGCGTGGCATAGATTGAAAAGGGCTGTTTATGGACGACGTGACTCACGAACCACTCTGAGGCTGGCTGGCTCTGAGCACTATGCGACTCAACTTCCGAGGTCATCAGTCGCCTAGAACTTAGAACTAATTAAACCTAACTAACCTAAGGACATCACACACATCCATGCCCGAGGCAGGATTCGAACCTGCGACCGTAGCGGTCACGCGGTTCCAGACTGAAGCGCCTTTAACCGCACGGCCACACCGGCCGGCCCACTCTGAGGGATCTGCGCCGAATCACCGTTGTGGAGTGGGACAATCTGGACCAACAGTGCCTTGATGAACTTGTGGATAGTATGCCACGACGAATACAGGCATGCATCAATGCAACAGGACGTCCTACTGGGTATTAGAGGTACCGGTGTGTACTGGAATTGGATCAACACCTCTGAAGGTCTCACTGTATGGTGGTACAACATGCAATGTGTGGTTTTCATGAGCAATTAAAAGGGTGGAAATGATGTTTATGTTGATTTCTACATGTTTGCAGTCATCAATTGCACAACGTCGGTGTCGACGGGCCCAGTCGAGGCGTAAAGCTTTGCGACGTGCAGTTATCAACGTTACACGAGTGGGTCTTCGGCTGCGGAAGCCCATATCGATGATGTTTCGTTGAATGGGTCGCACGCTGTCACTTGTTGATGGCCCAGCATCGAAATCTGCAGCAATTTGCAGAAGGGTTGCACTTCTGTCACATTGAACGATTCTCTTCAGATATCGTTGGTCCCGTTGTTGCAGGATCTTTTTCCGGCCGCAACAATGTCGGAGATGTTTTACCGGATTCCTGATATTCACAGTAGCGTCGTGAAATGGTGGTACGGAAAAATCCACACTTCATCGCTACCTCTGAGATGCTGTGTCCCACCGCTCGTGCGCCGACTGTAACACCGCGTTCAAATTCACTTAAAAGTTGATAACCTGCCGTTGTACCAGCAGTAACCGATCTAACAAAAATGGTTCAAATGTCTCTGCGCTCTACGGGACTTAATATCTGAGGTCATCAGTCTCCTAGAACTTAGAACTACTTAATCCTAACTAAGCTAAGGACATCATACACATACATTCCCGAGGCAGGATTCAAACCTGCAACAGTAGCGGTCGCGCGGTTCCAGACTAAAGCGCCTAGAACCGCTCGGTCAAAACGGCCTTCTAATCGATCTAACAACTACGCCAGACACTTGTCTTATATCGGCGTTGCCGACCGCAGCGCCGTATTCGGCCTGTTTACATTTGAATACGCATGCCTGTACCAGTTTCCTTGGCGCTTCAGTGTATGTCGACTATTTTTTTCCCCACCCTGCTGTGCACTGCTTTCGGAGACACGTTCTTACCTGTCGCGTTGTAACTCGATGCTGGTGAAGGAGTTTCTCGCGAACTTGGTATAAACATTAAAAAAAAGAAACAGACATTCGAGAGAATATATAAGTGAAGCACATCGATTTATTTAGACATTTTCAAAGTCCTTAAAAGTTTGAAACACTGTAATCTATGTAATATTCTGCGAGAGAGGTTGAGCTTTCAATTGAGTAAATGTGAAACGGCAACAAAGAAGTTTGAGAACAGTGCAGTCGTGCATGAGCGAGGCAGTGGTGTGTTTACAACAGTAGCTTTAAATGTTTTTTCCTGTACGCATGACTCAGGGTGTATCAAAAAGAATCATCCCATTTTTAAAAAAAATCATTTCTGTTGTGTTATTTGAGATATGTGCGTGAGCAACGTAATGCTGGAAAGAGCGAACTCTCGAGTTTTACATGGTTCCCGCTAGGTAGCAGCAAGGTGCGACCACTTCACATCTAGTAAAAATGATGTCAAGCATTCTGAGTTCTAAGATTTGCGCAGTGCGGATCAGTAATAACTGTTCAGCATGACTGGTGTGGATCCTCCTACAGCACAGAGCATTAGACGATGGCATGAACTATTCCGAGAAACAGGTTGTGTAAAGGCAAGTAGCCGGGCCGTCCCCGAGTGTCTGATGCAGACGTCGAACGCATCCACCACAGTTTCACAAGGGGTCCGTAGAAATCCGTTCGCCGTGCAGTTCGACAGCTCAACATGCCGCCAATGTCCGTCTGGCGTTTGTTGCTTCGACGCATGAAATCATACAAAATTTAGCTACTGGAAGCTCTTCGTAAAAGTGACAAACAACAACCTGTGGAGTTCTGTAATTTGAACACCGCACTGACATACGCCGTGCATCTCAAGAGGGCTTACTGAACACTTGCGAAAAAGAATGAAAAAACTTTTTGAGTTTTCCTCTTATCAAACAACAAAATTCGTTGTATATGTTCATTAGTTGCAGAAATATAATCATGCAAAATCGGATGATTGTTTTTGATACACTCTGTGATTTCGATTCATATACAAAGTAAACTTGAAAGTTGCGCTGTGCAGACTGTGGAGTAACGTGCTTACTGAGAAAACTGTTTTCGGTGTGTAACAGGGACTGTTTCCGATGAAGGGACGTATATATCACTGTCGATGTAAACTATTTTATCAGGATATAACACTGTGAAAGCAACGAAATCGGTACAGTGAAGAGAGAGGTTTACCAAGATGACTGCATTCGATACACAGCACGGACTGTGAAATTAAAATACCAATATGCTTCTTGTCATTAAGCAATATTTCATAAAATAAAAATTTGAAACTTATGATGTTTGGACTGTTGTGTATTTGTTAACTGGACTATTTTTGATACTGAACACGTTCTGTGAACTGTAAAAATGGTTGTAGAGAAAATTAGGTCTGCGCTGCCGAATACAGGTATTTTAATCACCAGAGAAACTGTAGACCATTCGCTTACTATTGCCTCGCTACACAAGTTCCCAATTTCAGGAGTACAATTACAGTGGCAGTTCTTAATAAGGATTGCATTAATGTCGTCGGTGGGCTGCCAACTTCGAAGAACAACATGTCATTTCATCATCAGGCATTATGACTATTAGGCAGTTGTCCTCTTGCAAATTTGTTTTCTAAAGGCGTATGTATTATTAAACAATTTTTCTGATGAAGTCAGTTTTCAGCTTCTCGTTGTTGTTACCTATTTCACCTATCTTAATTACAAGGCACTTCACATCATACTTTCAGTACTTTAGAAAGGTTAAACTGAAATTAATATATTTCACTAAATACTTTTTCATAGAAAATAGTATGTTTTTGCGGATACTTAATCTTTCGATGTTACCATTATTCTTGTGGAATTTACGTATGCTATAAACCTAAATGTAGTGATACAAATTTTTAATATTATATTCTCTTCATCAGTGGATAAAAAAAAATGCGTGATTGCAGTGTTTGTGTTACTCCTTTTGTTTGGATGTTATCCAAATTGCATATCGAAGTTGGTACTGTTTTGTGCAATGTGCTATTACAGTAAAATACGTACGTCATGTAGCGTCTGCATTAAGCAAGTTAGCTACGACGAATCAGGAAAAAGTAGTTGGATTTTCAAAATTTTAAATCTCACAGATTCGCATTGGCTGTTTACAGTTCAGAACTCGTCTTAATGTGGTATGTCGGTGTCATTGTGAGGATTTGCTTACCGGCTTTGCTAAATATTTGTAATTTCTCAGAGTGAGTATAATGTTGATCGAATCCTGGGGAGGGTACAAATTCTATGTGTTTAGTTATTCCAGTACTACAAACTAGAGATCTTATACTCAGTTCATTAGAAATGTAGCATGGTTCCTGCATTTTAATGTCTTTTTCAGCCGAATTCTGCTTCACATTTAAAGAGCAATTATTTTTATTATGAACTATTTTGTATTTTTGGTAGAAATAATATCACAGTGTCTGCTGTTTCATTACAAGCCCTCCAACGCCAAGTAAAGTAATCTGAGGGGTTCGAAAGGTGGCGCGTTTACATTAAGGCAATAAATTTCTTTGTTGTCTTCAGGAATGTAGAAGTAGCCAACCGATAGCAGCATAAATTTCGCAAATGTGATACATTCATCTACAGAGCAGGGGGGGGGGGGGGGGGAGGGGGTTGAGTTGCAGTATCTGCCACGTAACTTGCTTAAAATTTTAATAAAAAATCAGAAAAATTGTAACTTCTTGACTATTATAATTAAAAAGTTCAAATTTTTGAATTAATTGCTATTCGTGATCTCTATAAGTATCCAGAGTATTGTAATATCTGAAGCCATTGTTGCCAAGAATTTTGTGTATTTTATTTGCAAGTCGTCAGTTTCGAACCTCAAATACAAGGAAACAGCGGAAAAAAGTGTTGTAGCATGTTTTAAAGCAAGGATACCTTTCATGACAAATAACGTAACGCTTTATTCTATCCTGTGAATTAACAATTTGACAATGTTAGTGGTTATACAAGTGTAGGCATGAAGGTAATGGCCTCTTTCGTAGTACAAAAAACAATGTAGTGGTTGTCCTGTGCAAGTCTTTGTTCACACATTTCTTCACCCACACCCAATTGCCAATGGGTTAGGTTGTCGAAAAGCCTATGTTTTGCGTCTCTGTAGGATGTGGTTGTCGACGTTCTTCCCTCGCTTCTCCTGAGCTACATTGTAAAGCACTTCCCCCACTTTCCATCTTGGCTGTCAAGTGTCAGCACACTCAGAGCCACAACTACAGCTCGCAAACGATTGACTAATGTTTGCTCTGACGCCATCGAATCAAGGCAACGACGGTGACGTGACGTGGCGCGGAGTATTCTGATTGGCGCATACACGTTGTAGATTTTGAAACGGAAAAAAATTAAGTGATCTATTCACATTGTGAGATTTGCAAACCACCCCAATATTCAGAACATTATATCACAGAAAATGATGAACTTATGCAAGATTGCTTTTCAGCACATGGTGGAGTTTGATACCGATAGCCGGATGGCGTGCATAGCTCAGTATGACCGACATCGTCATTCTGAAGCTCAATACCTGAGCTACGGATAGCAGAAAGTGAAATCCGGCGAATGCAGAATAGCGCCATCACTCGTTGTTTCAACGGTTACATTTATTTAATCACCACATTATAGCATGAATAAATAAATACAATAACTACAAATAATTATGAGCGACGAGGTAAGGCTAATTAGTTGCTTGCAGCAATAATCAGCTTTAGCAACTGATTTTACCTCAGCAAGCCGCAAAACACAGTGTCAGAATAAATATAAAACAGTAATTTTTTAGAAAAAAATTCTTTCCTTATAAAGCATACGCTACTTCAAGGACAACAGCAAAGATAACTTCAAGACAATTTAAGAAAAGTCTGCTTAAGGCTTTCAAAGCTTTTCTGGAAAAGTAATTATTTTTTTTAAATCGAAAGGCTCTTAACACACAAGACGGCAAACACGCTGCTAAAACAAGCATAAAATCTACTGAGAATTTTATCAAATACCAAAATAGCAAAACATATCAAGGTTTCTACACAGATGGGGCAAGTACAATCCTAATCTTTGCTCAAACCATTAATTATGGTTAAATGATTTGGTTCAAAATGGTTCAAATGGCTCTGAGCATTATGGGACTTAAGTTCTAAGGTCATCAGTCCCCTAGAACGTAGAACTAGTTAACCTAACTAACCTAAGGACATCACACACGTCCATGCCCGAGGCAGGTTTCGAACCTGCGACCGTAGCGGTCGTGCAGTTCCAGATTGTAGCGCCTAGAACCGCACGGCCATCAAAGCCGGCTTAAATGATTTGTAGATATTTGCTTAACGTTATAATCAAGATAGTACCTTGTGCTTAAACAAGTTTAGAAAAAACGTAGCGACCCGAAATTCATAACATGGGCAATACAAGATTATTCCAAAGGAGATGTACAACTTACATAAAACCTTAAATAAGGTTCCGTAGATCAAAACATTAAGTAATATAGCCGCTACTTACAGGGCGACAGTTATTGAACTATAAGAAATAAAATAGTCATAACTTCTGAATGGTTAGCGCTACAACATTGAAACTGCACGGTTGGCCGCGGGGCATGTTGGGAACTGCGCGCCTTGTTTTGGTTTAGCGACGAAGCCCACTTTCGTTTGGATGGGTTCATCAATAAGCAAAATTGGCGCATCTGTGGGACTGAGAATCCGCATTTCGCGATCGAGAAGTCTCTTCACCCTCAACGGGTGACTATGTGGTGTGCAGTGTTCAGTCACGGAATAATCGGTGCGATATTCCTTGATGGCACGGTGACTACCGAACGGTACATGAAGGTCATGGAAAATGGTTTCATTCCCATTGCCCAAAGTGACCCTGATTTCGAGAAATTGTGGTTCATACAAGTCGGAGCTCGACCTCATAGAAGCAGGAGAGTGTTTTATGTCCTGGAGGAGCACTTTGGGGACTGTACTCTGGCTCTGGGGTACCCAGGCCACTAGCGTGGGCATCGATTGGCCGCCATATTCTCCGGTTCCTTTTTGTGGGGCTATAATAAAGACAAGGTGTACAGCAATAACCCCAAAACCACTGCTGAGCTGAAAACAGCCATTCAGGAGGCCATCGTCAGCATCGATGTTCCCGACACTTGAGCAGGCCATGCAGAATTTCGCTACTGGTCTGCGCCACATCATCGCCAATGATGGCAGGCACATCGAAAACGTCACAACCTAAATCCGCACATCTGCAGTGACGTTTACATGTTAAATAAAGTGTGTGGACGCCATAGTTTGTAACTAATTTACTTTTTTTCAAATAGTTCAATAATTGTCACCCTGTAAATTAAAATTTATTGACAGGCGGCGTAAACCAGCGCGCTAAGACAATTGCGGACGCACCTCGAAGGCAGCCAATAAAAACCAAGGCGACGTTTAACAGCAACAAATTCTCGTGCCACTAGCCATGAAAAACCAGCCGCGAAGCTCAGAAGACTAAGTAGCTCTGTTAACAAAACACCACTTATATGAACCATAGGCCAAAGGAACAAGTTAAGCAAATATTAATGGCGACATTCTCGAGAAATGGTCAGCATAAGCCCTCTTTAGATGCGACCAAGTTTCAAAAAAATTATCTTTAACCGAATTTACAAAATATCAAGAATTCGTAGGACGGTGTAGGTAATGTCTCCTAAAACATTTAGCTGAATGAAATTTGATACAGGAAAACTTAATAAACCCCCAGAGGATAAGATCCGACCGTATTTCAGCCAAACCACATGCCAAGGAACCTTGCGTGAATCAAACAGTTATGTAAGGAAAATGACAAGCTTATCTCTGCGAGGTGGTACTTAATAATTAGATCTTACAAGTAATGCTTCTTCCTTGGTATTTAGACATGGAAATCTATAATACAACTTTAACACGTATATTAAATACAAGAAATTACGAAGTACGAGAAATTAGTTATATGTGGTGACTTCAATATTAATTTTGTATATCATTGTGCCAGAAAGAGGGTATGTATCCAAGGTTCTCGGGTGTCCAGCCGGATCCGTTCGTCGAAGTTCCACGATATTTCGGAGGATAACCGTTCCGCCATCATCAGGTGGAATGATCTGTCTGCGCTGTGTCCGTGGTATTTATGTCCGCGGGGTCCCGAGTCTTACCCCGGCGCGGACGGCCGGCGGGGCGCCGCGTGGTGGGAGGGGTGGGGGTAGCTGCAGCCACGCCCGGTGGTAGGCGCAGTCCATCTCCGTCCGCCGTGGCGGAAGGATCTCGCGTCCGCTCGTGCCGTTGCTCTTTGATGGTGTTTAATAACGGTTTCCAGGCCTTGCTAAGTTGAAACCCGGTGTCCCTGTTGATGAGGTTATCTGTTACTCGAATTTCTATGGCCTCCTTGTAGATACTGTCCCAGTAGGCAGCTACCCCCACCCCTCCCACCACGCGGCGCCCCACCGGCCGCCCGCGCCGGGGTACGACTCGGGACCCCGCGGACATAAATACCACGGACACAGCGCACACAGATCATTCCATCAGCACCACCTGATGATGGCGGAACGGTTATCCGCCGAAATAACGTGGAACTTCGACGAACGGATCCGGCTGGACACCCGAGAACCTTGGATACAGCACATTCGCCGGGAAAGACTGAGATCTCATATCAAGAAAGATGATGTTGGTAGATCTCCTAAATTCATATGATCTGATGCAGACTGTGTTTTATCCAACTGGGGTGGAGGGGAACAGTAGCACAGACACAGACAATATTTTTATTCATTCTTCATTGGTAGATGGGCATTCTGTTAGTAAAAGGATAAATGGCCTTTCAAACCATGATGCTCAAATTTTAACACTAAAAGGCTCTTGTACTCAAGAAATGTCACACATAATTACAAACTACGTAGGAAAGTTAATCCAACGGCAATAGAGAGTTTTTTAAACCTCGTCAAGGAACAACAGTGGTAGGATGTTTATAATGCCGATAACATAGATGACAAATATAATGCTTTCCTTAACACATTTCTCATGTTTTTTGAGAGTTACTTTCGATTAGAACGTTCTAAACGGGATACTAGCACTAAAAGGCAGCTTGGATGGTTGACTAGTGGGATAAGGATATCATGTAGAACAAAGTGGTAATTATATTAAAATGTTGGAAGTAGACACAATCAAGCTACAGTAGCCCATTACAGACAGTACTGTAAGGTGCTTAAAAATGTTATGAGGAAGGCAAAGAGTGTGTGATACGCAAATAGAATAGCTAATTCACAGAATAAAATTATAATCACATGCCCAGTTGTGAAGGAAGTGTCTGGTCAGCAGCACAAGGTCGACGATATAAAGTCAGTTTGTAGTAAAAATATTTGTGTTACTGAGACATATCGCTGAACTTCCAGCATTTAAAGCACCTCATTAGGGGAGGGATATAGGGCTTTACCATCACCTTGACCTTCTTGGGCTATGTATCACCCTCGAAGGCCAAGATGAAGGCACTGGTGGCAACTTGATTATCCCTATGAGCCCGGTGGACATGCCGAACGAAATGTACAGCTCGCTGCTCTAAATTGTCGCGCATTTAATCGTCAGACTGCAAAAGAAGGTCCCTGTGAAATATGATACCGTGGGCTATATTTAAGCTCTCATGACGTATGATCGTTACAGAAACATCCCCCAGCTTGTCACAAGCGAGTAACGCCCGTGACTGGGCAGAGGATGCTGATTTGATCAAGACTGGCCCAGATCTCATTTTCGACAAGACCTCCACCTCCCAAAACTTGTCCTCTAAATATTCAACAAAAAACTGAGGCTTCATTGTCATGAAAGAATCTCCATCAGCTTTCGATCACACAAGGTACTGGGGCGAATAAGAGCTGCTGCCATCCTTAGCCTGACGTTCCTCCCATGGTGTGGCCAGGGAGGGGAACGATTTGGGGTCATACTTCTGTTGCTTGAATTGAGCCTGTGAACGCTTAGAGACTGCTGGTGTTTCACCTGATCAGAGGCCCTACCAACAGCAAAGGCCACCTGGCTGGATGGCCATTGCCAGGAGTCCCAGTGCACCAGGGTGATGGGCATCTACTCCTTGGCATACCTGGGGAGTTAATGGCACAGGCATCAGCAGAGCGATCCCTGTGTGGTCAGGGGGCTACAACCAACAGGGTACATGGTGGCCCACTACAACAGACTGGCTACCATGCTGGACGTCAGATGCAACCAAGCAAACAAGCCCATTATCATCGTGAGCATAGAAAACGATACTGCACAGTTGATGGAAAAATACGCACCCAGGAGGGTGACCTCGTCCAACGGTTGGGGAGTGAGCAGAAGTGTAGATCCACGTCAATGAAGGATGCGATAGGTCTCAGTGCATGATGGACACGATGCACCATGTAAGGCGCCCTTCCCCATTTGGCTCGCTCTTTGGGAAAATTTTGAAAAATGGAAGTCAAACCCTACAGGGGACCATCACGTAAAGGCCGAGACGTTTGAGACTCCTCTTAGTCGCCTCTTACGACAGGGCCTATTCTAATCCCAAGAGCTGCAGGGGGTATCTTCATAGTACCTGCCAAAATGAATATTTTGGGCAGCCTGAAAGATAACCTAGAGCTTTGTACATCTGAGATCTACTTTGTACATCTGAGATCTACACAGAGGTGTGTCACCACACATTGTGCAGTGCATATAAGGCAACACAATATTCGTCCGGGTATCTATCTGAGTACAGCTTAAAGGAGGAAAATAGATACTTTTTCCAGAAAATATTTATTATTTGTCCATGGGGCAGCTTCTGGAACAGTAGTTCCTTAGTAACACCAAATCTAGTGAATCGTCATTGCTGTGTAGTCTGTCGACACGCGTTGAAAGCACCAAGATGGGAACAACTATAAGCTAAGTTTCGGGGGGGCAGCGGTGAAATTCTCACCACATACGTTGAAAAACAAAAAGAAAAAAACCATGCACCATGAGGAATTATCCAATTATCTGAGCAGGAAGGAAACCTGTAAACTTGGCACTGATTGATAGAGTTGTTGGATGTCGTCCTGAGGGATATCATTCCAGTTTCTGTCCAATTGGCACGTTTGATCGTCAAAATACCGAGCTGGTTGAAGGACCCTGTCCATTAATGCTCCAAACGTTCTCAGTTGGTTAGGGATCCGGCGACCCTGACGGCAAAGGTAGGGTTTGACATGCACGAAGACAAGCACTAGATACAACTACTGTGTGCAGGCATTATCTTGCTGAAATGTAAAGCCCAATATCGTCGACGTACCATTGTGCTGTAAGGGTACTGCGGATGATAACCAAAGGGGTCCTGCTATGAAAAGAAATGGCACCCGAGACCATCACTCCTGGTTGTCGGTTCGTATGGTGGGTGACAGTCAGGTTGGTATCCCACCACTTTCCGGGACGTCTCCAGATACGTCTTCGTCTTGGAATCTCAGTGACTGGAGACGATTGTTTTCAGTGATGACTCTCACTCCGATCCGTGCCACTAGAGCAACGACTGTGGGTGGCATGGAATCGACAAGTCCTTGGTAGGTTTACAGAGATATGTGACAGCAGATGTCTACACACAGGTCACGCAACTACCGTAAATTACGTTCTGACGGTTTGTGGGGACGGAGCTATCGCTCGATAGCGCCCCAGATGTGTTCCATTGGGTTTCTTATCAGGTTTCACTATCATGCTCGTCAAACCACTGTAGCACGATTCTGGCCTTGTAAAACGAACAAGTGTCCTATGTGATAGATGCTACGCCGTCAGTGGATCAACCATGAAGGGATGCAAGTGGACCGCGATAATATTCATGCAGTCCACAACTACCATGATGCCTTCGATTATAAAAACAGGTGGCACGTATGTCGAGGTGAATCTCCCTTATGGCGTAATACTGTCCATAACGACTTAGATCCGTGCCGTGGTGCATGTTTCGAGAAGCCGTTCGCCTGGATGACGGCATTATGGACACGATAATCGATCTGTTACAACAAGAAATGAGTTCACCTAAACAGGTGACATGTTTCCTTTGATTCAGTCCTCAAATCGATGATCAAATGCTCATTGCAGTCGTAAGTGACGAAATAGTTAGGTCAACACTGGAGCACACAGAGACTGTCTGCTGTGGTGTTTGATGTTCAACAATGTGCGCAGAGCGGTATATCGCTAAACTCTTGTGCTTGCACCAACATTTCAATCCGTCATCATATCTGCCACAGGTCGCCGCTAATCATACTTCACAGAGTGGGCAATCCTCCGACCTTCAAGTTGTGTGATGAGTCGTGGAGGACGTCCAACACCTTGTCGCCTACTCGTGGTCTCACCTTTCCTTCAGACACTTTTCATAGATGCTCACGATAGCCAAGCGAACAGCAGGTCAGCTTCACCGTTTGTAGGCGCCGACCGTTTGTCAAAGCCGCTTGTGCTCAACAGATTTTATTGCTATTCTCCAATGGCAGTGCCTTGTGACGACGAATGGCTTGAAATGGCACTATGGTTCGGACGACATCGTAAAGCTATGTCCTCTTATGAAAGGTTAACTATATCGATTTAGATGTTAGGAGTGCATAAAATAAAGAAACAAAAAATTGTATTAGCCGACAAAAATGCTGGCAGCACCGTCGTGTTTACGCTCTAGGAACATGGAGGGAAGCAGTTGCAGCGTACATCCCAATATTCTAAGAACTGGATCTCTGCTGCACGCTACACGCCTGTACGCCCGTGCTCCGAGTAGCACAACAATTAGTGATGGCACTTTTGTTCGACAATGCTCCTCTCACATCATTACTGTGACGACGTTTTCGCAGTGTTGCTTACCTGAAGAAACCACTTGTCGCTTTAGTAATGCACTTCTTTATTCGTAAAACTCTTAATTCAGCGTACTTTTCTGCGAACTATGTCATCTCGTAAGCACATTACGATTCGTTTCTTTGGGCAACTTTTAAAAAGAAATCACATAGAAAGAACTATCTTTTTCAGAGTTTCCTTGCTGCAATTGAAGTCCAGTTCTGTGCTGTAACGCTGTTAACTTTTTGCGTAGTTGGTATAGCTTTGTGCTGGTCATAACATCTCAGAAATTTCATCATATCAGCAATGAGACATTTATTGTGTGCACTTTTGGTCTTCTTCTTTGGGGTAATATTTGAATTCCTATCCGCTGAGCGTCGTGTTCTTCCTTATGTAACTTGTTCATCATCGACTTATTCAATTTTAAAATTTCCTTTCACATTCTGTACCCTTTTCCATCAGCACTGTTACTGCCTCACACTTCTCATCGTGAACACATTGAACGACGTTAACAGTAAGCTATTGCGGCTGCCTGCGATACTTTTTCCCGCCATCACTTTCTCTGCTCGTTGCGGCTGCCTGCGATACTTTTTCCCGCCATCACTTTCTCTGCTCTCACTGCGACGTAACAATGCGCACTGCTTTGAATTGGAACGTGGCTGTACCTAATTAGGTTAGTTCCTGCTCTGACCGGGTATATGGTTCTACGCTTTGCAGAGTTATAACTTACCTGGTAGTCGCCAAAAAACGTCTTATCTCCATTCTTGTGCTGACTCGTTCGCTATTTTTGCTGTTCCCCAGCATGCCTTAACGATAATGTGTGTGTTGTAATGGCAATGCGTCCCCAAGTTTCTTAGCTGAGTGGTCAGCGAGACAGAATGTCAATCCTAAGGGCCTGGGTTCGATTCCCGGCTGCGTGGGAGATTTTCTCCGCTCAGAGACTGGGTGTTGTGTTGTCCTAATCATCATCATCTCATCCCCATGAACACGCAAGTCGCCGCAGTGCCGTCAAAGACTTGCACCCGGCGAACGGTCTACCCGACGGGAGGCCCTAGTCAAACGACCAAGTTTCAGTGTCTCCTCTAGTATACCATTTTCTTCTCACGACTTATTGATCTTCAACTAAATGTCTTAATGAGTGCAGTGTTATTGATGGTTTCGATTGTCGATTCCCGTCTTGTAATTGTGCAAAGCGTAATGTCCAAGCTATCATCCCTGAGTTTAACAGATAATAACTCACAACTGACGGTATTGCTGTTTACCAGGCTCCTCGCTGAATGAGTGAAACGAAATTTGACGGGAGTTAAGGTCTCCTGCAAGAAAACTTGGCCCTTTAGCAGAAGCGCATCCTCGTTCTCAGCTATGGGCGAGTCTACCATTCTACATCCATATCAACATCTGCATCATACTCCGCAAGCCACTACGAAGTACATGGCAGAGGGTCGTTCCATTGTGCCATTTATTAGGATTTCTTCCCGTTCCACTCACGTATGGACTGTGGGAAGAATCATTGTTTGAATGCCTATGTGCTTGCTGTAATTATTCTAATCTTATCCTCACGATCCCTACGTAAGCGATATGCAGGGAGTTGTAGTATATTCCTAGAGTCATCATTTAAAGCCGATTCTTGAAACTTTGTTAGTACACTTTTTCGGGATAATTTGCGTCTATCTTCGAGAGTTTGCCAATTCAATTTCTTTAGCGCCACTGTAACATTGTCCCACAGGCAAATAAACCTGCGTGCATTCGTGTAGCCCTTCTATGTATATGTTCAACATCCTCAATTGGTCCTACTTGGTATGTGACCTGCACACTTGAACAATATTCTAGAATGGGCCACACGAGTGATTTGTAAGCAACCTCCTTTGTAGATTGATTACACTTCCTCAACATTCTACCAGTAAAAAGAAGTAAACCGATGCCTACCACCTGCTGTACCTGCAATCAGTCTATATGACGATTCTATTTCAAACTCATACCAAGTATTATATGCAGGTGTTTGTATGAGATGGTCGATTCCATTGATACGATGGTCATAGGATACTATGGTTTTTCGTCTTGTGAAGTGCACAGTTTGATATTTGTGAACATTTAAAGAAAGTTGCCAATCTTCACACCATTTTAAAATCTTACCAAGATCTGGCTCAATATACAGGGTGAGTCACCTAACGTTACCGCTGGATATATTTCGTAAACCACATCAAATACTGACGAACCGATTCCACATGCCGAACGTGAGGAGAGGGGCTAGTGTAATTGTTTAATACAAACCATACAAAAATGCACGGAAGTATGTTTTTTAACACAACCTACGTTTTTTAAATGGAACCACGCTAGTTTTGTTAGCACATCTAAACATATAAACAAATACGTAATCAGTGCCGTTTGTTGCATTGTAAAATGTTAATTACATCCGGAGATATTGAAACCTAAAGTTGACGCTTGAGTACCACTCCTCCGCTGTTCGATCGTGTGTGTCGGAGAGCTCCGAATTACGTAGGGATCCAAAGGGAACGGTGATGGACCTTAGGTACAGAAGAGACTGGAACAGCACATTACGTCCACATGCTAACACCTTTTTATTGGTCTCTTTCACTGACGCACATGTACATTACCATGAGGGGTGAGGTACACGTACACACGTGGTTTCCGTTTTCAATTACGGAGTGGAATAGAGTGTGTCCCGACATGTCAGGCCAACAGATGTTCAATGTGATGGCCATCATTTGCTGCACGCAATTGCAATCTCTGGCGTAATGGATGTCGTACACGCCGCAGTCCATCTGGTAATGTACATGTGCGTCAGTGAAAAAGACCAATAAAAAGGTGTTAGCATGTGGACGTAATGTGCTGTTCCAGTCTCTCCTGTACCTAAGGTCCATCACCGTTCCCTTTGGATCCCTACGTAATTCGGTGCTCTCCGATACACACGATCGAACAGCGGAGGAGTGGTACTCAAGCGTCAACTTTAGGTTACAATATCTCCGGATGTAATTAACATTTTACAATGCAACAAACGGCACTGATTACGTATTTGTTTATATGTTCAGATGTACTAACAAAACTAACGGGGCTCCATTTTAAAAAACGTAGGTTTGTGTAAAAAACATACGTCCGTGCATTTTTTTATGGTTTGTATTAACTAATTACACTAGCCCCTCTCCTCACGTTCGGTCTGTGAAATCGATTCGTGAGTATTTGATGTGGTTTACTAAATATATCCAGCGGTAATGTTAGGTGACTCACCCTGTATATGCCGCTTCTTTCTGACAGTACTTCATTATAGATTGAGAGGCACCCACATGCCTTGCTCATACTGTGGCATCAAGCAGTCAGGCCTGCAAGATGAGTGGTCTGCCAAGCGAGTGGATTCATTCTTATTTATCGAGTAACGTGAACTCTCGTACTCACAATTAAGTTACAAATTATCCTCCTGTATTAATAATACGCAACGGAAACGCACATCTGACTATCAGTGATTTACAGAACTCTGACTATTCACTACGCATTGGCAATACCACATTTACTCTTTTTTTGTGTTTTATTTAACGGCTTTTATCAACACGTGGCTACCGCACTGAATATGAATGGCGCACACATTATAAATTCGGGACATCATGACAACATGCAATTCGAAGGAAAAGTCCACCAATCTTTTTACTTTCACTATCTTATTTATTCCGATTAATTCTATAACCTAAACACACAAATTCTATAACCTACAACAGTATCACATGAGAAATTCCGCCCAGTGGGAATGGCTTTACAATTGTGAATCTCTATATTATGGTCTCGTAATTATTTTAACGCTACAGTGCACTTTCTGGATAGGATGGTGGATCTTTTATTATACCTCACACTTCGACTCTCACAATCATCGTCACTAAACTTTCCTCCCGACCGAGCGGTACCGAAGGAACAAGCATAACCCACTAATCTTTTGAAACTACCTCGCTACTCTCCCATGCAAACCACACATACCCAAATTACATGACATACACCACACTACAACATGAAATACTACACAGAGAATAGTCACAACATTACCACTTTCAGCTTTCCCACTTCAATTAATATTTATCCCAGTTTCACACGACACTGCCCCACTTCATAATTCCACTTTCCTACTATGAACTCTGGAGATATATGCACGTCTTCCTGTGCAATGCAAGCCAAGTGGCGTTGCTGGATAGACGGCCGACTCACCTTGCTTCTCTCTCAGAGTTTGAATCTAGCGTCACAAGGAATCATATCACGCAAAGTAATATTAAGAACGTATTCATCACACACGCGAGTCCTCAACTGATACTATGGACGAGTACTTCTCTTTGTCTTTTGTCTCATACACAGTTTGAGACTCACACAGTACTCACCACGTGGAAGTACTCGTCTCTAAATTCAAGTCCTGCACACGCCATTTCTTAAATATTTCAGCTTATGGTACGCACGCTATTTCTTAAATATTTCAACTTATTGTACACACACTAGTAATTCAGCTTAACTTAAGCACACGGAAGTATTTCAACTTATTGCTACACGTGGTTTCATTGTGACCACTGCTCACTTCCGAAGATAATTACAATCCCATTAATATTACCTGCCTGACATTTAATTCTCCCCACAAAAGGTCCTGAAATAGAGAAATTATTAAATTCTCCCCACAAAAGTTCCTGAAATAGAGAAAGTATTATTTCAAACTACTCTTAAATATTCCACATGCATACCATGTCTCCACTCTTTCGTCATTACGGAGCACAACTAAAACAGGTCTTAACAGCACAAGATCCAGCGGCAGAGTGCTGAAACATGGCCGTTCTCCAGGTCCTCTCACACCTCTGTCGAAGTGGGGGAGCACCTTGATACCGTATTGGTCAGCCACATTTCAGGCGCTCAAAGCTTAGGTAAATTTCATCTCTTTGGTCCCACCAAAGGTGGCCAAAGGATCGACTCAAAGATGATCATATATTCACATTCACTATCTGCGGTTAGCAGACGACCATACATTCATTCATTTCACAGATCTCACCAAACAGGATGTAGGGATTTACTTTGTGGGAGTGCACATGTGATCAATTAAATAAATAAATGGTCATTCTTTCCCACACTGGTATCCGGCTTCGCTGTATTAATTGAAATTGAGTTATTTTACAAAAAAATATGTGTTGTTCTGACAAAAATAATGAAGTATGTTGTACCTATTTTCAATGTCGGGCGGTACTGTACCCTTTCAAGATAACTGGATCATCTGCAAACATTTTGAGGTTACGATTGCCGTTGCCATTAATATACAACATGAACAGCAAGAATCGCAATACACTTTCGTGCGCCACACCTGACGTTTCTTCTACATCTGATGATGACAATCTACCCAAGAAACATGCTGTGTCCTCCCTACAAGAAATCCTCAATCTAGTCATAAATTTCACTTGATATCCCGTATGACAGAACTTTTGACAATGAGTGTTGATGTGATACTGAGTCAAATGCTTTTCTGAAATCAGGAAATATTGCATCTACCTAACTGCCTAGATCCAAAGCTTTCACTCTGTCACTTAAGAAAAGTGGGAGTTGAGTTTCACGTGATCGATGTTTTCGGAATCCATGCTGGTTGGTATGGAGACGGTCACTCTGTTCAAGATACCTCATTATGTTTGAACTCAGAATATGTTCTAAGATTCTACTACAAATTTATGTCAAAGATAACGGATGGTAGTACTGTGGATCACTTCTTCTACCCTTCTTGTAGACGGGTGTTACCTGTGCTTTGTTTTCCAACTACTGGATACCGCTTTTTGTTCGAGGGATCTGCGATAGATTATAATTTGAAGAGAGGCTAACTCAGCCGCAAATTCAGTATAAAATCTGATATGGATTTCATGAGGCCCTGGAGCTTTGCTCAGTTTTAGCGATTTCAGCTGTTTTTCAACACCACTGACACTAGTGTTGATTTCACTCATCTTTTCAGTGGTACGAGGAGTAAATTGGAGCAGTTCTCGTGGATTTCCCTTTGCAAGCTTCTGTTCCGAAGGGGTGGCCTCCTCGGTTTGCTGTCACCTCCTGAGCTGTGAACTTCGTCACCTATGAACGAAACACTTTCTCCCCGCCAAGCGTACACTGCGGGACAGAGACGTGTGCATGCCACATTCCTTGCAACATCTCTCAAATGTTTTTAAATAAACTGTTATGTACAAATAGGTTAGATTCTCTCACGCCTCACGGCCTCATTTGTCAGCTTCATGATAAACTGCCCATCATTTCGTTAACGGTCTTAGTTATTATGATTTTTCTATATGTAGCAAGTTAGTGTACAAAATTCAAATAATTCACAACCAAGAATAGGGGGCACCATGATTTTGCGTTTAACAGGTGATACATCATACATTGCTTCATGTGAAATATAGAAAACATATTGAATTTTTCTTTAACGTTGAGATTAGTTCTATATCTGTCTCCAGTCTCGAAGGAATGAGTTTTATGCGGTGAACTCACTTCTGATTGCCTCATATCTGATAAATGTTTCGAAATGTAAACGAGTTTTTGGAAAATGAGAGCATGCAAAGCAGACAGCATTTTGCCATACAGTTGAAATGAGACGCAATACTTTCTTACCTACTGCAATATGCGAGTAATTACAGATTTGTTCAATGATACAATGAAATCATTTTAAGGGCCGTCGGTAGCTGGTGAAATTAGAATCAGTATGAATTTGTAATAATATAACTGACGTAATCACACATTTATTTTTACATCGAGCATCAGTTTTTTTATAAGCTATTAACTTGAATTGCAATCAATTGCTTGATCAATAATATACTGCTTTAGGATTCCGTCGCAATTGCAACCGCATCAGCATGTTAGTGAGGTCAGTTTGTATAAACCCTGTTGCGATTTTACCTAAGAAGCTAGTTTTAACATGGCAGCAAGAGAAAGAGAAAAAGTTTATACAATTTAGGCGAAAATAAATCGCTCCTTCTGTTCTAATTTCCGCGTAACCCTAAACCCGTTGTGTTTTAATAATAAACGGCTGACTTGTCAAATTATTGGTGTTCCTAACATAGCAGGTTAATGTGATCGTTTGGAGATTCGCTAGCTGCAGCTTTGAAGTTATGCGAGATTTGCGTTTGTGTGAAGGCGTAAGCTGCAGACCTACATGTCGCTACCGCGCTCTCCCGTTGGCAGGGGAGCCCCCACCACTACCACTGTCCCCTCCCGTACAAAGCCATCAGCGCAGCTAGGGACCAACTATTATTGTACGCACTATAATAAACGACACACAACAGTCACACTTCGCAAAGGAAAAGGTGCCTGCGGTTGCGAAGGATAGAAAACACTTTTCCAATGCTAGCGGCTAAACCTGTCCTTCGGGATCGCCCAGCCATTCATGCTACTCGACTTTCCTTTACCAGACTATTTCTTCTTGTTAAGATTTAGTAAAGCTCCTTAGTACTGTACTGTACTGCTTAAGTAGTGTGTCTATTTCCTTTAGGTGCTTTTTTCCTAATTTCTGTTCCTCTTGTTTGTTGATTTTAGATGTGTTACTGTATCATAGTCCCTTTCTTCCTTCAGACAAATGTCTGAATTTCCATCAGTCATAGTTCTTTCAGGGACTAAAATCTTCTTTACACCCTGTGGACATATGGGAGTTCTGAGTTTTATCTGTTGGTTAAATATTGTTTTTTATGTCTTTCAAAGGAGAACCTGCTTCTGGACTGAATCTCCTTGTCATTTTCGCATTTGTAATTGTTCTGTTGAATTTTTTGTTATTGCAAGAAATATAAGTCGGGATTATTTGATCATCTTTTGTTTAAAGTCTGGAACTTGGTATTTATTTTTAGAATGTGTGTCTATTACCTTGAACAATGGTATGCACCTACTCAGCTGTTACACTGATCACACTTGAAGTTATGAGTTTTTCTTTTTTTTTGTCCATTTCTTGCCAGGTGTAATCGGTTTAGATGGACTACCTCCCAGGCACTGATGGGCCTCTGGTATACATTGCTAAATCAGGGTGTAACACAAGAAATACAGGTTATCAATGGTATAAACATTATTTATTTTCAAGTATATAGCTACAAACCGCTTGAAAAGTGAGAAGTATAAGATTGTAGACGGTTTGAAAAAGGATATGTCAATCTGATAGTCAATATATTTACAAAATATAAGTAGTCTACTTTATTTTCACATGGTTCAGAACATTTAATCATTCTGCAGTCATCGTCTTTCGAGAATCTCACTTCCCATGGTAATCACATTTATTTTCGAATCTTGTGCAGCCGTCATGTGTCCAGCGAGAGCATGACACACACTTAATCCAACTGTCATCTCGTTTTGTTTCACTGTGTTTCTCTTTAAACCATACAAAATCTTCATGCCAATCACTTTCTTAAGATTATCGTTGCAGACAGTATTAATAACGATATCTTCAGATTCTGGGGATGACATAAGTTTTTTCTCTTTTTGCGTTCTATTCCTTTTATTAATTGTTGTTTGCTTCTTATTCTCACTTTCTCCCTCTAATTTCTTTTTCTCCCTCCATTTTTTTCTCTTCCTCTCTTACTTTCTACCTAAATCGAATGGAACAACTTTGGTATGAGTTAGAATGTACACTTCGTTCTGAAACGTCCCCTTAGTAAAATTTTGCATGACTGTGCTTAAACTGACACACAATATTTTGTAGCGCAACCCAATCTGACTTTCAATAATCCCTACAAGAGAATGGCCCTGACTAAATTAACCTATACGTTTGGCAAATCACTTACCTCACAAAAATCTTCGTTACTCGAACTACTGCAATACAGTGAGCGCCACTACTGCCAGCTAAATAAAAGATTCAAACTACTGAAGACACTAACTACTGATAGGCATAGTTAGCAAATGAAAGATTTCGATAGAGAACAAACAATGTATTTACCTTAATAGTGTTCAAAAGTCATAATATATATATATCAGTCCATGAATCCAATATTACAAATTTACTCTTTCTGCTGGACACACGTCCAGATCGTCCACTTTCAAAATTCCGCCATCTCTCTCCCCACATCTACCACTGCTGGCGGCTCACCTCCAACTGCGCAACGCTACGCCTGTTAACATCCAGCTGCCCAACACTACAATGGCGACAACAACGCAAACTAGCCACAGACTGCACACAGCACAGCCAGTGATTTTCATACAGAGCGCTACGTGGCGTTACCAATAAGAAAACCTAAACAGCCTACTTAAATAGCCCCCATGCTCCCCACAATAAATTTTACAAATTGTTTTGGGCAGTGGGCAATACAGATTTGAAAAAAATTTTCATAATTACAATAACAAATATATCAAATGCAAACACTTATTGATACAATGTTGGTCAAAAGCTAAAATTTTCTTACAGTCCGTAAAGACAGTCCTGATCATTCATCACAGTAAAATTGCAGTTTTTTTTCTCAAAGTCTGAGCAGTAAAACACAATGCACACGGAAGTAATGGATTTCAATGCAGTCCTGAAGATGTAGTGTTGTCCTTCCAACAGAAAGACAGTGCTGACTCTTGACATGCAGACAGGTAATGGGCCACAACAGAGCAAACCCACCGCAGAGTCAGTCGAAGTTTTGAAGAATATTGGTAGGCAGGTCATCACAGAGCAGACCAACTGTAGTCCTGGTAGAGATTACGTTATTGGTGGGCCACCAGAGGTGCAGACCCAGTGCAGTCCTTGTAGAAATAATGGTATTGGTGAGTCATCAAAGGTGTAGACCCACTGTAGTCCTTGTAGAGATGATGGTATTGGCGAGTCATCAAAGGTGTAGACCCACTGTAGTCCTTGTAGAGATGGCCAGCAGCCATCTGTTGCGACTGTGCAGGTGCACAATCACCATCTAAGTGGCTTGTGGACAATATAGCAAGTCTATAAACCACCACTTGTGCACTCACAAGGTTTTTGGAGTTGACTTTAGAACTAGCAATGCTATTATCCAGTCCCTTGCTGAATTATTAAGACACGTGCAAATACTAACAGTCCTCCTTTTTTTTCACATATTGTACATATAATATGACCAACAGGAATGTGTGCAGTGAAATGTATGCTTACAAGTTACTTAATTTGATGAACTGGTGTCAATTACAATTTTATGACATGAGAATACAATGACAAAGGTACAAAATGCATCATTAAAGAACATAACAATACAGATAACATTTGTAGTAATACAGGCTTTACAGAACAATAGAAATAAACATATACATCAGTGTTACAGGAATTATGACATAAGTAAATAGATAAAAGATCAGAATAACTTTTGAAACATCAACTTCACACATGAGCATTAAAACAAAACGGAATAAATAATGTCGAAGCATCTTTACAAGGTAAATAACATATTATCAGAAATATTCTACAACATAAATCTTATTAGTTAAACACATACAGACAGGAAAAACACAAATTCCCATAGTGTTATAACACAAAAATACAGGACAGGGTTTGTTTTCAGTGTAACATTTGGTACTGCAGTCCAACCCAAAACTTCATTCCATAGATCTTTCGTCTTATTTCAACATTTGTTTCTACCAAAAAAATCCTATCCAAGCATGCCTTCTGTATTTATATGTTTCCATATTTCTTACCTCATTATTTATTTTCCATTATCTTACCTCATCATTTATTTCCAAGAAAATCCTACGTAAACCTGTTGTCTCTAAACCCTACCTTTTTATTCATATCCTCTTTCAAAATACTTCTTTGGCCAAACCATATTCTCAATGCATTTCTTCCAATTCATCACAACTCGTTCTCTTATATATCCTACCCTTTCTTAAACTAACTTAAATCTACAGAGCTCAGATGCTAAACTAAGGGATGAGGCAATGCAGCAGCACAAAACAATTAACACAAACAGCAATGACAAAAAAATGCAAATTGGCAAAGCAGGCAGCAGGAAATCTAAATTAGCAAAGCAATTGCAATATTACAACTAATATAAGACACTGTGCAGCAAAGAAGAAAAATAAATCAGTAGTAAAACTGGCTTAACAGAGTAATACAAAGTCAAATTCAGTAACACCATGCCTGGCAAACAGCAGCAGCAAATGCTATAACTTGTAGCTAAACATGACAAAGCTCAAGCAGAAAAAATACTACACTAAAGACAACAATGCAGAAAAGGGAAATGTCTATTCACATCTTAATATCCATTTCATTAAAGTGGTGCACCACAAGAAGTTATTCTACCAAAAAAATTACCAAGTAGTTGAAAAGAAAATCATGTATGCAGTAACTGTTATTAATCCCTTCTTATTGTTCTTTCCTTTCCAAGCGCTCCTTTTTCGAAGAACGTGGATCATGAAATTATTATTTAATAGATCTATCGACTGAAAATGTTCTCATTAGCAAATGCATTTAATTTTATTTTATAAAACCAATGCTGCAACACAGCTGGAAACCAGATAAATGGTTCAAATGGCTCTGAGCACTATGGGACTTAACATCTGTGGTCATCAGTCCCCTAGAACTTAGAACTACTTAAACCTAATTAACCTAAGGACATCACACACATTCATGCCCGAGGCAGGACTCAAACCTGCGACCGTAGAAGTCGCGCGGTTCCGGACTGAGTGCCTGAACAGCTAGACCACCGCGTCCGGCGAAACCAGATATCAAATGAAATAAGCAACTACGAAAAGCAAAGCATAAAAATATCATTCAAAAGTCGTGTGGCATTTCATAAGTTAGTAGAAATTCTCTCAACTCTCGTAGAAAGACGCTTGTCATAATCAGGTGTGCAGATGTAAGTATCTTTCCAAGTAATGGGCGTGTCGTATTTGCGATGCTTTCTACAAAGGAATGTCAATAGCGAGGATAATGGCCTCTTTTTTTCTCCACCTAATGGCTTTCTTTTGTCAGACGACTATCTCTCAGCTGGGCGCCCAAAACACATTACGTCAAGGTCACTTACCTTTCTTACCGAAATTGAGTGCGTGCTGTGCCACGGCCGATTTCTCCACCCGCCCCAACCTACAATGTCGCTTATGCTCGTTAATCCTGGTGTTGATGGATCGTCCAGTCATTCCGACATAAACTTTTCTGCATGTGCATGGTATACGGTATATTCCCGACATTGCAAGTGGGTCTCTTTTCTCCTTCGCCGATCTAAGACACTCTTTGATCTTCCTTGTCGGTTTGAAAATCGTCTTTACGCCATGTTTGCGCAATATACGGCCGATTCTGTCCGTCACTCTGGGAATGTATGGCAGAAAGGCCGTACCCGACATTTCTTTTTCTGGTTCCTTACTTCGCCAAGTGTTTGGCTCTGTTACACTTCTAATATAATTTTTGGAGTACCCATTGCTCTTCAGGACAGTTTCCAGGTGTTGAATTCCTCGTTTGAGGTGTTGCGGCTCACATATTCGTCCTGCTCTCGTTACGAGCGTACTGATCATGCCTCTTTTCTGGTTCGGGTGGTGGTTTGACAGTTTGTGCAGGTATCGGTCCGTGTGTGTCGGTTTTCGATACACGCTGTGTCCCAGGTTTGCGCCGTCCCTTGTGACCAGCACATCTAGAAATGGCAGTTTCTTGTCCTTTTCTACTTCCATGGTAAATGTTATGTTGGCATGGAGGCTGTTCAAGTGTCTTAGGAAGTCACCGAGCTGTTCTTCACCATGGCTCCACACCACGAAAGTATCATCGACGTACCTGTACCACACCTTAGGTTTGCAAGTCGCCGAGTCCAGTGCCTGTGCTTCGAATTGTTCCATGAAGAAGTTGGCCACCACTGGACTGAGAGGACTACCCATGGCCACGCCTTCCAGCTGTTCGTAGAAATCTCCATTCGATGTGAAATAGCTGGTGGTGAGACATGCATGGAAGAGCTTTCTGATGTCCTGCGGGAAAATGGAACCGATGTGCTCCAGAGCGTCACTGAGTGGTACTTTCGTAAAGAACGAAACAACATCAAAGCTGACCAAGATGTCGTTTGGTGCAAGTTTCAGTTTCTTCAGCTTCTCAATGAAATGTCCTGAGTCTTTAATGTATGTGTCGGTCTTCCCCACGTGTGGCTGGAGCAGAGAGGCCAAGTGTTTTGCCAGTTTATATGTCGGTGATCCAGGAGCGCTAACGATCGGTCTCAGTGGAACGTTTTTCTTATGGATCTTGGGTAATCCATACAGCCGAGGTGGTAGGGCTTCTGTGTTGCGCAGGTTTCTCTATATGTCCGCCGGTAGAGAAGACGCCTTGATTAATCGATTCGTTTTCCGTGTGATACGCTGCGTCGGATCTGCGCTTAGTTTTCGGTACGTCGTCGGATCTCATAGGTCTCGGATCTTTTGCTCATAATCTTCGGTCTTCATTACGACGGTCGCATTCCCCTTAGCGGCAGGCAGTACCAATACACTCTTGTCGGCGTTGAGATTCTTAATGGCTTGTACCTCTTCTTTCTTCAGGTTGCAAGCTGGTGGTTTTGCTCGGCGCAGTATCCTGGCTGTTCCCGTGCGTATTTCCTCTGCCCTTTCACAAGGAAGGGTCCGAATGGCTGCTTTGGTGTTGGCAATGATATCTTCCATAGGTATATTTCTCGGGATGATAGCAACTAACAAGCAAAATGCACAAATAACAACACTGTGTCGTCTGTTCACTATAACAATGCATTCGTAATTTCTGTTTAAAAATGTTCCCTAGGTTCTAGACTGGATAGTTAACTTCAAAACATTGTTGCATGTTAACAGTTTCTCAGTGTGACAAATTGTACTAGTAGCGTGAAGTGAAAAGATTTATGGCAAAAACTAATTAAAAAAACAGATTATCTTTCAATAAACGGTTTTACATGTGAAATGTGGTGTAAACGTATTGTACGCTTTCTAGTACGCAGAGTTTCAACTTCAACGCAATTATCATGTGGTATACGTCCGATTCTGTAAGGTCGATTGTAAACTAGAAAGAATTTGTGACTCAAGTGTTTCTTCTTATGTGACAATGAATGAGCGTTAATGAGAACTTTCTGACCAATATATAATTTCTTTGCATTTGCTTTACCGTGTAGTTTTCTCCTTTTGCCTGCTGCAGATTTTATATTTTTAATAGCCAAATCAATTATGCCTTTGTGTCGAAGTTTACGTGTATTCGGGAAAGGTACAAGTTCTCTGATTCTGTTCGGTGGTTCTTCATTCTTCAGTAAAAGAATAGGTGGTAAAGCAGTGGAGTCATGAGGCATTTCATTCAGCACATTTTGAAACAAGTGTAAATATCTGTCCCTATACTGATGCTTTCTGTGACAATAAAGCCTGCAAAGCTTATTGATTTCATTCATAATCCGTTCAGATGGGTTACAATGTGGTGAGTACAATGAAATAAAAACCGGTTTGATTTTATGGTTCCGAAGCATGCGTGACCAAACAGCAGATCTGAATTGCGGTCCGTTATCTGAAATGACTGTACTAACGTGTCCAACTTCACGTAAGAAATTTTTAACAAAGGCGTTGGATACAGACCGTGCAGTGGCTTTACGTAACGGAGTAAAAGGAACAAATTTTGAAGTAAGTTCAACAGCGACTAGAACGTACGAAAATCCATTAGATGTTCTGACAAGGGGTCCCAAGAGATCAACAGCAGCAAATTCTTTTAATTTAGAATGAATGATAGGAAACAACGGAGCACGATGTGAGACAGCAGATGGTTTAGCCTTTTGACAAAGTTTACAAATAGACAAGACTCTTCGAATTCTCTTTTCCATATTGTTAAAATAACAAGTCGTCCGAAGAATATGATAACATTTCGTGGACCAAAATGTGCATAGCTGAAATGAATGTACCAAATGAGCTTATTAACAAAATGGTCAGGAATGCAAAGTACCCATAGCTTGTTATCAACAGTGCAGCGTTTGAACATTATATTGTTTCTAACCAGATAATAATGCTGAATCTATGTGTGTGTCTTTTCATGCCATTTACTTTTGATGTCTTTCCAAATCGGATCTTTATCTTGTTCATGAGCAATGTCCTTTACAGATGTGGTGATGAAGTTTTCAAAGGCGACTTTCTGAATGTAAAGAATACTGAAATTTTTCTCGAGGTTGCCTTCTGTGTTACTTTTCTCAAGCCCAGCCGTTGCGCGTGATAGTGCGTCCGCAACAATGTTCTCCTTGCCGGGAATGTAGACTATTGTGAAGTGGAATTCTTGCAGAAACAATGCCCAACGTTTTAACCTGTCATGATTTAATTTTGAAGACATAAGAAATTGCAATGCACGGTGATCACTGTATACTTTTACGTGCTTATCAGAAAGAAAGAAACGGAATTTGTTAAATGCCCAAACGATAGCTAAAGCTTCTAATTCAGTAACGGAATAATTTTTTTCAGATTTTGTTAGCACTCGGCTAGAAAAAGCAATGGTTTTCTGAACGGTAGTGTCATTTTCTATGGCTTCTTGAAATAAATGGGCACCAAGACCGACTTTAGAAGAATCAGTGCTAAGGCAGAAATCTTGTGACAGATCTGGATGAGCTAGTATTGGCGCGTGAAGTAACGCTTCTTTCAAAGAATTGAATTCCAACTGTGCTTGTTCGTCCCAGTTCCAAATAGTATTTTTTCCAGTGAGAGAACAAAGTTTTGGTGTAACTTGAATTTGCATATTCAGAAAACGACGGTAAAAATTTACGAGACCTAGAAAACTGCGGACTTGTTTTTTTGTGGATGGAACTGGAATGGCTCTGATTGCTTCTAACTTTTCAGGATCCGGCTGAATGCCTTCAGAAGAAATAATATGTCCCAAAAACTTCACCTTTGTCCTACCGAGTTGAGACTTTTCCACGTTAACTGTAATTCCAGATTCTGCATAAATATGTAACACGCTGTTGAGGATTCGATTGTGTTGTTCCCATGAGGCTTCTGCTATCAGAATATCGTCCCCATATAAGGTGATGTGACGTTTTAAGAACTCAGGTACTATGGAATTTAGCCCGCGAATGAATGCTGCCGAAGAAGCGTTCAAACCAAAAGGAAGTTTCCGAAACTGATAACAAACGCTGAAACAAAGGAAAGCTGTGTATTTTCTACATTCTGGATGAAGTTCGATCTGATAAAAGCTGGATCTGAGATCAATAGAAGACAACACTTTTACACCATTAAAATTTTGAAGTTCTTCCAACGTTTGTGGCCTGTCTGTTTCAGGAATGATGATAGTATTGATTTGTCTCGAATCTAAGACAAGCCTGATCGATCCATTTTTATTCTCAACAACGTGTAATGGATTGCTGTATGAGCTTACTGCAGGCTCAATAATGGCCTCGTCAAGCGCAGATTGTATTTCTGTTCTAACACGGTCCCTATAATGTGCCGGAATTACGTATGGTCTAACACAAAATTTAGTATGCTCATGAACACGAAATTGGTATTGAAATCCCTTGATTGTTCCTGTTTTGTGAGTAAAAACTGTGGAACGTGCTTGTAAAATCTCAAAAAGGTCTTGCCTATCAGTGTCATTAAAATTCTCAATTGTTTGAATTTTATTCTGAATTAACTCATTAGTACCAAATGCGCCATCGATATCATCCCTGTCAGTACTTGCAGAGTGATTGTTAGTGTCAAGTTCTGTCGAAAATTCCAAACTAACAGGAGGTAAAGCCGATTAATTTCTTCGTCATGGTTTGAGAGCCAATCTTCAAATTTCAAAGCTATTGACTTACCCTCTTTCTCTAAACTTATTTCAGTATCGTGAAAGTTTAAGATTGCTTTGTATTCATTCAAAAAGTCTACTCCCAATATAATAATGGAACAATAAGAAAGTTCATAGAGAAGCTGTGGCTTTGACAAAAGAATTCACGTGGTGGGGAATTTCTCCCTGAATCGTAACTGTGCGCTGGACCGTTGCGTCTATTCTGTCTCCCTTGATAATAATTATTTTGGTTCCCATATTGTCTGTTTCTCTGATTGTCTCTGTGATAGTCACTACCACAGAGAGGTGATCTTTCCCTGTAATTATTTCTACTCTGCCAACGGTTGCCATACGGGTGGTGTCTGTTTTGGTCACGATTTGTGTTGTGAGAATAGCCTTGTAGTGTCCAGTTATTATTTCTTTCATCGCGGAATTGCGACGCATGTGATCTGTAATTGTTGTGTTCCTGTTTCCGCATTCCGCGATTGTCAGTGTTAATTTCTAATTCTTGTGAGAGTCCCTGAAAAGCTTCAATGTCGTCTTTGCAACGTCCTACCTAAATAATATGTCGTAAATGTTCAGGTAATTTGATTAAGCAACTGCGGATGAGTTCTGAAGGGCTGTATTGGTTTGACAGGTATTGATTCTTGTGCAACATGTCTTCGAAATATTTTACAAGATTGGAAAATTCAGATTGTTCTAAATGTTTCATCATAATGATGCTATGTTTTACTCAGTCTTGTGTAGCTTGAGACCAATATGCTGAGAGGAAGGCATGATAAAATTCTCCTACACTGTGACAATCGTGAATGACCAAATGCATTCTTTCAGCTGGTTCATTCTCTAAGTAGCCACACATAAATTCTAATCTGTGCTCTAATGACCAGTTGGGAGGAAAACAATGATAGAATTGATGGAGCCACGCTTGTGGATGAATGACGTTGCCAGAATTCTTAAATGTTTTGAATTTACGTGTAGTAATGAAAAGCTTATAGTCAAAATCATCATGTCGGCGAGTAGCATATCGGTCATTGTTACGTCGTGTCGGCGGTTCCATCCCAAAATTCGGTGTACCTTGCCAATTTCTTTCATAATTTCCGAAATTCCCTGTGTTATTATTTTGTGGCTTTTCCGTATTTGTAAGTCCCTCTTCCCGTGTTGGAGCGCGAGTGTCCTCTGAAATATGTAATTTTTGTATTACTTGTGCCAACTGATCTTGTACTTCCCGGACTTCTCTTTTGCGTTGCATATTAATTTGATACTGATTTTGTTTGAATTTCTTAATTTGATCATACTCTTCTGTGTCGGTGATGGCTACAGGTCGTGTGTCATTCAGATCATCTTCTACCTTTGCAGATAAGTTAGTGAACTGATCCGAAAGTTCGGCTACTTTCTCCGATAGTGTAATTTCCTCAGTGTGTTTTTCTGAACCAAGTTTCAGAGTGTCCATTTGTGTTGAAATCGTATCTACTGTGTCCTTTAAGTTTTCGTGAGTTTTTGCAAGTTGCGTAACCGAATCGGTAGATGCAACTGAGTCAATTTTAGCTTGCAAGGTGTAGTGATTTTCATGAACAATAGTTTGCAGTTCTTTCATGGCTGCTTCGTGATTCTGTAATGTATTTTCATGCCGCGAAAAAATAGGTTGGAAATGCTTACAAATTTGTGTTTTTACGTCATTACAGACTTTTTGACATTTCGATTCGATTTTATGTAACTCAGTAGTTAAATCTTCACGTGTTTGTTCAAGCGTATGTTCCATTGAGTCTAACTTTTGAAGCTTTTGTTCCATTGCGTCTAACTGTTGCTGTGTTTGTCTCTGATTTTGTTCCATTGTGTCTAACTTTTGAAGTTTTTCTTCCATTGTGTCTAACTTTTGAAGATTTTGTCCCATTTGTTTCTGATTTTGTTCAAGCGTTGTGTCTAACTTTTGTAGCCTTTGTCCCATTTGTTGCATTAACTGTAATAACAATGCACTAGTGTCTGAAACATGTTCCTCAGTGCTATTCGACAGTGCATTTGAACCGGCAATATTCTCATTTTGAAAAGCATAAAATGTGTCTTGACATATTTGAGAAAACGGTGAGGTTTCAAAACCTGAATCTACAGTATTTGCAAGATTGTGTCCTGTCATTTCGGATTCCTGATGCGAGCTGTTGCCGACCGATCGATCGATAATGCTTCCCTGTTCATTAATTGTTTCACTGCCCACACCATTATTTGCCGCCCACTCCATTTCCCTATGCACAATTACCAAATTACCACTTTGAATGTCTGTTAATTCATTACACAGTGGTGCTGATAAGCTACGCTCGTTGTCACTATTATTTCTCAGTTTACTTTGGAGCCTAGTGTTACGTTTTTCACACGCCATTATTGTCACAATATTTCACATGATAACACAGAAAAGCACAATTTGAAGAGCAAAATAAGAAAACACATTAACATAGCACTGAAAATAATATCTAGTTAATCGCAAGCGCAGCTGCAAAATGCTTGGTGCAAATCTACATGCATTCCACAACTGTTTTACTGTACAACAATGAAAGACTGCAACTACAAAGAAGATTCTCTCTACAATTACGCACTAGCAATAAACAAAAGCTACACTAATTACACAAACTACAAGAAAAAATCTGAAGATTCCAGTGAGGTATCCTGGCAGGGTCGCTGTATGAAATGTCCCCTTAGAAAAATTATGCATGACTGTGCTTAAACTGACACACAATATTTTTTAGCGCAACGCAATCTGACTTTCAATAATTCCTACAAGGGAATGGCCCTGACTAAATTAACCTATACATTTCACAAATCACTTACCTCACAAAAATTTTCGTTACTCGAACTACTGCAATACAGCGAGCGCCACTACTGCCAGCTAAATAAAAGATTCAGACTACTGAAGGCACTAACTGCTGATAGGCATAGTTAGCAAATGAAAGATTTTGATAGAGAACAAACAATGTACTTATCTTAATAGTGTTCAAAAGTCATAATATATATATCAGTCCATGAATCCAATATTACAAATTTACTCTTTCTGCTGGACACACGTCCAGATAGTCCACTTTCAAAATTCCGCCATCTCTCTCCCCACATCTACCACTGCTGGCGGCTCACCTCCAACTGCGCAACGCTACGCGCTGTTAACATCCAGCTGCCCAACACTACAATGGCAGACAACAATGCAAACTAGCCACAGACTGCACACAGCACAGCCAGTGATTTTCATACAGAGCGCTACGTGGCATTACCAATAAGAAAACCTAAACAGCCTACTTAAAGTTCCAGAACCCAATGTCCAACGTTGCTAAATTGGGCTCTAGAGGTAGAACGGCCTGTATTCTTCCACATACAAACAGACAGCTCACTGGAAGTGTTCCCAGCAGAGTCCAAGCCATCATAAACCCGAAGGGTGGAATCACCCCATATCAATGTCTACTAACAGGTGTCCGAATACTTCTGATGAGCTGTTGCCTCCCCATGTATGTCTAGGAGTGGTTGCTTGTCATTATGGAGCATCAGAACTCAGAGCAATGGCCTCTGTGCGAGACAGTCCTTGCTCTGGCTGGGTGGCGCCGAAGGGAAGAGCCCCTGATCAAAATGGGTGGTATCAGGGTGGATGCTTTGCACATGGAACGTATCAAGAACTGCTGATTCTTCTATGGACATCTTTTCGTTTGTAATGGATCACTTAATGCTGATTCTTATAACCCTGTGTCCCTCCCTTCCCTGGCTACATCGTGGGTGGAAGGTGAGGCTCTCCAGAGACAACTTGTATGAAGCTACTTACTGTTGTCAAGCCTCCGTCTCGTTTAACAATCTTTCTTCCGTCCCTAACAAATGAACAGTCACATCAGCAGGATTGATGCCTAGCTTTACGACACAGCGAGAATTGTCAGAGACGCGCTAATATTAACAATATTTCCCAGGCTTCATGTCTTATCTATTTTAGCACCATAAGTCTCAGAGAACAGAATGTACACCGAGAAAGGTATGTGCAATGGATCAGTTACTAAAAACGTTTTCTCATCTCCAACATACTGAACTTAAATCTGAAAATCATGTGTGGGAACTCCACCAACCTGCTAGTGGCCATTTAGAAGAGTCCTGGAGATCTAACTGGATAGTGTTTTCTACTCAAAGCCTGGCGAAACAGAATGACCCAACAGCACCTTCTACAGGGTGCAACATGCAAAGTATCCGTCTGTAGGCGGTGAATTGCACTCATCCCCGAATCTGACCGTGTTGCAGTGGGCCAAACGTTAGGTCATATTATTCGTCAATGTCCAATACGAAGATTTAGAGGAGTCTGGAACGATTTCATGAGGGCCCTCCTGAGACCATTTATGGATAAGTTACCCTTGAACATTCAGATATCATGTATGACGTTACTATGAAGTTAATAACGTCTCTGAATGTTCACTTATTATAATTTATATTAGTTTGTTGATATTTTAGCAGGTCTTTGTGCGTCGCTTTTCTGTTTTACACGTGCCACATTGTACTGTAGCTTACTCATACTCAAAATAATCTGATAACTACAACGATTTTCGTTATTATTACCTGTGACAATTTCTTGTCAGTGTTAGATCTTTATTAACTATCTTACATATAATACTGTTTACCAGTATTCCTTTCCAACTGAATCCTATTATACAATGAAGCGCCAAAGAAAATGGTGCAGGCATACAAATTCAAAAAAAGAGATATGTAAACAGGCAGAATACGGCGCTGCGGTCGGCAATGCAGATATAAAACAACAAGCGTCTAGCGCTGTTGTTACATCAGTTACTGCTGCTACAATGATTGGTTATCAAGATTTAAGTGAGTTTGAACGTGGTCTTATAGTCGGCGCACGAGCGGTGGGACACAGCATCTCTGAGGTAGCTGTGAAGTGGGAATTTTTCCGAAGGACCATTTGATGAGTGTACCGAGAATATTAGGTCCTGAAAGAACGGGACAAACGGCGATTGAAGAGAATCGTTCAGCATGACAGAAGTGCAGACGTTCCGCAGATTTCTGCACATTTCAATGCTGGGCCATCAGTACATGTCAGCGTGCTAAACATTCAACGAAACATCATTGGTATGGGCTTTCGGAGCCGATGGTCCACTCATGTATCCTTGATGACTGCACGATACAAAGCATCACGCCTCACCAGGGCCCGTCGACACCTACATTGGACTGTTGATGACTGGAAACATATTGCCTGCACCGACGAGTCTCGTTTCAAATTGTATTGACCGGATGGACGTTTACGGGTATGGAGAAAATCTCATGAATCCATGGACCCTGCATGTCAGCAGGGGACTGTTCAAGGTAGTGGAGGCTCTGTAATGATATGGGGTGTGTGCATTTGGAGAGATATTGGACTCCTGATACTTCTAAGTACGACTCTGACAGGTGACACGTATGCAAGAATCCTGTCTGATCACCTGCATCCATTCATATCCATTGTGCATTCCGACGGACTTGGGCAATTCCAGCAGGACAATGTGACACCTCGCACGTCCAGAATTACCACAGAGTGCCTCCAGAAACACTCTTCTGATTTTAAACTTCCGCTGCCCAACAAACTCCCCAGACGTGAATATTATTGAGCATATCTGGGATGCCTTGCAATTCCAGCAGGACAATGTGACACCTCGCACGTCCAGAATTACCACAGAGTGCCTCCAGAAACACTCATCTGATTTTAAACTTCCGCTGCCCACAAAACTCCCCAGACGTGAATATTATTAAGCATATCTGGGATGCCTTGCAACGTGATGTTCAGAAGAGACCTACACCTCGTACTCTTACGGTATTATGGACAGCCCTACAGAAGTCATGGTGTCAGTTTCCTCCAGCACTACTTCTGACATTCGTCGAGTCAATGCTAGGTCGTGTTGCGCCACTTCTGCGTGCTCGCGGGGGAGGGGGGGAGGGCAACACGATATCAGGCAGGTGTACCGGTTTCTTTAGTTCTTCAGTTTATTTCTTCTTAACAAAGTAAAATCATGTTGCAAATGAAAGGTAGTAGTCGCCCTTCACTGTCAGATAATTAGCACAATAGCAAATAGTTTATAACATATAATTCGGTGAAGAAATAATCCTTTTCAATTGAACGGGTTCACGGAATAAAAGACTAACCTCAGTTTAGGAATAATGAGTCTTTCTGTTGCAGTTTCAAATGCGTAAAATTTAGGGAACTAGTTGTTATTCTTTTACCGCTAGATATTGCTATTTTTACCTCCATTTTTTTGTGTTATTTCATTTACACTAATCAGCCAGAATATCATATCCGCCTTTGGTACGGGTAACAGAGGAGACACGTCGTGGCATGTAAGGTCTCTGGAGAGAGTTGGCCCTACATTTGCACACACTAGTCAAACAATTCGCATAAATTCCGGGGAGGGAGCTACGAGCTCTGACAACGTTCAGTCAGATCTCAGATATGTTCGACTAGGTTTAGATCTGGCAAGTTTGGGCACCCAGCACATCAATTGGAACTTGCCAATGTGTTCCTCCTTCACACTTCTGGTCTTGTGCCATGGCACATTATCTTTTTGAGTGACGTCAGTGCCGTCGGGAAACATGATCGTCATGAAGTGGTGTACGTGGTTTGCAACTAGTGTACGATACTCCTTAGCCATCATGGTACCTTGTAAGAGCTCCATTGCGCCCATGGATGCCAATGTGAATGTTCCCTAGAGCTCAATGGAGCAGGCACTAGCTTGTCTCCGTCTCGCAGTACAGGTGTCAAGGAACAATTTCCCTGGAAGACGTCGAGTCCTGCCATCGGCATGACGAAGAAGGCGTCGGGATTCATCAACCCAAGAAACGCTCTGCCACTGCGCCAATGTCCAATGTCGATGGTCACGTGCCCATATTCACGTGACTATTTCAGTCGTAGTTGCCGATGTTGTGATGTTAACATTGGCACATGCATGGGTCGTCGGCTGCGGAGGTCTATCGGTAGGAGGGTTCGATGCGCAGTGTGTTCAGACACACTTATACTCTATCCAGCATTAAGATCTGACGTTGGTTCTACCACAGTTCTAAGGTCTGATGTTGGTTCTACCACAGTTCGCACCTGTCCTTTTTTACCTGTCCGACATCTGTAATGAGGGGTGCCCGCCATACCTCACAACGCCTAGACGTGGTTTCACCTTGGTTCCGCCACATGCTGAAGACACTCACTACAGCACTTCTCGAACACCCGACTGTCGTGCAATTTCCGAAATGCTCCTGTCAAACTTTCTGGCCATCTCAATGTGCCCTCGGTCAAACTCGGATAAATCGCGTGCCTTCCACATTCTGCACACGTACAGCAGGCTCGCTGATATTACGTGTACCGTGCGTGTTTGTGACTAGTAGTCATTCGTCGCCAGGTGGCGCTGCTATCGCCTGGACGGGTTTATATCGATAGTAGGTTGGTATTCATAATGTTCTGGCTGATCAGTGTATGTTCCCGCCTTTTTAATGTAACCAAACAAATAACGTGTATATATTGAAAACAGCGCTTTTTCGGTTAGCGCTTTTTTCCGCCAACTCCTTCAGTTGTGGCATGTTAACTGAAATGGAAGCCATCTGATTTCTGGGTGTGAGGATATACGAGAAACTCTCGTATAATTCATGACACCACGAAGAAACTGAATGCGGTTACCTTTGTACTCAGAACATTGTTAACACCAGCTCATGTGATATAATCGAAATAGGTAACTTGGTGTTGTTTCAATTCCTTCACGTCACTCTGGGTAATATTTTGGTGTAACTTAGTTGAGCTACAAAGGATACTTTTCATCTAACACTTTTACATTAGGGTCGTGTGTTGTGTTAAGTTATGAACATCATGTTGCCTACTATGTAATAAGCTGCGAGTTCTTACTTCTTTTTATGCTCTACAGCTCTCTCAAGCACCATGGAAGTTATTTCTTGAAGTTTTAACACCTCTTATCATCCTGTCACTTCTTCTTGTTAATGTTTTGCATATGCTCTTCCACTTGTAGATTCTGTGGAGAATCTTCTCATCCCTTACCCTATCAGTCCACCTAATATTCAGATCCTTCTGTAACATCACATCTCTAACACTCCAATTCTTTCTTTTTCAGTTTTGCCAGAATTCTTGATTCACATGCATACCACGCTGTGCTCGAAACATATTGGATTGGTGCATAAATTCCGATACTCCACTTGGCACTTCAATTTCTGGCGTACACAGCTCCACGCACTAACTCCAAATGACAAAATAACAGTCTGTTAGACAGCAGCAGTGGACAACAAATCGAAAATGACAGTCGATGAATAAATCCATAACAAGTGGAATACCAAAAAAACAGACACTACGAACTTATACACCAACTTTACACATTCTAGGAAATAAGGCTGATGTTTGGCACTAGCAGTCTCCTTCTTTTTGCTAGGAATTGTCTCCTTGGTCATGCTAGTCTGGTTTTAATTCCCTGATGTGGTATTCCTTAGCTGCAGAATTCCTTTATCTAGAGTACTTCATAGTGTCAATTTTGATGTTAAGCGTATTGTTAATCTCGTTTCTGCAAGTCCTCGTGACTTCTTCTATCTTCGATTTACTCTCAGTTCATAGTGCGTGTTCCTTAGACAGATTCCTTTCATTCTTCAAGTCCAGGAATTCTTCCTCACCTACAATGAGGATAGCTATGCCTTTAGTGGATCTTATTATTGATATCTTTTCACCCTGAATTTTAATCCTACTTCTGAAGCTTCCCTTTATTTCCTAAATTGCTGCGTCGATGTATTATCGAACAATTGGGGCGAAATGCTCCACTACCGTGTTACGTGCTTTTTAATGCGAGAGTTCGTTCTTGGTCTTCCATTCTTAGTTTTCTTGGTTCTTGTACGTATTGTATACTAACAGTCTTTCTTTATAGCATACACCGATTTTCTTGAGAATTTCGCATATCTTGCTCCATTTTACATTGTCTAACGGTTTTTCTAGGTCGGAAACTTCTACTAAGGTCTCTTGATTTTTCTTGAGTCTTCCTTCCATTATCAAACGCTATGTCAGAACTGCCTCGCTGCTGCTTTTACGATCCCTAAAGCAGGATTGATTGTCACGTAACAGACCCTCAAATTCTTTTCCATTCCCCTGTATATTATTATTATTAGCAAGCTGAGCTGTTACGCTGATTGTGGGACAGTTCTCACACTTATCAGCCCTGTGTGGATGGTTTTTTTCGGAAAATCTCTTAGTAAGTTTCCAAACTCAGGGATTCTATAAATCAGTTTGAACAGCAGATTGGTTGCCACTTCCCCCAATGATTTTGGAAATAGGTTGGATTTTCTTAAACGATTTACATTGAAATATCGGGAAAATAATGTTTCTGCTGTAAAACACTATGTCATAAGCAAACGTGACGTATTTCAGAGACCAGTGCGTTAACAGTGCACAAATACGGTGAACACAGCAGTAATGCGGTAAAGCAATAGTCAATACCTCGTTTGCGCTCTTTGTGTGTATGTGTACATCGCAAACGTCAGAGGTCGCTTGTGCAACAATAATTAATTATATAAATGAAATTACTTTCACCCCTGCAGTGTACATTGGAAATAATCTTTATTGGCGAACCCGGAATGGAAACCAAACACCGATTGCGGGCCTTGCGTTGTTTACTCTTTTATCCACTTACCTGCTGCCTCCAGGCTTATCTGCTCAGCTGACGATCATCAGAGAGCTCATTATCCAGGGAATGATCGAAGAGCTCATTTCACCGATACTTAACTTTCTCAAGAGAATAAGCTTCAGTATTTACACGTACGATTTTGGTTTTACTTTAGTTTCTTTCAGCATTATCCCTAAAAGGCCCCAAAAGTCTTAAAAATCCCTATATTTAGGGCGAATGAAAACGACAACACATGATTTCACATATTTAATAACACGAAATGTCTGTAGTACAGTATACAAAACGTTCATATATTTTCAGGATACGAAGTTAAAGTATTACTTTTATACCTTTTCGATGCATTACCTTGGTACTGTTGAGTTCTAAAATGTTGCTAGCATTTCGAGGTTTCTATGAGACAACCCGTCAAGGGTTTCGATGGAAAGTCTGCTTCTTTTCTCTGTTTTTAAATTTTTGAGAACTCTGAATAATCTGCGTACCTCAGTCTTCGAAGAAGGAACTGCTACCAAAGGTGAAACGACCACTTCGATGTTTTAGTAAGTAGAATTATTATAAAGACCTTTCAAGAGTAGCACTGTATTCCAGTAAATTTCAACTGGCAATTTTTTTTTTACTTTTTCCTCGCCTTCAACCCCAAAATGCTTGGCTTCGATAAGACTGTAATGTCTCTGTTCATTGTCTGCTTTTCGCATATTGCTTTTTTCACCAAAAAACTTAAAATGGCTATACACATCGTTGACTGACTGCATCTCCGGATTTCGTGCTACTTGTGGATCTACATATTTCAATAAATCGAAAAGTTTCTCTAGAAGTGCTCTAGAGCACTTGCCCGGGAAGGGCAAAGGTCCCGAGTTCGAGTCTCGGTCCGGCACACAGTATTAATCTGCCAGGAAGTTTCATAGTAGCATCTCTTTCTTTCCTACAACTTGTTCTTGTCTTCCTTTGGGGCTTTAGTTTTTAGAACTTCCAGTACCGCATGTGCTCTGAGTCCAACATAAACATGGTCTATACTTAGATAAATCTTATAACATCACAACATTTTGCTGATTATTGTGACTGCTCGTCTAAAGTGCCTTATTTTTGATTTAAGGAATGTCCTTACATACATTAGGTACAGTGAACGACGTGTACAACTTAGATAGAAAAGTACAAGCGGTGTGTACTGTATCATTAACTGTATCTAATTCAGTACACCAGATTAGGTTTAGTCATACGTTAGATGGAACGGACTTACGCTACATGAATCTTCATGTTTTTTCGCAGCAGATCATCCATTAGTTTTCGGGCGTGCAGCCCTAATAAGATTCAAGTGTTTCCGCTTTTAGGGATTTCGCACTTTTTTTAGGGCGAAACGCCTAAGGTTATATGTGAGTCAAGCTTATTTTATTTTAACAGGTATTTAGGGAAATTTGGCGTAACATCGAACTTAAGGTGGTACCCTAATATTTGTAGTAGGCAGCACTCAGTGTAGCCGGGCGTGGTGGTCTAGCGGTTCTAGGCGCTCAGTCCGGAACCGCGGGACTACTACGGTCGCAGGTTCGAATCCTGCTTCGGGCATGGATGTGTGTGATGTCCTTAGGTTAGTTAGGTTTAAGTAGTTCTAAGTTCTAGGGGACTGATGACCACAGATGTTAAGTCCCATAGTGCTCAGAGCCATTTGAACCATTTGAACCACTCAGTGTAAACTTTACTGTATGGCCCCACTGACTTACTAAAGGGGAGTCCCTCAAACAAAAGTCATCTTCAAAACAATAAAAGATGAATTTTCCGGACATGAAATACCATTTCTTCACGTCTTCGGATACCCATATGATACAATGAACGACATGATGGGAAAGCACAATTCGGTTCAGGAGTTAAAAGAAATTCGACATCTTGTCGTTATAGGGTGCTGATGCCATTTAATTCGCCTTGCGACATTACATTCCTCCCGCAAGCTTTCTAAAAATGCAAATTGGGCGAGCAGTTTGTTCAGGCTTCATTCGCACAGAGGTACCGATAAACAAAGATTTTTCGTACGCTGCTGAACTTTTCTCGATAAACGTTTTAGCCAGACATTTGTCAAAATCTGGTTGCAAATGAAAACAGTGTGGGGAGATTAAAATGTCTGGCATGATACATATGTCTTGCGTACCTCCTTCGGAATAGTAGTGTCAGACCACGCGACATAACAAAGAATACAATTGGCCCATACAATATCCTTTAGAACAGAACAACTACTGCCAAATAATTTGTTGGATCTGCCAGAGCGATGAGTGATTGATTGCAATGCTTTCCTGACATTCCAATATCGATTTGTTGAAATCCCATGCAAACGCTCTGTAACAATTCCCGACCAATGAGCCCCTACGTCATTATGATCATCATTTGCCATTTCACATCCATTAGATATTGATTTCCAATAGACTCTCCCGTCCATTGCGTTGTTCAGCAATGAGTATTCATTTGGCTTCCGCGTGATTTCTAATGTAATGACTACTTTCCCTCAACCTGTCATTTCAGTCCTTACTTACGTTTTACACCCAACAAACTAGTTCCTCGATGCACTTACCGTCTATTCCGCTGGACACATGGCCCACATGTCTCCATTTCATTGTCATTATCGTTATGGTAACATTTACATGTTCCACCACCCGATTTTGTTCGGTTTCTTGTCTTTTCCTAGCGATTCCTAACATGAATCTATTGACACTGAGCAAAACTCGGTTATTCAACAGTTTTCGCATTAAATGTTAAAGCCGCAGTGTCATAAACAAAAAGTGGTAAATATATTGCCAGAAAAATTTCGTTTCAGACATGTTGAAATCTTCATATGAAAAACTCTATTTTGTTTACGAAAAGCAATCCAGGCCTTTTTTAATCTATTGTTTGTTCCTTTTCTTGTCCCTCTAGCCTTTAACTTAAAGTAATCTATAAACCCTACCATACGACTTAATAACTTCTTTCTCAGTTTGTACAATTTTAATTCGATGTATCCACTGTGCATTATTTTAGTCTTAAGGCGCTTCATTTTCTGGCCTACTTCCAATATTGCAATTTTATATTACGGAAATCACCTTTGAAGCCTATCAGTACTAGAGACAAACAGAACAGTATCATCAACAAAAGGAAAGTTCTTCAAACGTGTTAACACATATTGCTGCTTCTTTTCCATTTCAAGAATATGGGAATCACTTCCATGAGTAATGAGTATAGTTTTGCTGATACAGACTCTTATGTGTGTGTAAAGGAAACTACTAAGGGATGAAACGGACTATAAGTGGACTGCCTGTATATGTATATCTGTGCTTGTGTGTCCACCCTGAGTGTGTATGTATTGAGCTCTGTTGCTGCATGGTGGAAACGTGTGGATGTGCAGACTGACGAAGAAATTGTTTCTCAGTTCGTGTATTTCTCTTCGCTACTCTGCAAGAGATGAAAGGGTGACTGCTAGTTTTGCATCTGATAGCGAAAGTGGATATGTGGTCGATGATGGCTAGTTTCCTACCATAGATTTCTTTGACCACTCACTGTTTCCGTTGTTAAGAAAGTATCTCAGTAAAAAATTTAAGGCTTTTGAACGTGTCTGTAGACAGCAATCTACTAATGAGAACTTTAGAAAGTGTTCAACATACGCTATTTGTTGTGGAGGGATATTCTTAAAATGTTGAGCTGGGGACTGAACGGAACCGGGAAGGATGTGTGTAAGATGTGTGAACATGGATCATTTCGCGAGAATAGCTCTCAAGGGAGGGTCGTGTTCGTTGCAGTCATGAACTGGCGTTTTAACATGGTCAGCTAAATCTTTCAGTTTTGTAATTGCTATACAATAGAATTTAAACGCTCAACGCGGCACGAATATCTCAAAAATTAATACACAAAACTTGAAAAAAAGTCAGATGTTTATGAAATCATCAATCTAAAGGTAAGAAATGAGATAAATCAGAGAAACAGTTGCTGCGCCGTTGAATGACGCTCGAAATCATGTACAATAAATGTGGTGGCAACTGAGAATTTAAACTGCAGTATTTAACTTAAAATCTTAGAAGTTGAAAGAGTTCTAGAGGATATTTGTCTCGTGGATTATGTGGATCGTGCAGTCTGCCGTTGTGCAGTCTTGATATACGAGTATTTCTATCATCTATGCCAGAAGGTGCAAAAAATGTTACAACAATTTCTGTCGCAAAAACTTTTTCAATAGGGAATCCCTAAAAATCGGAGAAGGGAATGCGTTTGGCGCAGGAAGTAAGATCTCCCTTATAAGCGCTATCGTCATTATTGTTGTTGCTCAAACAATTCGCCGATAAAATTAGTACGTGATATCGAGCATCGTTCAAAGGCGTTAAAGTGTTTCATTTTCTATTTCATTTTTTACTCTTAGGCAAATTACATCACAAAATATTTTACCATTCTTCTTTTAAATATTTTTCCAAGTTTTGGTTAGAAGGCATAAAATGCAATTTATTTAAATATCAATCGGTGTTTTACTATCAAAAAAGTAAATAGATCACGAAAAAAACCAAAGAAGTTTCAGTTTATGCTGTAATTTGACATTTATTTCACTTTTCAACATGACAGAAAGAAATCCATAATCTATGATGTGATAAGAAGTGAAATTCTGATTAAGTCTTTGAGATGTTCGACCTTCATGCTCACTGTTGTCTTCGTCAAAGAGTTGGACTCGCTGACGTTATTTGTAGAGTCTGTGACAGTCTCGTAAGTGGTGGGTGTAGTTTATACGTTTACAAACGTGTGCGAAGACTTCAGGTGTGTCAAGGTTAAATACCAGTGACTGAAAACATGGTAACTTCTGCTTCTGCGACTATCTGAATTCACAGATTATTCAGTCAACTTCTTACTTGGAAATGATATGTTGGAAGTAAACACTGATCGGTCCTAGGTACGCATATGCCTTCAGCACCGTATTTGTGTTGGCCACATGCTGGCTACTCTGTGAACCACGCTGTTCACTAAACTGTAGTGACCATATCAAGTGGTGGTTCAAAAATGGTTCAAATGGCTCTGAGCACTATGGGACTTAACAGCTATGGTCATCAGTCCCCTAGAACTTAGAACTACTTAAACCTAACTAACCTAAGGACAGCACACAACACCCAGCCATCACGAGGCAGAGAAAATCCCTGACCCCGCCGGGAATCGAACCCGGGAACCCGGGCGTGGGAAGCGAGAACGCTACCGCACGACCAGGAGATGCGGGCTATCAAGTGGTGGACTTGACGAGAAATATATTACCACAATTCCCGGTACAATACTTCAAAAATAGTGATGTGAGGAGATTTAAAAGGTTTTCCAGCACCAGCCTGGCTGAGAATATGTGTGGAGCAGAAAATGTGGGTATAAGTGTAAAGAAACTAAAAACAATGTGTGCGTAATAAAAACAAAATAAGAACTAAAATCACGGCAGCCTGGTAGAAAGTGCACATTGAGACCTATAATGAAATACACCGCTTGACAAGAAACGTGAAGCACCCAGAAAACCGTCTATGTTACTTTTTACACGTACAATCCATCGACTGATTTGTAAGCTATTACAGTCGCAATTCTGTGTGACAGGTAGAGCGTCTACCAAAGTGCATTAGCATTGTTCGTGTTTAGTGTTGTTACCATGCGTTGTAGGGTATACATGTAGAAGGGACAGCATCAGATGTTGAGTGGTCACTGAACGATACGGAGATGCCGCGTACTCGTGAGAGACAGCGTTATCAGAGGCTGATAGAATTTGTAAGTGGCTTCATTGTGGCCTTCAGTTGGCTACCTGGTCGTATCGTGCATAATCCAGATTTGTGAGGCACTCGTATGTGACGAATACCCTCATATTCGTCATTAATTCCCCGTGGACCACATCTGACTAACACAAGGGAGGCTAACAGCACTGTGCACCAAGCACATCATAAGACCTTCACATCTGCATCTCCCTTTCGAGAGCAAGTAGTGTACTGCTGCAACATTCTGTGTCATCCCATACCATTGTTCGGAGAAAAGCAACAGCCCGACTATCGAATTACCATCTCTGCTGTTAACATCGCAACGCAACTGCGTCCCAGTGCCGGTACCCTGGAAGTCAAACAGCAGTCTCATCAGTTGTGGATCAATTTGTTCCAGGAGAGGATGCAGTGGCGTTACGAGACCCTCCACAGCAGAATCAGTGCATTCATCCAAGCCACAAGGGGTACAATATCATAGTGTCAAGTGGGCCCGTACTGCCAAGTTCTTTGTAAATTTGACTTGACTTTGTAATCACTGCAGTAACGTGACATATCCACTCACCCTGTGAAGTTTTCTCGTCCCTTTCTGTGTGCTTGACTTTTACTGTCAGTCAACGTAGTATAAAATAAGGTACATTAATGTACCTGAGATTTTGTTCTTTAGAAGTCAAAACGCTTTCAGAGGCTTTCGCAGAAGAAGCGGGACGCGCTGGTCTGTGGTAGGAATGAGACCAGCAGTCGCTTTAAGATTCGCAGCCGGCCGCAGTGACCGAGCGGTTCTAGGAGTTTCAGTCCAGAACTGCGCTACTAATACGCTTGCAGGTTCGAATCCTGCCTCGGGTATGGATGTGTGTGATGTCCTTAGGTTAGTTAGGTTTAAGTAGTTCCAAGTTCTAGGGGACTGAAGACCTCAGATGTTAAGTCCCATAGCGCTCAGAGCCATTTGAACCACTTTTTTAAATATCGCAACATTAGGTACCTTAGCCAGAGTGAAGGTTGAAGTCACCAGCAGAGGTTATCTCAGCCGTTCGAAATGGTAGATGCCAATGACATGAATGGCTTATCTTAGTGCATGACGCTACTACCAAAAGTAAAGTTGTTCAAATGTCTCTGAGCACTATGGGACTTAACTTCTGAGGTTCAAAAATCGCTCTGAGCACTATGGGACTTAACTACTGTGGTCATCAGTCCCCTAGAACTTAGAGTTACTTAAACCTAACTAACCTAAGGACATCACACACATCCATGCCCGAGGCACGATTCGAACCTGCGACCGTAGCAGTCGCGCGGTTCCGGACTGCGCGCCTAGAACCGCTAGACCACCGCGGCCGACAACTTCTGAGGTCATCAGTCGCCTAGAACTTAGAACTAATTAAACCTAACTAACCTAAGGACGCCACACACATCCATGCCCGAGGCAGGATTGGAACCTGCGACCATAGCAGTCGCTCGGTTCCAGACTGTAGCGCCCAGAACCGCACGGCCACTTCGGCCGGCTCTAAAGTTGTGATAAGCTACATGGATAAAGAACGGAAAGATGTAGTGTAATTATCACATGCTGGACTAGGTAGTGAACTCAAGAACTTTCATTTAATCGCAAAATTGTAATAATTAACGAATTAGGATAGGAAGGAAGCACACTGGGGGAAACAGATCCTCATGACTGGCCAGTCTGTACCGTCGTTCTTGGGGGGCAGAGGACAGTTTCAAGCAGGAAAGTTAAAGAACTGGTTTCAGACAGAGGACGGAAGCGTGTTGCATAGGCTCTGACTTCGTTTTTCCGGCAGTCGAAGCCGACGGTCTGGCACACTGGTTGGTGGTTTGATTGAGACACTTAAGAGCATTGTTTGCTCCTCCCATGACTATTTATTCCATTGTGACTGGTTTTCTCTGGTGGTTACGTGACGAGAATCGATATAACAAAAGTAGCTGCGTTTCCAGGAGATGTCCTTACGCTTAGATACGACCCAGCTGCGATGTTGCAAATCACGTAATAGACAAGATTGCTCGGATGGCGGCACTTCATGCGAGAATTCGAATCGTTTCAGCAGTGATTCCCACAGTCCCTCTACATAGACGATCCATTATAACATGTTTGCACATCTGTGAAATCAAAAGCTCCTTCTGGGTAACGCGTAATACCGTGTGTAAAGTGCCTGGACCTGAGTATGCTCACCACAAAATGCTCGAGGCGTTGCCGCCCAAGCCTGTCGCACTCTTCAGTGGTCGCCTTCCCGAGGTTAACCAGAGTGTCAGGAGGGCTCCTGCGATGGCGGACTGCAAGTTTCAACTAGTCCCAACAAGACTCAATAGCATCCCTATCAGGTCATCCCAGTAGCTTAATTCCAGATCTTAGTAGAACATTTTTAAGGAATGGCAACAGTGTGCTCGTGCATTATCGTCTTGAGACTCCATAGCCGAAATGTGGTCTGCCAAAGTGGACAACAGGTTGGAGAATCCTGTTAGATTCTGTGTAGCTCTCAGTTTAATGTCGATATCAAGAAGAGGTGTCCAGCATCCGGGAAGGACAATACACCAAAACATTCCTGAATCGCCAACAAGGCTAACACCTTGGGACTGCACTTCTGCGAAGTGCAATGCAGTTTTCTACATTGTTCAAGGACGACAATCACCCCCAAAAAAGTAGTTACATTATTAACGTTCTTGTTTATTTGAGGGTACATGTCTTTAGACGTGGTACACATAAAAAACACCTACCACAATACCGTATCACGCCATGAGAAGTGCCAAAAACAAAATGAAATAATTCATAAAGTGGTGTACCACGTGGTAGTTGTTTTTTTGCTTTTCAGGTGAAGCAATACTCTAACAAGAAGCCATGCTATTGGTGGAAGTGTGCGTCAACAATGTACACCGGTGTGCAAAACTTAAAAGACGAAGTAACTTTTGCATGATGTATTATTTCCAAGTAACATTGCTCGTTGAAACTTGGACCACACATACAAAGAACAGCTACATTATAACACAGAAGGTAACTGAAAGAAACACGAGACGAACAGAAATGACTCATTTATTCAAAGACAATAATTACATTGAAGTCACCGCTATTTACGGTCGTTCCCTGGACATTACAGAAGGTGGGACAGCGTTCTTAGCAGGGTGTGTGATCATCATGGATGGCAGTGCGTGCTCTGCTACGTGTTCCCGTTCTGGCTACAAGGTTGGTAAGGAGTTGTTGTGATAGGACTGACCATTCCTCCAGCAGCGCCACTGACGACAGCTGGATGATCATTCGTGCTAGCAGACGCGTTGCAGTACATCTCCCCAATGGGCCTCACATGTAATGCATGGAATTTAAGTCGGGGCAACGGGAAGGCCAACCATTCGCCGAGCTTCTGCACCTGCGCAGTTCGATACGACCGTGCATTGTCATAAATAAAAGTGAAAGCCAGGTCCGAATGCACCACTGGAAAGAAGTACATCGGGAAGGAGTACAGTATCACAAGAACATCGACCTGGGAGAGAACAGTGCGCAAAGACCTGGAGTCAGTACGCCCAATCGTTATGCCTCCCCACACCATAACACCTGGACTACCAATACGATCATGTACGACAACGTACCTGGTTGCATTACGTGTTCCCACCTCTTGTACATTATGATATAATCACTAAACTGATTGAACCTGCTCTCATCCGTGATCGTAGTCCCTGTTGGTCCATTCCCTACCCATTTGGTACGAAAGCAAATGGTGCCGATGTGCAGGTGTCAACGGAATACGAAGCACTGATCGTCGGGTGAAGAGACCATCCCCATGCAGTTGCCGTGCCACACTGGAGTGTGAGGTTACGTGCTTTGCAGTCTTGTGAAATGTTTGAGACTGGTCTTTTCTTGTCTGTTGCACAGTGTAACACTCATCTGCTGCCGTAGTTGACCATGGTGGGCCACAACCTCTCCTTCGGGCAGCAGCGCCTGTGATTTGGGACGCTCCTTAAGCAAGTGAAATAATGCTGAGAGCGACAGCAAACACTGGGCTGCACATATCACACTTCGTCTTTTTCCAGTTTCCCGATGGTTTTCCTCATATGAAGGTATCTCAATGATGTCTGCAGGATGTGATGAAGAAAGCCACGACTGTGCACTGCAACTGATCGGTAATTGACACAGAACCTTTCCCCAGTCCTTCAACTGCGGGACCAAGCCCATTTGGTGCTCTGGTGACGTCCAGCTCTCTGTGCACGACTGTGAGACCTTTGGCAACACTCTGCCCCACATTCACTCATTCCCAGCGAGTTGTTAATATGTTAGTTTATCCATATTGTCGGTAATTTTTGTACATCACTATACTACCATGGGAAAATTGGTTTGGTAGTGTAGATGTTTCCAGTGTGGCCAGACAAGTCAGAATGACGAAGAGCGAAGTGGCAGACCGTCATTTTGCGAATAACCGGGAGTCTCAGAGGAAATGAAGGTTGGTTGGTTGGTTTGTGGGGTTGAAGGGACCAGACTACTAGGGCCGTCGGTCCCGGAAATGAAGGCATATCGCAAACGAGGCGGTAATGGAAGAAGTAAGAATCGCTGATGGATCAGGACTCAACATCTTCCACAATTTTTGAACATGAAAAGAACGCTTACGCTATTTCTAAAAGCTCGCAGAACCGGGATGATAGCATAAGTGTCAGGCCGGCACAGATGACACTTCAGTCACATTGTAACCTCCCCACAAAAAATAAAAAATAATATAAATAAGATTCACATTTAGTGTAACCTCTCAACAGTAAAAGTTCCGAAACCTTCCAACGGCAAAAAATATAACCATAACATTGACATTTAGTGTAACCTTCCAATAATATAATGTGACTAATCTCTCAATAGAAAAGTTGTGACTCACTATAACCTTTCAATAATTGACTGTGAAATTAAACTGGTAAATTTTAGACGTCAGCAGTGCTGCGTCATGGCCCTGAAAGATCATTCTGAATAAATAGAAAATTCTTACCTCAATAAAGTCGCCACAGACTGCTCGCTAGCAACTACTTACTGCTACTAACACACAGTCCCTACTGCAGTCAACACTGCTCTTTGGTCTCAGATTCTCTTATAGCTTACATATCGCAGGTAGCGCGTGAGCAGTCCATCGAAATTACATATGCTCGAGTGCGCTAGCAACAAATTCCTTAATCATGGACCTCTTACATAACCCTACACTGGGGGGGGGCAAAAATTTGTCAGCGATGGTGAGTCAATTGGACTTGCCATGAGCAACAAATTTTTCTATAATCTATTTAGTTACTAAGTCTACAGTCACAGAGTATATACATTACTGTTTGACAAAGTGTATACGCAATAAGTACAAAAGATGTTAACTAATGACGAAGTGCACACACATTATAAAAGTCTTTAGCATATTTGGGACAACTAATCATATTAACAGATGAAATGAAGTGCACACGCACTGTATAAGTCTTTAACATTTTTTTACAAGAACTAAGTAAATAAAGTGCACACGCACTGTAAAAGTCTTTAGCATTTTTACATTAACTAAATAAATAAAGTGCATAAGCACTGTAAAAGTCTTTAGCATTTTTACATGAATTAGACATATGAAGGAGTGAAATAAAGTGCACACGCACTGAGTACAAAATGTATTAACAAATGACATAAAGTGCACACGCACTGTAAAACTCTTTAGTATTTTTACAACAATTAAACATATCAAGGAGTGAAATAAAGTGCACAAGCACTGTAGAAGTCTTTAGCATATTTAGGACAACTGATATTAACAAATGAAATGAAATGCACAGGGACTGTATATGTCTCTTTATCATTTTGCAAGAATTTAAACGCACTGTATAAGTCTTTACCATTTTACAAGAACTAGGAAAGGAAAGGGAAGGATTGCATCATGGTTGTAGCACAGTAGATTGCACGTAGTGTGGCGAAATAAATAAAAAACATTTTACATTTTAAATTCCGCGTCATTGTAGATTAAATCAGAGTTCTCACCTTAGACGTAGAATTAGTCCTTCTGCCACAATATTAATTCATTAGTCGCCATCGATGTTCTTCTCTTTGTTGACCGTGTGTACCATCATGAGTCGGCATCGGTTCACTTCACGAAGACGGTGGAAACCAAGGAATACTATGCTACGTCGCTATAAATAATTTTCGTAACACTTCGATACTTTTCACTATTTTTTTTTTCACAACACAATAAGACTTGCTGTGCTCGTCGCACAAACCATAATTACCAACCATATGGCTGCCTTTCCGCACAGTCCAAAAATCACGTCCATCCTCCACAAGGCAACAATCGAAAGTGTCCCTTAGCTCCTTGGAGTATCAAACAAAAGAGAATCCAATGTGAACTTTACAAAGATTATAATATACATGCCTCTCAATTTATCTTTGGCGCAGCTTTTAAGATATTGTATGTCTCTGCATAGGAATGTGTCATTACAGTAGCTGCACTGAAAGTCCATATCTTTCTACAGAAGCACAACACCAAGTGAGACAATCTGAAGTTCTCTTCCCTGAAGTATTTATCAGTGTAGCCAAGACACTGACATGTTGTATTAATACTGTATGTTATCATTTTGGTAGTACATTAGGTACACCAAACAGTAGGACCATAATAACATCTCCATCGTTCAAGGTGGTGGACAGCTTGATATGTTAACACCACATTCTTGTAGAATCCATACTCTTACATCAACAGAGAATTAGTGCAAAAACCAAATATAGTGCTCCACGATCATGAGGATGGACAGGACAAACGGATATTGCAGTAATTTCTGGTAATTAGGTCAGAAGGTGAAGGACATTAAGTCTTATGGTAATCTTCATTGAGAATTACATTAGTGTATCAACCGATTTGAATAATTATTGGCACGCATTGGTTAGTTACTAAACATTTCTGTACTATGTATGGAGTATTACAGAACAGTATTCATAAGTCATCTTATTACAGTAATTATTACAGAATATTATTCATAAGTCATATAATTACAATAAATATTGGCACTCATTGGCCAGTTACAAACCATTTTTATGCATTATTCAGAGGTCATCATTCAAAGCAAGAGTCGTGGCATTCATTGGCCAGTTACTAAACATGTAGCAAGTATTGAGCATTACAAAACACTATTCATAACTCATCTGATCGCAGTAATTATTGGCGCTCATTGGCCAGTTACAAAGTATTCATATAGTTTTACAGAACATTATTCAGCATTATTCAGAAGTCATCATTCAAAACAAGAGTTATTGCGTGTAGCAACAAGCTGCTAGTGACTATATATGATATCATGTAAGTGACATAAGACACACTTAAAATGTAAGACAGTGTAACTATTAGTCAAGGTCTGTGGTCCAATAATACGTGGATATAATGGATTCAATACAACAGAGAAATTTGTATTATATTTAGAACTAGAAATATATCTTAAGCTGGTAGCATTATTTGGTTGTATACTGGTAATAGTTGGGACAGGTGATAATTTTTTTTTTTATTGTGCTAGCAATGCATTGCGTTGGGATCGATAATTGCTGGGGCATGAAAATATTTGCTTTTGACTAATTGCTGGAAATAAGGATTAATAACATCATTCGTCATGAGTCAGCTGTAGCAAGATTATGAAACAAGTAGTATATGTGATCACATTCATGAATGATACACAACTGGGTAAAGAAAATGCAAGTGCTGGAACAGGTTTAATAACTAAATGCTTATAGCAAATTAATATCATGAAAAGCTTCTCCTGGAAAAAATACAAAGTGGATTATTGAGCTGAAAGAAAAAATGTATATTATGCTGAAAAGTAGTAAGTTTCGAATTAACAGGTAATGAAACGTGTACTCAATATGTATGTACTCTAGTTATCTTTCCCAAAAACATTCAGTCATTATACTATACAACATAATACATACTGTCAAAAGGAACTGCAACAAATACTTAAATAACTACATAGCATCTCTTAACTAATAGTAAATACACAAACTTCATCATTATTCTCATCTGCAAGGAAAAACTTCATTATTCATATTATAATAACTTCATCATTATCATCATCTGCAAAGAAAAATGTCATTATTCATATTACCATATTCTTCATACAACTATTCATCCTCATTTAACATCATCTGCAAAAAAATAGACACTTCATTATTCATTATTCAAATTACCATTTACTTCATACAACTATTCATAGTATAGAGTTTCTTATTTCTAGCATATTTCATCACTAAAATTAACATGTGTAGTTCTGTCTGACAGCCTGCATCAATCGCCTCGTATTCTGAAAGAAAAATAATTAGTCAAGACTGCTATCATAAGATGTGTATAGTATATTCTTGTTAATGCTTGTTAATTCTGATCCCGTTACTCTTCATGACAAGGTATTGCATTTTCTTTCGTTCATTCCGATGGTTAAACTTCCATTTCATAGTAAACCACTGTGGTTTGTTTAATTTACTTCTTTTACACGTCATTGCTTTCTGAAAATGATGAATATGGATTAATATCTTGCATTTAAATCATATACCCATTAGATAAAAACTTGTTTCTAGTGATACGACTAAGCATACAGCATAGCGTGACAGAAAACGTATTATGTCAAAAACATAGACAGTTTTCAAGTGCAAAAAATGTACACACAGTATCATAATGTAGTAGCAAAAAATGTAAAATAGTCATGATGTTGAGATATCATAAGGCAAAATGTTAAAGTCAACTGGTGTTTGTTATATCTTAAAGATTACATAGTGCATACAGACAAAAATTCTACTTTCAATAGGAAAACAATCATACATACACAAAAAATGGAAAATGTGCACGGTCTGATGTCTAACGACAAGAAAAGTGAAGAAAAGCGACTTGCTAATCTTACCTTGCCGGGCACTTGCCAGGAAAAAATATGATCATCATCACTAAGTAGTCGCATATATATATAATTGGTTAAGTGCTCATATAAATATCAGGAAATGTCATTACAGTGTGATAAATCGTAAAGTATGTTCATTCAATAAAGGGTTTAATATTGGAAATATGGTGATTGCCCTTGATTTTTCTGGTTCTCAAAGTTTCGACGTGTACTACATTGGGGTGAGGAATGCTGCGAATTCTGTATGGACCTGCGTATAGAAGTTCAAATTTACTGCATTTACTCTTTCCTCTGTTGGATAAATAATGTGTACGTACTAATATCTTCTGTCCTATGTGAAAGTCACGGCGTGTACAAACCTGTTTTTGCTGTCTCCTCCGGCGCTCTGCGTCACGTTTGATGTTGTTGAGTGCAATGTCAATTATTTCATGGTGATGTAGTCGACGAGATGTAGGAAAAGATACTAATTCTTTAACTTTGTTAGGTGGTTCAACATTTTTCAATACAACAGTTGGAGATAGCATAGTAGATTCATTTGGTATGGAGTTAATTACATCCTGGAATGAGAGTATGTGTGTATCCCAATCAATATGTTTTTTATGGCAGTATATTCTACATAGTTTACCAATTTCTTTCATCAGTCGTTCACAAGGGTTCGAAGAAGCGTGATACCTGGATATATAGATCGGAGAAATGTTTCTAACTCGTAACATGCGTGTCCATGTCGCAGATCGAAATTGTGGTCCATTGTCAGAAATTACTTTTAATACATGTCCTACATGGAATAAAAAATGTTTTACAAATGCATTCGAAATAGTTTTAGCAGTAGCTTTGCTTAACGGAGTGAAGGTAACAAATTTCGAAGTGAGTTCAACAGCGACAAAGATGTAGCAAAAACCTCTATTAGTTCTGTGAATCGGTCCAAAAATGTCTACAGCGGCCATGTGTCTTAATTTAACGGGTACAATAGGATGTAACGGAGGAGCATGTGAAGTCGTGTCGGATTTAGCTTTCTGGCAGATTTTACATGACGTTAAAACTCGTCGAATACGTTTCTCCATGTTCGCAAAATAACAGTTCTGTCTCAGTATAAGAAAACTTTTTTGGCTCCATAATGTGCGTAACTTAAATGAGTGTACCAAATTAATTTGTTAACAAGCTCGTCAGGAATGCATAATAACCAGTTGTTGCTGTCAGGGTGAGAGCGGCGAAACAGAATGTTATTGCGTACAGTGTAATGGTTTCTAATGGTAACATTATTCCTATCTTGCCAAAGGTGTTTAATCTCTTTCCATACGTTATCTTTGCTCTGCTCCTGTACTATGTCTCGTAATGACGACGAAATGAAATTTTCAAATGCAACTTGTTGAATATACATGACGCTAAAATTTGCTTGGCGGAAGTTGGTTGCGATGTCTTGCTGATTGTTGCTGAGAGAACGGGATAGTGCGTCTGCTACAATATTTTGTGTACCGGGTATGTGAACAATTGTAAAATTAAATTCCTGTAAATAAAGTTTCCATCTGCTTAACCTGTCGTGTGTAAATTTTGCGGAAAGTAAAAACTGTATCGCTCTATGATCTGTGTAAACGGTCGTATGTCTTCCATAAAGAAAATGCCTGAACCTCGTAAATGCCCATACAACACATAATGTTTCAAGTTCTGTAACAGAATAATTGCGTTAAACAGGTGACAGAATGCGACTTGCAAAGGCGATGTTTTTAATTACTGTAGTACCATCTTCTTCAATTTCCTGAAAAATGTGTACGCCTACAGCGGTATTAGAACTGTCGTTGGCAATGGAAAAATTTCTGGTAGGATCTGGGTGTGATAAAAGTGGTGCATTCAACAAGGCATGTTTCAATTAACAAACTCAGACTGTGCTTGGCTATCCCAGGACTAAATAGCGTTTTTACCCGTTAGTTGGCATAATCTAGGGGTGTCTAAAGCAGAGTAATGAATAAATTTACGGAAAAAGTTAATTAATCCCAGAAAGCTGCGTAATTGTTTCTTTGTCGTTGGAACAGTAATGTCACGTAAAGCTTGAAGTTTTTCCGGGTCAGGCGCAATGCCTTCTGCTGAAATTACATGTCCAAGAAATTTTATGGAAGTTTTGCCAAAGTGCGATTTGTTAAGATTAACTGTGAGTCCTTGTGCACGAAAAGTTTGCAACAGTTGTTCCAGAATCAGATTATGTTCAGACCAGTTAACTTCTGCAATAAGAATGTCGTCTACATACGTTGTGATTCTGTCTTTAAGTTCTGTCGAAGTATAGTATTCAAACCGCGAATAAATGCAGCTGAAGAAATTGTTAGACCGACGGCAATTTGCAAAATTGATAACAATCACCAAAACAGAGAAATGCTGTGTACTTTCTGCAGTTCGGATGGAGTTGGATTTGCCAAAATCCCGATTTCAAATCTAATGTGGAATAAATAGCAGTACCATGAAATTTCTGTAAAAATTCTTCTAGTGTCTGTGGGCGATCTGTTTCATTAATAATAATGACGTTGACATGACGCGAATCAAGTACGAGGCGAAGTGATCCATCCTTTTTCTTAACAATATGGAGCGGGTTTATGTACGGACTAACTGCCGTTTCAATAATTCTTTGGTCAAGCATAGCTTGCAATTCTTTGTTAACTTGTTCTCTGTGAACATATGGAATAGGATAATGTTTGGCTTTAAACGTGTCGTGCTGTTTAACTTGAAATTCATACATAAAACCGGACATAGTACCAGAGATGTTGTCAAAAACTGGAGCTTGCTGTAAAAGAATTTTGCGTAGTTGCGTACGTTCGTCGTCTGTATTTGCGCTGCTTTGTTTCACTTTATCAGAAATCATTTGCATAACGTCATAGTCCACTTCGTCTGGGGTATTATAGTTGTGTACGTACGTATCTGTGAACAATGTGGAATGACAGTCCGTGTTACGCGACGTAGAAATGACCTCTGTTCGATTAATTGCTTGTTCTTCTGCAGATAAAGCGTGCTGAAATTCTAATGCCAGTTGTACATTTTCATCCTTTAACATTAAATAGGAATTTTGAAAGTCAATAACTGCGTCGTGTTGTACCAAAAAAACTCGTACCTAAAATAACGTCTGTTGTCAATAAGGGAACAATCCAAAAATTTGAGTGGAACGTATGAACTGCAATACAAAGTGATAAGTGTGTCTGTAATTTTACACCTACTCCTTTACTAGATACTGCTCCTTTTACTTTAGTTTTGCCTAATGGTAACGTAGGATAAATATTCTCTTTGTTACATTCGTTGAAGGTTTCTTTATTTATAACTGACATAGGTGATCCAGAATCGATTACTGCTGTAAATTTGGATGATCCAATCTTTACTTCAATGACAGGGTGGGAAATGGTTTTTTGAATAACAGGTTTTTCATGCAAAAGAATGTCTCGGATGTCGTCAAAAGTAATAACATTTTCGTGAACAACATTCTGTGTGTCCAAAGTAGTGCTTACGTTGTTGGAAGATGCAAACTGTACTATCTCTAGTCAAATTCTATCTGACGTGCTGTTATTTGCGGGATGATGCTGTGGCATTTCGACTATTTGTACTGTTCTGTTATTTCTTCCTGACGTATTAGGTTCGGGATGATATCTACTGTCTGGTTCATTCATGATACTCTGTTGTTGCGGATGATTTTGCTGCTGGTAAGACCGACTGTTACGCTGAAAACTGTGCTTATTACTCTTACGTCTGTCATGATAATCATTGCTATATGGCGCATTGCGAAAAGAGTTGAAATGACGTGTTTTCTGTACGTAGTGATTTCCTTGTTGCTGTGCGCTACTATTTGGTGAAGCCGATGCTATACGTGTAAGCGGCGAAACATTAAAGCTTGGTTGACCTTGCAGACTACATTGTTAGTGGGTATGCGAACCGGCTGGTTTTGTTGCTGTTGTGGGGAAAACCCTCTATTGTTGCCAAAATGTGTCTGCGATTGCTGAAAATTTTGACGATACTGATAATTAAAATTTTGACTGTTATTACAACTATGCTGGTAGTTCTTGTCATTTCGGGAGTGTTTAATGAAAACTGCCACTTTCGGGTAAAACTTGTCATATCAGGTTTTCTTTACTCATCCCTAATCCTAGATAGAGCGATAGTTGAAGAGTTGTTCTGATAGATATAAAGGACAGTAGAAGAGAAGGCAGCAGTGCAGAAAGCTAAAGATGAAATAGCACTACTATTGCTCGGGGCCCTGTGCACGCTACGGCACATATTCATCGAAGTGTAATGAATCCCGTGAGGTCACTTACGCGCTGCAAATAAATTTTAGTTTCTGCGTTACAGGCAATGCCGGTGACAATTCAAAAACAAATTGTTGTATCCAGGCCAATTCTAGTTTCTCCATTACAGGCCAAGCTGATGAAAATACAAAAGCAAATAGTCGTATCCAGTCCGAAGGATGTATTTGTGTTCTGTCATTTTTAAATACCTTAGATTTTTTCACGGATAAAATTTGCTTATAATCAACGTTATCGTCTTTGAATGTGTGAACAGGTTCAGGATTGTATGCTAATCTGTTTGTCTGTGACCGTTCGGAATCTAAGTCACGTACTCTCTGTAAATTACCTAAGTTACACTGGCTGTGTGGGACTGACAAATGTTCGGAAAGTGGCGTATGTTGTGATGTGTTAAAGGCTGAAGTATTTTTCATCTCCGTCAATTCGTGCTGTAAAGATGACAGTTTTCTACGTAATGTATTATTGGACGAACCTATCTCACTGATCGTCTGCTGTAAATTTTGGAATTCGGGTGTTTGATTAAACGAAACTGGTGACGTATCGTCTGATTTGGTGTCATTATTATTTTCGATAACATCAATACGACTGGCCAATTCATCATATTTTTCAGTCAGTGCTTTTACCTGATCATCGTTTATAGTGTCACAAGCATTAATTTGTTTTTGTATTTTACGTGTGGTTTTGTTCAATTTCTTAACGTCTGCTTTGATAGCATCGGGATCCTGTAGTAGTTCCAACTTTTCAAGTCTGTTCATCATTGTCTGAAAGTCTAATGTGTGTGTGTCTGTTTTTGTTTTAAGGTCGGAGATTTCATCATGCTGCTGTTTGATTTCGTCTGATACTGTAGCAATGTTGTTGTCTACGTATGTTTTTGCTTGCTTTCATAAACAACTTTCGCTTATCTTCTTGTCTCTGTGCAGTAATTGTTTCCATGATTTGTTTCTTTACTTCATTCTGTTCCTGCATAAATTTACGGTAACGCGTTTCACCGTTTTGTAGGTGGTGATTAAAACGTTCGTCAATTAGGCTGTTTTGTTGTTCAAATTTCTTGTCGACTTTCGCATCCAGCGTGTGTGAAAGTTCTGCTGACATTAATTTAAACTCGTCGCGTAACTGTGCTGCGTTTTAAGAACATTGTTTAGCGACTGCACTAATTTGATCTCTAAGTAATTTCGTTGTGGCTGCATGTGTATTGCGTATCTCTCCACTATTATTCCTGGCACAGGCCTTAATTTCCTCACGTAATTGTTTTTTAGTTTCACTACATTGCTCCGCAACGGCTGTAATCTGTTCAGTGAGCTGTTCAATAGAGGTGTCAAGTTTTTCATTAATTTGTTTGAACGACCTGTCGTCTTTTTCATTCGACTGTTTGAAACTTTCATTAAGTTGTTTGAAATTGTTGTCTTGTTTTTCATTCGACTGTTTGAGACTTTCAATCAGTTGTTGTTTGAGATTTTCATTAAGTTGTTTGTTTGATTCACGAAGTTGTAGCAATAATGCCATAACTGGATCCATGCCAATATTACCTACTCTATGCTCTGTGCTGTTTGATGACGTATCTGCAATTGTCACGTTTTGTGTACCCATTTGGTCATTCTCTGATTCTTGAAAAAATTTGCCAACTAGATGTGCACTGTTGGTCACTACATCGGAATCAAATAAACTTGACGTACTTTGAGTACATTGTTCATCTTCGTTAGAAACATTTATCGGTTCACTGCGTAAATTTTGCAAGTCAGGTGTGTCAAAGTGGACAGCGTTCATTGTAACGGAACGTGCCGCGCCATCAACTGCCGTTAAATTACGTGTGGACACAATTGAATGTCATTGCTCATCATTAGGATTAAAGTCATTACTAGTGATCGGCACGCACTGATTATCTGTAATTAGGGGATTATCACTATTACACAGAGTGTTGTTAGTATTATCGGTCAAATTATTCGAGTCAGCTTTTTCACTCATTGCACATCGCGATGTAATGTTAGCAGTTTTTCGCGGCATTTTCACAAATCAAAGTTAAGCACAAAATGAAACAAAGACAAAGCAAAAAATGGAACAAATACAATTGCAACAAAGAGCAATAAATTGCCGATGATCTGTGAAAGAAAGAGTGACAAATTAGTAAATGCGTTGCGCCAGATGCAATCTACATTTTTATATTAAGTAAATAAGAGCAGATATATAACTGACTGTTGTGACTTGGCAGGACAGCCAAGCCACTAGGAGAGGAAGCCGAAAGGCGAGGAAGCCGAAAGGCACGCGTTTAAGGCGTGACGTCTGGAACAGGTAAAGGAAGTTATAGTAGCAAAGAACGTACGTAGCTGCGGGAATACTTTAATCCATAATTGGTGAACATCGGTCTGACGGTACATGCATCACAAGATAAATAGCAAATGATAATGGCGCCTTGCTAGGTCGTAGCAAATGACGTAGCTGAAGGCTATGCTAACTATCGTCTCGGCAAATGAGAGCGTAATTTGTCAGTGAACCGTCGCTAGCAAAGTCGGCTGTACAACTGGGGCGAGTGCTAGTAAGTCTCTCTAGACCTGCCGTGTGGCGGCGCTCGGTCTGCAATCACTGATAGTGGCGACACGCGGGTCCGACGTATACTACCGGACCGCGGCCGATTTAAAGGCTACCACCTTGCAAGTGTGGTGTCTGGCGGTGACACCTCACTGACTACCTCTCAGAAATCCACAAAAATACGATCCTGGCCGGTTGTCGCCAAGTGTAACCTCCCCCAAAAAATAATAAAAACGTAATATTAAATAAGATTCACATTTAGTGTAACCTCTCAACAGTAAAGTTCCGAAACCTCCCAACAGTAAAAAATATAACCATAACATTGACATTTAGTGTAACCTTCCAATAATATGATGTGACTAATCTCTCAATAAAAATTTTGTGACTCACTTATAGCCTTTCAATAATTGACTGTGAAATTAAACTGGTAAATTATAGGCGTCAGCAGTGCTGCGTCGTGGCCCTGAAAGGTCATTCTGAATAAATAGAAACTTCTTACCTCAATAAAGTCGCCGCCGACTGGTCGCTAGCAACTACTTGCTGCTACTAACGCACAGTTCCTACTGCAGTCAACACTGCTCTTTGGTCTCAGATTCTCTTATAGCTTACATATCGCAGGTAGCGCGTGAGCAATCCATCGAAATTACATCTGCTCGAATGCGCTAGCAACAAATTCCTTAATCATGGACCTCTTACAACGTAGTACAAATTGACGAGTTATGACTGTGTCACCATCATTCCTAGACAACGGAACGGGCGCAGCAGACATTTCTCGAATGATGATGAGGTGATTTTCGGGGAGGAAGGTTTGCTGAACAACCAATATGCCAACTTCTACAAGAAAGGCGTTCGTCTAGTCATTCATAATGGGGAGAGAGTATTTACAGAAGTACTATAGGGTTGGTGAATAAATTGTTACAACACAATAGATAAACGTAACCCGGACCTTAGGCATTAATAATAGAGGGTCATTCTAAAGTCACTATACATTAAAGTGATATAGTAACGGGATATTTGTTTCTTGCAGGTACTACGACAGAATGGTAACCAAAGAAGAACGAATCGCTGTTGTTTCTGCTCGTCTTCGTGGAATGACGTATGAACGGGTGCGGACAGACTTTGCCCGTCGATTCCGGAAAACAGGCCCCACCAGGCTTACTATCAAGACCCTCGTCAATAAATTCCAGCGTACTGGTAGTGTCGCAGATGAAGAACGTCCATGGAGGCCGGCCATAACGCCAGACACCGTGCAAAGCGTGTAGGATGCGGTCGCACGTAGCCCTGCCGCATTCACCAGGAGACTTAGTAGGGACCTTGGTATTCCTCAAACCACTGTATGGAGAGTTCTTCGTTACAAGCTGCACAAACTACCATATCCAGGTCGTACATAAGCTTGAAGCGGAGGACTACGCAGCCAGACAAGCTATGTGTCATGACCTGCTACAAGCAGTGGAAAATGATAATTTGATGCAAAATGTCTTGTTCAGTGATGAAGCTACAGTTCATACCTGTGGGCATGTGAACAGACACAACTGCAGGATCTGGGCAGACGAACAACCAAGTGTGGCAACGGGACACAGCAAAAGTGAACGTGTGGTTAGGGATAACGAGGCCAACATTGTACGGGCCCTTCTTCTTCGCAGAACAAACCGTTCCTGGAATCACATACCTAGATATGTTGCAACAGGTTTTGGAGTCCCAGTTGATATCTGATGGAATTATGGATACTCTTTTTTTTCCTTTTTTCAACAGGATGGTGCACCACCCCATTTTGCCCTCGTTGTTCGGTATTATCTGAAACAAGCATTTCCCGGCAAATGGTTTTGTCGTGCCTCTCCACGGATGTAGGCACCCCGCTCTCCAGATTGACACCCTTAGACTTTTTTGCATGGGGGTTTATCAAGTCTAAGGTATACCAGGTGAAGATCCGCAGCACTGGACACTTAACACAGCGGATTCGAGCCGCAGCTGTTGAGATTTCACGAGATATGCTTGGGCAGGTTTTTCGATCTACAGTGGAGCGCTGGGGGGTGTGCCTCGACATTAAAGGCGGTCACATTGAAATGTTCTGAAATTATGTGCTATTGTAACATAAGCTACAGTGCCATTACATATTGGTTAATAAAATTTGTTAAAGTACAAAATGTATAGCGACTTTAGAAGCACCCTGTATATTATCCTTCACTATTTACAACAATCCGCCAACGCTGGGGTAACTTTTCGGTTCAGCGACTGTAGAAATCGTGTGATTTTGTTGCGAAGAACTCGTCGAACCATGTTCGGATCTCATTTTCAACTGGATAGGAAGTTCCTTGAAGGTTGTTTGACAGAGAGCGGAAAATGTAAAATCTGAGGGCACAAGATCAGGTGAATGAGTTGGATGCGGCATTGCTTTCCAACCCAACTTCTGTGCAGTGTGTAGCAGAATGCCGGTGGGCGTTATCGCAGAGTAGCATCACTTCAGGAAGCCTTCCTGGTCGCTGTTGTTGGACTGCGTCTGCAAGACGTCTCGGTTGTTGACAGTGAGCATCAGCAGTGATAGTTACACCTTGATGTTTACATCTCGGGTAAGCAACTCGTAGTACACCAAACCGTCGCTGTTCCACCAGACGCATAACACTATCTTTTGTGGAAGCGTGTAGGCCTTTGTATGGGGAGTTGCTTCTTTATTTCCTTATGTTGGCATAAACAAACCATTTCTCATCACCAGTAAAGATACAGGATAGGAATTAACGGTGCTGTTCACCAGTCAATTGATGAAGAAAATGGCTCTGAGCACTATGGAACTGAACATCTGAGGTCATCAGTCCCCTAGAACTTAGATCTACTTAAACCTAACTAACCTAAGGACATCACACACATCCATGCCCGAGGCAGGATTCGAATCTGGGACCGTAGCAGTCGTGCGGTTCCGGACTGAAGCGCCTAGAACCGATCGGCCACCGCTGTCGGCAATTAATGAAGAGCAGGTAGAGATACACATATGGCCACCCTCTGATTTTTGTGATTTTGGCTTAGAGTATATGAAGGGCTTATTTCAATAGTGGTACTAGTCCATTACCTCCACTCTTATGTCTATAATGCCTCTGAAATTAATGAGGCAAACAAACAGAAAGAAAGGTTCATCTCCAGCAAGAAGATATGTGCTTGAATATTTCTGGTATCTCAACTGCAGATTTTTCAGCGCTCGTTTAACGTTAGGACTGTATCTCAATATGAACAAAAATGGACTTGTACCACTATTGAAATAAGCCCTTCATATGGTACCCATACACCCGCTTATTAAACCTTCCTCATTGCATGCAAACGTCGCACGATGTTGGAATGATCACAGTTACCAGTTCTCGATTGCACTGACTTTGATCATTGTGGGTTAATGCCTTTAAACGACCTTCCTCAAGCCCCGAAGGTCTTTCTCAACGTGGAGAATCACTAACATAAAAAAACAATGCTTCTTAAAACGAGAAAACCATTTTCTTGCTGTGCCCTGTCCAGTGGCGTTATCGCCGTACACGGTGCAAATGTTTCTGACTGCCTCCACTGATGTGACGTCTCTATTGAACACAAGCAGATGAATATGTCTGGAATGTTCTGATTTCGACACTTGTCTTTCTATTTTCAAGCGTCCAAAGCTCCACTCACCAACTTCAAATGACAAAATGACAATATTTAAACTGAAATAGCAACAGTGAACAATAAATAAAACGTGACAATCAATAAATAAACTCATTGTAACCGGAATATCAAAATGCCAAACAAAATCGCTACGAACTTATGCACCAAAGTAATGTGTTAACTACATAGGGTAAAGAAGACAGAGATGCAGTTTAGTGTAGATGGCAGTGCGGTGATCTGATTCCTCCTCTCGTTGCCTTCGCGTTAGATGTCAGTAGCAACTCCAGCCGCGGGTGTAAACCACCAGCGCTAGAATTGGGAGCTCGGGTTTCGCTGCGATTGATGCGCATGCGCAGAGATGGGTGCCGTGGCAGCCGCGCTGATTATTTAATTGCGAGCTCTGCGACACGCGGCGGCGGCTGGGGCCGTAATTAAACCGTGGGGCCGGCCGCGTATCGATTGCCGGCGGCGGCGGCGCGGCTGTGGCTCCGGGAGACGAGAGGAGGCGCCCCCCCCCCCCCCCCCCCCCCGCCCACGCTGTCCCCACAATTACCCCGGAAAGGGCCCGCGGGCGCCCACTGCAGCCGCGGCGCGGGTATCTCCACTGTGTTACCTCGCACCTGCTACTTGCCACAGGGAGGTGGTAACCGGACGTTTAGAGTTTACCGGCTCGCCAATGAAGAGCTGAGATGTATGTACACTACTGGCCATTAAAATTACAACACCAAGACGAAATGCACATGATAAACGGGTATTCATTGGACAAATATATTATACTAGAACTGACATGTGATTACATTTTCACGTAATTTAGGTGCATAGATGCTGAGAAATCAGTACCCAGAACAGCCACCTCTGGCCATAATAATGGCCTTGATACACCTGGGCAGTCAAACAGAGCTTGGATGGCGTGTACAGGTACAGCTCCCCATGCAGCTTCAACACGATACCACAGTTCATCAAAAGTAGTGACTGGGGTATTGTGACGAGCCATTTGCTCGGCCACCATTGATCAGACGTTTTCAATTGGTGAGAGATCTGGAGAATGTGCTGGCCACGGCAGCAGTCGAACATTTTCTGTATCCAGAAAGGCCCGTACAGTACCTGCAACATGCGGTCGGGCTTATCCTACTGAAATGTAGGGTACTGCAGGGATCGAATGAAGGGCAGAGCCACGGGTCGTAACACATCTGAAATGTGACGTCCAGTGTTCAAAGTGCCGTCAATGCGAACAAGAGGTGACCGAGACGTGTAACCAACGGCACCCCATGCCATCACGCCGGGTGGTACGCCACTATGGCGATGATGAATACACGCTTCCAAAGTGCGTTCACCGCGATGTCGCCAAACACGGATGCGACCATCATGACGCTGTAAACAGAACCTGGATTCATCCGAAAAAATGACGTTTTGCCATTTGTGCACCCAGGTTCGTCGTTGAGTACACCATCGCAGGCGCTCCTGTCTGTGATGCAGCGACAAGGGTAACGAGAGCCATAGTCTCCGAACTGATAGTCCATGCTGCTGCAAACGTCGTCGAACTGTTCGTGCAGATGGTTGTTGTCTTGCAAACGTCCCCATATGTTGACTCAGGGATCGAGACGTGGCTGCATGATCCGTTACAGCCATGCGGATAAGATGCCTGTCAACTCGACTGCTAGTGATACGAGGCCGTTGGGATCCAGCAAGCGCTCCGTATTACCCTCCTGAACCCATCGATTCCATATTCTGCTAACAGTCATTGGATCTCGACGAACGCGAGCAGCAATGTCACGATACGATAAACCGCAATCGCAATAGGCTACATACCGACCTTTATTAAAGTGGGAAACGTGATGGTAGGCAATTTTTCTCCTTACACGAGACATCACAACAACGTTTTGCCAGGCAACGCCGGTCAACTGCTGTTTGTGTATGAGAAATCGGTTGGAAACTTTCCTCATGTCAGCACGTTGAAGGTCTCGCCACCGGCGCCAACCTTGTGTGAATGCTCTGAAAAGCTAATCATTTCCATATCACAGCATCTTCTTCCTATCGGCTAAATTTCGCGTCTGTAGCACGTCATCTTTGTGGTGTAGCAATTTTAATGGCCAGTAGTGTACTTGTTACCTGAGTTACACTACCCTGGGAAAAGACATGAGCTATACTCCTCAGAACTCCTCGTTTGAACTCAAATGATTTGGAGAAACAAGGGAACACACAAATTTAGACAATAGTAGGCAAAACGTAAGGACTTAAATTACTTTCGCGTGATATGTCCTGACAACTAACATAGCTTGGTGAAGCTTGGACCACACATAGAACTGCTGCAATATAGTGCACAAGGTAACGGAAAGAAATACGGAATGAGACGAACAGAAATGACAGACTTATTGAAAGGCAGAACGAGGGACATGCGAAAAGTAAAGAACCTTTCTTCTACAGAAATTTTAACTTGACACGAGGTGCGACCATAAAGTAATGATACTGATTTGAAAAAAAGTGTTGTCTCGCTTCGGATTGCACACACTTTTTCCAGCGCTTCTGCCATTGATGGTAACATTTCTGGAACTCACCTTCTGTAATATTCTCCAAGACACTCGTCGCAGCTTTTTGGACATCTTGTATTGTTTGAAAATGGTGTACCTTGACCAACGTTTTGACTCTTGGAATTAAAAAAAAGTCGCACGGAGCGATATCTGGTGAATAAGATAACTGTGGTAGTTCTAAAATTTGTACTGAGGTTAAAAATTGCTGTACTGACAGAGCAGTATGGGATGGCGCATTATCGTGATGCAGAATCCAATTATCAGCAATGATGGCACAGACACAAAGAACTCTGTTACGAAGTGTTTCTAAAATACTTTGTAGTAGTATTGGTTAACTGTTTGTCCAGGAGGCATCCACTCTTTATGAAAAATTCCCTTGGAATCAAATAAGCACACAAGCATGCGTTTCACTTTTGACTTTGACATGCGAGCTTTTTTTGGTCTAGGTGAGGCGGCCGCGGTGACTGAGCGGTTCTAGGTGCTTCAGTCTGGAACCTCGCTACTGCTACGGTAGCAGGTTCGAATCCTGCCTCGGACATGGATGTGTGTGATGTTCTTAGGTTAGTTAGGTTTAAGTAGTTCTAAGTTCTAGGGGACTGATGATCTCAGATGTTAAATCCCATAGTGCTCAAAGCCATTTGAACCATTTGGTCTGGGTGATCCCTTTGAGCATCATTGCGAACTCTGGCGTTTTGTCTCTGGATCGTACTGAAAAAATCAGCTTTAATCACCAGTGATAACACGGCTCAACAATTCTGGATTGATTTCCCTTTGCTCTAATAGCCTGTGCTTCGGTAGCTCAATTGGTAGAGCACTTGCCCGCGAAAGGCAAAGGTCCCGAGTTCGAGTCTCAGTCGGGCACACAGTTTTAATCTGCCAGGAAGTTTCATATCAGCGCACACTCCGCTGCAGAGTGAAAATCTCATTCCGGAAACATCCCCCAGGCTGTGGCGAAGCCATGTCTCCGCAATATCCTTTCTTTCAGGAGTGCTAGTTCTGCAAGGTTCGCTGGAGAGCTTCTGTAAAGTTTGGAAGGTAGGAGACGAGGTACTGGCAGAAGTAAAGCTGTGAGTACCGGGCGTGAGTCGTGCTTCGGTAGCTCAGTTGGTAGAGCACTTGCCCCCGAAAGGCAAAGGTCCCGAGTTCGAGTCTCGGTCGGGCACACAGTTTTAATCTGCCAGGAAGTTTCGGTTATTTAAGTTCTTCGTCACTTTCATAGTGTTGACCACTCAAAAAATCTTTCGATTTGGGGAAAAGCGATAATAACTTGGTGCTAAGTCTGGACCCATGGCGGATGTTGAGACATTTCCCACTGACACCGCTTAAGCAAGTCCTGCGTCACTCTCGCTGCAAGCGGACGTGTATTATGGTGAAGGGGGACGACTCCATCGGCTAGCATACAGCGGCGAAATCGCTGAAGCGTCTGATAGTGGCTGTTGCATTTGTGGTCTCACCTGTGGGCATGTACTCGACGGGAAGGACACCCTTACGGTACCAAAACACTGTAGGTGTAATCTTTCTGATGTTCAAAATTTGTTTTGCTTTTTTCGATTTCGTTGGAGACTGCGAATGATGCCATTCCATTGCTTTGTTTCTGATGTGAAATGTGATACCCAAGTCTCATCGCCAGTGACCATGTGATTCAAAATTTCAACATCATTTTCATAGGCAATGAGAAATGTTTCGTTTGGTTTTATGTTCGTGTTGTGTACATAGTTCCGCGTAGTCAGCGCGTACACAACTTTCCCACTAGAGCGCGCCCCGCTAAGCACAACAGCGCAGGCGCAGCGCTCGTCCGTCTCCGCACTACGAGATGGCGCTGTCTTAGAGACGGACCAAATTCTGCTTCCGCCGATCTGCGTATTAATATGTAACTCAGCCAATGAGATTGTGAGATTGCTGCTAACGTAGAACCTTTTCTCCTCGCGGATCACACTCGCGCACTGACACCAGAATGCGCAAGGTATTGTAACGAGTGTACAGACCTCCGATTAGTCAGTCTGCATTAGTCTGTAGTCAAGTTTCAGTCTGCGCCTAAAAAGATTATCATATTCCTGTACTTAGCCATGAAGATGAATGAATAGACACTTTGTCAAGTATCAGAGATATGTGAGAATAAGATTAACGTACCAAGACCAAAGGAACTTCAGATCGTCAGTTGTAAACAGCATCCAGAATCAAGTTACATAAAGTCTATATTTTTTATTATTTTAATAAATGTGTGTGAAAATTAATCAAGTTCTGTTTAAAGGGGGTCACCGTCAATCTGCTACTCTAAGCGTGCAAGTGGCATTTCTATCGTCTGACCAAACGGCAGAAGATAAAGACGCCACGATAAGACCACGAGACATATTGCTGACACTCGCCTACTTCGTTAGAGCGACAAGTCAAATAATCTGATGGTGTGTGTACCGAAGGTCTTACAGTACGCACACCACAGTATAGTTTTCGAGATTATGTCATCTGAAATTTCGGATGGATCCTTCGGCGCTTTGAAGGAAAAGGTGATGGCTACTTGCAAGAATCGTTACTGGGGGGACGAAACCTGGGTTTACTTCCATCAACCGGAAACGAAGAGAGCGAGCAAGAAGAACCAAAGAAGTTTCGAACAGAACCATCTGCAGGGAAGGCTATGCTGACTCTCTTTTGGGACGAAAAAGGCGTCATTTTGGAGGACTACGTGCCTAGAGGGACGACTGTCAGCAGTTCATCATACACAGATCTCCTAAAAAATCATCTGCGGCCTGCAATCAAATCAAGGCGACGCGGATTGCTGTCAGCAGGTGTCCTTTTGCAACATGATAATGCAAGGCCCCACACTGCCCGTACAACAGTTGCAACAATCACAGACCTGGATTTTGAGTATCTTCCTCAACCACCATACTCACCAGATCTTGCCCCAAGTAATTTACATATGTTTGGACCACTCAAAGATGCAATAGTAGGAAAGAACTTCCGTTGTGATGAAAGGTACGCCACGCAGTGCATGAGTGGTTGGGTGGACTACCAAAAGAATTTTTTTCTAAAGGAATTTATGCACTTTGTAAGTGCTGGAGGACTTGCATTGAGAGTGGGGGAGATTATGTTGAAAAGTGATGCAGCTTTGTACCACTTCTGCACAATAAATAAAATTTAAAAAAATATTAAATTATTTCATTTGACTCACCCTCGTATATATTCTGTACATTGCATGGGGGCTTAATTAAATATAATGCAAATATTTTTTGTTTTGTTTTTAGTAGCTGTCTGTCCGATTACGCTATTCTCGTAAACGGTTCGCCCTGACTAGAATTATTACACAATTGACTGCAACAAACAATGAAAGAAAATTTTCGTAAACACAGCTAACTAATTAAGTCCCCAGCAACTATAAAACCTACAAAACCAATAAGCACAAGAGTAACTGCTCTGTATGTGGGAGTGTGACTCAACGTACACATCTGGCACGGCTCCTCTCCAACAAGACAAGAATCTTTAAATACCAATCATACTGACGTGACAAAAGAAAATTAGAAAAACTATAATTACGCAAGAAAACCAGAATTCACTCTAATACAAGAACACAAGCCAGATGCTTTGTTGACTCAACCTGTAATGACGCATTATTTCAGACACACAAATAATAAAAGAACATTGTGGTTTTTACCTTCATATATATTGACGAAATGCACTCTGATCATTACAATATCATCTGCTATCTCTCCCATCAAATAACTGGATAAAACATGGAACAAACACTCCTTACTACAACATCTCGACAAGCCTTGCCCACTAGCACATCTCAACACGAACTATCTTCTACGAGCTCTGCCCACGCACTGACTTCTACGAGTTCTTAACAGGCACTGACTACTACGAGCTCTCTCCTAGCACTGTCTTCTATGAGTTCTTAACAGGCACTGTGGAGGCGGCTTAATAATACTCTTTGGCGCAATCTCTGGCGCAGTGGCTCAGTGTAGCCACCTTTCATATGCCCCTCCTCCACAGGCCAGAATTTGATGGTATTTTTGCCAGCATTGGTGGTGAAAATACCACCAAATTCGTCCACAAAAATACAGACAAAAATAAAAGATAATATTAATACCTAAATATCACATAATTAGTTAAAATTTTGGCTTTGCACTGACCTTTCAATAACCTAATATATGAAATACAGTAAGCAATACAAATTTTTTCATACATGTGGCTTTACATAATAGTTTACACAATACACAAAAAATCAGTTTATACATATGTTTACATAAAATGCTTTCAATGATTAGTTTATACAAAAAAAAAGACACGAACAGGTGACATCTTTTCAGTAGAAGCAGTCCATCAGTGGCACCCAGTAAAGTTTAGCAGGTACACCCAGCAACAAGTCACATTAGTTCAGTAGAAGCAATCCATCAGAGGCACCCAGCAATGTTGAGTAGGTGCAGACAGCAACAAGTGACTTCATTTCAGTAGAAACAGTTCATCAGTTGCACCCAGCAATGTTGAGAGCAGGTGCAGACACCGACAAGTGACATCATTTCAGTAGAAGCAGTCCATCAGTTGCACCCAGCAATGTTGAGCAGGTGCAGACACCGACAAGTGACATCATTTCAGTAGAAACAGTCCATCAGTTGCACCCAGCAATGTTGAGAGCAGGTGCAGACGCCAACAAGTGACATCATTTCAGTAGAAGTAGTTCCATTAGTGGCACCCAGCAATACTGAGCAGGTGCAGACACCAACAAGTGACATCATTTCAGCAGAAGCAGTTCCATCTGTGGCACCCAGTAAAGTTGCAGAGGTACACACAGCAACAAGTCACATTAGTTCAGTAGAAGCAGTTCATCAGTGGCACCCAGCAATGATGAGTAGGTGCAGACAGCAAGAAGTGACTTCATTTCCATACAAGTAGTCCATCAGTTGCACCTAGCAATGATGAGCAGGTCCAGAGAGCAGTCCATGATATTCACTATCACTAATCACACTGTTCATCAGCAGAAACTAGACATGTCCTAGTGACACCAATCATGTAGAGAAAGTACAAGTAACAGTCCATAATATTCACTATCACTGATCACTCAGTTCATCAGCAGAAATTAATCATTCCTAAGTGTCACACATTACGTTGAAAAGTGCAGGTAACAGTTCATAATATTTACCTTCACTAATCTGACAGTTCAGGCATGAACAATAGTTTGAAAACACATACAAATGCTTTTACAATGCTCTTACACTAAACATACAAATTCTAATAAACACACAAAAGATGTCAGATAATTGTCATATTAACTATTACAAATACTCAAATATCAGTAAACCTATAATATTTATGGGTGTCAGTGCAAGCCACTACAAACAAATAAAATAATATTTACGGGAAAGGTGGGTAGGATTAGGAAAGGAAAACACACAAAACACACTCATTCATCTTTCATCCACATTAAGTAGTACTGTGTAATTGAATGGTGTTAACTGTGTAAATGTAATTCTGTCAAAATCTGATGTTTATCATGTGTATCAAGTAGTAGTGGCAGCAATGTATAACAGTCAATAATACACTCCTGGAAATGGAAAAAAGAAGACATTGACACCGGTGTGTCAGACCCACCATACTTGCTGCGGACACTGCGAGAGGGCTGTACAAGCAATGATCACACGCACGGTACAGCGGACACACCAGGAACCGCGGTGTTGGCCGTCGAATGGCGCTAGCTGCGCAGCATTTGTGCACCGCCGCCGTCAGTGTCAGCCAGTTTGCCGTGGCATACGGAGCTCCATCGCAGTCTTTAACACTGGTAGCATGCCGCGACAGCGTGGACGTGAACCGTATGTGCAGTTGACGGACTTTGAGCGAGGGCGTATAGTGGGCATGCGGGAGGCCGGGTGGACGTACCGCCGAATTGCTCAACACGTGGGGCGTGAGGTCTCCACAGTATATCGATGTTGTCGCCAGTGGTCGGCGGAAGGTGCACGTGCCCGTCGACCTGGGACCGGACCGCAGCGACGCACGGATGCACGCCAAGACCGTAGGATCCTACGCAGTGCCGTAGGGGACCGCACCGCCACTTCCCAGCAATTTGGGACACTGTTGCTCCTGGGGTATCGGCGAGGACCATTCGCAACCGTCTCCATGAAGCTGGGCTACGGTCCCGCACACCGTTAGGCCGTCTTCCGCTCACGCCCCAACATCGTGCAGCCCGCCTCCAGTGGTGTCGCGACAGGCGTGAATGGAGGGACGAATGGAGACGTGTCGTCTTCAGCGATGAGAGTCGCTTCTGCCTTGGTGCCAATGATGGTCGTATGCGTGTTTGGCGCCGTGCAGGTGAGCGCCACAATCAGGACTGCATACGACCGAGGCACACAGGGCCAACACCCGGCATCATGGTGTGGGGAGCGATCTCCTACACTGGCCGTACACCACTGGTGATCGTCGAGGGGACACTGAATAGTGCACGGTACATCCAAACCGTCATCGAACCCATCGTTCTACCATTCCTAGACCGGCAAGGGAACTTGCTGTTCCAACAGGACAATGCACGTCCGCATGTATCCCGTGCCACCCAACGTGCTCTAGAAGGTGTAAGTCAACTACCCTGGCCAGCAAGATCACCGGATCTGTCCCCCATTGAGCATGTTTGGGACTGGATGAAGCGTCGTCTCACGCGGTCTGCACGTCCAGCACGAACGCTGGTCCAACTGAGGCGCCAGGTGGAAATGGCATGGCAAGCCGTTCCACAGGACTACATCCAGCATCTCTACGATCGTCTCCATGGGAGAATAGCAGCCTGCATTGCTGCGAAAGGTGGATATACACTGTACTAGTGCCGACATTGTGCATGCTCTGTTGCCTGTGTCTATGTGCCTGTGGTTCTGTCAGTGTGATCATGTGATGTATCTGACCCCAGGAATGTGTCAATAAAGTTTCCCCTTCCTGGGACAATGAATTCACGGTGTTCTTATTTCAATTTCCAGGAGTGTAGTTAGGTCAACGTCATAGTCATCATGTCAAGACCAATGTTTTCCCAGCCAGATCAAATGTACTGTTGTTGAACAACTGTCAGTGAGCCAAGATATGCAAATACTTCCTCTCTTCAAAAAAAAAGTATATACTGCTTAGTGATTTAACAAAGTGTGTGTATAGACTATCTTCCTTCTACTTTAGTGTTCTAGTCTGCTATCTTCATCCTCCTTGTTCCATAAGACCAATAAAAAAAATATGCTCCTCACTTACTTTACCTCTTATATACGAAAACTCCAATAATCATCAACTTCACCTAATCTCAATAATACCTCAATAATACCTCTTCAGTGGGTCGATACATATAAACCTTATTATCAATATCATTTACCTTACCTCTTATCCACCAAAACTCCAATAATCATCAACTTCACACAATCTCAATAATACCTCAATAATACCTCTTCAATGCGTCGATACATATAAACCTTATTATCAATATCATCTCACTTCCAACACAACTCTTTCCTCTAGCCAGTCTCCTCGAACAAGTACAGATAAAATCCTAGTGCAAACTTCAGTTCATCATCCCATACAATCTGAAGACACATTGTCAACACACAACATCTGTGTAATCCGTCTGACCCAAATCTTCTACTCATTATGAATTATAAACAAAAGAAATGCATACATGACCTCTAACAACTTAGTTCGAATAACTCTCAGTAATTAAGTACGATTACGGAATGTGAATGATCATAATATTTCACAGTGTGTACATCACATCAAGAATTATGGCAGAAGCAAACATGTGGAGTATTTCTTGTGTCAAGTGTCACTTCCTATTTCAATTGCTCGCGAAAAATGCAGTGTAATAACTGTCAATGGTCTAAACCTAGTTTTGGTATGTCATGTCGTTAGCTTCCTTCCTATTAGCATAAATTTATACAGCTTCCATAACACTTCAGCTCATGTGACTTCTATGAAGTTTCTTGTACTAATGTCGTTCGTCGAATTATAGCAGTTCATTTTCTTATCTCAAAAATGTAAGGCACTGACCGTAAGCAAAACAAGCAATAGCGAGTAAATATACCAGTAGAGAACAGAATGTCAACAAGTGGATGCAGCACAATTCCTACAACGAGGTTCTGCCAAGCGAACAATCTATAATTAATACAATAATGTGACCTAAACTCTATGTTCATACACAGTATATCAGCATTTCTATATACCAAATTAAAGAGTAGTTATGACAACAAAACAGAAATGTGTAAATATGCAATCCATAAGCAAGGCAGCAAATATGTTATCTAACATAATAAACAGGTCATTAGCATCATATCAGCATAAGCAAATAAATGTTCATATGTAATCTTAATAAGTAAACATGAAGGCGCAAGCAGATAAATCACAAAGTATAAGTTACATACCTAACCACATCAGCACAATTAATCAGGTGACAATTATAATTTAAATAAATAAGCACAGCAGGCACATAATAAAAAAATATGACATCAGTGAAAAAGCAGTGCAGCTAAGCGATGCATAATATACACTAGTCACAACCCAGTTCATTAATAATCATTGTCAAAATTAGTTAATGTACGCAAGCACGTCGCTTCACAAGTAAATTCATAGAACATGAAATTAGCACAAAGTATGAATCACGTAATCGCGAGCAGCAAATTACGTCTAAAGTACATACCTAAGTGGAAATATGTTACCTGAAAAATGAACTCAATTAATAGTTACCTTTTTTAGTTTATTAGTTTCTTCTTCGAAATTACATTCTTCCTGAAAATTTCTCGATAGCAAGTCCTCTTAACGTCGGAGACACACAGAATTTACCTGAAGTTCTTAAATACACTCCTGGAAATGGAAAAAAGAACACATTGACACCGGTGTGTCAGACCCACCATACTTGCTCCGGACACTGCGAGAGGGCTGTACAAGCAATGATCACACGCACGGCACAGCGGACACACCAGGAACCGCGGTGTTGGCCGTCGAATGACGCTAGCTGCGCAGCATTTGTGCACCGCCGCCGTCAGTGTCAGCCAGTTTGCCGTGGCATACGGAGCTCCATCGCAGTCTTTAACACTGGTAGCATGCCGCGACAGCGTGGACGTGAACCGTATGTGCAGTTGACGGACTTTGAGCGAGGGCGTATAGTGGGCATGCGGGAGGCCGGGTGGACGTACCGCCGAATTGCTCAACACGTGGGGCGTGAGGTCTCCACAGTACATCGATGTTGTCGCCAGTGGTCGGCGGAAGGTGCACGTGCCCGTCGACCTGGGACCGGACCGCAGCGACGCACTGATGCACGCCAAGACCGTAGGATCCTACGCAGTGCCGTAGGGGACCGCACCGCCACTTCCCAGCAAATTAGGGACATTGTTGCTCCTGGGGTACCGGCGAGGACCATTCGCAACCGTCTCCATGAAGTTGGGCTACGGTCCCGCACACCGTTAGGCCGTCTTCCGCTCACGCCCCAACATCGTGCAGCCCGCCTCCAGTGGTGTCGCGACAGGCGTGAATGGAGGGACGAATGGAGACGTGTCGTCTTCAGCGATGAGAGTCGCTTCTGCCTTGGTGCCAATGATGGTCGTATGCGTGTTTGGCGCCGTGCAGGTGAGCGCCACAATCAGGACTGCATACGACCGAGGCACACAGGGCCAACACCCGGCATCATGGTGTGGGGAGCGATCTCCTACACTGGCCGTACACCACTGGTGATCGTCGAGGGGACACTGAATAGTGCACGGTACATCCAAACCGTCATCGAACCCATCGTTCTACCATTCCTAGACCGGCAAGGGAACTTGCTGTTCCAACAGGACAATGCACGTCCGCATGTATCCCGTGCCACCCAACGTGCTCTAGAAGGTGTAAGTCAACTACCCTGGCCAGCAAGATCACCGGATCTGTCCCCCATTGAGCATGTTTGGGACTGGATGAAGCGTCGTCTCACGCGGTCTGCACGTCCAGCACGAACGCTGGTCCAACTGAGGCGCCAGGTGGAAATGGCATGGCAAGCCGTTCCACAGGACTACATCCAGCATCTCTACGATCGTCTCCATGGGAGAATAGCAGCCTGCATTGCTGCGAAAGGTGGATATACACTGTACTAGTGCCGACATTGTGCATGCTCTGTTGCCTGTGTCTATGTGCCTGTGGTTCTGTCAGTGTGATCATGTGATGTATCTGACCCCAGGAATGTGTCAATAAAGTTTCCCCTTCCTGGGACAATGAATTCACGGTGTTCTTATTTCAATTTCCAGGAGTGTATTTTATAGAACCGTATCCTGAAAAATACTGAATGTTAATAACATAATTCATCAAGTCACTATAGCTTTATACTGAATTTAGTCGGAGAAATTAAACTGTGTATTTGTTTACGGCTGTCAGTGCATTCGCACTGAGCGCTCGATCAGCTGTAGGCGCGTGACGTAGGAAGCAATTGTTCGCGGTCAACGACTGACTTGTGCGGCGCGCAGACTTGACTGTTGCTTTGAGTGTGTGCCGCCGCCAAAACACAGCGCGGTATCCTTGTACTCTCCGCATGTTTACATCTAGCTGTTGGTTTCTCAAAAGTATGTCATTCCACAAAAATTTTTCAAAAGGATATCATTCCACAAAAATTTTGGAAACTAGGAACCTCACGTTTTGTGGTAGGTACAGCATAATTACGAATACCGTCTAATTTTTTTGGATCAGGAAGAATACCGAGAAATTTCACCTGAGAACGACCAAATTCAGATTTTTCTAAGTTCACTGTAATGCCAACTTTTGCAAGAATACGTAATGATGAATCCAAAATTTTGTTATGCTCAACTCCAAGAACGTTTAGCAATAAGAATGTCGTCAACATATGAAGTAATATTGTCACGAAGAGAAACAGGTAAAATTTCGTTTAAACTAGGAATGAATGCTGCTGAATATACAGTTCAAACGGTAATTTCCGAAGTCACTTTTGGGTAAATTAGTCATATCCGGTTATTGTTTACTTACTCACTAGATAGATTGATAGTCGAAGAGTTGGTTTGACAGATGCAAAGAATAGTGAAAGAGTAGGCAGCGGTGCAGAAAACAGCTCGGGGCCCTATGCTCGCTACGGCACTTATTCACTTAGAGTAGTGAATCCCCTGAGGACTTTAATAGCTGCACATAATTTCAAATTTGTGACTTAGTGGCAAATTTGGCGGAAGTGCGTACATAAATTGATCTAACCATGCACATGGATATATGTCATTCTTAGAATTACGAAATATCTTAATCTTCCGAACAGTTAAGAAGTGTTTAAAGTCAAAACTTTCGCCTCGTGGCGACAAAGACCTACCGCGTCTGTCCCAGTCCGAATGTCGATTATTGTAAAGTTCGCGCGCCTGGCGCTCTCTTGTCGCATCCCGTAAATGAAACAAATTATTTTCTTCAAACCCTTCTGCTAAACTAACACTTGTCAATTTATCTGAGATCTCCTCAACTCTTTCCGATGAGTCACTTAATTGTTCTTTCTGTTTATTTACGTCTTCTGTAAATGTCGCGACTCGGGTTTCGGTGTTGTCACATTTAGTAGTTAACTGTTCACACTGTTGCGTTAAGTTATTTATTCTGTCATTTGGTACGGATTCCTCGATTCTCTCAAATATTTCTTCCTTATCGTGTGCGCGTTGTAAATTTAACTCTGAAAATTTCTGTACTATCACGCGATCTCTTTCTTCCTGTTCTCTATCCTGTTCCCTTTGTCTGATTTCTACTGCAATTAATCTATTATTGTGAGAATTCAGAATCGGTTGTACTTCCTCTCTGATTTCTTTCTTTACTTCATCTTTCATCTCTTTGAAACATGTCCCTATTCGTGAATCTAACGTTGTTTCCATTGTTCCCATCTCAGTTCTAATTGTTCCTATCTGTGATCCCACTGAGTCTAACCGTGTTTCCATTGTTCCCATACCAGTTTTAATTGTTCCTATCTCTGTTTTAATTGTTCCCATTTGTGATCCCAAATTTAATATTGCACCCATCAACTGCTCCATATTAACTGTTTCAAAATTCTTTTCGCCTCTAACATTTCCCGCAAAACCAGCTTCCTTTGTCATAGCTGTAAAGCTATCTGTGTTCAATACTATTTCCGAATCTTCTATCGTTAATTTCGGATTCTGTGAATTTTCTGATTGAGAAAAATTTTGAAATGGTTCCGGACTATTTTCCCGACTTATTACATTGTTTTCCACTTCATTATCCATCATACTGTTTTCCTCTGTTGGCGAGTTCGCCATGTTAACAATTTCGTCATTCTCACTATTCATCATTTTCGCCTTTTTCATTGATCGCGTAATCATTTACAAAGCATAAAAAAAATTCGTCACTGTACGAAAATTACACACAATGACTCTTTATCTCCAACAATACCATTTACATGAAAAGTTTCCCTCAAACACGATTAATCGAACAATTGAATAATTGCACTAAATTGTCAAACGCGTATACAAGACAACAAATCAAATTGTGAGAAAAAATACCATTAGAAGAATGACAATTACCAAATCTACACATGCAAAATAGACTACAATTACTAAACTCAAATTACTACAACAATACTACCATCTACTATTTTTACAATCAGAAGAATCCAAGGGACGATCCGAAGCAGCGGTCGCCACGTGCATGGGGGCTTAATTAAATATTATTGCAAATATTTTTTAGTTTTTAGTAGCTGTCTGTCCGATTACGCTATTCTCGTAAACGGTTGGCCCTGACTAGAATTATTACGCAATCTGACTGCAACAAACAATGAAAGAAAACTTTCGTAAACACAGCTAACTAATTAAGTCCCCAGCAACTATAAAACCTACAAAACCAATAAGCACAAGAGTAACTGCTCTGTATGTGGGAGTGTGACTCAACGTACACATCTGGCACGGCTCCTCTCCAACAAGACAAGAATCTTTAAATACCAATCATACTGACGTGACAAAAGAAAATTAGAAAAACTATAATTACGCAAGAAAACCAGAATTCACTCTAATACAAGAACACAAGCCAGATGCTTTGTTAACTGAACCTGTAATGACGCATTATTTCAGACACACAAATAATAAAAGAACATTGTGGTTTTTACCTTCATATATATTGACGAAATGCACTCTGATCATTACAATAACATCTGCTATCTCTCCCATCAAATAACTGGATAAAACATGGAACAAACACTCCTTACTACAACATCTCGACAAGCCTTGCCCACTAGCACATCTCAACACGAACTGTCTTCTACGAGCTCTGCCCACGCACTGACTTCTACGAGTTCTTAACAGGCACTGACTACTACGAGCTCTCTCCTAGCACTGTCTTCTACGAGTTCTTAACAGGCACTGTGGAGGCGGCTTAATAATACTCTTTGGCGCAATCTCTGGCGCAGTGGCTCAGTGTAGCCACCTTTCAACATAAAGATTAACAAAAAATTTTGGAAACGTAAATAACTTCACGATTTACACTTATGTTTGTAATCAAATCGGCCATCGTGAGTGGTCGTGCGGTTCTAGGCGCTACAGTCTGGAGCCGGGCGACCGCTACGGACGCAGGTTCGAATCCTGCCTCGGGCACGTATGTGTGTGATGTCCTTAGGTTAGTTAGGTTTAATTAGTTCTAAGTTCTAGGCGCCTGATGACCTCAGAAGTTGAGTCGTATAGTGCTCAGAGCCATTTGAACCATTTTTGTAAACAAATCGAGTGTAATTTGTAACGGATGAAATATGACATTTATGTACGGCATTGTTCAAACGGTTCAAATGGATCTAAGCACTATGGGACTTAACGTCTGAAGTCATCAGTCCCCTAGACTTAGAACAACTTAAACCTAACTAACCTAAGGAAATTACACACTTCCATGCCCGAGGCAGGATTCGAGCCTGCGACCGTAGCAGCAGCGCGGTTCCAGACTGAAGCGCCTAGAACCGCTCGGCCACAGCGGCCGGCTACCTTATTGTATGAGGGTATTGTCTTGCAAATGAAATGTTCGATACCCGCTAACATCAGAGAATTTATAATGTACATTATGATTCAAGCGGTGTGTCCGCTGGTATGAAACTTCCTGGCAGATTAAAACTGCCTGCCAGATCGAGACACGAAATCGGGACCTTTGCCTTCCAGGGGAAGTGCTCATACTGAATTAGGTTGATCACATCACGCTAGTAAGAGTGTGTCTTGCACCAGTTGTTATAACATTTATGTGTATTGGTTGACCGATTAGTAAAATTGCGGTAAATGGGCTGTTATAAGATAATATTGTTCAGTCATAGGTACATGATGTCGTTTGGCATATTTTCTCGTTTCCATTAGCTCTCTGGGTGTGCATGATGCAACTGTACTTCCAACCAGGAACTGGAGGACGTCTGGCAATATCTTCGTACCTGAGGGAGACGAAGGTAGCCCAGGCCAGCTGAAATTCCTACTTTCGCCAGTGTCAACACTACCTGCACTGCCACTGTTACAGGTTGAGATGCAAACAGTGTCGGGCAAGTGCCGTTAGGAAGGACGGTGAGATATTACACTGATCAGTAAGAACGCTATGCCCACCTACCTAATAGCGGGTGTGCCCACCTTCGGCACGGATAGCAGGAGAGATGCATCATGGCATGGAAGTAAATATGTCTTGGTAGGTCATCGCATGGAGTTGGCATCACATGTGCATACCCAAATCACCTAATTCCAGTAAATTCCTGGGAGTGACGATGAGCTCTGACGCCACATTCTACCTCATCCCTGATGTGTTCGATCGGTTTCAGATCTGGCGAGTTCAGGGCCAGTACATCAGCTGCAACTGTGTTCCTCGAACCACTCCATCGCCGGCCGCTGTGGCCGAGCGGTTCTAGACGCTTCAGTCCGGAACCGCGCGACTGCTACGGTCGCATATTCGAATCCTGCCTCGGGCATAGACGTATGTGATGTCCTTAGGTTAGTTAGGTTTAAGTAGTTCTAAGGGACTGATGACCTCAAATGTTAAGACCCAGAGTGCTCAAAGCCATTTGAACCATTTGAACCACTCAATCACACACCTGGCCTTGTGACATGGCGCATTATCTTGTAGAAAAATAACACTGCCGTCAGTGAACATGATCTTCATGAAGGGGTATACGTTATTTGTAACCAGTATACGACACTCCTTGGTCGTCATGGTGCCTTGCACAAGCTACTCTGGATCCATGGATGTCCACGTGAATGTTCCCCAGAGCATAATGGAGCCGCCACAAACTTGTCTCCATGCCGCAGTACAGCAGTCAAGGAGCTGTCCCCCTGGAAGATGATAATTTCGTGCCCTCCCATCGCCATGATGAAAAACGCGTCTGGATTGATCAGTCCATGCAACGCTCTGCCACTGCGCCAGTGTCCAGTGGTCACGTGCCAACTTCAGTCGTATTTGCCGATGTCGTAGTGTTAATAGTGGCTCATGCATGGGTCGTCGGCTGCGGAGGCCTATCGCTAAAAATGTTCGCTGGACTGCGTGTTCAAACGCACTTCCACTCTGCCCATCATCAAAGTCTGATGACAGTTCCATCACAGTTCGCCGCCTGCCTTGTTTTACCAATCTGTCCAGCCTACGAGCTCCTACATCTGTAATGCGAGGTAGCCGCCCAATCCCATGACGTCTGGACCTGGTTTCACCTTGATTTCGCCACGTGATGAAGATACTCACCACAGCACTCGTCGAACGCCCCACAGGTCCTGAAGTTTCCGAAATGCTCGTGCCGAGCCTACGAGCTATCACAATCTGCTGTAGGTTGTAACGGAACCTATTAAAGGTTTTATTATAACGAAGTATGCGATACCCTCCTAATTCAACCACTTTAACTAGCAATTATGATAATAGAAAAGTAATTGTGTATGTTAGCAATGATTGCATAACATATCTACATAAACAGTCAGCCCATTAAAATATAATTAATAACTGACCCACACAAAAGTTAACATCACTTGAACACTGATACAGCAGATGTCACTATGTAAAAACACTATATTCAACTGAAATAATTAATATGAAATACAAATAATATTGGTCAACTTACGTATTTTGGATCTCCTTACATAAAAATTACCCAGTGAAACCTATTCATTCACTAGGAATGTTTTCACTCACTATTCACGTAACACATCTATTTTAAACGAGAACCACTGTAATTTTTAACAATTCACGTTATTTACTTATGTATGCAAATGAGAGAAGTCAATATATGTACCTTTGAAAAACGGCCTTTTTGCAACAAAGAACTGTTCTGACAAGTTGACAAATCCGTCTGTCATTTTAATGACCTGTTAAATTATGTCACTCGACGTAAATTAATAACTTTTTTGCACAAATTACGATAACAGATGGATGCTTGACTTATAAACCACATCTCTTCTCTGACGAGGTTATAAATACAAGCAGCAAGAAGCCTCGTCTGCTCAGTCTTGATAGAACTTTTGTAAAGTGTGTGTATTGTCTTATGTGGAAAAACAATGCAAAGATGTTGTAAAAGAAATGTTGCTCTGTACTGTGACAACGTCTTTGGGTGGTCAGCGGTGTTAAGATGGCTACCAAGCCAATAAATAGTTGAAGTTCACTTATGCTGTCATTCATTATTTATCAACAAGCACATCAACAACACGGGACCTCATCTCTTTACCCCTAGACGAATATATACAGAGCCAACATTAACATCAAGATACAGCAGTGAACCAGCCAGCAGCAGCAGCAACTACTACAATACAATTTAATGGCGCCAACCCAATTCTCTACATCAAGTGCTAACAAGCTTCGTATATTGGAGTGATGTGGTGCGAATATAGGAATATCAACGATTGGGTGACCATTATAAGGTCAAACTCAGATAGCGCGCCTTCCCCATTCTAAACACGGACAGCACGCTCACTGATAGTATATACATCGTGCGTATGTCTGACTAGTAGTCATTCCCTGCCAGATGACGCTGCTATCGCCTGGACTGGTTTATATGGATAGTAGGTCGATGGTCATAATGTTCTGACTGATCAGTATAAATAGAGTATACTACTGGGTAACGGATGGGCCATACGATCTGTAATATCATACCGGAAAAAAATTAAACCATATACAGAATAGGCAATATATTATGTATAACGGAGGAAGAAGGAGAAGACAAGCCACTTGCATCAAGTGGCTTCTCTTAGCAATACGAGGGTGAGCTGAAATGTAATGTCTCGAAAGTTGCATGTCAAAGCTCTTACTAATTTTTAAAATAAAACAAACGTTATTAACATTCTACGTCTTTATTCTTCATGTCTATTTGCAGCCCTCTGCCGTTAGAGGACCCCGAATTATAGCATGTAGCATGACCGTCTGTAACGTAACTACGTCGATGCATGAGAAACAGCTTTCTGTAATCAAGCTCTGAGTTGGAAGAATTCCTCCACACACTGAGCACCTTCTCCTACAATGCCAGACCATACACAAGCGCTGCGGCATCTGCAGCGATCTGACGCCTTGGCTCATCTGCCATCTTCCATACTGTCCAGACTGGCTCCATCAGTTTTCATCTGTTTCCAAAACTTGAAGGACACATTCGAGGACTTCGCTTTGACAGCGATGAAGCGGTGTAAGCAGAACAAAAGTTGTGGCTCCGTCAACAGAGTCAAATATTTACAGTGACGGTATCAACAAACGGATCTTTTGTTGGCAGAAATTTGTTAGTCGCCAGAGTGACTATGTTGAGAAATAAATATGTAGACGTGAAGAATAAAAGTGTAGAATGTTAATAAAGTCCATTTCATTTAAAAAAGGCTTAAGAATTTTCACATACGGTATTCAGAGGCATTACTTTTCAGCACACCCTCGTAAGTTTGAAGTGTATATTGCTAGATCAAAACTTGACGTTACTAGCACCTGACGCGTAGCTCAAGATAATCGTCCATCGAGCGAAAATACTGGAGTGGGTAAGGTGTATCTGCTTACCTACAAAAAACAAGAAGCGCCGTTTCTCGAGTTTGGCCTTGTAACTTATCAGTCCGTAGGGTATTCTGTTAAGAACAGTCCAAGTCACACAGTCCAGTGTTTGAAAATAATTATAACAGTCTAGAGCGCAAGGCACTTTTATTCAAAGGTGACCGGCTTCGATCATCACATGATCTTCAGACCTTCAGCAATTGTGGTGGACAGTAGCTGTAAGTATGAAGATGACCATGTGATGATCGAAACCGGTCATCTTTCAATAAATGTGCCTTGCGATGTAGACTGTTATGATTATTTTCAAATACTATATTTGGATCGCTGGTATCCCTAATAATGTTTTCAAAAATAGCAATCCAGTTTGTCTAGTCGGTTGGTTCGACTGGTTACACCCGCTGACTAAGATCTTGATCACTGGGCTGCCAATGTTGGGTAAGAATGAAATACATTTAGTATTCTCAATAAGTTATTTTCTGATTGAGACGTTGTCTACCTAGTGATTCCAAATAATGGGCCGGGGATATTATTTACGCTGCTTTTACCTTACGAATATCAGGTGCTGTAATGCAAACTTTGTAGGAAAAGAAAATCGTGTGTGAGCCGCGCATGACTCATGTTCCCGCCATCATGTATTTTACTCCGTGTTTTTAACGTACTTCCACCTCACTATATTAATTTAAATTACTTGTGTCACTGAGTTGCTGCTTTGCCTGACCGTGAGAGGCGCTAGCAGTGCGTATCGATATGTCCCCTCTGGTAGTATCTTTGCTCGACTGCTATTACTTCCCGGTCGTTGTCTGTCGTAAGACAGTTCGGGTCGCGATTTCGGGCTGCCAGTCAGTTGGAACGCGTCTGGAGCGCCGTCCGGACCTGCCAGTCGGGGAGTTGCAATGCGGCACTAGTCAGTCGGGTTGGTGTACTGATGTCTGCATCAACATGGCTCGCCCGACCATTTCTGCCACGCATCACTTGAGCCGGGCCACGGTCTTGGTGGATCGTCGGTCGGTCGTCCTACTGGACGACGCGTTTTGGCTCGCTGATCATTCATGAGTCGGCTGTGTGTGTGTGTGTGTGTGTGTGTGTGTGTGTGTGTGTGTGTGTGTGTGCATCGACTCCCGATTTGTATTCGTGCGTGCTTAGTTACTGTTGGATATCGTTCAGGTCTTCGTGAAAGTGTTTGTCAGGTTATGTGTGTAGCTGGCGTTATTTCCACTGACGACTATTTTAGATGTTGTCGGCATTCAGAGGGGAGTCGGTCGGTTGGTGCGGACCACGGAGGATATCTCTGTGCGGTGCAGTCGGCTGGGTCCGCTGGCGGTCCCTGCGCAGTGTCGGAGTGTGTGTGTGGAGCTGTCCGATCGCTACGAGCTTCGTGGCTCATCGACCCAGGACGTCAAAATTGAGTGGTGTCTTAGGTACCCAAGCTACGTCCGTTCATGTTGTGTCGTTCGTTTCGGTGGTTCGCTGTTGGCGAGCTTTTCCTGTGAGCAACACCGAGTGTTTGTAGTGGTGAAATCGAGCCGCCATGCGGTGGAATTAACTATATTGTTTCACTACAATTCAAGTGCACCAGCGGAATTTTCTACCTTGTGGCCGTTAGTGTTCTGGTTATTTGCCCTGGCCACTGACGTAAATTCAGGCAGTGTTCTTTCCTCACCTGTTGTCGCTGTCCAACACGGTGTGTAGTTTTCACAGCTTAATACGTATTTCATTGTGGGAAACCACGTATATAACAGTTTGGTCATGTACCAATTGGTGGCTAGCTATTCGTTTGGTCAGTCTGTCCATGACTCTCTTTTGGTTGGGTTACCGACAGATCAAGTGTAGTTGGCCCACCACCTGTCTCACCTACGTGAAGGTTAATGTTTCGAGGGCAGACCTCCCCCTCCCCCCGGAGGCGTCAGAGTGCCGTTGTCTGTATTGTCCTTTTAATGGGTGTTTAATGGTCTGTTGGTAATCTACTATAGCCAATGCTTTAAGAAAAACAATCTGTTTATTGTGTCTTATGTAAATCAAGGGCCTTCAGCCCGTATAAGTAAGTCTGAATTCTGTCAAGTGGATATTTTGCTGAAAGTTACTGTTGTTGTGCTATCTTTTCATTTAGGACGCGGTCGCCGGCTGGAGTGGCCGTGCGGTTCTAGGCGCTATAGTCTGAAACCGAGTGACCGCTACGGTCGCAGGTTCGAATCCTGCCTCGGGCATGGATATGTGTGATGTCCTTAGGTTAGTTAGGTTTAAATTGTTCTAAGTTCTAGGGGACTGATGACCTCAGAAGTTAAGTCCCATAGTGCTCAGAGCCATTTGAACCATTTGAACCTTCTGCCTTAAAAGATTATGGTAATATATTTTAAAAAAATTTAAATTTAATTGTGGCCTTCAGCCGTTCGTGTTGCACCTTGTATATGTTTGTTCTATCCACTTTTGCCTTGAGGCTTTCAGCCTAGCTGTGATATTTTTATTTGCAATATTAACTGCCTGTCTTCAGTCACTTGAAATTTATTTTGTTCATTTTTAAGATTTCTTCTTTGGAGGCCCTCAGCCGTGAAAGAATTGGATTTTGAAACTCATAGTTGTAAAGGTTCGGCTATGCGTCATTTTGGTTTAAATGTATTATTAAATTACAATAAGTTACAACTTCGAAGTGAAACTGACCGCCACCTTACTTGGCTCTTTCCACAATCCTAATCACCTGTTCTGCCCATCGGGTTTGGCAGGCGTCTCCGGGTGAATCCACGTAGACAGCAAAACACACGGAAGACTAAACCAGAAAGGTTGTTTTTCTCTCCCCATATCAAGTTCAGTGGTTTATCCACTGTGCTGTCTCACTCTGTGTTGTTTCGCAACACCTGTCTGCTAACACAACCCAGATTCTTCGACATCATGGTAATTTCCAAGAATGTTTGTCTATCGAAGCCGCGGGGTCCAAACGATAGATATCGAGCGTACGATTGCAACTCGATCACGCGACTGTGGTGGCGGGCGTTAGGATAAATTATTTGTGAGTTGCTAGGAAAACCCAGACGATTTATGTCGGTAGTGAGTCCGATGTCTGGTACTGTTGACGTTTCTTCGGCCGATTGCCTCACGTGGAAGAATCTGATTCCATGCTTATGTAATGTAGAAAATTATTTGAATTGTTGTCGGAAATATGGACTAATACCGGATGACGAAAGAAGGGATTGTGTAGATTGCGGTGGGGCGAAGTCTATAAAAGTTCGTAAGAAAAGTTCTGATAGTGAAATATCTTTACAATTTCATTGCGGAAAGTGTGGTAAACGAACGACTATCAGGAAGAACACACAGTTCGACTATTCCAAGTTATCGATCCAGACCAGCATTAATCTTGTATCTGGCTGTATTAGGGACTACATCCTCCAAGCAACAGCACCGGAAACTGACGTACCTACTTATACCGTGTGCGCCTGTTTCTGGTTTTGCAGAGAAGTGTGTTATGTAATAGTGACGAACGACAGTGTACCGACCGGTGGATCAAATAAAGTTCTTGAAGTGGACGAATCGCACATAGCAAGAAGGAAAAACCAGAGAGGACGACCTTTAAAGAACGAAGTCAAACATATTTGGGTATTCGGTGGTATAGAACGAGAGTCCCGGAAGTGCTTTGTGGCAAGAGTGTTGTCCAGAGACAAGGTAACTTTAGTCGCTTTGATAGAGCACTTTATACTGCGCGCAAGCAAGGTGATTACAGACGGCTTTCAGTCCTACAAGGCATTGAAAGCAGAAGGATGCAACGATGAGTTCGTCAACCGCTTTGTAGAGCTCGTGTCTTCGGATGACCCCAGTGTGCACACGCAGAACATCGAGCAGCAGTGGAAATCATGAAATCTTTCATTAACAGAGAGGGTCGTCCAGGAGGAAGAGACGAACTCTACTTGTTTCGGTATCTGTATTTCCATAACTTGCGATTGCAAGGAAAAGTTGGCACCTCTACCTATATTTTTGCGTGACATTGGCAGCGTCTACCCATGTTACGGCAAAAAGTGAAAGCTTCCCGTAGTATACACATCAAATTGACTTTCTCATGACGACAACGTCAAAGACGAGTGAGGTAAGTCTTTATAATTACAAGTATTTAAGTAGCGCTCTTCTTTTGTTTTTACTGTAGTGACCACTATAAACATGCTCATAACGCCCATGTGATCGATTTACAATCGCACGTTCAATACCTATCGTTTGGTCCCCGCGGCTTCGATAGGCAAACGTTCTTGGAAATTACCATCATTGGAAACTTGAAGCATGTGGCACCCTATGTTTATAGTCTATGTCAGAACAAAATTTGGGGAAGGTTACAGATAACATAGGCGGATGTGATGAAAGTAATGGGGAGTAGAGTATGGACCTATTAGTCATTGAGAATGGAAATGATACTATAGATGTAAAGGAATTCTGAAAACTAGGAGGGGCGGAACTTTAGTAGTGGCAACTACGAGGGTCGCCCAGAGAGTAATACACGGCATATCTTTTTCTCAGCTACAAATGCGAAAGGTAACGTGTGTATTATATGAAGTCTTCAGAGTGAGCGCGCCAAATTTTCGTCACATACGACAGATAGCGTGGCTCTGCAGAGTATATGGAGCATCTGCTGTCGACAAAAGTACAGTTAGGACACGGAGGGTAAGGTCATCAGAAGGCAGTTCGGCGTAGCTCCACAATTTGCAGTAGTCGAGGAGACCATCCACGGCTGTCACACCTGACACTTTACAGCGAGCTTATGTTGTCATTCGCGGGGACAGACGCAGTACGGGTCAGCAGTTGGCGCGGCATCTGTCGATTAGCAAAGGAAGTTCGCACTGTGAAGAACTGGCTGCGCCACCAGGACAAGGTCTGGTACCGACTGAGCACACACGCCCTTGTTTCGAGCTAGAGGAAGGCCATAGAACGGGATGGAGATTACGTGGAAAGATAGGGTGTGTAGATAAAACACCATTCTTCCGTGTGTGTAATTTTCATTATGTTCAATAAAGAATTGTTGAAGAATGAAATGCGGTGCATTACTTTCTGGGCAACCCTCATATTTCTTTGCAGCTGAAACAAAGTAAATATGTGCTTTAAAGTTTTACTGTCGTTCATACTACTCACAACCATTGTACACAATCTGTTGCCGACGATGTGGAAGTCATAGGATACCCCGAACATCTCCAGTTTAACAGTTATGAAGCGTATGCCATGAAGTGCTTCCTGCAGTTTAGGACTCCGTCTGAAGTCAAAAGGGCTTAAGTCTGGGGAGTATGATGGGTGCTCAAGCACTTCCCAGCCTCATCGATCGGACAAATCAGTCACAACTTGCGCCATATCCACCCGAGCATTGTCCTGCAAAAGATTTCGCCGCTTCTTTTTCTAAGCTGGTCGCAGGCTGTGTTACAAAAATGAATGAATGGCACAGTGAAAGAACAGGCCACAGTTCCGGCAAGATAATGGTCGGGCGCATACAGCGCAAGTTGTGACTGATTTGTTCTATCGATGGGGCTGGAAGTGCTGTACCGCCAACTATACTCTCCGGACTTACGATCCTGTAACTTCAACTTGATTCCTAGGATGCACGAATCACTTCATGACATTCGCTTCAGAAGTGCTACAAAGATTACTAGGGCAATATATGGCTCCACTCGAACTATAAAGACGACTGGCTCTGATAGGGTATCCTACGACTTCCACATCGCCAGCGACGAGTTATACACAACGTTGGTAACTACTCTCAAGGACGGTAAAACTTTGAAACACACACACACACACACAGATATACTCGTATATATATATATATATATATATATATATATATATATATATATATATATACTACTCGTATATATATATATATATATATATATATATATATATATATATCCTATTAATACTGTCTGTTACAGTAGGAAACGAAGACGACATCGGAAGCACAGATGGAGCTTTTAGCTTCAGCGGAAGTGTGTTTTTGGGACGCAACATCAAAAAGCGAATATTCGAAAATCTGATGTTCCCAGCTGGGCACACATGCGAAAAGCTAGAACATTTTATTTTGGTTTTGACTTGAGCATAGTTGCTCCAAATTTTGCTATTGCTTTTTAGCAATGTAATTTTATGATTTAGCAACACTTCATTCTGATATAGAGACCCCTAGTAGGTATCGAAACCTAGGTCAGTGCAACTACCGTTTGTGTGCAACCGGTTGCCTGTTTAATCCTATGCTGAAACTCGTATATGGTTGCTGAATAACACACATGTTCAAAACTGTAATATTAGAAAGACTGGAGTAGAATAAACTATATTTGACGTATAATGCAAGAGAAGTCTCTTTATTATTTAGTGGACGGATGAAAGACAAAATGAGGTATAATAATACATAGAAACAGTTCATAGAAAATCGCCGTAAGCCTATAGGAAGCTGAATGTCAAGGATTTCGGCATGTTACATGCCAAACTTACACAGGGCAGTAAGACAGGCAAAATTTTCAATGTCCCAGAGCGAAGCTATCTCGCTACGTTACGTCAATGTCGAGACGAGGTGGCCACAACGAAAACATTTCGCCATCGAGAGTGAGTCAGGGCAGAACACATCAGCGTTTCTGGCGAGCCAGGCAGCAGACTTGAGAAGAATGTCGTGGGTCAGACCAGCCAAAAAGGGTCACGTTGCCTTTGTTATGTCACGAATGAAAGGTAAGGCGAAAGCAACAAACGGTACCAAGAGCTTTTACGAACCACTTCTGCGCTATAACAAGCACGGCAGAAGGAAAACCGCTGATACCTTCGTAACGGCAAGTTCTATGCGGTCATGACGAATGACGTAGGGTAAACATTAGCCGCTACTTCGCTCCATAATTACCCCAGCAGTTTAGCTCGTAAGGCTTTTGGTCAGCTGGACTGATGGCGTACTGACGTTCGCACTCGATTCCCTGATTGCAGCGAAATGGAGTCTGGTACAAATCTGTTGTTGATTCCCTGCACGTTACGGACAACAGCCACTACTGGGAGGGATGCCTGCCTCGCCATAATCACCAGCCGCAGAATTCAATGCCACAGTGGTCCTCTGTCGCAAGTGCGAGGACCAGTGGAGGTCTTTCCTTCCCACCAGGATCAGGTTGTGAGCTTTCCTGGCATTGTCTTGGATTGAATAGCGCCTAACTGGACGGCACGCCGGTATCGTCAGACCTCACGGCTACACGGAAACCGTCATCGCGGTACGACAGATGAAGAAGGAGGATAGCGAGCGCGAGCGGACAGAGCATCTCCCAGCTCGGTGTGTGTAAGTTCAATACATGCGCCGCCGTCACTCACCGTCGCAGCGTCGTGGCACAGCCGGTGCCGCACCATCGCAAGCAGCGAACCGCCAGTGCACCAGCCGGCTAGTACGAAGTGTGCGGTGTCACTGCCTTGAGTGGGCTGAAGGCCGCTTAGGCGCGATTCCTCAGCGGGCATTGACAGACGGTGACAGCCACGAGCCAAGACGCTACTTCTGCTTTTATAGAAATAAATAACTAATACTGAATCTTCTTTCACTGCGCCTTCTGGCGACCACAGGTCACTACCACCTTTCCGAGGAAGACAGGCAAGGAGCAAATTGCGAAAGTACCTCCTGACACAGAACCTACTTACGCCTCTTGCAGGTAGCTGGCGACCGACAACAACACATATAACATGGATGGTTCATAACAAACGTTATTTTCTGGCTCATGGAGGAAGGCAGAAAAATCACACAGGTCGCCAGTCGGTCTGTTCAGAATGTACTGTACGATGACCTTGACAGTAACAGTAGGGTGCAGTCATATTTACGTACTTTAAGATCAGTATAGATTACCAGTTTGAAAGGCTACTACCCACCATGGCTGTTGCTCATTCGTTAATTAACAGATTCAGCAAATCAATCATAACAATATCGCCTTTGTGAATAGCAATTCTATTAGACTGCAGGTTTTCGCGTAGTTCTTGAATTTTTCTGCTGAAGAACTGATGAGAATTTTCCTGAGAGGAATGTATATTTTCTGCGTCGTGAGCGTACACACACCTCCCGAAAATAAAAAAAATTAAAAAAAGCCTCCAAAAGACGTGGTCGGATGTCACTTTAACTCCATCGGCAGACATGTAAATGATTAAGATGCAATAGGCTGTGACAGGTAGGACGGCCAACAGAGTGTATTAGTGTTGTTCGTGTTTAGTGTTATTGCTAGACTTCATATGGTATATAACGCGGGTGAACATCGTCAGATATTCGGTGAGCTCTATGAAGGAGACGGCGACGCCGCGTACTCATGTGAAACAGCGTTACTTATAGATCTCCATTTGGATGGATTATCGAATCGTGTAATATCCAGATTTTTGGGGCTTTTTTATGCGACGATAGCTCGATGTACTGTATAGGAACATGAGGGCAGTCATACTCGTAAGGTTTCCGGTCGACCACATGTTACCACGACAATGGAAAATCGCAGTATTGTGCACCAAATATAGTGTAATACCTTCACATGTCCACGTGCCATCCAAAAAGAAGTAATGGACAACGTACAACATCCTGTATCATCCCGTAACATTGGTCGAGATTAGCGGCAGCCAGACTAGGGAATTACGGTCCCCTGTGGAAACTGGCGTTAACACCACAACGCAAACGGCTGCGTTTGGAGTCATGCCGTGACCTGTAAGCATGGACTGCTGATGGAAGGCGTCTCAGTTTGTTCAACGATGAACTGTAGTTCTGCACTACCCTCGATGTCAATCGTCGGCGAGTATGGTGGTGTCATGGGGAGAGGTGCTTTCCTTCCTACGTTTTAGGTAGGCACAGCGCTTTTACTCCTCCCGTCGTGGCATGGGGAACCATCATGTATGACTTCAGTTCACGGATGGTAGTGAATGAGGAAGCTCTGACGACACCACGGTACCCTACGGACATCCTGAGTCCTCATACGTTATCTCCCGTGAGACAGTACCATGGCGTCATTTTTTAACAGGAAAATGCACGCTCACCCAAAGCACGTATCTCTATGAACTGTATACGTGATGTTGAGGTATTTCTGAAACCGGCAAGCTCCCAGAACTGCACCGGATAGAACACAGAAAAACTCGATCGTCAACGCCGACCCAGTGTCAGCACCGAGAATATCGAGTACCAGTTACAAAGTTTCAGATTCAGTTTATCCTAGATGAGGATGAAACTACTTTTTGACAGCTTTCCCAACCGAAGTACTGCATGCAGAAGGGCCAGAAGGGGTGAAAGGTCGTACTGATAAGTGGACTCATACTAGTAACTTCTTCGTAAATTTTACTTGATTTTGTAATCTCTTCAATAATATCAAATACCGTCTCAATACATTAAGTTTAATTTCATTTCCTCCTGTCCTTCTGGGGCTTCAATTTATTTGTCAGGAAATGTATGAACAACGTGTTTGATTTGATGACCGCCGTTTTGTAAACCAGTCCATTTTTATTTTCTTTATGAACTCATTGTCAATAATTCATGCGTAAGATTGATAAGTTTCTGAGCTTGGGTCCTATGTAATATCATTCAAATCTTCTGAGCCTTGCTCAATTTACACATCGGATTGTTCTGTAACTTTCCAAATCCATCTTGTAACCAAGCTCCTGTTAGCAATGAACGTAAATAATTTCTTCGTCTGAGCTTTGCACATTTCTCGGAGATTACTAGGCCGTGGGGCCGCGCGGGATTAGCCGAGCGGTCTCAGCCGCTGCAGTCATGGACTGTCCGGCTGGTCCCGGCGGAGGTTCGAGTCCTCCCTAGGGCATGGGTGTGTGTGTTTGTCCTTAGGATAATTTAGGTTCAGTAGTGTGTAAGCTTAGGGACTGATGACCTAAGCAGTTAAGTCCCATAAGATTACACACACATTTGAAGTAGGTCGTGGGATTTTTCGCGGATGATGCTATTACGTACAAAGAAATCACTACACTAGACAATTCTTGTAGCGAAGTATAAGAAGACTTGCAGAGAGTCTTCAACGCTTCGTTTGGAGATCGGCAGTTGACCCACCATATAAAGAAATGTGCCGTAGGCAGAAAACCCGTCATTTTGCTACTACAAGATTTCCGAACAACTACTGGAAGCAGTCACATCCATTAAATATTTAGGAGAATGCGTACAGAGCAGTTTATAGCGGGGCGTCCACATAGAAATCACAAGAAAAGCAGATGCGAGAAAGATTCATTGTGAAAATTCTCAGAAATATGAGACAGGATTGATAGAGGGAAAAAAGATGACCCAAAGACAAGCAACGCGTACCCTCATAGGTTCGTTTAGTAAGCGCGAAAGTGCCTCGGCGATGTTCAGGCAACTGAAGGGGGAGACCTTAGAGTACAGGCGCTGTGCATTATCGTGTTGTTTATTGTTAAAATTCCAAGAGTGTACGTTTCTAGATGAGACAACTAATATATGGCTTTGTGCTACGTTTGTCTCAAGAAAATTTGGTAGATTCGAGTTCACATGGAGGCTTACCAACGATTTTTCTGTCGGCACACCATTGACGATTGGAACAGGAAATGGTGAAAGTGACAGTGTTACACGAAGTAGAGTACCCTCCCCCACATACAGTAAGAAGACCTGCAGGGTATAGATGTAGATGTAAACAGAAGATTTTTGTCTGAGCATAACACTTGTCTCCCCATCTTGTCTTGAATCCTGACATATCCACACCACTGAACTGCGATGCACACAGCTGTACCTTGTGGTTGATTGCAGTTCTCGGTCGACTGCTGAACAATCACTGCTTCCTCATTTACTCGATCCTAATTTTTTTCTCGTTAATTTAAAAGAAAAACTTTTCATAGCCAGTAACTTCCTTGGGGGGCTGCAACTGTAGTCAAGTGGTAGCGTCTTTGACTAGTAATCAAATATTTCTGTTTGACATTCGATCCCAGCCGTAGCTTTAATCAATATATGTGTAATGAATGGTAGCGTCATATGTCCAGATATGCTGCTAAGACCTCACAACCCATCCTCTCAGCCCCGAGGGTATGGTAGCCCACCATTCCCCCTCCAAGAAGAAGGTTTAAGTTTGAAATTGCAAGAGTTGGGTTTTAAGATATGGCTGTCAAAAGAGGACGTCGCATCAATGGACTTCTTGTGTGAAATCTTTGAAGCAGCTGCGATTCGAATGCCAGAATGTTCGAGAATATTGGACAATGTTGTAGAATGTTCTAGAGTATTATATAATATTGCGGTATGTTCGAGAATTTTCTAGAATGTTCCATATTGTTATAGAATACCAAGAATCCCAAAAGTAAACTGACAAATGCATCTTGCCATCGCCTATTTCCCTTCTGAGCTGGAACATAATCCCATCTCAAGAGGTTAATGGAAAATTCTAGGATATTGTCGAACATCCTGGAACATTCCGGAAAATTCTAGAATATTCTGGAAAGTTCTAGAAGATTCTGGAACATTCTCTAACCTTGTGGTCAATTGTATAGTTTTGTGGAACATTCTCGATCATTGACATGAGTTGGAGCACACGCAGTGTAGCTTAGTGATTTGCGTTACTGACTGATGTGTTGCGGGTCACCAGTTCCAACTCAACCATCAGCAGTTATTTACTATTTAGTGTTTACAATTTCTGGAAGGTTCTCGAAATATTTAATGTTTGTAAATTTCGCATATTCCAGAACAGTATTTTTCAACCTGTGGGTCACGACGCCCAGGAGGTCGCAAAGCCTCGCGGTCGCAGAAGAAAGTAGTTGCAGCATGGGTGGTAACGTATGTTTCATGGCGATCATCGCTTATAAATGTCACACGGAGGTGACAAGGTTTTGTGAAGGCACCTAGCAAATTCGCTCACGTTCAGATTTGATACTTATTTATAATAATGAATACGAATTTAATTTAAACCTGTTGAAGAGTTCAATTAAGCAAACACTTGCAGCAGAGAGAAGCAACACGATGTCTATCGATCTCTTCCCGCCTCTGCGAAATGGAACTAGGGCGGCGAGAGTCACTAAGTCTTGTATAGATAATGTTTACCTCTGAGAGGTTTGCTGGGAGAGGGAAAGGACCACATCAACTTCTGGGCTGGAACGGCGGTACAGTGACAGCTTCTTGTGTTATTACTAACAACTTAGTTTACGCGCCAATCTTCTGCTGTGATAAAAATATCACATGGAACGAGAACAATTTATGAAAACGCATTTAAAAGATGCTTACGTTCAAATGTGACACAAAATGGCGGCAACAACACGAACACAGCTCACGTGCAAGGTTTGGCACCACAGTTACTAGAATGCGTTTCAGTAAATATAGCTTGTTAGCTTCGAACTGAACAATAGATCGGCAGGATTGGCAGCAGCGGCGCAAGGCACGAAGTACAGGAATTTCTACCCATCGGCTCTAGGATGCCTGAGCTCGGGAACTCAGACTTTAATTCACACACTGCATGTTGACGTTGTTTCTATTTTCCTAGTTTTGTGGCTTTATCGGGATTCCCACAGAATCGTCGTTGTTGGTCACCTGGTTAATTTCTTTCGTGTAGTTAATTGTGGTGATTGCCGAGAAGTGAATCGTTATTTTTTTGATAGTGCTTTATAAAAGAGACGAAAAATATCTTGCAAAAAATTCCTAGTACCTTTATTTGTAAAAATATATACTATATGTTCACGCAATTAATTAAAAAAAATGTCGTCTTCTTTTGAAGCTGACTACACAGTCGCACCCCCTTAACGAGGATAATTCACTTCTAAATCTTACCTGCACTGCAAAACACTTATGCGAAAAAAGTTTTTCTGTTGGAATTCACGTAAAAAAAATGATAATGCATTCCATTCCGAAAAAATACTAAAACGGTTTATAAAATGTACATCCGTTTTTCAAGAAGTCATCTAAAGACGCTTGTTTTTACTTTCTCTTCAAAACAAGTCATACACACAGAAGACGTCTAACTGAATGAAACATCTGCCTACGTATTGCGCGCAGCTCAATTGAATTCGTGTTGGTTAACGACTACATATCTAAAATGGAATTCATACAGAGGTATTTCAAGGCCATGATGTAACATGAGTCTTGCTTGCAACACCGTTACAGAGAATTTGGCAACATCGTCGAGGAGACCCGAGCGGAGGTATCGGTTACAATAATTTCAACGCGAGGAGTGTCGCTAACAGTACAGCTAAATACTACATTGTCGGCGGCGTTGTCTTTGTCGGAGGGTCTAATGTACTTTGTTCGTCGTAATAATAATGATAATAATAATAAAACTTATGTAAAACGTTACGCTCTTTTTTCCTCCGCGTTTTCTGTTATTTCAATGTCATGTCCCGCAGAGCATAAGCCATACCGTCAAGAGTAAAGTCAGTAACAACGATTACACGCAAATACACAGCGCTTTATCGGCGCAACTGCAATTTGATGCCTGATGACTAATGTCTCTGATTTGTATTATTAAAAAGCATACTTGACACTTATTAAGATTTTATTCTTTTGAACAGTTTTTATTCATAGAGCGACACCAGCGATATCTGCTGCGGGTGCCACTTAGCCAGATGAAAGTAAGCAAGGATTATAGGTCCTAGACTACAATAAAAGTGCAACAGTTTCAATGAGAAGGCTGTGCCTGTTTATTTATTAATAATCTGTCAAATCGTGGTTCTATTTTTGAGACACAAATCACCAAATCATTTTCTAGTTGAAGTCTATTCCTCTTCTCAGTTTTTACGTTCACCATTGAAGAGAACGCTAATTCACAAAGGTAGGATATGGCGAATGGCAGTAACAATTTCAAAGCTTCCTTTGCCAGTTGTGGATACTCCTCTTTTCTCTTTATTCAGAAAACGTCAATGTTTTGCGAATTAAATTTTATTTTAAGGATCCCGTCAGCTACTTATACTATGAGTATTTCTTTTGTTATCGTGCTCAGATCAGCCAGTTGTACTAACGTATCTAAAAAAAAGGGTATAATATCCATCTATGGCCATTGTCATCGTCAGCGTTCAGCTCTGGAAAATAACTTAACATTTTCTCTTCCAAGTTATGCAAGATCTGTATCATGCAGGGAATGTGAGAAGTCTGTACCACCGACTAGTCCATTGCAATTTTATCGACAATCGTCTGAATACAAGGGAAAGACTCAAATATCATCTTTCGTAAAAACGTTGACCACAAACTAAGTTTTGCGAGGAATTCTTTGATTTTATCCTTAGCCATTACGTTTTCTTCTTTCACTTGGGGGCTCTTGTTTAAAATATTTAGGTGGTTATAAAGATCTGCGAGAAATGCTAATTTTGATAGTTGAACAGAGTCACAAAAGTAATTCGCACATCCAGATTTGGAATCTTGTAAGAACATTAGCAATTCACCTTTTAGTTCCAGAACCCATGTCAATACCTTTCCTAGGGAAAGCCATCTGACCTCCGTGTGTTAAAGGGAACCCATGTCTTCACAAATGACCCTAAACTTTCGAGTTTGCAACGCTTTACCTCTAACAGAGTTTAAAACTTTGATCGCCTCTTTAAGCACATCATTTAAATCAGAAGATAAAATCGTGGCTGTCAGAGCGTATAGATGCAGAAAGCAGTGTGTCCAGAAAAAATCTGTCATTATTGATTTTAATTTCGTGCGAGCCCACTTTTGCTGCCAGTCATAGCTTTAGCACCATCACTACAAATAACGATGCATTTTGTCCAATCAATCTCATAGTTGCGAGTGCTTTCTAAAAACATGTCATACAACCACTGCCCATTAGTGTTCGCAGCGAGTGCTTTAAAAAATAAACTGTCTTCCATGATACTTTCATCTCCTTCAAAGAACACAAATACTATAAATTGAGCACAATCTGAAACACCATTTTTCGACTAACTTTTCTCGAATGTCACCGGCTATATCGTTTATTCTGCGTTCAATGGCATTATCAGAAAGTGGTATGCTTTTTAGCTTGCTCGCCTCTTGCTTACCCAATACAATTTCAACCATATTCAGGGCTGCTGGCAAAATGAGATTCTCTGCATCTGTATGCAGCTTCCCTGCTTTAGCGACTCGGAATGCGACTCGGTAGCTACCTGGTAACGCTTTCTCGTTGACACTGGATACCTAAAATCAGATAAAAAATATTGTTAAATCAGAAAAACGAATAAAAAATCAGAAAGATTAAAACTATTTTAAATCAACAAATAACATTACAATTTTATTACCTGGATCATAGTAGTTTCCTGATGGTTAAGTGTTTTCCGTTGCCTTTCGAAAAAATCCAACGGCTTATCAGCTCCCTTAGAATGTTTAATTAAAAGGTGATGCAGAAGCTTTGATGGTTTCACACTCTCACGTAACAATACTTCGCCGCAAATTACACATGGAGGTTCATTGTTCATGACAGTAAAACCACACTTCAGGTAACTGTCGTCATAAAGTCTATTTTTTCGATTTTGATTCGTTTCCGCCACTGCCACTTGTACCAGACATGGAGGGCTGCACATATATTTTAAGAAACTTGTCCATTTTATGCTCGTTCAGGCCGAAGCGCGAAGATAATAATCACGTCTGTACTTGCTGGCGTACTCGGACAACTGATTGTAGTGATCGAAAACGCGCGACTATGCCCCCGCTGACCCCTTCTCAACCCCACGCCTCTACCGCGGCAAAGAATATAATTATATCTTTGCCCGCAGAGCACTGCGACCTCTTTCCACATTGCACTTGATTTCTCGATCAGTATAGTATCAATAGAAAGAAAATTAAATACGACTAAAAGAACAAAGTGGCCTCTCATCCACAATTTTACGTATCTTTAGAGAAAAATCTTCGCATGATTCTCGGATCATTTGAAAGCAAAATTGTTGTCGCCAACACAAATATTTCTCAGTTACTTCACTACTGCAAAGAGTCAGCCACGAGATCTTAGGATCCCTCACAAATCAATAAGATTCTATCATCTGAAAATTGCACACGATTTATAGAACAGGATGGAAAAATCTACAGAGACCAAACAGAAGAAAATAAGCACGGAAAGCGACACTTAGCGTGGGTACGCTGTGGGTCCAATTTTATGGCAACTGAATAACGGACAAAGCACGAACGCAAAGTCCAAAGCGGCTCAGAACCAAGTGAAATTTCTACTCAATAAGTAGGAAACACGCAAAGTATTTACAGGGTAACAAGAAAGTGTTGGTGCACTCTAGTTTACGGATTTCATAACCCAAACACGTCTGTTAGTGGCACCAAAAATACGTGAGAATCTAGATTCTAATGGCTGCTTCTACTGTCTGAGAGAATAAGCAAAGGGACTTCTTTGAGCTCTATAAGACACTGAAACCGCTCACCCATACTTTCAAGCTAAACGGTCATTATGGCTACAGGAGAGAGAGACTGCTGAATTTATGGACAAATAAAACGAAGTACCTTGCTCCTATCCTCTCTCAGTTTTCAGTGTGATTTTGATTCAACAAATTAAGAGCATCAGAATCGTGCCATCACAAGATTAAAAATTATATAAACGATGAAAGGAGCGGGAAACAAGCGCACGTTTACCACGAGCCGCATCCTCGTATATTTTCAGGTATTTGATCTTGTTTTCGATAGTAAAATTTGTGTTGCAAGTAACGTCATCGTTTACTTTTTTTGTTAATTAATGACGACTCTCCTGCACCCTCCATCTAACATGTTACGTTAAACTGCTAGCTAATCACTTAAATTAATTTTTAATTACCCCCCCCCCATACTAATGGACGCAAACGCGAAGGAAGAATGATAAAACGGAAATAATGTTTTCCATGTTGGAGGGTGTATTACGTCTTTTTTAACTAAATACCGTTCATATTCCCAGTTGTTCCCCTCAGATGCTTACATAGCGCCCTTTGTTCATGTTTCCACTTTCATCACATCATCAGAATCTTCCGGCCGGTCTGGTCCGACATTCGGCGCGTGATAACGGCGTTACACGGATTGCGGTGGTCTGGCCCCTCGCGCAGTAACACCATAAAGCGTGCTATTTTTAGCTGTGCGTCCATTAAATGCGCGGAACGGTTTGATCCTTCATGCGATAGAGCGACGTACAGTGGAAATGATTTAGCGATAACGATTTGCCTCATTTGGGATGTTGATGTGCGTATTACGGGTCCTGTTTACTTTGGCATCGCGCCAGATTGAATCTCTGATGAACCAACGTCATTAGGTGTTTAACATGCTCCGTGCGCAAACGTCACACGCGCCACTCATGCGAGGGAAACACATCATGCGCTCGCAGTAGTTGTGAGCCATGCTCCACTATTTTCCCCCTTGATTACATGTATCGAAAACCCTCGCACTTCCGACGATCTCTTCAGAAACTAAAAAAATTACGCTTGCAACAATTCAAACTGATTTTAACTTCCGCGCTAGTGACGAGAGCGTATTTCATATCCATACTGAATAATGTTTAGCACAAATTTTAGTGCTGTGTTTCTGAGTGCACGTTAGATATTAGGTCACCGAGTCAGTGCAACGGTTGAAGTGAGACAATAAGACAAAGATAAACCATCTTTACAAACTCCATGGGAAGTGAGCACTGCTGTGCCGAAACGAACCTTCAAGTTGCGAAAATTTTATGTTTTTTAATAATTTCAGTACCCCAGTAGCACTTGTTTCACTGTATTTCATACTGTACATAAAAGAACTTCTTTCTTTAATGAATTATTTTGGATACCAGAGATTTTTGAATAAGCCTGCTCTTGAATCATGTGGAGGAGGACAAAATGATAATAGAACCTAAGGCTAGGCGATTAGGCGTTGAAGATATTGTTGGACTGACTCTACGTTGGTCAGCATAATAATCATCCTTTTTGATACAGAAAAATCAAACTATTAGGACAGAAAATAAGATTTTCACTAGTAATTTCCAAAGTCTTTAATTATTTGTTGGATGTTTTCTAAACTCTGTCTTACCCTACAGTTTTTACCCGCTACAGTTTTATATACACTCCTGGAAATGGAAAAAAGAACACATTGACACCGGTGTGTCAGACCCACCATACTTGCTCCGGACACTGCGAGAGGGCTGTACAAGCAATGATCACACGCACGGCACAGCGGACACACCAGGAACCGCGGTGTTGGCCGTCGAATGGCGCTAGCTGCGCAGCATTTGTGCACCGCCGCCGTCAGTGTCAGCCAGTTTGCCGTGGCATACGGAGCTCCATCGCAGTCTTTAACACTGGTAACACGCCGCGACAGCGTGGACGTGAACCGTATGTGCAGTTGACGGACTTTGAGCGAGGGCGTATAGTGGGCATGCGGGAGGCCGGGTGGACGTACCGCCGAATTGCTCAACACGTGGGGCGTGAGGTCTCCACAGTACATCGATGTTGTCGCCAGTGGTCGGCGGAAGGTGCACGTGCCCGTCGACCTGGGACCGGACCGCAGCGACGCACGGATGCACGCCAGGACCGTAGGATCCTACGCAGTGCCGTAGGGGACCGCACCGCCACTTCCCAGCAAATTAGGGACACTGTTGCTCCTGGGGTATCGGCGAGGACCATTCGCAACCATCTCCATGAAGCTGGGCTACGGTCCGGCACACCGTTAGGCCGTCTTCCGCTCACGCCCCAACATCGTGCAGCCCGCCTCCAGTGGTGTCGTGACAGGCGTGAATGGAGGGACGAATGGAGACGTGTCGTCTTCAGCGATGAGAGTCGCTTCTGCCTTGGTGCCAATGATGGTCGTATGCGTGTTTGGCGCCGTGCAGGTGAGCGCCACAATCAGGACTGCATACGACCGAGGCACACAGGGCCAACACCCGGCATCATGGTGTGGGGAGCGATCTCCTACACTGGCCGTACACCACTGGTGATCGTCGAGGGGACACTGAATAGTGCACGGTACATCCAAACCGTCATCGAACCCATCGTTCTACCATTCCTAGACCGGCAAGGGAACTTGCTGTTCCAACAGGACAATGCACGTCCGCATGTATCCCGTGCCACCCAACGTGCTCTAGAAGGTGTAAGTCAACTACCCTGGCCAGCAAGATCTCCGGATCTGTCCCCCATTGAGCATGTTTGGGACTGGATGAAGCGTCGTCTCACGCGGTCTGCACGTCCAGCACGAACGCTGGTCCAACTGAGGCGCCAGGTGGAAATGGCATGGTAAGCCGTTCCACAGGACTACATCCAGCATCTCTACGATCGTCTCCATGGGAGAATAGCAGCCTGCATTGCTGCGAAAGGTGGATATACACTGTACTAGTGCCGACATTGTGCATGCTCTGTTGCCTGTGTCTATGTGCCTGTGGTTCTGTCAGTGTGATCATGTGATGTATCTGACCCCAGGAATGTGTCAATAAAGTTTCCCCTTCCTGGGACAATGAATTCACGGTGTTCTTATTTCAATTTCCAGGAGTGTAGTACTATGGAGGTTATCTAGGAGTTCTTAACAAATATGCTACAACCCGGTTCCTTCATCGAATCAGTATTTTCACACGCATTTCTTTCCTCATCTATTCTGCGGAGAAGTTCCTCCTTTTTAATCGTATCAGTCCACATACTTTTGCAGCACCACAACTCAAAGGCTTCAGTTCTCTTCTTCCAAGTTTTTTCCACTCCCACACAGAGCCGCGCTCCAAAAGTACATTTTCAGAATTTCTTTCTTTAGCTTAACGTCGTGTGTGATACCAGTTAATGTCTTTTGGTCAAGTATTCCCTTTTTGACAGTGCTTGTCTGCCGTCTATGAACTCCCTACTTCGTCTGTCACGTTTATTGCTTCCAAGGTAGCAGAATGCCTTCACTTCATCTATTTTTTGGTTCTCAAACTCATTGTTAAGTTTACTGATAATCTCATTTTTGCTGTTCGTCGTTACTTTGATCTTCCTTCCGTCAGTTCATAGCAATTCTCAGTATGTGATCTCTAGACCGTTCATTTCGTCCAGCGAGTCCTCAAGTACTTACTCACTTTCGCTTTTTCAGAGACTGTCGTTACTGATACCCTTCCACCCTTTTATTTCTCTCATTGCTTTCCTTAAGTACAGTAGGGGTGCAAGACTACATCCACGTGTTCCACTCTTTTTCATTGGAGAAATACTTGCAACGGTGCTTTCGCGTTCTCTTCAATACGGTACCAGAACGTTTAAGTTCTACCACTGTAAAGACGATAGATCCGCGATTCGGAATGTCAGAACTGTGCAGTAAGTAGCGGCAGGAACACCACCACAAAATCACGCAGCACTAACACTCCAAACCATCGACTCTCGGAGAGACATTTTAACCGTGTTCAACCCAATGGTAAAGTATCGAACTGTTTTTCTCCGAATCATACAGTTTGGGGGAAAAGCAGTGAGAATAATTACTTTTGGAAACCTTTAATCAGACACAGCCTATTATAACAATAAACTGTTTCCCTTAATAAAATGGCCGCCAGCCCAAATCGGGCACAGTGTCTACTCAAAAAGATGCAGTCAATTTTCGACACTGAATAAATAACTACTTTCACTTACTACGGTCACTTGGCAATAAGTACTATTAATCCCACTTTCTGTTACTTATGGAATTTATCACTATACTTCAGTAATTAGTTAAAGAAGACACACATATGTTTCAACAAGGATACAAAAAAATATTAAACCTATAGCTATCATTCATATGACCAAAACTATTATTTAACTCGAGTAAATTTCACTTCTTTAGGACTGTTATTTGTTAGCGTTTTACTAACACCAATATTTGTCTGGCTTTCTTTGATATGGAGAAGCAACATGAACAATTACTGTTAAGATTGTTACAATTAAACAATTATGTTACTTTACTTTCAGAAATACTATTGAAAACTTATCCTCATGGTCACGCAAAGCGGTGGCCCTTAAACAGATAATTGCAAACTTTAGTATTTAATAATGATTTTCAGAATTTACTACCAAAACAGTACTCTTGCCAGTAATTTACTATTATTCAAACTTCAATAAACATCAGGATACTCGGAATAAATTCGTTTAGGTAAGGACCCTACTGAGGTAAATGACATAAGAAAATCACTGTTAAACACAAAGGTACACTTAAAACTTATATTCCACTGATTGAAGATGGATGGTTCATACTGTGATACACTTCTAAATAAGGTACTTTGGCTGTTACTGATGTCGAAGGTGGCATGAGGCGGTGCTGCGTAATAACATTGCGCAGGTACGGCTCTTGATGTACATAGCTCTGTCTTCCTCTTGGTGGCGATGATGAAATTGCAAATTTCTGAGCTACTAATTTATTGCAGTACTGGGCCAATCATGTAGAACACGTCTGAGGCCAAAAACCTAGTCTTGCAGGTAAATTCGGGGCCTCTAGTGCTTGACCAACGTAATGCGTGTTCACCACTTGCAGGGCAGCTACCGACTGTCTGAGCCACTTGCGCGCCAAATCTCACTTGCGCCCCCCATCACCTTTTCCATTCCACCACAGAACGGAGTTCCGTTCTACCTATGATCCCTACACCTTTTCAATTTACACTTCTGCTTACAAAAACCCTAAGTATGAATCATATACAATTGCATGACAGCATATACATACAAAACTGACATAATTAATTACAGTTGTACTTGAAATATTACATAATTATTTACAAAATATGTTTTAATACATTTATTCCACCTACGTCAAAGAGGTTATTTTAAATAGATAAACTGCACTTAACAAAAGCTTACTCTCGTTATAGTATTTTCTTAATTTTTCAAAATTACTATGGAACAAAAAATTTAAAAATATACAGATTAATGGCACTATTATATTCACAATAGCATTACATACTTTCTTATTCTTATTGCTTCCTCTTGGTTGTTGTACATATGGTAATTACCCATCATTCCTGTCATTCCCACTATACTTCCAAAAATTCACTTATTTCCAACCAGCATGCAAATCTACGTTAGATTACTACAGAAACTGATAAAAACTCATGCTTTTAATATCAATTCATTTCTTTGATTGGAATTAATTATTCGGGTCAAGGGTGGGTCTCTACTATGAATTTATAGGTGACTATTATTGAAGTATATGAAAGAAACGTAAATTAGTTCCAAACTAAGGAGTGCACACACTTTTACTCGACATGTAAACGTCACTACGGACACGCAGATTTGATTTATGGCATGTTCGATCAGCCTGACATCACTGGCGATGATGTGGTGCAGACGAATAGCGAAATCCTGCATGACCCGCTGAAGTGTCGGAACATCGATGATGTCGATGACCTCCTGAATGAGCGTTTTCAGCCCATCGATGGTTTCTTGGGGCTATTGCTTTACACTTTGTCTTTAATATATCCCCACGACAAGGAGTCCTATGCTTTCAGATCCGGAGAATATGGCGGCCAATCGAGGCCCATGCCACTAGCCTCTGGTGAAAGGTCTCTGTTGGATTCCTTTCATGTTAATTTCTTAAATCTGTTGTCATTTGCGGCATAAATTCCTTTTCTAAATTTACTTTGGTGTTTCTTACTATCTGGGAGGAGACTGAGCAGTGAAACGTGTTACTTTTACACATAAACAAGAACGATCTGTCACACTACTACACTTTAAAACAAAGTTTACATGTAATTCATGTCACACAGTCTCATACGGAACCTACATCCGCTTTCTTTTATATACTGTACATGATAAGATACTGTCATCCCCCTTCCCTTCTGTGTGAGAGGATGAATGAGCAATTGTATTTCTAGTTGCATGCTTGATGGTAGCAGACAAGCCTGTCTGCTAGAGAACAGTAGGACCAACGTCGGAACAGGTAGCTACGCTTTCTAAAAGCAGAGAGGTTCCTATTCTTAGTATAGTCCTGTCCGTCCCTTGTCATGTTGGTATAGGAAGCTGCCTCTGTGGTCACTTCCGTTTGTATCTGTGAGGCACCCTCAGGAAGGGACCAAGGCAGTCTGTCCGCGGCGAGCGTCTGAAGTGGTAAGATCTCCGGCTAAGCGCGTGTCTGCTAAGTCTGTAGGACAATGGATCTCTTAAGTTCAGCCTAACTGAAAATTTAATCACCTTTGTTTCAGGTTTAGCTATAAAATATCTAATGTGATCTTAAATTGCAACGCAGTGTATTTTGAGTGTGAAGTTCAGAATATCTTCTGGTAGTTGCTTTGTCACTACTTTGTGAGTAAAGTGGAACCACGTGTTGATCAGTAACTCTAACTAAGACTATCAATCTTAAATACGAATGTGTGTGAGATTATAACGTCTCATCTTGACAATATTTTTCAGTGTAGCAACTTTTTCTTTATGTTCAACCCACGTGGGGTGTACTTTGTGAGACCAGTACCACGTGCTTATACAATTGTTTGACCCATCAGGTTAACAGTGAGACGATAGTAACCAGTTCGAGGTTTTTCTTTTGTAAATTGCTTTTCGATCTAATTTATTTTAATTATCAAAATTACTGTGGAGTTTCACTCTTTGTGTAAACCAAGTTGACCACGTGAAGCACGTGGTGTAATCATCAAAGTAGCCCCCAGCTATTCTTTTCGGGAAGATTTCACAGAGAGTTAGTATGAATTTAGTATACCAGTGTGTGGTAATTTCATGACGGACAGGATTGCGCTACGAACGTAACTTCTTTGGGTGAAAATTGAATTGGTTGGTTGTGATCAATTTCCTCTTGGATATGTTTCAAAGTTCTTCGTGTGTTATTTTATGAATGCAGTGTTGTATGTAGTCTCCCAACCTTGGCTCCCTATTTGTTGTGTTCCGTAAGATTACAAACTCACATTTTCACAATCCTAAATTAGGCACCAGTTTAGTTATGAATCAAGTTTGATATGATGAAATTTTAACGGAACAATGATCAATGTTAAAATAAATGTCAAAATATAAACTGATTTATTTCTTTTTATTTAAATTGTCTTTTTAAATGTATATCACCGTTTATCGTAAGATGAATACTAAAAGATTATAATTAATGTTAGTCTGGTTGGGAGTTTGGTAAGCTAGACTGGATACCTGGTGAAACAGTTGCGCAGTAATGCAAGGTTAACTTCCTCACATAGCTCACAGCTTTTAACCCACTTTTATGGTCTTGAATGTCAGCACCGCTTACACCTCAAATTAATGTAACAACATTACACTGGGTACCCCAAGTGCTCCTCCAGGACATCAAACATTCTCCTGCTTCGACGGGGTCGAGTTGCGTCTTACATGAACCACATATTGTCGAAACCAGGGTCACTTTGGATAATGTGCATGGAATCCTCTTCCAAAACCTTCACGTACCGTTCGGTAGTCACCGCGCCAGCAAGGAATATTGCACCAATTATTCCGTGAGTAGACATTTCACAGCACACAGTAAACCATTGAGGATGAAGAGCTTTTCGATCGTGAAAAGCGATTCTCAGTCCCCCAAATCCGCCAATTTTGCTTACTGACGAACTCATCCAAATGAAAATGGGCTTCGTCGTTAAACCAAACAAGGCGTGTGCGCATGCACATACTGATTCTCATCATAACCAGCGGTCAAATGTGCAGTTTGAAAGTCCTAACGCATACCAATCGGAAGTTACGACGATCTTATTTCATATAGTTCAATAACTGTCATCCTGTATATGAATTTACGTATCTTTCGAAAAATTGTCCCATAACAACCCCATAGCTACAACTGCCTGTCTCAGATATGGGGAGTAACAGAATTCATACACCACAAAAATCTCTTTATCTCTTAAGACAACTTTGGCATCTTTCTTTCCAATTCCATGGAATTTCTTATATGCAAGAGCCAGCTTTGCGGCCGTATTTGCCAGGCGATTATTTGTGTTGATTCCTGTTGTTTACTTGGACTGGGCAAAATTACATAGTTGCTGAAGACATACCCAAGAAATTGTATTGAGCTTTTCTCATGCATTAATATTAGTAATATGAGATTCCGTTGTGAAAGTCAATCGACAGATGAATCATTGGCAGATGAAACTGAAATGGCCGTACTATGCTAGGAAACATAGGCTAATCGGAAGAAGCAGCACGACCATATCATAGATCGATAAAGTACATATAAGTTGAACTCATATTTATTAAAACACAAGCAAAGTTGAGAAAACTAAATGAGAAGGTAAAAAAAGTTAGTATTGAATATAAGGGTTTGTGGCAGAGGGACAGCATTGGTGTTATAGTAATTCAAACTTCTAGACCTTTGTCAGCTCTTCAGATGGACACCCTGCCCTGAAATGACGTACATTGTTGGTCAGATGAGAAAAGCTGTGAAGAAAATAGCTGCACTGCACGTGTCAACAAGGTGTACAGAATTAGAGGGCCTATTCGATTATGTTCTGCTGCAACTACTAAATCTACAAAAATCAAATCTGCCGAGCACACACATTCCTAAGTGAAAGTAAGAAAATAATCGCAACTAATTCTTTCAGACTTACAGTACTATCGCACTCTCTGACTCTGTCTCTTTCTCTCCCAGTTCCCCTCCCCCCCACCCTTTTTCCCTCACACCTTAAGATATGATTTCGTGACTTGATGTTCAACGAACAGCACTTTTAATCAGTAAATAAGCAGTTTGTAAATATAAACCCTGTTTAATAGTTTTGAATGCTAACTCAGATACTGTGTAGTTCCTCACGTCTTAGGATTCTGAAAATTCGGGATTATGTCTACACAGCACGCCATGTGGAATTAATGCCCATTCTTACATCTCGATAAAAAAACTCTAAATTTTTGCAGATGTCTTTACCGAAAGTCACAAGTATTTTACAAGTCAATCCTACTTTTCATAAAATAAAGTCAGAGCAGTCTTAACATAGACGATTAGAGCAGTGGGGTGCACGGTCTCACCTTACAAGCATTTGCCACAGACTCCTATAGACGAATGTGCGAAATCGTCTTCGGGTCCCAAAACACGCGAAAGACATTTCTCTGACTGGCAGAACGAAACAATAGCAGTCTGCTTCCTGTTTTAACTATACAACCTGATAAGCTCCCCCTTTTTACCAATCCCTGTCCCGAAATAAATTTACGCAAAAACCAAATTAATAAATTCCAAAAAAAATTACACCATCCTTATTCGTCTGACGTGCCGAAGTTAACATTGCGTTGCCCGAAGTATCGCAAACTGGCGTAATTTACAGTCTTCATTTTACCCCATGTACGTGACTCACAGTAACGTTGGACTATCTGACTCTCACTCACAGTTATTTACGATATCGTCTATTCATATTTCACAGACATGACGTATTTGCCCTGATCATTCACTAATGCAGTACAAGAAATGAAAATAATGCCATTCCACAAGTGACATAATACTGACTGTTTATTTGATATGAATATTCAAATAGTCGGTGTTTTGGATTTATGATACGCTTTGTTGAACTATTAACCAAGTGCAGCTAAATACTGTGAGGTGTGTATCTAACGTGAAGTGTACATATGGGAATGGATCTGTCGTGGATATCACGAGGCAGTAAGTAAGCAAAACGAAAACTTTTTTTTTTTCAAAAATATTTCGTTCGTTACCGATAACTAAATTTCCGTCAGGGCGGCGTCACTGTAAACAGGGTGCAGAACAGACCATGCGTGTAGGAGCCATACGGAAAGATGTGATACTGGTTGCAAAAATACACTACTGGCCATTAAAATTGCTACACCAAGAAGAAATGCAGATGATAAACGGGTATTCATTGGACAAATATATTATACTAGAACTGAAATCTGATTACATCTTCACGCAATTCGGGTGCAGACATCCTGAGAAATCAGTACCCAGAACAACAACCTCTGGCCGTAATAACGGCCTTGATACGCCTGGGCATTAAGTCAAACAGAGATTGGATGGCGTGTTCAGGTACAGATGCCCATGCAGCTTCAACACGATACCACAGTTCATCAAGAGTAGTGACTGGCGTATTGTGACGAGTCAGTTGCTCGGCCACCATTGACCAGACGTTTCCAATTGGTGAGAGATCTGGAGAATGTGCTGGCCAGGGCAGCAGTCGAACATTTTCTGTATCCAGAAAGGACCATACAGGAACTGCAACATGCGGTCGTGCATTATCCTGCTGAAATGTAGGGTTTTGCAGGGATCGAATGATGCGTAGAGCCACGGGTCGTAACTCATCTGAAATGCATCGTCCACTGTTCAAAGTGCCGTCAATGCGAACAAGAGGTGACCGAGACGTGTAACCAATGGCACACCATACCATCACGCCGGGTGGTACGCCAGTATGCGATGACGAATACACGCTTCCAATGTGCATTAGCTGCGATGTCGCCAAACATGGATGCGACCAGCATGATGCTGTAAACAGAACCTGGATTCATCCGAAAAAATGACGTTTTGCCATTCGTGCACCCAGGTTCGTCGTTCAGTACACCATCGAAGCCGCTCCTGTCTGTGATGCAGCGTCAAGGGTAACCGCAGCCATGGTCTCCGAGCTGATAGTCCATGCTGCTGCAAACGTCGTCGAACTGTTCGTGCAGATGGTTGTTGTCTTGCAAACGTCCCCATCTGTTGACTCAGGGATCGAGACGTGGCTGCACGATCCGTTACAGCCATGCGGATAAGATGCCTGTCATCTCGACTGCTAGCGATACGAGGCCGTTGGGATCCAGCGCGGCGTTCCGTATTGCACTCCTCAACCCACCGATTCCATATTCTGCTAACAGTCATTGGATCTCGACCAACGCGAGCAGCAATGTCGTGATACGATAAACCGCAATCGCGATAGGTTACAATTCGACCTTTATCAAAGTCGGAAACGTGATGGTACGCATTTCTCCTCCTTGCACGAGGCATCACAACAAAGTTTCATCAGGCAACGCCGGTCATCTGCTGTTTGTGTATGAGAAATCGGTTGGAAAATTTCCTCATGTCAGCACGTTGTAGGTGTCGCCACCGGCGCCAACCTTGTGTGAATGCTCTGAAAAGCTAATCATTCGCACATCGCAGTATCTTCTCCCTGTCGGGTAATTCCGCGTCTCTAGCACGTCATCTCCGTGGTGTAGCAATTCTAATGGCCGGTAGTGTCTATTAGCTCCAATTTTGGGACAGAATATCGAGAGCGCAAAAAAGGAGCGAGTATTTCCAATAAAATAATAGAACAAGCATTATTCGATTGCGTCGAACATGATTAAACAGTGTGACACAGTCGGTACTAGTCTTTTAGCTTAATAGTTGGTGCCACCAAACAAAGGGAAATAGTAATCGGTAACTCGAAATGAATTATTATAGGTCTCTTCCTTCATTCAGTCATTCACCTACGAATCATCCACAGCAAAGGGACGACGCACGCAACTAGCGCTCACCAGCACACTGAAAATAAAGCAGAGTATAAGTTCCATGTGCCCAACAAGATACTTCTTCAAATCTAATGGACAGATCACAACAGGCTTCGATTATAAAGGCTGTGGAGGTCAACACTTCAGAATAAAAATTACGCAGCAGATTTTTGCACTAACAATTTATTTTTGCAGTCAGTTTATGACTTCTAAAGAAATAGACCTATTGAGGGAAAATAAGTAAAATTGACATTTACCAAAAGTAAACCTTAATAGTTCACACATGTTATATGGTGACAGGACTTCAACCGATTTCTTTCAGATCGTTAATATCCACGCCACTCCGACAGAAATCACGTATTTCAACCATGATTAATTCAGGTGCTCCATGTTCTTTTACATTTCTACCACCGAAGTAGCTACATGGGTAGCACAGTACTTACGGCGTGCACATGGATGTTTTTTTAATTAGGTCCCTTCCCACGGGAACCGAATCTTTGGCCTGCAAAATTACCAGTTCATGAAACTGATGTGGGTGTGCCAACTGTAAAAATTATTAGTTCACATAAACAGGTCATTCCAAAGGAGCCACGAGTTACTCTGCGAAATAAACATTAGTAATGCCAAGTTGTATTAGGTACCGAAAGCTGGTTGAAACCAGACATAAAAAGCAGTAAAATTTTGAACTCGGATTGGACAGTGTTTAGGAAGGATAGGACTGATGCTATGGGAGGTGGTGTGTTCATTGCAGTCAAAAGCTGTTTAAACGCAGTTGAGATCGATACTGGGTCGGACTGTAAAATAGTCTGGATGAAGCTGTCAATCAGACGAGGTGTGACCATTGTATTAGGATGTTTTTATAGACCACCAGCATCCGCAATAGATTTCGCAGAATGTTTTTGGGAAAGTCTTGAGTACTTAGGAAATAAATATCCAAATTATCCATTAGTTATAAGTGGAGACTTGAATCTGGCGTCCAGTGAGTGGGAAAATTACCCATTTATCACCGGGGGCAGAAGCAAAGACTCGTGTGAAGCTATTCTGGGAGCGCTCTCAACGTACAACCTTGAGCACTTGGTTAGAAAACTAACTCGAGATGGGAACGTATTAGATAAAAAAATGGTTCAAATGGCTCTGAGTACTATGGGACTTAACATCTGAGGTCATCAATCGCCTAGAACTTAGAACTATTTAAACCTAACTAACCTAAGGACATCACACACATCCATGCCCGAGGCAGGATACGTATTAGATACCTTGGCGACAAACAGACCTGATGTTTTTGAGGTAGTTAACTTATAAAAAGGTATTAGCGACCATAATGTCGTTGTGGCTTCTATGTCAATGGATGTGGCAAAAAAAAAAAAAAAAAAAAAAAAATAAGAAGCCAAAGAAACAGCGTAAAATTTTCTTGTTTGGAAAAGCAAATAAAAGTGTCATTAATGAATATCTTCATAGTTAGCTCCGAGCATTCACCGCGGGACACAAAGATACTGATCATCTTTGGTCGGAATTTAAAGGTATTGTCCACCACGTGCTAGAGAAATATGTGCCTAGCAAAAATATAGAGGAAGGAAAGGATCCACTGTAATGTCTCTTTCTGCTATAAGTTATATGAGGATTCTATTAAGTTCGTGACATTAAATTTCGTAAAGCTATCTTTCAGAAAACCTCATAAGAAACAATTACAAATAAGTAATATTATATTTGTAGGTTGCCAAATTAAACTTTAAATTCTGATTGAAAACGAGCGCCAGGCTCCCTACAAATAATATTAGATGCGTTAGCGTAATAAAATTCATGCAAAGAGGCACCTGACCTATAATAAATTCTATCACTGAAAATAGTCACTTTATGTAAAAATAAATCTTGTGATTTGATGCTAATTAATTTTGATAGTATTTTTAAATAAGTTCTTCTGCTCCGGCTTCGTAGTATTTCCTGTGGAAATAAAAAGTTTAAATGCACCGCGTAATGACGGCCAACTTTCTCAGCCAAAGACGATCGCAGCTAGCTCCGCAACAGCTGCAAAAAATGCTACACAATCTCTTGCGTTATAAAAAATGTGGCGTGGGTTCCTTAAATGATTACTCTACACTCCAGGTTAGCTTATTATATTTTCGTAACTCTTTTACACATCAATTATGTTCTAGTAATTGAACGAGAGCAAGACAAAAGCTATCGCAATACAATGGTACCTTCTGCACTCAAACAATAGCTAAGACACAAGAAAACATCAGAAGACGACTAAGTCCATTGTCCTCCAGTCCTTTTGTAATGTAACAAACATTATAGTGTTCAGTTCTTTAGTTTACACATATGATTTTATATCACGGAGAATAATGTCTTTTTTCTACACTCCTGGAAATTGAAATAAGAACACCGTGAATTCATTGTCCAAGGAAGGGGAAACTTTATTGACACATTCCTGGGGTCAGATACATCACATGATCACACTGACAGAACCACAGGCACATAGACACAGGCAACAGAGCATGCACAATGTCGGCACTAGTACAGTGTATATCCACCTTTCGCAGCAATGCAGGCTGCTATTCTCTCATGGAGACGATCGTAGAGATGCTGGATGTAGTCCTGTGGAACGGCTTGCCATGCCATTTCCACCTGGCGCCTCAGTTGGACCAGCGTTCGTGCTGGACGTGCAGACCGCGTGAGACGACGCTTCATCCAGTCCCAAACATGCTCAATGGGGGACAGATCCGGAGATCTTGCTGGCCAGGGTAGTTGACTTACACCTTCTAGAGCACGTTGGGTGGCACGGGATACATGCGGACGTGCATTGTCCTGTTGGAACAGCAAGTTCCCTTGCCGGTCTAGGAATGGTAGAACGATGGGTTCGATGACGGTTTGGATGTACCGTGCACTATTCAGTGTCCCCTCGACGATCACCAGTGGTGTACGGCCAGTGTAGGAGATCGCTCCCCACACCATGATGCCGGGTGTTGGCCCTGTGTGCCTCGGTCGTATGCAGTCCTGATTGTGGCGCTCACCTGCACGACGCCAAACACGCATACGACCATCATTGGCACCAAGGCAGAAGCGACTCTCATCGCTGAAGACGACACGTCTCCATTCGTCCCTCCATTCACGCCTGTCGCGACACCACTGGAGGCGGGCTGCACGATGTTGGGGCGTGAGCGGAAGACGGCCTAACGGCGTGCGGGACCGTAGCCCAGCTTCACGGAGACGGTTGCGAATGGTCCTCGCCGATACCCCAGGAGCAACAGTGTCCCTAATTTGCTGGGAAGTGGCGGTGCGGTCCCCTACGGCACTGCGTAGGATCCTACGGTCTTGGCGTGCATCCGTGCGTCGCTGCGGTCCGGTCCCAGGTCGACGGGCACGTGCACCTTCCGCCGACCACTGGCGACAACATCGATGTACTGTGGAGACCCCACGCCCCACGTGTTGAGCAATTCGGCGGTACGTCCACCCGGCCTCCCGCATGCCCACTATACGCCCTCGCTCAAAGTCCGTCAACTGCACATAGGTTCACGTCCACGCTGTCGCGGCATGCTACCAGTGTTAAAGACTGCGATGGAGCTCCGTATGCCACGGCAAACTGGCTGACACTGACGGCGGCGGTGCACAAATGCTGCGCAGCTAGCGCCATTCGACGGCCAACACCGCGGTTCCTGGTGTGTCCGCTGTGCCGTGCGTGTGATCATTGCTTGTACAGCCCTCTCGCAGTGTCCGGAACAAGTATGGTGGGTCTGACACACCGGTGTCAATGTGTTCTTTTTTCCATTTCCAGGAGTGTATTATCAGAATCGATAAATTGTCTTTAAAGTTATTTCGTCACTTTGTCCGTATCACAATTAGGCATTAAAGTTCACACAACATTACACATATATAGTTCTTTTGTCGTTATTTATATTGTTCATGTCAAATATATGGAGACGGACACTATAGTACCTTGGTTCAACAAACATATTAGGAAGTTGCTGAGAAAGCAGAGAATTTGGCACAGTCATTTTAAACGTAGTCACTGCCCCGCTGACAAACAGAAATTATACGAAATGAAACGAATTTGAAAGAAATATTTTATCTGCAGATTCTAAAACAACCCCAAAAATTTTGGTCATACGTAAAACCTATGAACGCTACAAATAATTCAATACCTTGTCTTGCTGACAGTACGGGTAATGTAATGGATGAGGATAAACAGAAGGCCGAAATTCTAAATCTTATTTTCAAAAACTCGTTTACGGTAGAGGACTGCAGCACCATTCCGGCTTTCAATTATCGAACAAACGCAAAGATGGCTGACATAGCGTTTAGTATATCTGGGATTGTAAAACAGTTAAGATCGTTAGACGCCAGGAAGGCATGTGGCCCAGAGGGTATCCTCGTTAGATTTTATGTTGAATATGGTACAAACATAGCACCATTCTTATCCATCACCTATTAGAGATAATTGGAACAGCGGGAAGTTCCACGGTACTGGAAGAAGACCCAAGTCGTAGCAATCCACAAAAAGGGTACAAAATCGGATGCACATAACTACCGGCCAATTTCACTGACATCGATTTGTTGTAGAATCATGGAAAATATTTTGTGTTCCGACATAATGACCTTTCTTGTCTCTGAGAAGCTCATCTGCAGAAGCCAGCATGGTTTTTAGGAAACAGCGGTCAAGCGAGACACAGCTGGCCCTCTTTGTGCACAATATACTACAGGCTCAAGGTACTGGCTCCCAGGTTGATGCCGTATTTTTCGACTTTCGAACGGCGTTCAGCACTGTCGCTTGCTCCAAAAAGTGCGCGCTTACGGTCTATCCGATGACATATGTGGTTGGATAGAAAGTTTTCTAACAGACAGAGAGCAGTATGTCGTCCTGAATGGGGATACTTCATCAGAAACAAGCGTAACATCAGGTGTGCCCCAGGGCAGCGTAATAGGTCCGCTGCTTTTTACGATTTACATAAACGATCTGGTTGATGGTATTGACAGCGGCATTAGACTGTTTGCCGATGATGCTGTTGTCTACAGGGAAGTAGTATCACACACAACATGTGTGTTGTAGTATCAAACGAAAGTTGTGAACAAATCAATGAGGATTTGCAGAAAATAAATGCGTGGTGTAATGACTGGCAGTTATCTCTCAATATTAGGAAGTGTAACCTACTGCGTATAACGAAGCGAAAATCCCCATTAATGTAGGAGTAAAAATAAATGCCCAGTTTTGGAAGCTGTAACATCCGTCAAGTATCTGGGTGTGACTATTCGAAATGATCTCAAATGGAATGATCAGATTAAACAAGTAACGGGTAAGACGAACTCTAGATTACAGTTTATTGGCAGAATCCTGAAGCGATGCAGTCCTTCAACAAAGGAAATTGCTTACAATGCGTTAGTTCGTCCAGTCTTATTGTTCGTCTGTATGGGACGCTTACCAGTTGCGTCTGATTCAAGAGTTTGTGAAGGTCCAAAGAAGAGCTGCAAGATTCTTGACTGATACATTTAGCCATGGCGAGAGCGTTACAAATCTCATAAAAAGTTGGAAGTGGGACACACTTGCAGGTAGACGACGCGCTAAACGGAAGGGGCTGCTCACTAAATTCCAAAATCCGATCTTCGCTGAGGATGTAGAGCATATATTATTACCACTAACTTTCAAATCGCGCAATGCTCACCAGTCAAAGATAAAGGAAATTAGAGCTCGTACTGAGACGTTCGGACAGTCGTTTTTTCCTTGCGCTATGTGCGAGTGGAACAGAGGGAGTAAAATATGACTTTGGGGCGAATAGTGCTCTCCGCCACACACCGCTTGGTGGCTAGCGGAGTATATATGTAGATGTAGATGTAGAAATCTCTCGTTCCTCGCCTGACTCTGTTCTGATATTTCGTGTTCCCGCACATTCAGTGTAACCGACAGAAATCAAAACAGTGGCTCCCTGCACCTTGTTTGCACTTAGCTGTATCTTTGAAAACCCGTTTGCAGTGCACTCTCTACTTCAATATCAAACCTTCCGAAGAACTGTGAAACATACTTCAACCTTCACAGGATAACAACACTGACTATTTTAGCGTGAAAGTTTCCACGCCACTCTCCGTGCGCCGAGGCGCTAGTGGGTTCAGAAAGTTCTTCAGTATTTAGCACACAGTCAATACGCTTTGAAGTTATAGCTTGAATGGATTTTTGGCTCAATAACAACCACTCTTATTCATGCTCTCTTGTATTAAGCTATTATTGGAGTCACCAGGAAGGAACTATCTTTTCTATTATTTACACTCTAAAATCGTGAGTAGTTTCAGTTGACTCAATGGATAACCATTTGACGAGGGGTGCTCAACCTGTGGCCCTCGAGCCGCATATGGTCCAAAGCAAGTATCAGTGCAACCCAAGAACAGCGCATTCCATAAAATTCCGTTTTTAAAAAGTTGTAATAAATTGAGTATTTTCAGTCTGAAACTACCATTGGTCCACCCTGTCTCAGTTATTGTTAGTAGTGTTGAGTGTATTATATGCGGCCTAAAAATATTCTCCTTCCAATGTGGCCCAGGTAAGCTAAAAGGTGGGGCACCCCTGGCTTTGACAGTTAACTCAGACAGCAGACCCATACAGTGAATGACAGCGCTATACTATCCCAGAAAGCAAACGAAACTCAGTTTACTGAAATCCTATCCTCGCCAATATCTGGCAGGTAAGGGAGATGTTTCTACCTGAGGCTGCTAGAAAGAATTCACAGCAACTGGTAACTGTTGCTAATAATGGGCCCCAAAGATTTAATTATATATGTGCTTTTATGTTCCTTCGTGCCACACTTTATTATACACTTCTGCCAATCAGGAGGATAACACTATAGACGACAAGCAAAAAACATCAAACCGTCACGAAGTGTACGATATGCTTGGATATGCAAATGATTATTACTTCTGTGCAAAAGTACAAAGCGGCTGGTAGTAACGCCATCCACATTCTGCATGTGAGGAGAGATTAAACTATAGGTTTCGCATTCAGGAATTGTACCTAGGTGTTTGTTGCTTATGAGATAATCCTGTTATGACTTGTGTAAGAGTACACATAATGTTTATCCACAGGGCATATGGCCTGTAACTGAAAATATGTCATGATGATCTCTCCTCCATTGGCAAAAGATTCTGGAATAATCCCTAATGTGCATCTCCGGAAGGGAACTACCATGACAGAGGTGATCATGAGAAAAAAAACTGAATAACCAACGAAAGGATAACGTTCTACGAATCGGGACGTGGAATGTGAGAAGTTTAATCGTCATAGGAAAACTAGAAAATCTGAAAAGGGAAACGCAGAGGCTCAGCCTAGATATAATGCGGGTCGGTAAACTGAAATGGAAAGATGACAAGGATATTTGGACAGATGAGTATAGTAGAATATCAACTGTTGATTTTACAGCAGTAGAGAATGGTATAACGAAGGTAGAATCCGTTATGAATAGGAATGTAGGACAAAGTGTGTGTTGCTGCGAAGAGTTCAGTTACAGTTTCCACATCAGAATTGACAGCAAACCAAAGCTGGAAACAACAAGTATACATGCTGACGTCACCAGCAGAAGATGGAGAGAGAAAGTATATGACGATACTGAACTAGTAATTCAGTGCGTAAATGGAAATGAATATCTAATACTAACGGCGGACTGGAATGCGGATGAAGGAGAAGGTTTAGAGAAGAGGGTTGCGAGAGAATATGGACTTGGTAGTACGAATGAGAGATGAGAAAGACTGAGTTCTGCACTAAATTTTAATTATTAATTGCGAATAGTCTGTTCAAGAAACACAAGAGGAGAAGGTATACTTGGAAAAGGCCGGGAGATACGGGGAGATTCAGTTAGATTACATCTTGGCCAGGCAGAGATTCCGAAATCAGATAGTAGATTGCAAGGCGTACCCGGGAGCCGATATAGACTCAAATTACAATTTGGTAACGGCGAAGAGTAGGCTTGTAGCACCGCAAATGCAGATAAAGTACCTTCGGCACCATCCAAAATTGGTATGTACTTTATTGCTGTTACATTAAAAGTAAAATCAGTTGCTTATTTGCTTAAACTGAATTCAATTAAGTCTTTCAATAATCAAAAGTAAATTGCTTGCTTTCCTTATCCTAAATTTTGGATTACGTTACACTGAGGTTACTGAAAGTAAATTTTTTACATAATAAAGTTTAAGTTGCATTTATATGATTAGTAACTTCATTTAACTTCATTTCAAAATTTAGTATTTCAGAATAAATAACTGCAAACTCAGTTCTTCCCGATTCATTTATTTTCTCGTGAATTGCTGTGTTATGAAAAAGCGTGACAACCTTCTGTTGCCACACCAGTGATTATTTGCTTAAAATTCTTTGGCGTTACTTTTCTTAAGATTCTGGAGATTCATTTCCCTAGTGGGCTGGCGAACGTTTAATTATCCTCTTTTTAGGTGGTAAGTATTTTTTTGTATTATTAGTTTTTTTTGTATTTAAAATATGACATTGTAACCCCCCCCCCTCTGTGTGGTTCCTGAGCGATTGCACTAAATTTATCCCCATTTCAAAATTATCATCAATATTTAGATTAGGTTTAGAATAGATTCTCTCTTCAGAGGGGTCTTTCCTCCTGCTAACCGATATTATTTTCCTTCGGTAGCGATAGCCTTACTCACTGTAAAATGTCATTAGGCATACGCGATCACAATCAACTGTATCACAATCCAATAGGCCGTTTATGAATGGCGAGGTTAGACGTGGCGACCGTGACATAAATCTATAAATCTGGTATTGCTCTTGTACTTCCGCTACGCATGACAGTAGTTGCATGGGGGCTTAATTGTTTATAATGCAAATAATTTATATTTTTTAGTAGCTGTCAGTCCGGTTATGCAGTCTCGTAACCGGTTGGCCCTGACTATTATTACTCCGCAATCTGACTGCATAGAATAACAACTAAGAATGAAAGAAAACTTCCGTTAACACAATTAATTAATTAAGTCCCCAGCAACTATAAAACCTAGGAAACAACAAAACACAAGTGTAGCTGTTCTGTGTGTGGAAGTGTGATTCAACGTACACATCTGGCACGGTTCTTCCTCAATAAGACCAGATATTTTAAACATCATTTATACTGAAGTAATTAAAAAAACCATAATTGCACATAGAAACCAGAAATAAAGTCTAATATAAGAACACGAGCCAGATGCTTTGTTGACTGAACCTGTAACCAATAGGCATTGTTGTTGAAGACATTGAAATAATACAAAAAAAGGGAATTTTTTTACCTTCATATATATTGACGAAAAGCACATTACAGCATCCCTAATCCAACAACATCTGGTGTCTAGCCCATCAAAACAGTACTACAAATTCTGAACAAGCACTCACTACCGCAACTTCTCAACTACGACTCACCACTGCTACATCTCAATAAGCACTCTCCACCACGACTTCTCGATAAGAGCTGCCAATGGAGGCAGCTGAATAATACTCTCTGGCGCAATCTCTGGCGCTGTGGCTCAGTGCAGCCACCTTTCATATGCCCCTCCTCCACGGGCTAGAATTTGATGGTATTTTTGCCAGCATTGGTGGTGAAAATACCACCAAATTCGTCCAAAACAATACAGACAAAAATAAAAGATAATATTAATAAATAAATATCACTTCACTAAATAAATTTTGGCTTTGCACTGACCGTTCCATAACCTAATACATAAAATACAGTAAGGAATACAAATGCTTTCATACATATGAATGTACATAATAGTTTACACAAGTATCATGTGGTTAAACAATTCAATCAATAGCGTCAGCAATGACGAATAAGTATAGGTAAGAGTTTCATAACATTTCATAAACAGTAAACACACAAAAAATCAGTTTATACAAATATTCACATAAAATGCTTTCCATAGTTCAATAAACAAGTAGTTGACAGTTCCAGCAGTAGCACCCAGCAATGGTCAACAGGTGCAAACACCAATGAGTGACATTATTTCAGTAGAAACAGTTCCATCAGTGGCACCCAGCAATGTTAAACAGGTGCAGACAGCAAGAAGTAACATCATTTCAGTAGAAACAGTTCTAACAGTGGCACCCAGTAATGTTGAACAGGTGCAAACACCAACAAGTGACATTATGTCAATAGAAACAGTTCCATCAGTGGCACCCAGCAATGTTGAGCAGGTGCAGACACCAACAAGCGACATCATTTCAGTAGAAGCAGTCCATTAGTGACACCCAGTAATGTTGAGCAGGTGCAGACACCAACAAGTGACATTATCTCAGTAGAAGCAGTCCATCAGTGGCACCCAGCAATGTTGAGCAGGTGCAGACACCAACAAGTGACATTATCTCAGTAGAAGCAGTCCATCAGTGGCACCCAGTAATGTTGACAGGTGCAGACACCAACAAGTGACACAATGTCAGTAGAAGCAGTCCATCAGTGGCACCCAGCAATGTTGAGCAGGTGCTGACACCAACAAGTGACATTATCTCAGTAGAAGCAGTTCCAACAGTGGCACCCAGTAATGTTGAACAGATGCAGACACCAACAAGTGACATTATTTCAATAGAAGCAGTTCCATCAGTGGCACCCAGCAATGTTGAACAGGTGCAGACAGCAGTCCATAATATTCACAATCACTAATTAGACAGTTCATCAGAGTTTATCAGCAGAAATTAAACATTTCCAAGTGGCACCCAGCAATGTTGAATAGCTGCAAGCACGAACAACAGTTTGAAGGCACACGCAATTGCTTTTACTAAATTATTATCAATGCTCTTACACTAAACATACAATTTATAACAAACACACAAATGATATCAGATAATTGTCATATTAACTATTACAAATACACAAATATCAGTAAACCTATAATATTTATGGGTGTCAGTGCAAACCACAACAAACAAGTAAAATAATATTTAGGAGGTAGGTCGGTACCAATTATTTGGGATTAGGAAAGGAAAACACACAAAACACACTCACTCATCTTTCATCCACATTAAGTACTACTGTGTAATTGAATAGTGTTAACTGTGTAAATGCAGTTCTGTCCAAAATTTTATGTTCAACTTGTGTATCAAGTAGTAGTGACAGCAATGTATAACAGTCAATAATAGTTAGTCAACGTCATAGTCATCATGTGAAGACCAATGTTTGCCAAGCCAAATCAAATGTACTGTTGCTGAAGAACTGTCAGTGTGCCAAGATAAGCAAATGCTTCCTCTCTCCAAAAAAAAAAAAATACATACTGCTTAGTGATTTAACAAAGTGTGTGTGTAGACAATCTTCTTTCCACTTGAGTGTTCTAGTCGGCCATCTTCATCCTCCTTGTTCCATATAAACCAACAAAAAAAATATGCTCCTCACTTACTTTACCTCTTATCCACCAAAACTCCAATAATCATTGTTGTTGTTGTTGTGGTCTTCAGTCCTGAGACTGGTTTGATGCAACTCTCCATGCTACTCTATCCTGTGCAAGCTTTTTCATCTCCCAGTACCTACTGCAACCTACATCCTTCTGAATCTGCTTAGTGTATTCATCTCTTGGTCTCCCTCTACGATTTTTACCCTCCACGCTGCCCTCCAATACTAAATTGGTGATCCCTTGATGCCTCAGAACATGTCCTACCAACCGATCCCTTCTTCTGGTCAAGTTGTGCCACAAACTTCTCTTCTCCCCAATCCTATTCAATACTTCCTCATTAGTTATGTGATCTACCCATCTAATCTTCAGCATTCTTCTGTAGCACCACATTTCGAAAGCTTCTATTCTCTTCTTGTCCAAACTATTTATCGTCCATGTTTCACTTCCGTACATGGCTACACTCCATACGAATACTTTCAGAAATGACTTCCTGACACTTAAATCAATACTGGATGTTAACAAATTTCTCTTCTTCAGAAACGCTTTCCTTGCCCTTGCCAGTCTACATTTTATATCCTCTCTACTTCGACCATCATCAGTTATTTTGCTCCCCAAATAGCAAAACTCCTTTACTACTTTAAGTGCCTCATTTCCTAATCTAATTCCTTCAGCATCACCCGACTTAATTAGACTACATTCCATTATCCTTGTTTTGCTTTTGTTGATGTTCATCTTATATCCTCCTTTCAAGACACTGTCCATTCCATTCAACTGCTCTTCCAAGTCCTTTGCTGTCTCTGACAGAATTACAATGTCATCAGCGAACCTCAAAGTTTTTATTTCTTCTCCATGAATTTTAATACCTACTCCGAATTTTTCTTTTGTTTCCTTTACTGCTTGCTCAATATACAGATTGAACAACATAATCTTAATACTTCAATAATACCTCTTACGTCGATACATATAAACCTTATCATCAATATCATTAACCTTACCTCTTGTCCACTAAAACTCCAATAATCATCAACTTCACACAATCTCAATACCTCAATAATACCTCTTCAATACGTCGATACATATAAACCTTATCGCCAATATCATTTCACTTCTATAACAACTCTTTCCTCTAGTCAGTCTCCTCGAACAAGTACAGACAAAATCCTAGTGCAGACTCCAATTTATCATCCCATGCAATCCGAAGACACAATGTCCAAACACAATCTCTGTGTAATCCATCTGACCCAATCTTCTACTCATTATGAATTATGAAATACATTTTGGTTACCTTGTCCATCATATAATAAAAGAAATGCATACATGACCTCTAACAGCCTTTAGTTTGAATAACTCTCAGTAAGTAAGTACGAGTATGGAGTGTGTATAATCATAATTTTTCACAGTGTGTACACCACTTCAAGAATCACGGCAAAACAGAAGCAAACATGTGGAGTATTTCTTGTGTCAAGTGTCACTTACTATTTCAATTGCTCACGAAGAATGCAGTGTAACAACTGTCAATGGTCTAAACCTAGTGTTTGAATGCCATGTCGTTAGCTTTCTTCCCATTAGCATAAATTTATACAGTTTGCATAAAACCTCCAGCTCATGTGACTTCAATGAAGTTTCTTGTAGCAACGTCGTTCGTAGAATTGTAGCAGTTCATTTTCTTATCTTAAAAATATAAGGCACTGAGCGTAATCAAAACATGCAACAGCGAGTAAATATACCAGTAGAGAACAGAATCTCAACAAGTGGATGCAGCACAATTCCTACAACGAGGCTCTGCCAAGCGAACAATCTATAATTAATACCATAGTGTGACCTAAACTCCATGTTCGTACACAGTATATCAGCATTTCTATATACTAAATTAAAGAGTAGTTATGACAACAAAGCAGAAATGTGTAAATATGCAATCCATACGCAAGCAGCAATTATGTATCTTACATAATAAACAAGTCATTAGCATCATATCAGCATAAGCAAATAAATGTTCATATGTAATCTTAATAAGTAAACATGAAGGCGCAAGCAGATAAATCACAAAGTATAACTTACATACATAACCAGAGTCAGCACAATTAATCAGGTGACAATTATAATTTAAATAAATAAGCACAGCAGGCACATAATAAAAAAAAAAAATATGACATCAGTGAAAAAGCAGTGCATCCAAGCGATGCATAATATACATAATTAACAACCCTGTTCATTAACCAATCATTGTCAAAATCAGTTAACACAAAGTATAAATCACGTAATCGCGAGCAGCAAATTACGTCTAAAGTACGTACCTAAGTGGAAATATGTTTCCTGAAAAATAAACTCAATTAATAGTTACCTTTTTAGTTTATTAGTTTCTTCTTCGAAACTACATTCTTCCTGAAATTTTCTCGATAGCAAGTCCTCTTAACGTCGGACACACAGAATTTACCTGAAGCTCTTAAATATTTTATACAACCATATCCTGAAAAATACTGAACGTTAATAACATAATTTTTCAAGTCACTATAGCTTTATACTGAAATTATTCGGAGAATTTAGACTGTGTATTTGTTTACGGCTGTCAGTGCATTCGCACCGAGCGCTCGATCAGCTGTAGGTACGCGTGACGTAAGAAGTAATTGTTTGCGGTCAACGACTGCTTGTGCGGCGCGCAGACTTGACTGTTGCTTAGTATGTGCTGCCGCCGGAACCCGGCGCGGTATCCTTGTACTCTCTGCATGTTTACATATAACTGTTAGTCATAAATCGGTAGTGGCAGCAGAAGACAACACAGCTGATGGAAAGAAGCATTAGTTCGCGCAGACTTGACTGTTGCTTTGAGTATGTGCCGCCGCGGGAACACGGCGCGGTATCCTTGCATTCTCCGTGTGTTTACGTATAACTGTTAGTTTCTCAAAGTATGTCATTCCACAAAAATTTCAAAGTTCGATATGTGATGTATTCCCTTGGAGCGTCGAGATTTAAGAGTTTCTACTTCAACAGTGTTATCATGAATAATTTTGCGAACTCTATATGGACCGTTATAAAGCAGAAAAAATTTGCGACACAAGCCCTTTCCTTTGTGAGACAAACGATGAGACTTAATTAACACCTTTTGAGCAACTGACAAGATTTTTAAACGACCAGGACGTTTCGCTGATTTATCTCTTCCAGCAGCTGCCGATGCAATATTTTGTAGAGCCAGGTTGACAATTTCAAAATGCCGCAGTTTCCATGCAGGCGGGAAAGGAACTATTTCAGAAATGCGATTTGTCGGTGCTTTATTTTTTAATATCAATATAGGCGGTAAAGAAGTTGAATCATTAGGGAGTTCATTCAGAATGTTTTGAAAAATATGAAGATGCTGATCCCAAGTTCTGTGATTCTGATGACAATAAAGTCGACACAATTTATTGATTTCCTTCATCCATCTTTCTGAAGCGTTAGATTGAGGATGGAAAAGTGAAATGAAAATTGGTTTAATCTTACGACGCCGTAGAGTACGAAGCCAAATTTTAGAGCGAAACTGTGATCCATTATCTGATATAACCTTATCAACATGACCCACTTCTTTAAGAAAATGTTTGATGAAAGCATTAGATACTGAACGAGCTGTTGCTTTGCGTAAAGGTGAAAAACACACATATTTTGATGTCAGTTCCACTGCTACGAAAATGTACGCAAAACCATTAGTAGAACGAACCACTGGACCAAACAAATCAACTGCGTCCATCTCCTTTAATTTCACTGGAATGATAGGAAACAATGGTGCTCTGTGAGAAATAGTTGGCGGCTTAGCCTTTTGACATAATTTGCATTTGGCAAGAACAGATCAAATACGTTTTTCCATATTAATGAAGTAGCAATTTTCTCGTAATTTATGAAAGCATTTTCTGGGACCAAAGTGTGCATAACTGAAATGTGTGTACCAAATCAATTTATTAACCCACTCATCAGGAATACAAACTAACCAAACAGAGTTGTCGACCGATTTTCGTTTAAAAAGAATATCATTGCGAACTAAATAATGCTGTCTAAGCGCTACGCTTTTCTTTCTCCTCCACTTCTCCTTAATGTCCTTCCAGATAGGATCCTTATTTTCCTCCTTAGCGATGTCCTGGAGCGAAGACGAGATAAAATTTTCGAACGCAACACCTTGAATATACATCAAACAATAATTGTTTTCTTTGCAGTCCTCTTCAGCACTTTGTTTCAAACCCATAGGTGCACGTGATAAAGCGTCAGCAATAATATTTGAAGAATCCTGTATGTAAACAATACTAAAATCAAATTCCTGTAGATACAGCGCCCATCGTGACAATCTTCCATGTGTTAATTTTGTTGACATAAGAAATTCCAGAGTTCGATGATCGGTGTAAACCTTAGTATGTCTACCAAACAAAAATGTCCGAAATTTTGTGAAAGCCCAAACAACAGCCAAGGCTTCAAGTACCGTAATCGAATAATTATTTTCTGATTTAGAGAGAACACGACTTCCAAATGCAATAGTCTTCTGTACTACAACGCCGTTTTCTTCTATCTCTTGAAATAAGTGTGCACCTAGGCCTTCGTATGATGAGTCCGTCGCCAAACAAAAATCTTTAGATAAATCCGGATGTGAAAGAAGTGGAGCACCAACTAAATCATCACGAAGTTGTTCCAATTCTGACTGAGCTTCCTCATCCCAACACCAATTAGAATTCTTTCCAGATAGTTCACATAAATGAGGTGTGGTCAAATTGTCCAATCTAAAAAAGTGTCTAAGAAAATTACAGACACCAAGGAAACTACGAACATCACGTTTTGTGGTAGGAACAGCATAATTACGAATAGCGTCTAATTTCTCTGGATCAGGAAGAATACCTTCTGTAGAAATAATGTGACCAAGAAATTTCACCTGAGAACGACCAAATTTAGATTTTTCCAAGTTCACTGTAATGCCAACTCTTGCAAAAATACGTAATAATGAATTCAAAATTTTGTTATACTCACTCCAAGAACGTTTAGCAATAAGAATATCGTCAACATATGAAGTAATATTGTCACGAAGATAGACAGGTAAAATTTTGTTTAAGCTACGAATGAATGCTGCTGAAGATACAGTAAGTCCAAACGGTAATTTCCGAAACTGGTAACAGTTACCAAAGGCTAAAAAGGCAGTATATTTTCTACAATCAGGGTGGAGTTCTACTTGCCAAAAACTTGCGCGCATATCAATCGTGGATAAAACTTTAATTCCATGGAAATGTTGAAGAAGTTCATCTAAATTTTGTGGACGGTCAGTTTCAGGAATGATGATATTATTTATCTGTCTGGAATCCAGAACCAAACGAATTGACCCATCCTCTTTAAGAACGAGGTGTAGTGGGCTGGTATAAGGACTGACTGCTGGCTCAATAATGCCTTGATCTAACATGTATTGAAGTTGCAACGTCCCCTTTGAACAATTGTACATAACTGTGCTTAAACTGACACACAATATTTTTAAGCGCAACGCAATCTGACTTTCAATAATCCCTACAAAAGAATGGCCCTGACTAACATTATCCTATACCTTTCACAAATCACTTACCTCACAAAAATCTTCGTTACTCGAACTACTGCAATACAGCGAGCGCCACTACTGCCAGCTAAATAAAAGATTCAAACTACTGAAGGCACTAACTACTGATAGGCATAGTTAGCAAATGAAAGATTTTGATAGAGAATAAACAATGTATTTACCTTAATAGTCATAATTGACATCCAGTCTTACAAATTCCAAAACTCCGCCATCTCTCTCCCCACATCCACCACTGCTGGCGGCTCACCTCCAACTGCGCAACGCTACGCGCTGTTCACGTCCAGCTGCCCAACACTACAATGGCAGACAACAATGCAAACTAGCCAAAGACTGCACACAGCACAGCCAGTGATTTTCATACAGAGCGCTACGTGGCGGCGGCGTTACCAATATAAGAACCTAAACAACCTACATATAAGAACCTAAAAAGCCTACTTACAAAGTTCACTCTTAACCTTGTCTCTGTAAGCCAAAGGAATAGCGTACGTTTTCCCCCGAAATTGTGTGTGTTCTTTTACTTTAAATAAATATTGTAAGCCTTGTATAGTTCCTGTGTGATGACTAAATACTGTAGCATGTGAAGTCAAAATTTGGTGCAGTTCTTCTCTTGCAACGTCATCTGGCACTTCAGCTTTCTTAACCTTTTCATTAATTAATTCTTCGCTATTAATTATATCATCCATCGCGTCTCTGTATCTATTGTCATTGTCATGAATGAACACATTGTCGTCATAATGCTCAACGAAAACATCAGAAGTAAGAAACCTTAAACATTTTGTATCTGATTCAGATCTTGCTAAACGCTCGAAAAATTTCAAACATTTCGGCATTCCGGCAACAGTCAAATTCACACTTCCTTCTTTAAAGTTCAAAATTGCCTTATGTGTGTTAAGAAACTCCATACCTAATATAATTTGTGTACTGAGTAATGGAACAATAATAAAATTAGCGGAAAATTCGTATCCTTGACAAATGAAATTTAGGTTGGTCTGTTGTTTAACTTCCACACTTTTTCCAGAAATAGCGCCTCGAATTGTAGTTTTAGAAACAGGTAACACAGGACAAGCAATAGTTCTTACACATATACGAAAAACTGATTCACTAATGACATTCAATGGCTTCCCAGAATCTAAAACTGCAGTGAACTTATTCTTACCCACACATACTTCAATAACAGGATGTAAAAATGGTCTACATTATTTTCCTTTTCGTCTAGCAAAATGTCTCTCATGTCTTCCAGGCGTACGTAGTGTAAAGTCGTAGTGTCATTACTTTCTGAACCGTCTATATTGCTGCCAGAAGCCGAAGCTACAAGTCATTGTCGATTGCTTGCGTCACGTCTTTGATTATTCGCGTCATTTCGCGGATCAGTTTCTACGATTTGCACTTGTCTCTCTGAAGTTCTGTCACGTGGAGGATCCCAATTAGGTCCCTCCTGTCTGTTAGATGCAAATTCTTGGTTGTGTCTGTTATTAAAATTTCTATTTTCCTGTCTATCTGCATGACTGCTTCTTGTGTAATTTCGACTGTCACTTCTGAAATTACTGTTAGATCTACTACCCTGGTTATTTCTGTAGTAAGAATTTCTACTATTGTATGAATAATTTCTGTCTTGATGATACCGATTACTGTTTCCGTATGATTGATCATTCCGGTAGGAATTTCCGTTATTATAATTGTCTATGTAATTTTTGTTAGACTGTCTGTTATTGTCATAAGGCTGGTATCTATTGTCCTGTCTGTTACGTCTGTCATTTTCAAAGTTACCCATATAACGTCCGTTCCGGTCATTATCCCTTCTCTCTGAAAATCTATTGTGATTACCGTTACTGAAAAAATTACAAGAAGTCCCGTCGTCGTCGTCATACTCGAGTTCTTGTAGCAAAGTCTTAAAAGTCTCAATGTCGTCTTTACATCTTCCGGCTAAAGCAATTTGTCTTATGGATTGTGGCAGCTTAGTTAAACAAATGCGAATTAATTCAGTCGGGCTATAAGGGTTGGACAGGAACTGATTCTTTCGAATCATGTCTTCAAAGTATCCTGCCGGCGTGCGGCACTCAGACTGTTTAAAATTACGCTACATAATAAGACTATGTTTGACTCTGTCTTGCGTGTTTTCGGACCAATATGCCGATAGAAATGCATAATAAAAAATCATTTAGATTATTACAATCTCTAATGAGTGCGCGCATCCGCGTCGCCGGTTCGTTTTCTAAATATCCACACATAAATTCCAGTTTGTGACTTAGTGGCCAATTTGGTGGAAGGGCGTACATAAATTGATCTAATCATGAACATGGATGTATGTCATTCTTAGAATTGCGAAAGATCTTAAATTTCCGAACAGTCAAAAAGTGTTTATAGTCAAAGTTTTCGCCTCGTGGCGACAAAGACTTACCGCGTCTGTCCCAGTCCCAATGTCGATTATTGTCAAGTTCGCGCGCCTGGCGCTCTCTTGTTGCATCCCGTAAATGAAACAAATTACTTTCTTCAAACCCCTCTGCTATCTGTGATTCTAAATTTCTTTTGCTGTCTTTTCCTACGATTTCGCCTTCAATTTGTTTGACTTGCTTTTGTAATGCCTCAAATTCCCTTTTAACGCGTTCATTAAATTTTCCCTGATTTTCAACATGCTTATTTATGTTCTGGTACTCTTCGGTTTCTGCAAATGGTAATGGAGCTGTATTATCCGAATCTCTGTCCCCATTTAACCTAAGACTTGTCAATTTATCTGAAATCTCCTCAACTCTTTCCGATAAATCACCTATTTGTTCTTTCTGTTTATTTATGTCTTCTGTAAGTGTCGCGACTCGGGTTTCAGTATTGACACATTTAGTAGTTAACTGTTCATATTGTTGTGTTAGGTTATTTATTCTGTCATTTGGTACGGATTCCTCGATTCTCTCAAATATTTCCTCCTTATCGTGTGCACGTTGTAAATTTAACTCTGAAAATTTTTGTACTATCACGTGATCTCTTTCTTCCTTTTCTCTATCCTGTTCCTTTTGTCTAATTTCTATCGAAATTAATCTATTATTGTGAGCATTCAAAATCGGTTGTACTTCTTCTCTGATTTCTTTCTTTAATTCATCTTTCATATTTTTGAAACATGTCCCTATTCGTGAGTCTAACCGTGTTCCCATTGTTCCCATCTCAGTTTTAATTGTTCCTATCTCTGTTTTAATTGTTCCTATTTGTGAGTCTAACCGTGATTCCATCCGTGATCCCAAATTTAATATAGCACCCATCAACTGTTCCATGTTAACTGGTTCGAAATTCTTTTCGCCCCTAACATTTCCCGCAAAACTAACTTCCTTCGGCATAGCCATAAAGCTATCTGTGTTCGATACTATTCCAGAGTCTTCTGTCGTTAATCTCATATTCTGAAAATGTTGTGATTGTGAAAAATTTTGAATTGGTTCCGGACTATTTTCCCGACTTATTAAATTGTTTTCAACTTCAATATTCATCATCCTGTTCTCCTGTGTTGGCGAGTTCACCATGTTAACAATTTCGTCATTCTCACTATTCATCATTTTTGCCTTTTTCATCGATCGCGTAATCATTTACAAAACATACAAAACTCGTCACTATACGAAAATTACACACAATGACACTTTATCACCAACAATATCATTCACACGAAATGCTTCCCTCAAACACGATTAACGAACAATTGAAATCTTCCTAACTGCACAAAATTGTCAAACACGTATACAAGACATCAAAAATTAAATTTTGCAAAATACCATTAGAAGAATGACAATTACCAAATCTACACATGCAATATAGACTACAATTACTAAACTACGAATTACTACAACAATACTATTGTCTGCTATTTTTACAATCAGAAAAATTCCAAGGGACGATCCGAAGCAGCGGTCGCCACGTGCATGGGGACTTTATTGTTTATAATGCAAATAATTTATATTTTTTAGTAGCTGACTGTCCGGTTACGCAGTCTCGTAACCGGTTGGCCCTGACTATTATTACTCCGCAATCTGACTGCATAGAATAACAACTAAGAATGAAAGAAAACTTCCGTTAACACAATTAATTAATTGAGTCCCCAGCAACTATAAAACCTAGGAAACAACAAAACACAAGTGTAGCTGTTCTGTGTGTGGAAGTGTGATTCAACGTACACATCTGGCACGGTTCTTCCTCAATAAGACCAGGTATTTTAAACATCATTTATACTGAAGTAATTAAAAAAAACCATAAATACCATAATTGCACATAGAAATCAGAAATACAGTCTAATATAAGAACACGAGCCAGATGCTTTGTTGACTGAACCTGTAACCAATAGGCATTATTGTTTAAGACATTGAAATAATACAAAAAAAGGAATTTTTTTACCTTCATATATATTGACGAAAAGCACATTACAGCATCCCTAATCCAACAACATCTGGTGTCTAGCCCATCAAAACAATACTACAAATTCTGAACAAGCACTCACTACCGCAACTTCTCAACTACGACTCACCACTGCTACATCTCAATAAGCACTCTCCACCACGACTTCTCGATAAGAACTGCCAGTGGAGGCGGCTGAATAATACTCTTTGGCGCAATCTCTGGCGCTGTGGCTCAGTGCAGCCACCTTTCATAGTAAGTGGTGGAAATAAGGTACAAAATCTCTGAATTTGTATTAATTACTGAAACAGGCAACAGAATAAACATAAATGTAACTGATAATTTGGTTGTGCTTAACGGAAAACAATCGGTAGGACAAAGGGCAACGCTGACAGCGGAACCTGTTGTTCAGAAACCGGCGGCTAGCATCACAGACGCTACCGCTGAAACATAGGAAGGGACAAAAATGGAATTTCTGGCGTCTGCAAGCGTTACGGAGTTCGGAACAAAAATCAAAATGATGTTGTCTACTAGGACATCATTAAGAAAGAGCCAGAATCAAGACCAGTAATAGATGGAAATATAAACGCATGTTGAGCATGTTGATCAGTAAAATTAATGTTCAGTTCGAGTCAATAAAAGCTCAATCCGAAGCAATTAATGCTCAGGTCAAATTAGCTAACATCAAAATTTATGCACAGTTAAGTAGAATGGATGATCACGAAAAAGCAATCAAGATGGTTAACAATTATATTGGAGTTGCAACCACGAAAGGAGATGAAATCAAGAAAGAAATAATTGTAATGAGTACCAAAATCGATAACCTTTAGCACGACATGACAGAAACACAGTCAAAAATAGAATTCATAAACAGTAGTTTTGAGACGGAATTAGAGAGGGTCGAACAGGAGCTGGAACACACTGCTGATCCAATTATTGAAAATAAAGCATTTAAGAAGGTAGAATTAGTGCGAGAAGACCTTAGGTAAAACGTTACGATTTGACGACTTTAGTATCAGGCAAAGATTCTAGAGTGAAGAAACAGATGACTACGTCTGATGAGAAAAAAGAAGGAAGGAAACGTTAGTGACGATCACTTTCCAAGTAGTTACAAAAGTAACCGAACTAGAAAAGGTATTAGACTAAAAGCTGCACTATATGTCATGCCACGCACATAATATTGAAATCTTAGCGAAGGAGGAACGTTTAAATCCCTTCAAAAAGCAGGGTGTATTGCACGCTACTGAGTTCTTAAAAAATCGCGAAAGGGAATTGCCTGACTCGTGGTCGGATAAGAGAAAAATTAACGCTGCAAACGACGTGCTAGCGGGCGGAGCTAAGGGATTGGGCTTATACCTGGATGGTGAACTTGAGCTTTCAGGAATTTCAGATTGCGTTATTGAAAGAATATTGGCCAGAGCAGAAGCAAGAGGGTATATGGCGCGATTTCATAGTGTCAAAATCCTACGAAGCAAACTCGCGCTGCTCGATGTAAGAATTTTGCAAAAACTGGATCCGCAAATTAGAATATTTGCGTGATCGATGGAATGAACCGAAGAGTGCCTGGGAGTTGTTGGAGAAGCTTCCAGACGATTCCAAGAGCTACTTAGGCAGTAGTTACAGAACAATTACTTCATTCTTAGACAAGGTCGAAGATGAAATTAACTGGCGGAATAAGCGCGAAAATTATAAGGTTTATGGTAATAGCAACAATTACCGCAACAGCAACAACCATAATACCACTAACCATGGCAATAATGGTAACCACCACCATGGTAATAGTAACTCACACCACTATAACTCTAACAGTGGTAGTAGGAACAATAATAGTAGAAATGACAGACGCCTGTGTCAAATGAATATGGTACGTGGTTCTCAGCAGAATGTTAGCAGGCAGGAGCGAAATCAGCAATTGTGACAGACCGATGGCAACGGATCTGTCGTACTTAATCATGGATACTATTAGCGGCGCCCCCTTCGGGTCCACAGGGCGTTGGAAGACGTTGAGGACCCATGAGAAAGCCTAGACAACATCGCTATGACAGATCCGACTGGATATATCGGCAACGGCAGAGCGTATAAGAAGACTAGTGATTAATTTGCGATAACAATAATTGAATTTGAAATGGCAATCGACAAAGCGATCATTGTCGGTAATAACGATGAAAGTAGGTTACCAGTCGTTAAGGAAGAGCCGGCTGCTGTTAAAAGTTTCAACGGTACTGCAGGCTCCAATACAAGGTGATTCACTGGCCAAATTAAAGAAGTCGATATCGGATAAAATTTCCGCTATATACGCAGGGCAATGCGAAATGTGAGGAGTTGTGGCTAGGTCACTTCGGTCGGATGTACGACGAACTGAAGAGTTACAGAGAATTGTGTGGAATGTGTGCGAATGGGGAGATCGGATCATATTTGACGCTTCTCAATCCGCACGAAATTAGCGTTTGTGAAGAAACGGGAAGCTCTACCGAGGAGGCGTTGTAGTAATTGAAGTAGCCAACTCCAACGACGTTGGTCCGAAAGGAAACCGAGAGTAAATTTCTGAGGAGCTGCAAGACCAGTTTCCCGATTATGTCGATCATCTCAGTGTAGCACTTGCAACCTAAGTCCTCAATTATTTGCTGGACGTGTTCCAATCTCTGTCTTCCTCTCCAGTTTTTGCCCTCCACAGCTTCCTCTAGTTACAAGAAGGTCATTCCCTCGTGTCTTAAAAGACGTCCTATCATCCTGTCCCTTCTCCTTATCAGTGTTTTCCACATATTCCTTTCCGATTCTGCGCAGAACCTCCTCATTCCTTACCTTATCAGTCTACCTAATTTTCGACATTTGTCTGTAGCATCACATCTCAAATGCTTCGGTTGTCTTCTGTCCCGGTTTTCCCACAGTGCATGTTTCACTACCGTACAATGCTTACTCCAATCGTACATTCTCAGAAATTTCTTCCTCAAATTAAGGCCGATATTAGATATTAGTAGATTTCTCTTGGCCAGGAGTGCCTTTTTGCCAGTGCTAGTCTGCTTTTGAAGTCCTCCTTGCTACGTCCGTCATTGGTTATTTTACTGCCTGGGTAGCAGAAAACTTCATCTTCTTCGTGACTTAAGTTTCTCACTGTTCTCATTTCCAATACTTCTCATTACCTTCGTCTTTCTTCGATTTACTCGCAAATCATACTCTGTACCCATTAGACTGTTCATTCCGTTCAGAAGATCATGTAATTCTTCTTCACTTCCACTTGCACCATTTTACATTGACGAACTCTTTTTCCAGGTCGACAAATCCTATGAACGTGTCTTGATTTTTCTTTAGTCTTGCTTCCATTATCAACCGCAACGTCAGAGTTGCCTCTCTCGTGCCTCTAAATTTCCTAAAGCCAAACTGATTGTCATCTAGCGCATCCCCAATAATCTTTCCCATTTTTCTGTATATTATTCTTGTAAGTAACTTGCATGCATGAGCTGTTAAAATGATTGTGCGACAATTCTCGCACTTGTCAGCTCTTGCCGTCTTCGGAATTGTGTGGATGATGCTGATGGTATGTCGCCAGAATCATACATTCTACACACCAACGTGAATGGTCGTTTTGTTGCCACTTCCCCCAATGATTTTAGAAATTCTGATGTAATGTTATTGATCCCTTCTGCCTTATTTGATCTTAAGTCCTCCAAAGCTCTCTTAAATTCTGATTCTAGTACTTGTTCCCCTATCTCTTCTAAATCGGCTCCTGTTTCTTCTTCTATGACATCGGACAAATCACCCCCTCATACAGGCTTTCAATGTATTCTTTCCACCTATCCGCTCTCCCATTGCATTTACCAGTGGAATTCCCGTTGCACTCTTAATGTTATCATCCTTGCTTTTAATGTCACCGAAGGTTGTTTTGACTTTCCTGTAAGCTGAGTCTGTCCTTCCGACAATCATTTCATTTTCGATTTCTTCACATTTCTCCCGCGGCCATTTCGTCTAAGCTTCCCTGCACTTCCTATTTATTTCATTCCTCAGCGACTTGTGTTTCTCTATTCCTGAGTTTCCTGGAACGTTTTTGTACTTCTTGCTTTCGTCGATCAATTGAAATATGTATTCTGTTACCCATGGCTTCTTCGCAGTTAACCTCTTTTCACGTATGATTTCTTTCCCAACTTCTGTGATAGCCCTTTTTAGAGGTGTCCATTCGTCTTCAACTGTACTGCCAACTGAGTTATTCCCTATTGCTGTATCTCTAGCCTTAGAGAACTTCAACCGTATCTCGTCATTCCTTAGAACTTCTGCATCCCACTCCTTTGCGTATTGATTCTTCCTGACTAAAGTCTTAAACTTCAGCGTACTCTTCATCACTACTATATTGTGATCTGAGTCTTTATCTGCTCCTGGCTACGCCTTACAATCCAGTATCCGATTTCGGAATTTCTCTCTGATCGTGATGTCATCTAACTGAAATCTTCCCGTATAAGACGGCTTTTGCGAAGTATATCTCCTCCTCTTGTGATTCTGGAACAGAGTATTCGCTATTACCAGCTGAAACTTGTTACAGAATTCAATTAGACTTTCTCCTCTCTCATTCCTTGTCCCAAGCCCATATTCTCCTGTAACCTTTTCTTCTACTCTTTCCCCTACAACTGCATTCCAGTCCCCCATGACTATCAGATTTTCTTCCCCCTTTACATACTGTATAACCCTTTCAATGTCCTCATACACTTTCTCTATCTCTTCATCTTCAGCTTGCGTTGTCGGTGTTGGTTTGCTGTCGATTCTGATAAGAACAACTCTGTCACTGAACTGTTCACAGTAACGTACTCCCTGCCCTACCTTCCTACTCATAACGAATCCTACTCCCGTTATACCATTTTCTGCAGCTGTTGATGCAAGGGTTGGAACTTAAATAGTGCAACTGTTTATTCACAGCCGATACAAAAGAGTTACATGTTTGTCAAAGTTACAAAGACTTAAGGCCGGGGAGTATGGTGGATGGTACAGTACTTCCCAGTCCCATCGGCCGAACAGAGCAGCCACAGCTAGCGCTGTATGCGTCCGCGCATTGTCGTGCAAAATAATGGTTGGGTTGCGCAGAAAGTGTAGCCACTTCTTTCACAAAGCTGGTCGCTGGTGATGCTCCAAAAACGAACAGTAATACGACTTAAGTCCTTGTGACTTTGATTTGATTTCGAAGACGAAGGAACCACTTCGTGGCATTCGCTTCAGAACATTTCCAGAGACTCGACAGGCAGGAGACCGCTCCATTCGCACCATCAACAGAACAGGCACTGCTAAAGGTATATTACGCCTTCCACATGGCTGGCAACGGGTTCTACACAACGCTGGTGACTACTCTGAAGGACAGTAACAGGTGAAAAAATGTAACTCTTCTGTACCGGTTGTGAAAAAATAGTTGCCACTATTTAAGTTCCAACCCTGATATATTAGATGTAAGTACACTAGAACTAATGTTTTTCCAAATAAATGTTTGGAAACTGTCGTTCTATTTTGTTCCTTCCTTCGCTTTTCTTTCGTTCCCGCATTATGGCTGTTGATGTTAAGTGTCATGACTGCCTGATTTCGGCACTTACATAACTGAACTCAACATAGAAAACCCTCACATGCTGTAAACAACTGTTGATATTCTGCACGTCAATCGGGGGGGGGGGGGGGGGGGGGGAACAGGCTTCGAGGTTTAATGATCTCGAAAAGTGTGGGCTGGTATGATTTCTCGCGAGTCTCTTATTAAATTGACTTGCCTTTTGATAAAAAGTGCAGTGGCTTTATCCGTTATATCAGTTAATCTTAGTCCACCATTTTTAGGATCTAAAGTGGCTACTTTAGCAGGTGCTCTGAACACTTCACCTCTATACAAAAATTTTGTGATTTTGGACATTATTCTCCTCGCTATCATTCTCGGTATTGGAGACAGCTGGGCAGTATAATAAGCTTTATCTAGGATGTATGAGTTGATATACTTTGTCCTTTGAACTAGGTTCATATATCTAGGTTTATATTCTCTATAATGGCTCTTTGCACTTTATCTGCTGCAACTTTCCAGTTTAAAGCCTTCATTTTCATGGGGCATGCTGGCAGGGTGATCCCAAGTGTTTTATGTTGTCGGAATAATTTTGCACACTCGATGTTGATATTATCAAAACATCTGAGATTTAACATCTTACTTTTTTTTCGTTTCCATTGGCTCCAGATGCTCCACAGTACGTAATCACTGTTGCTAGCGTGGTCACCTCTTCATTATTCTTTATAACGACCCCTATATAGTCAGCATAGGCTCTTATAACTGTTTTATTTCCTGATAATATTTCTTTATTAATATCACTTCCTTCCTGATCGAGGTAAACAAATGGAGACGGCAGTTTTGCAACCTCTCCCTGAATTTGTTTACTAACAGATAGCTGCTGATCTTTGCATTCAGCTACTTCACCTGTTATTTCTTGCAAATTAATACTGACTACACCCCCATTCATTTTCTGGTACCATATGTTTACTATATTTCTGTTCATCAGTTTCCATTCGCATTTTGTATTCCGTTTCCTCTGCCTCCTCATCGCACTGTTTTTGCTTGCCAAGTGAGGGAGCTGGACAGGACAGCTCGTCCTCTGAACAACTATCAGTTGTCTCCAGAGGTCGTTTCTTCGGTTGCATTTCAGTTTCACGAGTAGTGGTAACAGGGTTTCCCCTTATTGTTAACGGGGGAAATTGACTGTTATCGTGAAGGGGGCCATCAGCTTGGCCCGCTGCGTCAACGTCCTCAACCAGTTGATTCGGACTATTCTTTGGTGACAAATCATTTAAGGTAAGTTACTGACGCTGTATGAAATTACTTTTAAGTACAAAAGATCGGGGCGGACATTTTTGTCTGAAGTTGCCAGTTTCGTTACATGTATGACATGTAGCTTTCTGACATGTATAAACAATTTGTGCCTTATACCCACAAACAGTTATGTGAGACGGAATATTTGTCTTAACGCCCATCTCTACACAGCGGACCCCGTTGAAACATTGCAGTTTAAAGCAAGGCGACCATCTTTCATTTGCAATTGATTTAACGTCCTCGTGGTTTGAAAGAGTTTCTTCAATCTTATCATTTTCAGTTTCAATGGGGAGATTCAAGACACGAACGTTTTTGTAAGTAATGTCACCTCTGTAGATGGAAACCTTACTTTTATAACCATTTGTATGCACAAAATCTACTTCATAGCCCCACTTTCGTAACACTTTATCAACAGTCGCAGCACTGAATAACTTCACAAAAACACAGTATTTTTCCTGATCCAGTTCCCAGGTATGGACGGTTTCAGAACTGAGACGAATTACCTGTGTAACCCATTCATCTATTTTCAAAGATGTCGGCTGAACAGAACGGGATTCCTTATCAAAAGCAAATACTAGAGTATTCTTCCTGAGGTTTGTAGCCATGGTTAATCCAGTGATGAAATTTCGGTTAAACAACCGCAATTCCAGTTAGCAGCAGCACGACCAGAAGGAGCCATCAGATCACTGGGAATAGGAACGAACACGGAGATTGACGGACGGTCGGCACTTCGCTAAGCACAAGTACAGCGATGTAAACACGAAAGTGCGGCGCAGCAGGTAACAGCGGCCACTCGCTAGCGAGGCTAAAACGGAATTATAGACCACGGGTGCTTTAACGCACGAATCTACAGGTTTCTCTCCAGAGGAGATCCTATTAGACCGTATGTCTTACGAGTTTGCTGAAAGAGATAACTGATTTCCCTCCGCGGGTTAGTAGTGACTCTAAGGTGAAGAAAGAACGTTTACGAGAGATAATGATAACGATAGCTGAGGCGCGAATACGGCGTCATGACGCGAAAGAGCGGTTTGCTAAATTTGCAACTGGAGACCTCGTTGTCGTTAAAGCTAACGAGAAATCGAGTGAGATTGATAATGATGTTTCACTATTTAAATTAATTTGTAATGGACCATTTAACCTTGAACTACTCTTGTTAAATGCTCATACGCTAATACTCTAAAGGGTCTCGGAGTACCCCCAACAAGTTAAAAGAAAGTGTAATTTAAATAAATTTGATCTGAATTGCACTTTTATCACTGAATATTATAAACATTTTTACGCTGTGCGGCTGGTCCCGGCGGAGTTTCGAGTCCTCCCTCGGGCATGGGTGTGTGTGTTTGTCCTTAGGATATTTTAGGTTAAGTAGTGTGTAAGCTGAGGGACTGATGACCTTAGCAGTTAAGTCCCATTAGATTTCACACACATCTGAACATTTTTGAACATTTTTGTACGCATTCGAGATATGATTACAAACAATTTTGGCACGCTGAAAATCTGTGGATTGAGACAAACATGTTTTGAGCATATTTCACACACTATTTTGGTTTTCTTGTCCGCATTCCTTGCACACATGTAACATGAGATTTGGCTCTGAAGATGATGAGACAAGAGGAGTATCACCAAGTTTAACAACAGCGTCCCTCAGTTCACGGGACAGGGGTAGGACATCTCGACGTTGTATATAGGGTTTCACTAAATACATTCCAAGCCCCTGCAGCAAAAATGTGTGTGAAATCTTATGGGACTTTACTGCTAAGGTCATTAGTCCCTAAGCTTACACACTACGTAACCTAAATTATCCTAAGGACAAACACACACACCCATGCCCTAGGGAGGACTCGAACCTCAACCGGGACCAGCCGCACAGTCCATGACTGCAGCGCCTTAGACCTCTCGGCTAATCCCACGATAGCGCCCGTAGCAATTATCTTCTTTTTAAATCATCAGTTCGATCAAGTCGTTTGATGCACTGAAGTAGAACAGCAGCATTGACTCCTACTATGTATAAAATGGCTTAAAATACAGACATTGGCCATCTGCGTGTTCGACATGATACTGAATAGTTGGTGCACATTTGGTCCAGTGTGTCCACTCCTCCTTTGGTGGCATTGTAATCAATGATCATTGTAGGTTTTCTCTTTGAGTATTAAGTTTCTGATCGTGGTGCACAGATGATAACAACACAACAGCTCGATCTATCCGAAGAACATAAGAACAAATTGTCTTTCCTTCGTTATGCCCAAATAAGGCAGATTCTACTGGGCGCTTTCTGTTTGGTTTGAATTCTTCTGGGATATGTGGTTTATTTAGCTTTAGAGTGCCAAAGACGGTCAACTTTTTGGCTTCGAGTTGATCACGGTGTTCAAGTGACATGAACCCATCGTCTACTGTCACATTTCTATTGCTTCCTTCAGTTGGTGTCACAAATTTCAAAACATCCTGTGCTGGAATTGATAATATCTTTCTGTTTGTCCCTTTACCTGTCTAGACAAATGCATTGCATAAATAGAATGTTCGTGAATCACAAAGGCACATAACATGGAGGCCGTATTTGGATGGCTTCGTAGACATATACATGCGAAATTTGCACCTACCACGAAAGGGTGCTAACATTTCATTGATTGTCACGTTTGCTCCTGGAGTATAATACTTTCTACATTTGTCTATAAAGAGTCCTCAAACATCTCTAATAGCTCCACGTCTGTCATCAGCCTTCCTAGCGTCTCTTTTAGCAGCACAATCGAAACGCAAACAAGACAAAATGAATAAAAATCTATGAACGCACCTAGTAGCTGGACCAGTTCCATCATTAGCAAAAAATCCAACAACATTTTCATGTTTATATTTCATTACTCCAGATAAATAAAGCAGATCTGGAAATGCTCTCACTTCTATTATATCCAGCGTCTTTATGAATACCGGTTGAGGAGCTCTGTATTCGTCTGACATGTCATGTGTCTTGACGTGTGTATTGGTGAGTATTAGTTGTAATAAGTCTCCAGTAATGAACAATTCCCAAGCAGATAATATGTCAGTTGAAAAAGCGTCTTTTCTTCACGTCTAGCGCCTGGAAAGCGACTAACTACGAGGGCTGGAACTTATATAGTGGCAACTATTTATTCACAACCGATACAAAAGAGTTACATGTTTGCGCCTGTTACTGTCCTTCAAAGTAGTCACCAAAGTTGTGTAGAATCCGTTGCCAGCGATGTGGAAGGCGTAGTATACCGTTAGCAGAGCCTGTTCTGTTGATAGTATCTTTGGTGTGACGTCATAAGCGCGTGACTGCGTGTGAGATCGCTCTCTAAGTTTTCATCTATTTTTAGGTTTCAGATATATATTTTAACTGTTTTTGTGATAATATTTACTATATAAGTGACTTATTAGTGGTGTCTTCATTCACCTCTGCATTTCTTGTGTTGTGGCCTGATATTTGTGAGTGTTTCGTATCGAGCAACTTAACCTCTTACCCGTGTTTACATTCCGCGCTGACCAGTTGCAGCTGTAGCGGCGCATCGAAAGCTAAGTACTAATTACTTGTGTGTGTAGTAGTTTATTTAGGAACTTTAGTAGTCTTCAACCGGTGTTCTTGGTGTTTTCCGGTGAAATAACTTCAGAAGAAATTTTTGCGAACTGCTTTCAGTTTCGTTACTGTCATTAGACGCTTGATTTTCTTTCTGTGTTAGTATTTTGTTATATTCTCATTTGTTGTTGATTAATACTGTCAATAATAGTAGTTACTTCCCTTGTAGAGAAAGTTTGTGATAATTGTAGTCAGTTTTTAACTTCTTCTTATTGTAGTAGCGGAACTTAGATAAAGTTGTTTTCTTGTTTCAATAATTGTAAAATTTTACCATGAGTGAGAAGTGTGGGCTTTGCCTTAGGTTCGTGAGTAGTGGATTGCGGTGTGAGACTTGTTCGAAGTATTTTCACTGGGGGGGAATGCAGTGGGGAAGCCAGTGGGCATTCTAGTGAGATCCTCTCCTGGAACTGCAGGTTATGCAGCAAGAGTAAGTTGAGAGAGGAGCAGGAGCGTAAGATCTGTGCCCTTCAGGTGCAGTTGAAAAACGCACAGGAGGAGCTAGATAGGATGAGGAGGGAGAAGGGGGTTGGGGAATGGGAGCTGGCTGTTGGCAAGAGATCTGCTAGGAGAAGGAGATTTTCAGATAGTTTTCCTATTGGTGTTTTCAATAGATATGACCAACTGTCAGAGTCTAGTGGAGAGGAATCTCTAGTAGCTGTAGATGTAGGAAGTATGCAGCAGACCTCAGCAGTTACGGTGGCTAGGACAGTTGCAAAGTCTAAGAGAAAGAAGAAGGTTCTGCTGTTAGGTAGTTCTCATGGTAGAGGGGTAGGCCAGCAGTTGCAGGAAGTTTTGGGGAGTGAGTACCAGGTCACCAGCATTGTGAAGCCTAATGCAGGATTTGCTCAGGTGACTTTTAACATGGGGGGGGGGGGGGGGTTATGTAGGGATTTTACTAAAGAGGATCAGATAGTGATTGTGGGTGGGGCTGGTAATAGTATTGATAGGGATGGGGAGTATGACATAGATGGTGACCTGGAAAAGATAGCCACTCAGACTGGCAACACGAATGTGCATTTCGTGGAACTGTTTCAGCGTCACGATCGGCTTCATCTTAATACAGCCGTCAGGCGTAATGACATGAGACTTGGGGGTGCGCTGATGACAGAAGGCATGAGTCACATTTCAGTGGTGTCGGTGGAGTCTATCAGTAGGACGGGTTTCACTAGACATGGCCTGCACCTCAACAGGTATGGGAAGGGGAGGTTGGCAAAACTTACAGGTGACAGCATAGGTGGGGGTGGTGGGATCACTCATGGGAAAATTCCGGTAGTTGTGGGTGTTAGAGTTGTATCTTTTTTAGATTGAAGTCAGCTGATAGGTATTCCTGCTTAAGGGAAGTCTCTCTAACAAAGAAACCACTTTCTACAAAGCTTGGGTATCCGATTAATGAGGGAATTAGTATATTTCATCAAAATATACAAGATATTAGAGATAAAGTTAGTGAATTGCTTATAGATGTTGACTCTGAAATTATTGGTATATCTGAACACTTCTTAAATAAGGAGATAATTCAGAGGCTTCCTTTACCAGGATACAGGTTGGCTGGCAGCTTTTCTAGGAGCTCTTTGCGGTGTGGGGGAGTAGCCATGTATGTGAAAAACGGTATCCCATTTGAGTCAATTGATGTTTCAAAGTACTGCACTGAAAAGGTGTTTGAATGTTGTGCAGGTGTGGTTAAATTTAGTGGAGCTAAACTTCTTACTGTTGTTATTTATAGATCCCCAGACTCCGATTTCACAACATTTTTGCTAAAGCTAGAGGAGGTTCTTGGTTCACTTTATAGGAAATACAAAAAGTTGGTTATATGTGGTGACTTCAACATTAATTGTATAAGTGATTGTGCAAGGAAAAGGATGCTGGTAGACCTCCTTAATTCATATAATCTTATGCAAACCGTATTCTTTCCAACGAGAGTGCAAGGGAACAGTAGAACAACCATAGACAATATTTTTGTTCATTCGTCATTATTAGAAGGGCATTCTGTTAGCAAAAAGGTGAATGGCCTTTCAGATCATGATGCACAAATTTTAAGTGTAAAAGATTTTTGTGCTGCAACACATGTTAAATATAGTTACCAACTTTTTAGGAAAGCTGTACAGGCTTTTGTAAACCTTATCAAGGAACAAGAGTGGCAAGATGTTTATAGTGCTGATACAGTAGACAATAAATATAATGCTTTCCTCAAGACTTTTCTCGTGCTCTTTGAAAGTTGCTTTCCGTTAGAACGTTCAAAACAGGGTACTAGCACAAACAGGCAGCCTGGGTGGCTGACTAAAGGGATAAGAATATCTTGTAGAACAAAGTGGCAATTATATCAAAACGTTAGAAACAGTCAAAATCTAAATGCAGCAGCCCATTACAAACAGTATTGTAAGGTGCTTAAAAAAGTTATTAGGAAGGCAAAAAGTATGTGGTATGCAGATAGAATAGCTAAGTCTCAGGATAAAATTAAAACCATATGGTCAGTCGTAAAGGAAGTGGCTGGTCTGCAGAGACAGGTCGAGAATATAGAATCAGTGCGTAGTGGGGATGTCCGTGTTACTGATAAGTCGCATATATGTACAGTACTTAATAATCACTTTCTGAATATAGCAGGTGAACTAAATAGAAACCTAGTCCCAACAGGGAATCATATAGCGCTCTTAGAAAAAAGTGTTCCGAGACTGTTACCTGAAATGCTCCTCCATGATACTGACAAGAGGGAGATTGAGTTAATAATTAAATCACTAAAGACCAAGAACTCTCATGGATATGACGGGGTATCTAGCAGAATACTGAAGTATTGTTCCACGTATGTTAGCTTAGTACTTAGCCATATCTGTAACTTTTCCTTTAGGAGTGGTCGGTTTCCTGACCGATTAAAGTACTCGGTAGTGAAGCCACTTTATAAAAAGGGAGACAGGGATAATGTTGACAATTATAGACCTATTTCTATGCCATCGGTGTTTGCTAAAGTTATCGAGAGGGTTGTATATACAAGGTTACTGCAGCATTTAAATTCACATAATTTGCTGTCAAATGTACAGTTTGGTTTTAGAAATGGCTTAACAACTGAAAATGCTATAGTCTATTTTCTCTGTGAGGTTTTGGGCGGATTAAATAAAAGGTTGCGAACGTTAGGTGTTTTCTTTGATTTAACGAAGGCTTTTGACTGTGTTGACCACAAAATATTACTGCAGAAGTTGGAACATTATGGAGTAAGGGGAGTAGCTTACAATTGGTTCGCCTCCTACTTTAAGAACAGAAAGCAGAAGGTAATCCTCCGCAATATTGAGAGTGGTAATGTTGTTCAGTCCCAATGGGGCACTGTTAAATGGGGCATTCCCCAAGGGTCGGTGCTGGGACCACTGCTGTTCCTTATTTATGTAAATGATATGCCTTCTAGTATTACAGGTGATTCAAAAATATTTTTGTTTGCTGATGACACCAACTTGGTAGTGAAGGATCTTGTGTGTAATATTGAAACATTATCAAATAATGTAGTTCATGATATAAGTTCGTGGCTTGTGGAAAATAATTTGATGCTAAATCACAGTAAGACTCAGTTTTTACAGTTTCTAACCCACAATTCAACAAGAACTGACATTTTAATCAGACAGAATGGGCATGTTATAAGCGAGACGGAACAGTTCAAGTTCCTAGGCGTATGGATAGATAGTAAGCTGTTGTGGAAAGCCCATGTTCAGGATCTTGTTCAGAAACTAAATGCCGCTTTATTTACCATTAGAACAGTATCTGAAATAAGTGACATTTCAACACGAAAAGTAGTATACTTCGCATATTTTCATACGCTTATGTCATATGGTATTATTTTTTGGGGTAATTCTTCTGATTCAAAAAGGGTATTTTTGGCTCAAAAACGGGCTGTTCGAGCTATGTGTGGTGTAAGTTCGAAAACCTCTTGTCGACCCCTATTCAATAGTCTGGGAATTTTGACATTGCCCTCACAGTATGTATTTTCTTTAATGTCGTTTGTTGTTAGCAATATTAGCTTATTCCCAAGAGTTAGCAGCTTTCACTCAGTTAATACTAGGCAGAAATCAAATCTGCATGTGGAATACACTTCCTTGACTCTTGTGCAGAAAGGAGTGCAGTATTCTGCTGCATCCATTTTCAATAAGCTACCACAAGAACTCAAAAATCTTAGCAGTAGCCCAAACACTTTTAAGTCTAAACTGAAGAGTTTCCTCATGCCTCACTCCATCTATTCTGTCGAGGAGCTCCTGGAAGAGATAAAAAATTAAGCAAATTCCAGTGTTACATTCTTGATTTTCTTTATTTAAACTAACTACTTGTCGCCTGAATATGTTTCTTATATTTCATTTTATCTCTTTCTACAATCGTGTTATAATTTCATGTATTGACTCGTTCCATGACCATGGAGACCTCTCCTAAATGTGGTCCCACGGAACAATAAATAAATAAATAAATAAAATAAATAAATAAAATGGAGCGGTCTACTGCCTGTCGAATCTCTGGGATAGTTCTGAGGCGAATGCCACGAGGTGGTTCTTCATCTTCGGAATCAAATCAAAGTCACAAGGACTTAAGTCTGTGGAGTGTGGTGGATGGTATAATGCGCCCGCCCATTGTCGTGCAAAATGATGGATGGGTTGGGCAGAAAGTGTCACCGCTTCTTTTTGCAAAGCTGGTCGCAGGTGATGCTCCATAAACGAACAGTAATACTGTGCATTGACGATCTGCCGTGGAGGAACTTAATGCGTTAGGATAACACCATCACAGTCGTACACGAGAATCACCAAAACTTTCACCATACTGGGGCTCTGACACAATTTCGACTTTCGCGACGACCCATAATGACGCCATTCATTGGATTGTCGTTTCAGTTGTGGCTCGTACGATGTGGCCCATGTCTCATCCAGTGTTACGATACGGCGTAAGAAAGCCTCTCCTTCGCGCTCATGGCGCTCCAAGTGCGTCTGAGCAGCGTCGTAACGCATCTATTTCTGCATTTCTGTCAAGTCGTTCGGAACCAATCGTGATACAGTTTTTCGTATGCCTAGGCGTTCCTTCAGGATGCGAAGCATAGTCGCACGCGCTAATCCGGTTTCGTGGGCGAGCTCACGAATCGTATGGCGTCGATCACTGTCCACTAAAGCGGCAACAGCATGCACTTCTTCAGAGACGCTAGGACGACCTGCCCGATGCATTGTTGCCACAGTTTGCCAACCTTCGTTGAAGGCTTTTACACAACGTGCCACTGTTCTGTACGGCAATGCGATTCCCAACACGCCTCTTGAAGACCTTGATCACACTGTCGTGCTGTACGAAATCTGGCTCATTCAATCTTGATCCAACTCCGTTGTTTCTGTTTCGAAAACATAGTGACACTGTTACGTTAGACCGCTCGCTCACAAGTGACTGTGTTTCCGTCGATTGTGCGCACGCTGGTAACGTGGGACGGGCGAGACCTTTTGCTGGGAGGTAAGGTAGGTATGTCAACAACGTGTGCTATCAGCGACAATAGTAGATTCCATTGCATAGTGTTTCCATAGCAGTATTGCCACTGTTTAAGTTCCAGTTTAAATATATTGTGAGCAAGGGTACGAATTGTAAGAGCAGCTTCTTTTGACCACTTGTAGCACTGCTTTTTTACAAAAAAATATTTTTCAGCAGAAGGTCTAATAAACGCCTCTTCTCTGATAATTCACAACTATTTTCTGATGTAGCTTCGGAGATAGAATCATGATCACTTAGTATAAATTCATCCTCATCTGCTGTGCTCTCTTCATCAGATTGCAAAAACGCAGGATCATTCACTACTCTTTCCAAATCGTCATCCGTTAAGGACTTCGATGATGCCATTCTGAAAAAATAGTGCATACATACTCGCAAAACCTTAAAAATTGACGTTATTATTGAAATTTTGCTCTTTTCGAAGTACTCTAAGACATCAGTCGCGTTAAAAATTAATTCAGATAACGAAAAACAACTTACGTTCATACTCTGGTGGGGTAGTCTGCGACCTCTTTATCACACAAAATACACACATCAAAAAAAGTTTTGCATCATCTCGGTTCCGAGAGTTCCGGAGCCTGTGCAGAAAACTAGAACAGAGATCAACATAAACATCATTTCCGCCCTTTTTATTGCAGATGAAAACCACACACTGCATGTTGTACCACCATACTGCGAGACCTTCAGAGGTGGTGGTGCAGAATGCTGCGCACACCAGTACCTCTAATACCCAGCGGCACGTCCTCTGCACTGATGTATGCGTGTATTCTTCGTGGGATACTGTCCACAAGTTCATCAAGATTGTCCTACTCCTCAACGGCGATTCGGCGTAGATCCCTCAGAGTGGTTCGTGGGTCACGCCTTCCATACACATATCTTTTCAATCTATCCCAAGCATGTTCGATAGGGTTCATGTTTGGAGAACATGCTGGCCACTCTAGTCGAGCGATGTCGGTATCCTGAAGGAAGTCATTCACAAGATGTGAACGATGGCGGCGCGAATTGAGTCCATGGAAACGAATGCCTCGCGAATATGCTGCCGATAAGATTGCACTATCGGTCGGAGGATGGCGTTCACGTATCGTACAGCCCTTATTGCGCCTTCCATGACCACTAGCGGCGTACGACGGCCCACATAATGCCACCCCAAAATAACAGGGAACCTCCACCTTGCTGCATTCGCTGGACAGTGTGTCTAAGGCGTACAGCCTGACCAGGTTGCCTCCAAACACGTCTGCGACGTCTGGTTGAAGTTCTGGGAACTGGGATGATGCAAAACTTTTTTTGATGTGTGTATTACCGGAAACACCGCATCCAACACTCTGCGTTAAACGGCATCGCTTCACTGAGGACTACCAAGAACAAAGGAACCGTCTGTTGTTCCGTTCACACACTTCTACATCCACATCTACATCTACATCCATACTCCGAAAGCCACTTGACGGTGTGTGACGGAGGGTACCTTTAGTACCTCTATCGGTTCTCCCTTCTATTCCAGTCTCGTATTGTTCGTGGAAAGAAGGATTGTCGGTATGCCTCTGTGTGGGCTCTAATCTCTCTGATTTTATCCTCTTGGTCTTTTCGCAAGATATACGTAGGAGGGAGCAATATACTGCTTGACTCCTCGGTGAAGGTATGTTCTCGAAACTTCAACAAAAGCCCGTACCGAGCTATTGAGCGTCTCTCCTGCAGAGTCTTTCACTGGAGTTTATCTATCATCTACGTAACGCTTTCGCGATTACTAAATGATCCTGTAACGAAGCGCGCTGCTCTCCGTTGGATCTTACCTATCTCTTCTATCAACCATATCCGGTACGGATCCCACACTGCTGAGCAGTATTCAAGCACTGGGCGAATAAGCGTACTGTAACCTACTTCCTTTGTTTTCGGATTGCATTTCCTTAGGATTCTTCCAATGAATCTCAGTCTGGCATCTGCTTTACCGACGATCAACTTTATATGATCATTACATTTTAAATCACTCCTAATGCGTACTCCCAGATAATTTATGAATTTAACTGCTTCCAGTTGCTGACCTGCTATATTGTAGCTAAATGATATGGGATCTTTCTTTCTATGTATTCGCAGCACATTACACTTGTCTACATTGAGATTCAATTGTCATTCCCTGCACCATGCGTCAACTCGCTGCATATCCTTCTGCATTTCAGTACAATTTTCCATTGTTACAACCTCTCGATATACCACAGGATCATCCGCAAAAAAGCCTCAGTGAACTTCCGATGTCATCCACAAGCTCATTTACGAATATTGTGAATAACAACGGTCCTACGACACTCCCCTGCGGGTCACCTGAAATCACTCTTACTTCGGAAGACATCTCTCCATTGAGAATGACATGCTGCGTTCTGTTATCTAGGAACTCTCCAATCCAATCACACAATTGGTTGACAGTCCATATGCTCTTACTTTGTTCATTAAACGACTGTGGGGAACTGTATCGAACGACTTGCGGAAGTCAAGAAACACGGCATCTACCTGGGAACCCGTGTCTGTGGCCCTCTGAGTCTCGTGGATGAATAGCGCGAGCTGGGTTTCACACGATCGTCTTTTTCGAAAGCCATGCTGATTCCTACAGAGTAGATTTATAGTTTCCAGAGAAGTCATTATACTCGAACATAATACGTGTTCCAAAATTCTACATCTGATCGACGCTAGAGATATAGGTCTATAGTTCTGCACATCTGTTCGACGTCCCTTCTTGAAAACGGAGATGACCTGTGCCCTTTTCCAATCCTTTGGAACGCTACGCTCTTCTAGAGACCTACGGTACACCGCTGCAAGAAGGGGGGCAAGTTTCTTCGCGTACTCTGTGTAAAATCGAACTGGTATCCCATCAGGTACAGCTGCCTTTCCTCTTTTGAGCGATTTTAATTGTTTCTCTATCCCTCTGTCGTATATTTCGATATCTTCCATTTTGTCCTCTGTGCGACAATCTAGAGAAGGAACTACAGTGCAGTCTTCCTCTGTGAAACAGCTTTGGAAAGAGACATTTAGTATTTCGTCTGTTAGTCTGTCATCCTCTGTTTCAGTACCATTTTGGTCACAAAGTGTCTGGACATTTTGTTTTGATCCACCTACCGCTTTGACATAAGACCAAAATTTCTTAGGATTTTATGCCGAGTCAGTACATAGAACTTTGCTTTCGAATTCATTGAACGCCTCTCGCATGGCCCTCCTCACATTACATTTCGCTTCGGGTAGTTTTTGTTTGTGTGCAAGGAAATCTACTCGAAATATATTTCAAATTATCCTTCAGGTGCTCAGCCACAACAGCTGCTGAGCCAGGGGGCCTATAGAGACATCCAATTACCATATCTGAGCCTGCTTTAACAGTGACCTTCACCCAAATTATTTCACATTTGGGATCTCCGTCAATTTCCTTCGATACTATTACACTTCTTATCGCTATAAACACGCCTCCCCCTTCACTGTCCAACCCGTCTCTGCGGTATACATTCCAATCTAAGTGTACAATTTCATTACTGTTTACATCTGGTGTCAGCCAACTTTCTGTCCCTAGTACTATGTGGGCATTGTGACCGTTTATTAATGAGAGCAGTTCTGGGACCTTTCTATAGACGTTCCTGCAATTTACTATTAGCACATTAATATTGTTATTCCCTGTTGCATTTTGCCTACTCCTACCTTGCCGCGTCTCAGGAGGTGTCTTGTCGAGCCTAGGGAGGGAATTCTCTAACCTAAAAAACCCACATGTGCACTCCACACGTACTCCGCTATCCTTATATCCGCTTCCTGCGTGTAGTGCACGCCTGACCTATTCAGGGAGACCCTACATTTCTTTACCCGATAGCGGAGGTCGAGAAATTTGCTCCCCAGATCTCCGCAGAATCGTCTGAGCCTCTGGTTTAAGCCTTCTACTCGGCTCCAAACCAGAGGACCGCGATCGGTTCTGGGAACGATACTACAAATAGTAGCTCAGATTCCACCTCGCGAGCGAGGCTTTCCGCCTTCACCAATTCCGCCAACCGCCTGTACGAACTGAGGATGACCTCTGAACCCAGACGGCAGGTGTCATTGGTGCCGACATGAGCAACAATTTGCAGTCGGGTGCACCCAGTGCTCTCTATCGCCGCCGGCAGGGCCTCCTCCACATCTCGGATGAGACCCCCCGGCAAGCAGACAGAGTGAACACTGGCCTTCTTCCCCGACCTTACCGCTATTTCCCTAAGGGTCTCCATCACCTGCCTAACGTTGGAGCTCCCAATAACTAATAAACCCCTCCCCCCGTGTGCCTGCTCGGACCTTGCTGAAGGAGCAGCCACATGTCCACTCACAGGCAGAGCGGGCGATGCCACACGGCCAGCCTCCACATTGACCCTCCGCCTCGTGCGCCGCGAACGCCGCTGAACCCGCCACTCCCCTTGGGGAGAGGGTGGCCCGGTACCCGCGAAGATGTCTCGACAGCAGGGACAGTGGGTGAAGCATGTAACACCTGAGGTGTACCATGCGACGCACCAGACTCCCCACTGCCGCTACACTCCGAGGCAGCAGCCTGAAGACGGCTGACCGCGGCCATCAACACGTTCAGCTGGTCGCGAACAGTGGCCAGCTCCTCCTGCGTTCGTACACAGCAGTCACACTTCCTATGCCAATTTACTGTAGAGAGTTAATCAGCTTTTAACTAGACTGCTAATTCAGTAAAGGCGGCTGATAGTTGACTAAACTGTGGTTACTAGACACTTCTTGTAGAAAACAATGAAAATAGCGCTACCTGTCTCTGGACTGTATTGAAAACAAACACTAGCACTACTGGCACTATGGCTGACTAAAGGGACTCTCTCTGACTGTATTCAAAACAAACACGAAATCTATGGAACACTATTACTAGCACTCGCCAATTAAAGCTTCCTAAAAGCAAAAACACACGGAAGAAGAAGTGACAAGTAAGGAAAATACAGTTAATACTTAAATTAACGTAGCTCGCTGCACAGCAGACGTGACGCAGACGGCAGTTACGACGACACTGGAGTTCTCCAGGACCCCACGAGAGCAGTTAAGGGTTAAAATTGTTAGTATACCTCCCACTAACTCTTACTCTTTAGCTTTTCCTAATCATGGCAAACTGTTAGGTGTGCGTATCATTGTTGATTTGAGATTGTATCAGCCAGGAGCTGATTAATCTAAGAAAATTTCCAGTAAAAAAAATAATTATTATTCTAATTTTCAAAATTTATTCCAAATTTAATTCTTAGATCAGATGGTCGTCAACGAATTTACAGAAAGTATAACGACCTTACAGAGTAAGTGTTCTGAAAGCAACTGAAATAGAAAAAGAATACCCAAGCTCTGACCAATGAGTATAAATGTCACTCTGGTATATGTATCATTTGTAATTTTGAAAATAGTGTGTTGTAAAAATTCCTTTATATCACATATTATGTTAGAGAATACCAGTGCACTCAGCCGGCCGGAGTGGCCGAGCGGTTCTAGGCGCTACAGTCTGGAACCACGCGGCTGCTACAGTCGCAGGTTCGAATCCTGCCTCGGGCATGGATGTGTGTGGTGCCCTTAGGTTAGTTAGGTTTAAGTAGTTCTAAGTTCTAGGGGACTGATGTCCTCAGAAGTTAAATCCCATAGTGCTCAGAGCCATTTGAACCATTTTGTATTTGTTATCTTGTTCCTTATGGTTATACTTATTGGTTTGTTTACCTTTATCTACCTTGCTAAGGTTTTCTTGTGCAGTACTGACACGAAATTTTTATCTGAACGTAAAGATTTTTTAAAGATGTAATTTTGTTGTTTAAAATGCGCTATGGAACACAATGATGATTTGAGTTATAATGACACAACATTGTCATGCTAATTATTATAATTAATGAGAAGCTTAATGAGTTGAAATGGCTCTGAGCACTATGGGGCTCAACTGCTGAGGTCATTGGTCCCCTAGAACTTAGAACTAGTTAAACCTAACTAACCTCAGGACATCACACACATCCATGCCCGAGGCAGGAGTCGAACCTGCGACCGTAGCGGTCTCGCGGTTCCAGACTGCGGTCCCTAGAACCGCATGGCCACTTCGGCCGGCGTTTAGTGAGTGATTAACAAAATTTATGTAAAGAAACTGAATACATTTACTCATCTGTATTTCCTTTTGTATTTCTTCGGACGATCCATTCCTCTGTTTCCCCTCAGTAAAAAGCTCACAAAACGTTGGGCACATGTAACACCGAATCTGTAGATAAAATACTTTCTGCACCATCATAAAATTTTTGGCGTTTAATATCCGTTGATAACTTGTACTGTACTTCTAAGTCCGAATATGTAGGCTTTGTTACAGAAACTATATTGAAACTTCCTGGCAGATTAAAACCGTGTGCCGGACTGAGACTCGAAGTCGGGACCTTTGCCTTTCGCGGGCAAGTGCTCTACCAACTGAGCTACCCAAGCACGACTCACGCCCTGACCTCACAGCTTTACTTCATCTACATCTACATTTATACTCCGCAAGCCACCCAACGGTGTGTGGCGGAGGGCACTTTACGTGCCACTGTCATTACCTCCCTTTCCTGTTCCAGTCGCGTATGGTTCGGGGGAAGAACGACTGTCTGAAAGCCTCCGTGCGCGCTCTAATCTCTCTAATTTTACATTCGTGATCTCCTCGGGAGGTATAAGTAGGGGGAAGCAATATATTCGATACCTCATCCAGAAACGCACCCTCTCGAACCGAGCGAGGTGGCGCAGTGGTTAGACACTGGACTCGCATTCGGGAGGACGACGGTTCAATCCCGCGTCCGGCCATCCTGATTTAGGTTTTCCGTGATTTCCCTAAATCAGTCCAGGCAAATGCCGGGATGGTTCCTCTGAAAGGGCGCGGCCGACTTCCTTCCCCATCCTTCCCTAATCCGATGAGACCGATGACCACGCAGTCTGGTCTCCTTCCCCAAACCAACCAACCGCACCCTCTCGAAACCTGGACAGCAAGCTACACCGCGATGCAGAGCGCCTCTCTTGCAGAGTCTGCCACTTGAGTTTATTAAACATCTCCGTAACGCTATCACGGTTACCAAATAACCCTGTGACGAAACGCGCCGCTCTTCTTTGGATCTTCTCTATCTCCTCCATCAGACCGATCTGGTACGGATCCCACACTGATGAGCAATACTCAAGTATAGGTCGAACGAGTGTTTTGTAAGCCACCTCCTTTGTTGATGGACAACATTTTCTAAGCACTCTCCCAATGAATCTCAACCTGGTACCCGCCTTACCAACAATTAATTTTATATGATCATTCCACTTCAAATCGTTCCGCACGCATACTCCCAGATATTTTACAGAAGTAGCTGCTACCAGTGTTTGTTCCGCTATCATATAATCATACAATAAAGGATCCTTCTTTCTATGTATTCGCAATACATTACATTTGTCTATGTTAAGGGTCAGTTGCCACTCCCTGCACCAAGTGCCTATCCGTTGCAGATCTTCCTGCATTTCGCTACAATTTTCTAATGCTGCAACTTCTCTGTATACTACAGCATCATCCGCGAAAAGCCGCATGGAACTTCCGACACTATCTACTAGGCCATTTATATATATTATGAAAAGCAATGGTCCCATAACACTCCCCTGTGGCACGCCAGAGGTTACTTTCACGTCTGTAGACGTCTCTCCATTGATAACAACATGCTGTGTTCTGTTTGCTAAAAACTCTTCAATCCAGCCACACAGCTGGTCTGATATTCCGTAGGCTCTTACTTTGTTTATCAGGCGACAGTGCGGAACTGTATCGAACGCCTTCCGGAAGTCAAGAAAAATAGCATCTACCTGGGAACCTGTATCTAATATTTTCTAGGTCTCATGAACAAATAAAGCGAGTTGGGTCTCACACGATCGCTGTTTCCGGAATCCATGTTGATTCCTACATAGTAGATTCTGGGTTTCCAAAAACGACATGATACTCGAGCAAAAAACATGTTCTAAAATTCTACAACAGATCGACGTCAGAGATATAGGTCTATAGTTTTGCGCATCTGCTCGACGACCCTTCTTGAAGACTGGGACTACCTGTGCTCTTTTCCAATCATTTGGAACCCTCCGTTCCTCTAGAGACTTGCGGTACACGGCTGTTAGAAGGGGGGCAAGTTCTTTCGCGTACTCTGTGTAGAATCGAATTGGTATCCCGTCAGGTCCAGTGGACTTTCCTCTTTTTGTGGCGGTGTTCGTAGCGACAAACAATTCGCTGTAGAAACGGCTTACGAAGTCACCGCCACACTTTTAATAGCGGGCCGACCGGTCCGCTGGAACAGTGAACAGAAAGATGAAAACCCAAACACTCTGATTAAATAAAAGTCGGTACTTATCTTTATTAACGAAGATACAGCAACACAATAGTGAACTCCATGTCTACAGAAATCTGTCTAGTTCGAGTCGGAGCGGCTAGGTCAGCGTCGGCTGACGACAAACAACAACTCTGCTGCGATGAACACACGACTGACTAGCAAGTACACAATTCGGTGGCGAGTATACAACTGAGCGGCGAATACAGAACTGTCCTAGCGCTCGCGACTCCAGCGCTTAAGAAGCCAGAAGCCAGCGGTGGCGCGCGCAGACTTGCGGCGATTTCCTGTATCGCTGGCGCTGCTTATGCGGACGGCGTCCGGACTTTGATGCTGCCAACCTTTTGGCAGCAGGCTCGGTTGGCATTGCTGGCTAGGATATAACACCTCTATTGAGTGATTCCAGTTGCTTTTCTATTCCTTGGACACTTATTTCGATGTCAGCCATTTTTTCGTTTGTGCGAGGATTTAGAGAAGGAACTGCAGTGCGGTCTTCCTCTGTGAAACAGCTTTGGAAAAAGGTGTTTAGTATTTCAGCTTTACGCGTGTCATCCTCTGTTTCAGTGCCATCATCATCCCGGAGTGTCTGGATATGCTGTTTCGAGCCACTTACTGATTTAACGTAAGACCAGAACTTCCTAGGATTTTCTGTCAAGTCGGTACATAGAATTTTACTTCCGAATTCACTGAACGCTTCACGCATAGCCCTCCTTACGCTAACTTTGACATCGTTTAGCTTCTGTTTGTCTGAGAGGTTTTGGCTGCGTTTAAACTTGGAGTGGAGCTCTCTTTGCTTTCGCAGTAGTTTCCTAACTTTGTTGTTGTACCACGGTGGGTTTTTCCCGTCCCTCACAGTTTTACTCGGCACGTACCTGTCTAAAACGCATTTTACGATTGCCTTGAACTTTTTCCATAAACACTCAACATTGTCAGTGTCGGAACAGAAATTTTCGTTTTGATCTGTTAGGTAGTCTGAAATCTGCCTTCTATTACTCTTGCTAAACAGATAAACCTTCCTCCCTTTTTTTTATATTCCTATTAACTTCCATATTCAGGGATGCTGCAACGGCCTTATGATCACTGATTCCCTGTTCTGTACATACAGAGTCGAAAAGTTCGGGTCTGTTTGTTATCAGTAGGTCCAAGATGTTATCTCCACGAGTCGGTTCTCTGTTTAATTGCTCGAGGTAATTTTCGGATAGTGCACTCAGTATAATGTCACTCGATGCTCTGTCCCTACCACCCGTCCTAAACATCCGAGTGTCCCAGTCTATATCTGGTAAATTTAAATCTCCACCTAAGACTATAACATGCTGAGAAAATTTATGTGAAATGTATTCCAAATTTTCTCTCAGTTGTTCTGCCACTAATGCTGCTGAGTCGGGAGGTCGGTAAAAGGAGCCAATTATTAACCTAGTTCGGTTGTTGAGTGTAACCTCCACCCATAATAATTCACAGGAACTATCCACTTCTACTTCACTACAGGATAAACTACTACTAACAGCGACGAACACTCCACCACCGGTTGCATGCAATCTATCCTTTCTAAACACCGTCTGTACCTTTGTAAAAATTTCGGCAGAATTTATCTCTGGCTTAAGCCAGCTTTCTGTACCTATAACGATTTCTGCTTCGGTGCTTTCTATCAGCGCTTGAAGTTCTGGTACTTTACCAACGCAGCTTCGACAGTTGACAATTACAATACCGATTGCTGCTTGGTCCCCGCATGTCCTGTCTTTGCCTCGCACCCGTTGAGGCTGTTGCCCTTTCTATACTTGCCCAAGGCCATCTAACCTAAAAAACCGCCCAGCCCACGCCACACAACCCCTGCTACCCGTGTAGCCGCTTGTTGCGTGTAGTGGACTCCTGACCTATCCAGCGGAACCCGAAACCCCACCACCCTATGGCGCAAGTCGAGGAATCTGCAGCCCACACGGTCGCAGAACCGTCTCAGCCTCTGATTCAGACCCTCCACTCGGCTCTGTACCAAAGGTCCGCAGTCAGTCCTGTCGACGATGCTGCAGATGGTGAGCTCTGCTTTCATCCCGCTAGCGAGACTGGCAGTCTTCACCAAATCAGATAGCCGCCGGAAGCCAGAGAGGATTTCCTCCGATCCATAGCGACACACATCATTGGTGCCGACATGAGCGACCACCTGCAGATGGGTGCACCCTCTACCCTTCATGGCATCCGGAAGGACCCATTCCACATCTGGAATGACTCCCCCCGGTATGCACACGGAGTGCACATTGGTTTTCTTCCCCTCTCTTGCTGCCATTTCCCTAAGGGGCCCCATTACGCGCCTGACGTTGGAGCTCCCAACTACCAGTAAGCCCACCCTCTGCGACTGCCTGGATCTTGCAGACTGAGGGGCAACCTCTGGAACAGGACAAGCAGCCATGTCAGGCCGAAGATCAGTATCAGCCTGAGACAGAGCCTGAAACCGGTTCGTCAGACAAACTGGAGAGGCTTTCCGTTCAGTCCTCCGGAATGTCTTTCGCCCCCTGCCACACCTCGAGACGACCTCCCACTCTACCACAGGTGAGGGATCAGCCTCAATGCGGGCAGTATCCCGGGCAACCACAGTCGTAGTCCGATAGGGGGATGCGTGGGACGAGCTGGCCGTCCCCGACAAACCCCCATCCGGACCCCCACAGTGATGCCCATTGGCAACAGCCTCAAGCTGTGTGACCGAAGCCAACACTGCCTGAAGCTGGGAGCGAAGGGATGCCAACTCAGCCTGCATCCGAACACAGCAGTTGCAGTCCCTATCCATGCTAAAAACTGTTTTGCAAAGAACGTCTGAACTAATCTACAGAGAGCGCAAACAAATCAACAAAATTTAAACGGTTATTAAAATACAAGATTGCCTAGTAAATGCAGTAATGCTGCTACTTGTGCACTGCTGACACACTACACGGCGGAGGAAGGAGACTACGCGATTTTGCACTATTCAGGTACTAAAACGCGATGCTACACTCTCAAATACTATAATACGCCCGAAATTTATGAATTAAACAATGCAAGTACCAAAAACACGCAAAGAAATTAAGAATTAAACTATGTAACAAATGAGTGAGCTAGGAGTATACGACTTGCTGCTCAGCTGCTTATCCAACGGCGGCAGGGAGCACACTCAGTACCTCGTCTCCTACCTTCCAAACTTTACAGAAGCTCTCCTGCGAACCTTGCAGAACTAGCACTCCTGAAAGAAAGGATATTGCGGAGACATGGCTTAGCCACAGCCTGGGCGATGTTTCCAGAATGAGATTTTCACTCTGCAGCGGAGTGTGCGCTGATATGAAACTTCCTGGTAGATTAAAACTGTGTGCCGGACCGAGACTCAAACTCGGGACCTTTGCCATGTCTCCGCAGTATCCTTTCTTTCGGGAGTGCTAGTTCTGCAAGGTTCGCAGGATAGCTTCTGTAAAGTTTGGAAGGTAGGAGACGAGGTACTGGGAGAAGTAAAGCTGTGAGGTCGGGGCGTGAGTCGTGCTTGGGTAGCTCAGCTGGTAAAGCACTTGCCCGCGAAAGGCAAAGGTCCCGATTTCGAGTCTCGGTCCGGCACACAGTTTTAATCTGCCAGAAGTTTCATATCAGGGTACACTCCGCTGCAGAGTGAAAATCTCATTCTAGAAACTATATTTCTTGTCTAATGGCTGTAACAGTGTATGTGCTTCTGACTGTGTATAACTGATTGTAATTATGATGTAAATATTGTAAATTCCTGGGTGATAGCCAAGGGTACATTATTTAAATATATCGATAGCAATGAAGAAATGGCAGTAGCTTTGCTGCTTGAGTGATGGAAGAGTGCGGAAGTGTTTGTTGGGCGCTCCCGCAGACGCGATATGCAGCCTTGATCGCACCAGTGTACGCCCACCTAATTCACTAACCTAATTCGCTAACGGTAGCAGTGGACAGGCGAAGGAAGCTGCAATTCTAACTATAGCTTGTTCCATAATTATCCGTGGCTCTGGAGGCGAATCGTGTTTCTCAACCACCAGCAGTAACAGTATCAGCTCAGCATTGCCGTCGGCTACATTCTTCGTCGTCCGCAAAGTTACAACATCGTACGACAGTTAATTGACAAATTACAACTAACCTTGTACAGGCATTACCCAGTGGTATTACTTTCACAACATATGACAACAATAACCTGCTATAGTTAAAACCTGTGTTGTCACTGTTCTCCGACGAAATTTAACATCAGACTGAGTGATCTCGAAGTAGATGAAGTTAAGGAATGCTACCTGGGCAGCAAAATAACCCACGATGTACGGAGCAAGCAGGGCATAAAAAGTAGACTAGCACTGTCAGAAAGGGCATTCCTGGCCAAGAGAAACCTGCTAGTGCCAAACATAGGGCTTAATGTGAGCGTTTGGAGCACAGTACTGTAGGGCAGTGGAACATGGACTGTGGGAATACTGGAACAGAAGAGAATCGAAGTTTTGAGATGTGGTGTTACAGACGAATACTGGAGATTAGATGGATTGGTAAGGTGGGGAATAAGGAGATTCTGAACGGAATCGGAAAGGAAAGGCATCAGGGAATCACTTCCACAGTACTAGAGGGGGCTGTAGAGGGAAAATGCTGCAGAGGAAGATAGAGCTTGGAATACATCCAGCAAATAATTGAGGACGTAGGTTGCAAGTGCTACTCTGAGATGAAGAGGTTGGCGCAGGAGAGGAATTCGTGACAGTTCGCATCAAACCAGTCAGTCGAGGCTGCGATTTATCGTTCCGTGACATTGTTACTCGCATTGTTGGGGATTACAAGACTGTTATGAGAAAATGGAATCGATGGGTTCAGTAGAGCAACACTCAGTGCCACTCAGTATATTAACAGCTTTATGTAATTAGTGACCAAGAAGACAGACACAGTGTTTTCTCGAGCTTGCAGGATCGTACAGCCATGTCACATACCTTAACTCAGGATATGGGCCTTTTCGCAGCAAGTCACGAAGAAAGATCGATGACCTCTGGAGCGGCAGCAGAGGCCTGCCGACAATGGTGTGTGTTTTTGTTTATTTTCTTTTAGTCATCAGTCTTGTGACTGGTTTTAGGCGGCCCACCACAAATTCCTCTCCCAAGCCAACCACTTGATCTCAGAGTAGCACTTGCAATCTACGTCCTAAATTATTTGCTGAATGTATTCCAATCTCTGTCTTTCTCTATAGTTTTTGCTTCTACAGGTCCTTCTAGCACCATGGAAGTCATTCCCTCATATCTTAACAGATGTTCTATCAATCTGTACCTTCGCCTCATCACACATTCCTTTTCTCTCCAATTCTACGCAGAATTCCTTAACTTATCAGTCCACCTAATTTCCGACATTCGTCTGTAGCACCAAGTCTCAAATTCTTAGATTCTCTTCCGGTCTGATTTTCCCACAGTCCATGTTTCGGTGCCCTACAATTATGTGCTCCAAACGCACATTCTCAGAAATTTCTTCCTCAAATCAAGGCGTATGTTTTATACTAGAAGGAAAACACAGATGAATAGCGCGACTGCTGGGCTATTAGGCAGATTACGCATGTAGATTGTGGACAGTTGGGAATGTGGGTCTCACGGGAGGTGTGCAAGGGATAAGTCCTGCAGTCGCGCTATTATCTGTGTCCTCGATGGCTCGGATGGATAGAGAATCTGCCATGTAAGCAGGACATCACGGATTCGAGTCCCGGTCGGGCCACACGTTTTCACCTGTCCCCATCGAGGTATATCAACAACACCTGTCGGCAACTGAGGGTTTCAATTAATTATCATTTATACTAGTAGACTTCTCTTGGCCAGGAATGCCCTTTCTGCCAGTGCTAGTCTGCTTTTGATGTCCTCCTTGCTCTCTCCGTCATTAATTGTTTTGCTACCTGCACTGTACAGTTCCTTAACTTCATCTACTTCGTGACCATCAATCCTGATGTTAAGTTTCTCTCTGTTCTCAATTCTGCTACTTCTCATTAGTTTCGACTTTCTTCGATTTATTATCAATCCATATAGTGTACTCATTAGACTGTTCATTCCGTTCAGCAGATCATGTAATCCTTTTGCACTTTCACTCAGGATAGCAATGTCATCACCGAATTGTATCATTGATATCCCTTCCATTTGAATTTTAATTCCGCTCTTAAACCTTTCTGTTAATTTCATCATTGCTTCCTCGATGTAGAAATTCAATTATGTGGATGATATTTTTCCGAAAGTCCAATGTTATGTCGCCAGACTCATACATTTTATAGATACAGCCTTGTCTTACTCCCTTTTTAATACGAGCACTTCGTTCTTGGTCGTCCACTCTTATTATTCCCTCTTGGCTGTTGTACATATTGTATATGACTCATCTCTCCCTATAGCTTACCTCTATTTTCCTAAAATTTCAAACATTTCCAGCATTTACATTGTCGAACTCTTTTTCCAGGTCAACAAATCCTATGAACATGTCTTGATTTTTCTTTATCTTGCTTCCATTACCAACCGCAATGTTGGAATTGCTTCTCTGCTGCCTTTACCTTTTCTAAATCCAAACTGATCGTCATCTAACACATCCTCAGTTTTCTTTTTGATTCTTCTGTATATTATTCTTGTCAGCAACTTGGATAAATGAGCTGTTAAACTGAATGTGCGAAAATTCTCGCGCTTGTCAGCTGTTGCATTCTTCGGAATTATGTGGATGATATTTTTCCGAAAGTCCAATGTTATGTCGCCAGACTCATACATTTTATAGACCAACGTGAATAGTCGTTTTGTTGCCACTTCCCGAATGATTTTAGAAATTCTGATGTAATGTTATTGATCCCTTCTGCCTTATCTGATCTTAAGTTCTCCAAAGCCCTTTTAAAATCTGTTTCTAATACTGGAGCCCCCATCTCTTCTAAATCGACTCCTGTTTATTCTTGTATCATATTAGAAAAATCACAGAGGGCTTCAAGGTACTCTTTCCACCTATCCGCTCTGCTCTGCATTTAACAGCGTAATTCCTGTTGTACTCATAATGCTACGACCTCTGCTTTGAATTTCACCGAAGGTTGATCAGTTACTTCTATTTCTGTATTCCTAAATTTCTCTGACAAATTTTTGTATTTCATTCTTTGGTCGATCAACTGAAGTATTTCTTCTGATATCCATGGTTTCTTCGCAGTTGCCTTCTTTTGTTTCTATGTTTTTCTTTCCAACTTCTGTGATTGCATTTTTTAGAGATATTCATTCATCTTCAACTGTGCTGCCCACTGAGCTATTCCTTATTGTTGTATCTATAGCCTTATAGAACTTCAAGCGTCCCACGTCATTCCTTAGTACTTCCGTGTCCCACTTCTTTGTGTACTGATTCTTCCTGAGTAATCGCTTAGACTTCAGCCTACATTGTGCTACATTGCGATCTGAGTCTGCTCCTGGGTAAGACTTACACTCCAGTATCTGATTTCGGAATCTCTGTCTGACCATGATATAATCTAACCGAACTCTTCCCGTATCAGCCGGCCTTCTCCAAGTATGCCTCCTATTGTGATTCTTGAACATAGTATTCGCTATTACTAGCTGAAATTTATTAGAGAACTCAAGTAGTCTGTTTCCTCTCTCATTCCGTGGCCCAAGCCAATTTTCCCCTGTAACCTTATCTTATACTCCTTCCTCTATAACTGCATTCCAGTTCCCCATTAGATTTTCATCTCCCTTTAGGTACTGTATCACCCTTTCAGTATTCTCATATACCTTCTCTATCTCCTAATCTTCAGTTTGCGATGATGTCGGCGTGTGTACTGGAACTATCATTGTCGATTTTGATTTGCTGTCGATTCTGATAAGAATAACCCTATCACTGAATCACTGAACTGTCCATAGTAACACACTCTCTGCGCTACCTTCCTATTCATAACCAATCTTACTCCAGTTACACCATTTTCTTCTGCTGTTGATCTCACACTATACTCATCTGACCGTAAATCCTTGTCTTCTTTCTATTTCACTTCACTGACCCCTACTATATAGAGCTTGAGCCTTTGCATTTCCCTTTTCAAACTTTCTAGCTTTCCGGTCCCTTCTGACATTCAACGCCCCGACTCGTAGAACGTTATCCTTTCCGTGGTTATTTGGTTATTCAATCTTTTTCACTTGGTCACGTCCCCCTTGGCAGTCCCCTCCCAGAGATATGAATGGGCGACTATTCCGGAATCTTTTGTCAATGGAGAGTTCATCATGATACTTTTTCAGTTACAGACCACATGCCCTCTGGATGCAAGTGAGGTTTCTTTAATACCGTGGGTTCCGTGCCTGTTGCATCTTCGTGCCGTTGATTATTGCCCATTCTTCCACTTTTAGGGGAAGTTTCACACCCCAAGGACAAGAGAATGCTCTGAATCTGTGTTCGTTCCCTCACCCTCTTTGACAAGGCCGTTGGCAGAATGAGGATGACTTCTTATACCGGATTCTTCGGCCACCAACTGATGATTAATCAAATATCAAGGCGCGTCGGATTTTGAACCAGAGACTGATGACATTTAAATTACAAGTCAAAGATGCTACCCCTACAAATGGAGTGGTACCATGTTGTATTTTCAGAGTAGTCTTCATTCTGCGCTCTGCATCTCCTTGTACATACCCTTGCGTGGATGCTCAAGAGATTTGTCGCCATCGTGGGGCCAGCACTTTGTGTCATGGCATGGTGTGCCAGAAGGACGTAGCCAAAGGGGCGGTCCAGGCTTTCGGACCCCCCTCCCCCCTCAATCACCTGAATGAAATTACACACGATCTACTTGCCGTGTAGTGAAACTGAAAGACACTTTGTCGGTAGTACGCCAAAAAGGGTTCCACACTATCGATGGTTAACAAGGCCATCGATAGTTTCAAACGTCGATATTTTGACAGCACTATTGACTACCGCACATTCCTACTTCAGCCAAGACCAACTACTGTACATTATTCGCCTTACTTGAGCTCTTTCATCGTTTCGTTATTTACTTCAGTTCTTACTTGCTGTTGAATTTAATCTAAGTGCTGCGGTTTACTTTTTATTTTTGTGCTGTGTGCCGTTACGAAAAAATGTCATTATGTATGAGTTTGTAACAAGGAAGAAGAGGAAAACCAACTTTGATTCATCAACTAGCGTTATGATAAGTTAAAAATATGTATGCACTAGTGTAATAGCCTAATTACCTATCTAACTGTTATTGGGCGATTGGTAAAACTTTGGGGTTACAATATTTCAGTATTTCGCAAGGCAGCGGAGTGATAAACGTAGGTACAAACCACATTAAATTAAAATCGGTGCATAAAAATACACATGGATTTGCCTCAGTAGCCAAAAACTCGCGTTGATCAACAAAAGAGGTTCCTTCATCTTCGGAATGAAATCAAAGTTACAAGGACTTAAGTCCGGGAAGTACGGTGGATGGTACAGTACTTCCCAGTTCAATCGACCGAACAGAGCTGCCACAGCTTGCGCTGTATACGTCCGCGCATTGTCGCGTAAAATGATGGGTGGGCTGAGCAGAAAGTGTCACCACTTCTTTCGCAAAGCTGGTCGCATGTGATGCTCCAAAAACGAACAATAACTTTGATTTGATTCGGAAAATGGAGGAAACACTACGTGGCATTCGCTTAAGAACTGTTCCAGAGATTCGACAGGCAGTAGACCGCTCCGTTCGCACCATCAACAGAACAGGCTCTGCTAACGGTATACTACGCCTTCCACATCGCTGGCAACGGGTTCTACACAACACTTGTGACTACTTTGAAGGACAATAACAGGTGCAAACATGTAACCCTTTTATATCGGTTGTGAATAAATAGTTGCCACTATTTAAGTTCGAACCCTCGTACAAAATCTGTCCTCCGCCATGACAACGCAAGTCTGCATACCAGAGAGCAGCTTACAAAACAACAACAGACTGTTCTTCCACATCCACCTAAAGCCCAGATCTCGCACCTTGTGACTTCAATCTGCTTCGGCCAATAAAGGATGCACTCCGCAGGTAGCAGTACGTGTATGATGGGAAGATTATTGACACAGCAAGACGTTGTCTCCGACATTGACCAGTAGAGTGGTACCATGTGGGCATGCAGCCCATCCCAGTACGGTGGCGTCAGGTCGTCGTGTTGAACGAAGATTATCTTGAAAAATAGTGTTTTCTAGGCAAAAGTATGGGCAATAATACTGCGTGTTCCAATCGTGAATAAAGCGAATCTGCTTTCAGGAAAAAGTGTCGCATTACTTATTGAATGACCGAGCGAGAGGTGGCGCAGTGGTTAGCAAACTGGACATGCATTCGGAAGGACAATGGTTCAATCCCGCGTCCGGCCATCCTGATTTAGGTTTTCCCTGATTTTCCTAAATCGCTCCAGGCAAATGCCAGGATGGTTCCTTTGAAAGGGCACGGCTGACTTACTTCCCCATCCTTCCCTGCTCCTATGCGACCGATAACCTCGCTGTTTGGTTTCTTTCCCCAAACAACCAACCAACCAACTTATTGAATGACCCTCGTAACTTTCGACTTTCTTGTTTGCGGACCAGGATATTTGAAATTAGGTTGATAGAGTTATCCTTCTCCATCATCCCTGAAAGTTTGTAACATCATCACGGACTCACTCTGTACACAACGTTGGCATCGGTGTTATCTTTTTCTCGCACAGTATCCTGCGAACTTTGGATGAAGAGGAAGAGACCTATTCCACACTCTAATATTTTCAAAATGTGTTTGACACAGTACCTACCGCAGACTGTTCAGAAAGATCCGAGCACACGGTTTGAGCATATTTGAGTTGCTCGAAGAACTCTTAAGTAATAGAACCCACTTCGTAGTTGTCGATGGCGAATGATCCTTAGAGATAAGGGTATCGTCAGGAGTGCCCTTGGGATATTTGATAGGACCGCTCTTGTTCTCTGTATACATAAACGATCGGATGAACAGGGTGAGCAGCAATCTGCGACTGTTTGCTAATAACGCGGTATTGTACGGGAAACATGTCGTTGCGTGACCGTAGGAGGATACAGGATGACGAACGTCCAGCAGGCTGGAATAAACCTAGGTCAGCAACTTCTGTTAATCAGTACAGCGAGAAACTAGCCAAAGTTGCAAACTTCACATTTTATTTCACTCGATGACTAGCTTCGGGTTGGGACCCATTTTCAAATCATTTTATCATAACAAAAAATGGTATAACCAAAAATTCAAAAACCAAGTTAAACACGCGCAAACGAACAGTGACAGAGCATAGAGATATGCGCTGTAACTGTTCGTTTGCCCATTTTTGAGATGGTTTTTGCAATTTCAAATTCGAATGGCTCCAAGCGCTATGGGACCTAACACCTGAGGTCATCAGTCCCCTAGACATAAAACTACTTAAACCTAACGAATCTAAGGACATCACACACAGCCATGCCCGAGGCAGGATTCGAACCTCCGACCGTAGCCGCCGCGTGGTTCCGGACTGAAGCGCCTAGAACCGCTCGACCACAGTGGCCGGCTTTCCAATTCCCGAAATACCGTTTTTGACTGTAACACGATGATTTGAAAATGGGGGCCCTGGCCCAAAGCTAGCCACCGAGTGAATAAAAAAAGAGATAAATTGCAACTTTGGCTGGTTTTTCGTTGTGCTGGATACAGGATGAGTTAGACAGACTTTCTGTTTTTTGTGAATGACACCTCGCTCAAAAAAAAAAAAAAAAAAAAAAATGAGGAAGAAGTAAGTTTGTAAGATGGCAAGAACTATGCCCCTTACATGAAGTCATTAAAGATCACACTAACTCACGTTGAGCGAACAGTAGGGCTGAACAAAATGAATGACAAGCCACAATGCATCTTGTAGAGGGTATAGTATGGACGTAGTGGAATAATTAATGTCGAGTGATGGTTTTAAAGTAATTCACACGACATGAAAACTTTGTGGAAACGAGTCGATTTACTGGGCGCTAGTTCTAACATTCTGCATGGTGTCTGTTCTAAGTTGTGTCTCCCTACCACTTTCGCACAACGATGCTCTGAGCGTGTTTTTTAGGGAATTGACTATTTTGAACCTGGGACCTGTTGCTGGTAAGGAGACGCCAGACCACACATGACATGTAGAGTTCAGAAGAGTTCAGTGAGACTAGCGATGATATAACCAAATACTTAATGATTTCAGCGTCAGCTCCACTGCACTCCACGTAAAAGAATCTTAATACTAACTAAATTTAGTGGAAGGGGTTCAAGGCTTTCCTATTTTTAGTTACCTGGTAAAATAACGTCGAAAAAGCAGTTAAGTTTACCATTGGAAATTTTATTCTACTCACAAAACATTGTTTATAAATCGCACTATTGATAAAAGGAAATATTTTAATACAGGATGATAAAAACCAACTGCGTTCAACAAAAATGTGAACGAATATTCCCTGAGTGGGTTTCCAGGTTCTACAATGGATCGAAGGATGACCTATGCCATATCACATCTATAATCTAGGTTTAAATTAAGTTTCACAAAAGAGCAAACTATCAAAATGGTCTACAGTGACCCTCAATTATCTTTAATTACTTATCTAACTTGTCGTAAATTATATAACAGAAAAATCATCGCATTTCAGATTTTAACTTACGTAGCAAATGTGAATACCATGAGCTTCAATTGACGATCGACACTAGTATTACGTAAAAAGGGGATGTAACAGATGAGACTTCTGCAGTTCTGAGTGAAGCCTTATGCGGTCAAAAATGCGCCATCGCGTGCGTTCATTGCCTTGTCGGTGTTCGTCAGGGGGCGGCGAGCAGCACAGCTCCACACACCTCGCCGTCTCGGAAGCCACTCTCTCCTAACTTCTCCTTGAAGTTGGTTTAAAATAAACTATCTGGCTGTGTTTTCATCTGACCAATCAGGGTCTGAATGTTAACCTTAAGCTCCGCCTACAAAAATTCTGTCTATCCAATGAGAAACGTTATACTTTTCGTGGTGGGGCAATGTTTTTAACGTTTGCAACGTAACAGAGACGCGAAAAAGGCTCACGCAAAAACTTGCAGCTGGTGTGGCCCTTTTAGTGTTATTGTAAGATCTATACTGTTCTTCTGCAGGGCTCTATCTTTTAACATGGGCTGAGGGCTGGTCCTGGTGGTTGGCTGGCGACGTGGGTGTCCGTCCCTTATCGTAGGGCCTTCTAGCTTAACACAGTTCTGCTCTCGGCTTCTGTTCTCGTTTCTTCCCTCAGAACTGCATCTGTTTCATGGTGGGAAGGTATGACATGCATTTATGCGTTGTTGTGTTAGTCTGTGGTATTCCATTTGCTCACTTGTTGATCGTATTACTTTCGTTAATTTAATGTCAGGATTTATTTGGAGCTATGTGACATACTGCCAGATTTGCTTATTATGTCAGGGTTTTCATGGAAGCTGTTGGATTTGCCTGACACCTTACATATCATCACCCTTCGAACTTAATTTTGCACTGAAGTTAGGCAATGATTGAATCGTCTAAGTCAGTCAAAAATTATTCCTCTATCTAAATTTTGTGATTACTTTTCTGCCACGTTATCCTGGTTCTATGCTAGTTTGTATTACTAATTTATATTTTTATATTCTTCCACATTATACTAAAAAATATGTTTATATTGACAAGAGAAGAATATTTTTATGCTATTATAATTATTATTTTTTATTATTTTCTTTCCTTATTTAATTGTGAAGTTTGTTTTTTAAGAAGTTTGTTACTGAAAGTGAGGAGTCTTTCACATCGATTTTCTTAGAAATATTATTTTTTAATAAATGTAGTAATTAAGTAAAATGTATTCCTAACACATTTTCTAAATATCATGTACAAGTAAATTGTTTTTGTTTCTAGACACTCATTTCAACATTGTTACACTAACAAATAAGAATTATTTCCAAGAATTGCTTTGATAAAGAAATATACATACACAAGTATTGAGATATTATCCTAACAAATGGTACAAATATTAAAAAAAAGGGAAACATCCAACAAGATAATTTTTTATTCTTTGTTTTTATAAGGAGAAAATAAGTAAAATATAGTTATTTTTTTATTTTTATGAGGAGAAAATAAGTGGCATATAGTTTTAATGTTTATTATGCCTTACTTTTGTTCTTTATATACCGTCCATTTCAGAACTAATGACTTAATTTTATCGATAGTCTATTTTTTACTTAAGTCCATAGTCAATGACTGTTATTTTGTAGTTTATTAGCTGTCTGGTGTGCTTAACTTATTTAGTTTCTCACACGTTTCTTTTGCACAATTCCTACATTACATAATTTGATTTCACTCATTCACACAAGCCTATGAATGTTTAAGCATGAGGTTCTCAAATGTTTTTGCACGAAGGTGATGGACTTGAGCGAGATGGATGTGGGCAAGTATTTGATGTACAGCTTCGTTTGTCGTTCCTTGTTGGCTTTGCAAGTGTGTGTTGCTGTTGTGGAGGTCCCATAATGGAATGGAGCTGTGAGTGCAGAATCTCGTGGTTTACTGGCTTTGTATGCGTGAAAGTCATCGTTATGTGTCGCTGAAAGCGGTCGTTTTTCGTTGTAATACTTCGCAGACGACTAGTTTACAATAGGATAGGGATTTGGGAAGGTATGTCGTCTATTCTTCACCCATCTTCTTTCTTGGTCTCAATCTTGCGAATCTTCAACTTCTGTTCTTCCTGCTTTTTCTCTGCTTCTTACTTGCTTCTTGGTTCTTCTCTGGGCAGGATATGGAAATATTTATTGATAACTAGTCGCTTTGAAATTCTCCTCTTAGTAATAGTTTGATAAATTGTTTGGGCGTGTCATTTTTACTTTGTGGAAGTTTTCTTCAGTTTCGCGCATCAGCGTGCTGTTTAATAGCAGTAGTGTGACTTTTACACATTTTTTTTTTTGCCAGTGGTGGCTTGCCCAAGCGGTCTTCTTGTCAGACCGTTTTTTGCTCGCTCCACTGAGTGGGGGCGTCCCGGGGTTTACAAGCCGTGAAAGTCCGGTGTTTGCTTGTCTGTCCCTGCACCGGTCGCTGTCCTTTCCCTTGTCTCGACGCTTCTGCCTTATAGGAATCATGTCTTGCTAATTATGTCCTTTTCTTTCTTGATACTTCTCACGTTGCAACTTGTAGGTCGTTTCATCTGGTCCTTGCTGGAGTTTTTAGAATGGTTCTTACAAAAAGTTTTATTTATATTCATCTAACATATGTCTAGTACCTACATTGTTTTACGCCTTTTTAAAAAGCTTTACGAATTTCGGCGCCCTTTCCATGTTACAATTCCAAGATATTATGAGTATTAACTTCTACAAGAATCCTCAAATTCGTTTTTTATTTTTGTGTAGTGTCGTGGTATATAGCATTTTAGTATTTCATGATGTTAGAGTATCTACACTTTATCCCTTCACCTTAATCTATGCTACTATTGGTGTTATTTTGGTTTTCTTTTTATTGAAGCTACTTTCTTTTTTTCACCTTCCTCTCTCTTCGTTCTTCTTTCTCCTGACGATCTCATTTGCAACATAAACTTGAAATATCATGCAAATTATTCACCAGTAATGAAAGTAATCTTCAAACTTTTTGATATGGCTCACATGGTGAAGTCCTAAGGTTTTGCCTGTTTTTGGGTTCATTAGTTCCACAGCATTATCATGAGCAATTCGGCTAATTATGACAAGTCCTTTGTATGCAGCGTAAAACTTATGTATTTTGTGTTTCTGTTTGCTGGAGAGATGGTGTGTTTTTACAAATACTTTCTGGCCTACTGAGAATGTCCTTTTAATTGCTGTTCTATCTCCTCTTTCTTTTCTTTTAATGGCTGCCTTTCTGATGTTGGAGAGTGCTGTTGCTATGACTTCTTTGTGCTGTCTACGTGGTACAATAGGAAATCTAATATTTTCTCTGGCTATGTTTGGGTGTCCAATATTTTTAAGTACAGTAACTGGAGGTAGTGGTGTAGTGCTATGTGGCATTTCATTTATTACTTCTTGAAAATCTTTAAGGTATATATCCCAAGTGTTGTGTCTTTTGCCTGCATATAATCGTCATAAAGTGCCTATGTCCTTCATAGATCGTTATGCTGGATTTACGCTAGGTTTGTACTTAGATATGTAGATGGGTTTTATTTTTGTTGTTTTAATGTGTTCTGCCATTGCACTGATTTGTATTGTGGGCCATTATCCGAAATTATTCGTTCCACTCGACCTACTTGTCTGAGAAAATCTTGTCTAAATGCTTTACTTATAGTAAGACCTGTTGCCCGTTTTAATGGTGTCAAGGTAACATATTTAGAAGTAAGTTCCAAAACGACAAATATGAAAATATATCCATTTTTTGTGCGTGGGAGGGGCCCATCAAATCTGTTGCAGCTGTTTGTTTTAATCTTTTAGGGATTATTGGAAACATAGGTGGTTTGGTTTGGAAAGTGACGTGTTTAGCCCTCATACATTTTTTGCATTTGACTAATACTGTTCTAATTCGTCTTTCCATATTAGGAAAATGGCTTGATTGTTTTATTTTTAATAAGCATTTCTTTGGTCCAAAGTGGCCATTACTTAAATGTGTATACCATATGTACTTATTAATTAGTTCATCTGGGATATAAATTAACCATTCATTCGTTGCAACATTTCGTCTAAAAAATAAAACATTGTTTTTTACGAGATGGTGCTGTCGAATGTCTGGAAAATCCTTACTTCTCCACTTGTGTTTGATTCCTAGTATTTCGGGATCCTTGTCCTGTTCTTTGCCTATGTTTTTCAATGCTGTCGTAATGTAGTTTCTGAGAGGTACTTGTTTCATATAGTACATTCTAAACTGGTCTTCTGCTGCTTCCAAACCTATGTTATTGGATGCACCCTGTGGACATCGTGATAAAGCATCTGCTAATACATTCGCTGGTCCTGGTATGTGTGTAATAGTGAAATCAAATTGTTGTAGTATTAGCATCCATCTGACTAACCTCCCATGAGTTAGTTTGGCGGATAACAGAAATTCTAATGCTTTGTGTTCAGTGTATACTTTTGTTTTTCTTCCGAATAGGAAGTATCGAAAACATTGGAAGCCCCATACAATGGCCAATGCTTCCAGCTCCGTGACTGAATAGTTTTTCTCGCTTTTTGTGAGTACACGGCCGGCAAATGCAATTTTTCTATATGATCTTAGCCCTGACTGTTCGTATTCTTGGAATAAAACAACTCCTAAACCTGTTTTCGCGCTATCAGTGGCCATACAAAAATTTTGTGTTAGATCAGGATGTGCTGAAATCGGTGCTGCTGTTAGTGCGTTTTTCACTTTTAAAAATTCTTCATTGGCTTGTTGATCCCATACCCATGGCGTGTTTTTTCCAGTCAATGCACATAGGCGTGGTGTTGCGAAAGAGTAGATCCCGATAAATTTTTTATAGAATCCGATGGGACCTAGAAATCCTCTGAGAGTTTTCTTATTATATGGAGTACAGAATTCTTTGATTGCCGTTAGTTTTTCTGGGTCGGGCATTACCCCTTTCTCTGTGTCGTAGAAATTTGACCTCTCGCCTTCCAAATTTGGATTTTGTTATATTTACTGTGACCCCATGCTCTTTCATGATCTGTAAAAACTGTCACTGTGATGTTCCCAAGAGGGTTCTGCTATAATCACATCATCAACATAACAAGTAATTTTTTGTAAAGTTTCAGGACTGAGTATAGTATTAAATCCCCTAATAAACGCTGCTGATGATATGTTTAAACCAAATGGCAATCGTTTAAACTGGTAACATTTACCGAATACGATAAATGCTGTAAATTTTCTACATTCTGGGGACAATTCTATTTGCCGGAAACTAATCCGTAAATCAATTGAGGAAAATATCTTAGCACCGTGGAAGTTTTGTATCAATTCCTCTAATTTTTCTGGGCGATCTATCTCAGTGATTATGATTGTGTTGATCTGTCTGGAATCAAGCACTAAACTGATGCTCCCATCTCGTTTTTATACAATATGGAGCGGGCTGTTATATGTGGAGGTAGCTGGTTCAATAATATCATCATCTAACATTTTAGATATCTCCTGGAATACTTTATTCCTGTAGCTTAATGGGATTGTATAGGGTGGCACTCTAAATCGTTTATGCTGTTTTACTTCAAACTTGTACTGCAAAATACCCTCTAATTCTCTTTTATTGTGTTCCGAAATACCTTGAATTTCTTGCAATTTTTCGTCGATTTCTTTATGGACTTCTAACATGAGTTGAGGCGATTCCCCCTTTTGTGCATACCATTCTAATTCTTCATCCTCTTTATCTCGTATCATTCTTAATTGTTTGTTTATAACTGGTATTTCTTCGAATTTTAGATTTTGCTCAAAGAGAAGTGTGACATTTCCGAGTGTTACGCTACCTTTCCCCATATCTATTATCGCTCGTCTCTCATTTAAAAAATCTGCACCTATAATCAAATATACAGTTAGTTTAGGTATAATCACGAAGTTGGCTTCGATCTTTTGACCTTGACACGAAAGAGTTAACTTTGTTTGCCTCGTAACTTCCGCAGCATTTTTTTCTAATAGGACCTCTTACTTTAATCTTACGTGTTTTCTGAACTGGTAATTCCTCATTGGCATTACACTGCATGAATAAATTTTCTGAGATCGCAGTCAGATCACTTCCGCTATCAATTACAATATTGACTGGGATATGCTTTACCATGGCCTTCACAATTGGTTGAATTTGAAAGTGTTGGTTCTGTTCTTCTTCTTCTTGCATCAACGAATCCTCCACTGAATCATACATGAGTCTTTTCAGGAATTTCCCTTGTGAATTCGAACTTTCTGTAGGATAAGCTTCGACTGCTACTTCTCTCTCTTTTATTTCCTCTTCTCTATTTCTTCCTTCATTTGCGCTTTCTTCAACATCCTCTACTTTTTCCTCATCCTCGTCTATCTTCTCCTTCTTCGTAGCCACTTCCACATAATCGCATCTAAATGCTCTAATTATCGCTTCATAACTTCCTTCATTATATACGTTAGGTTGTGTGCCCACTAGTAACTTATTTTCAACTTCTGTCGATTGCGCATTACCGTAATTGAATTCGCTTTCCCTGGTTTCCATCTCAAATAGCTCTGCAATACTCATTACTTCGTCCATTCCTCCTACATTCGTTGTGCATGCCTCTGTTAATTCATCTTCCTCGTCAGTATTCTCCCAATTAATTTCGTCCCAACACGAGATTGTTATTTTCCTGTCTTCGTTTTCATCTGCTCCCTGCGGATTTGTTTCATCCTTCTTCTCTTCTCGTGATAAGGTATTTACTTCTCTGTTCAAGGTGCTGCTATTGTCCTGGGTCGGTGCGTCATTCCCTTCGGCATGGGCACTTAGCTGTCAATTCGAACGTTTTTCGGGGTTTGGTGGTCTTACTTCCACCTCTTGTATCTGTATTCTCTTTTCTTGCTCCGCTTGTTGATATTGTCGGTCTATTGGCGCTCCAATACCCGTTCCGGATGTCATTATTCGCTCTGTAATAGTTGTTGCCGTTCCTGGGTGAATTATAGTTATTGCCATATTCTCTTCTAAATCCATAACCGGTTCTTTGTTGAAATCTATTGTCGTTTCTTGGTGCGAAGTTATCACGTTGCTCGTAATTATTGTTTCTTCGTACTGTGTCATGTGGATTCCACTGCTTTTTGCTTTCGTTTTCACGTGCGCTTCGTCTTTTTCTTGCGTCATCTTCCGAAAATATGAACTCTAGTTCCCTTAGAATACCTTTAAATGCTTCGACGTCATTGCCTCCGCGACCTACTAATGATTGCTGGTATTTCAATGGTAACTTCATCGCGCATAATTTAATCAACTCTCCGTCACCGTATGGTACATTTAAGCATTGATTTTTCTTTGCCATTAATTCGAAAAATTTCGCGGGACTCTTCTCTCCTGAATTTTCAAAATATGGGTTCTGTAAAAATTCGTTCTTCACTCTGTTCTGTGCTTCGCTGGGCCAATATCGTGAGAGAAACTTCTCTCTGAAATCTTCGTACGATCGGCAACATTCTGCATGGTTTCTACGACTGTTCCTGACATATGTGCACATATAAAGTCTAATTTGTGTGCTAGCGTCCAGTGTTCTGGTAATCCTACTCGGAATAGTTCGTGGATGTAATGAGTTTCCTTCTCGAAAGTGTTGAAATTTGCTGACTGTGAGGAAATGATCGTTGTCGTACTTCGTCATAGTTCCATATGAAATTCGCGATTCTTCGCCACTTTTGTTTCTGATCATTTCTCCCGTCGTTCTTTCCGGTTGTGGTAGGTCCATTGGATATTGTCCACTGTAACTTTCGCGTACCCTTACGTAGTATCGTAGGAGTGGTACGCAATAATTTTCTTCCATCGGTTGTGAACGTGTAGCTGAATGCATTGCACTGTACTCTTCGCGGCCTGGCTTTCCATTGTCTGGTATTGGTTCGGTATCTTGTCTGGCTAACCTTGCCGCTTCATTGCACGATCCAAACTGTCTTGAAACATACATTTGTGGTTCTGCACGTGTTTGTGGTGCCATTTGTTCATCAAGAATTTCGAAAGGTGTTTGTTGCGGTGCAGGCTGTCTGATTTCACGTATGTTATTTTTCGCCTGTGACTGGAATCGAAAATGCATGATATCTTCGTTAATTGCTTGTTTTTCCGGTGCTGTTACAGATACGTATGTGGTTGTAGACTCAGTGCTTGTTCGATCTTGTTCACTACGCTCTTCAATGGTTTGCAACAGCTCTGTTCGCAATTTCTGAAATTGTTGCTTAGTTTGAGCTTCTATTTTGACTATGCGGTTATCATATCTTTTCAGCACTGCTTTTGTGATACGTTTGTATAACACACTGTTTTCAACAATTTCACGCGCTGTACCTGCTGCTTGACTAGTAATTACGTTTATCTGTTTCTCTAGTTTCTTGACTTCTCCCTGGGTTTTGTTACGTAATGTTTTGATCTCACCCTGAGTGTCATTACGCAATGTTTGTACGTCCGCTTCTACCTTGTCAATGTCTGTTCTCAATTGATTGTGACCTGTTACTAAGTTTCCTATCACTTCTCGAGATTCTTTTGCCTCGTCTTCAAAATGACTTAGGTGTAACTGAATTTTTTTGTTTTGTTCTTTAATCTCACGCATTTGTCTCGTGGTTCCTACAATTTGGTTCGTCGTTTCTGCATTCTGAATTTTAATTTGGTTCGCAATTTCTTTATTTTCTCTTTTCATGGTTTCCGTCATCAATTGTAATAATTCTTCCAGATTGGTGGTTCCTATTGCGTTTTCTTCCGACGTCCTACGCTCTGTGTTTTCGCCCAAGTATTGGTTTGCAACCGATTGCATTGAACTGTGCGGTGACACATTTCTGCTCGAATTCCTTGTACTCTGTGGTGAGGGAGCTCTGAGTACTTGTACTATGGGTTCTACGTATTCAAGCCGCAAGTTAGAATCCTCATCGGCTGTCTCTCTACTTTCCTGCTCCTCTGTCGTATGCTGACTTATGTTTTCTATGCCATGACGTACATTATCCTCGTTATGGTGCGTTATATGTCCTATTTCTCGCGATACTGCATCGTCCGCTGTACTGTCCTCTATTCTCTGTCTGTCTTCATGCTTTGTCTCTACCTCAATTCAGTCAATGTCTCGATCTGCCATTGCTAATCTTTCCGAATCCCTTATTTTCTGTTTTAAAAGCAATTCATGCGCCCTACTTCGCGTCAACATGCGCTCCTAAACTTTTTGCACACACTACTTGACAATCCATTCACTTACTTGTTGAGTCAGAACCGACTTGTCAACGATGTATCCGCCACCTGTGCGCTTGCATTGGAAAGAAAACTTAATTCTAACAATATTAAAATTCACAACTTAATTATGCTATTGTCTCTGCTAGAATGTCTCACTTTCTATTGAATACTTTCTTACTATCTATCGCTGCAGCTACTGTTTTTGACTATTTATAACTTTAGGCAAAAAAATTTGTTACAAAAATTTTTCAACAAGATATTTTTCTGACCTAGTTAGGTATGTGGTTGACCTTCAATCATGGAATTTTACCATCCTGGCAGGGTCGCCATTCTCTGACATTCTGCATGGTGTCTGTTTGTTCTAAGTCGTTTCTCCCTACCACTTTCGCGCAACGACGCTCTGAGCGTGTTTTTTAGGGAATTGACTAGTTTGAACCTGGGACCTGTTGCTGGGAAGGAGCCACCAGACCACACATCATCGTATTTCAGATTTTAACTTATGTAGCAAATGTGAATATCATGAACTTCAATTGACGATTGACACTAGTATTACGTAAAAAGGGGATGTAACAGATGAGACTTCTGCAGTTCTGAGTGAAGCCTTATGCACTCAAAAATGCGCCATCGCGTGCATTCATTACCGTGTCGGTGTTCGTCAGGGGGCGGCGGGCAGCACAGCTCCACACACCTCGCCGTCTTGGAAGCCACTCTCTCCTAACTTCTCCTTACTACAATTTACCGAAGTTGGTTTAAAAGAACTATCTGGCTGTGTTTTCGTCTGACCAATCAGGATCTGAATGTTAACCTTAAGCTCCGCCTACAAAAATTCTGTCTATCCAATGAGAAACGTTATACTTTTCGTGGTGGGGCAATGTTTTTAACGTTCGCAACGTAACAGAGACACGAAAAAGGCTCACGCTGAAACTTGCAGCTGGTGTGGCCCTTTTAGTGTTATCGTAAGATCTATACTGTTCTTCTGGAGGGCTCTATCTTTTAACATGGGCTGGGGGGGGGGGGGTGGTCCTGGCGTTTACTTTTCGTGGTGGGGCAATGTTTTTAACGTTTGCAACATAACAGAGACACGAAAAAGTCTCACGCTAAAACTTGCAGCTGGTGTGGCCCTTTTAGTGTTATCATAAGATCTATACTATTCTTCTGGAGGGCTCTATCTTTTAACATGGGCAGGAGGGTGGTCCTGGTGGTTGGCTGGTGACGTGGGTGTCCGTACCTTATCATAGGGCCTTATAGCTTAACACGGTTCTGCTCTCGGCTTCTGTTCTCGTTTCTTTCCTCGGAACTGCGTCTGTTTAACGGTGGGAAGGTATGACATGCATTTAGGCGTTCTTGTGTTAGTCTGTGGTATTCCTTTTGCTCACTCGTTGATTGTATTACTTTGGTTAATTTAATTTCAGGATTTATTCGGAGGTATGTGACATACTGCCGGATTTGATAATCATGTCAGGGTTTTCATGGAAGCTGTTGGATTTGCCTGACACCTTACATAGTTTACCACAGGGAAGTATTTGACAGTGTCCGGCCAGGGGAGCGGCTAAGGGAAGCGCCAATAGGCAGCTTAGGGCGGCTCAAGCTCTGAGAAAGCGGTAACGGTGCACGGCCTCCAGCCGCCTTAAGATGAGTGACAGTGAGTGGGTTGTTGACCCCAACTCCATGCTGGTGTACCCGGAAACAGACAGAGAACTTGTACACCTGTTGATAAATGTCTGTCATCCCGTTTTCTGTGAAACATGCAACAAAGCCATGCAAGCTATAGTGGAGCGATCAACAGAGGTCAAAATAGGCGTGTTTGTGACTATAGCAACTTCATGCTGTATTCACGGTCCACAGAGCCTGAAGTAAATCACGTGAAGAGCGACAGCATAAAATACGCCGGCCTCTGATGGGAACGTAGGACCAAGGAATTTGAAGTACTCTCCTGGGAGTCAGAATTCTGGAAAACTTGGTGTTTGTGCAGACGCTAACTCTGATGGGTGGCCTGGGGGGAGCTAAATAGAAGAAGTTGAGAGGAAGGGAAATCTTGTGGGAATTTGTTCACTTCCCAGAGCAGGCATTGGTCGGCACTGGGAAGCGACGCATAATTAACGCGACTTGTGTGGCAATTGGCGTAAGTGATTTTGCTGGATGGGAAACCGAGGCAAAGAGCGGACTGGCAGAAGTCTCAGTTGAGGTCTTCCATTCCCAGCTTGCCTAGAGTGCGGATGTGGCGTCCTTTACTCAGCTTGTCTGAGAAAGAGTGAGCATCTCTGCAGTTTAGGACTTAGCAAGTGGAACGATTGAGCTTGGAGATAGAAAGTTTTGGTTCAGCTATGTACTGAGCAAGATAGCACCACGAGGTCGGCTGACATCCACACAATGGCGCCGCTCCGTCACGCTGTATTCGGTGATATTGCGCCCGCTCCGGCCACTGATTAATTTGTTGGATCACGTCGGCAAAGTTTCCACGAGGGTTTCATGGGCCATGTACTGTAGAATTCTTCTCGCACTTCGCATTACGCCTGGGTCAGTCGATAGGAATTGCTTTTGAGTTATCGAGCTTTACTCCATGCAAACGCAATTTATTACCACTGCCTGGTAGGAGAGTCATGTAATGTGATGATTGAAGGTCGTGACTTAAAATAAATTTGTGATAATCGACTGCATCAATGTGCACCCCGCTTTAATTAAAAGTGATCAATTCTGAATCAATTAATGTCAACACTGCCACTGCAGTTCAATCAGGAGTCACAGGGTCTTATTACTTTCTTTGCGTTATCCGATATTGCGGCAGTTTTGCACTCTCTGTTCATCTGTTAGTCAATTACCTGGGGTGAACACACGCCAAAACCAGAGAAGTGACGGTTCAAATGGCTCTGAGCACTATGGGACTTAACATCTATGGTCATCAGTCCCCTAGAACTTAGAACTACTTAATCCTAACCAACCTATGGACATCACACAACACCCAGTCATCACGAGGCAGAGAAAATCCCCGACCCCGCCGGGAATCGAACCCGGGAACCCGGGCGCGGGGAGCGAGAACGCTACCGCACGACCACGAGCTGCGGACAGAGAAGTGATGGGTGGGGTGTTACAAGTTAATGCGGATGAGCAGGAAAAGCAATTCTGTAATCTTCCAATTGTGTTAGCGGTACGCTGCTTGACACTATCGTGTAAAGTCGCAACAGGGTCGCGAATGGTCGACTTCACATTATTGGGAGAATTGTAAGAAAATGTAGCTCATCTATAGAGGAGACAGCATATGGAACACTAGTGCGACCCGTTCTTGAGCACTGTTCAAGAGTATGGGATCCACGATCAGGACATATTAAAGAAAGACATCGGAGCAATTCAGAAGCGTGTCACTGCATTTATTGCCGGTAGGACCCATCAACAAGTGATATGAGTGAGACGCACTGTGAGCTCAAATGGGAACTTATTTTACGCGAAATACTGTTGAGAAAATTTAGAGAACCGACATTCATGGTTGACTGCATAGCGATTCTACAGCCGCTAAAGAACATTTCGCGTAATGAGCGCTAAGACAAGAGAACTTGGGCTTGTATGAAGACAAATAGATCGTCGTTTTTCCGTCTCTCTATTTGCGAGTGAATCAGGAAAGGGAGTGACTGGTAGTGGTACAAGCTACCCTCCGCCGTATACTGCATGTTCTCAGGTGGAATATGTATGTGGATGTAGATGCAGCTCGCGTACATTGGAAGTGTTTCTACGGAATGGAAAACACAACTCCGCTATGTATCTATATAAGAGCTCACTCATTTTCATCGTTTGTTTTCCTTCTCATGTGTGTAATGAGCGTGTGAATGTCAGGGGCCTTTCGGTATGTTACAGCTTCAGTGTAGTGTTAAGAACCGAAATGCAACACTGAACAGCGGCAGCAGTGCAGTAACCGATGGATACTCGTGTGGAAGCGGGGCGATCCCGTTGCACGTGCTGGCTGCGTGCTGCCGTATACATTGCCGATGATTATTAACTATAATTGCAGTTTTAATAGGGCGCCGGCAGAGATAGCAGATATTATTGTGGCGCTTTGTATCCGCCACATCTCTCACCGGTGACACGCTAATGGGCGACGCGGCGAACCAATGCGATAATTTGGGTGACAATGCGAGCAGATAAGTTGTCTGATTCATGGCGGCCGGTAATGGCGGCGGTCACGCGACCTGCAGGTGTCCGCCGACGCCGCCCCCGCAGGCGGACGCTCCCGCAGTCCGGGGGTTCCTGCTGCCGCCCTGCTGCTGCCTCCCAGACGTCTTAGTTGACCCAACTTTGGGGAAAACCGTACACTGACCGACGATCTCATCTGTATCTAAAAAACATGAAGTGACAAAGCAACAATTATGTATGCCACTTCTAAACAACTATTACGCAATTTTCATGCTAGCCATAGTGCGTTTTCTCGGCAAAACCGAGAAGGTGAAATAAATGGGAAACTCGGTCACTGGTGCCTTTACAATAACGTGTTGACTATGTCAGTGTACGTTTAGAAGTCACATCTTTATTAGCAACACCTCAGTTGTTATGTAAGAGCCTTCACTGTGATGAACAAAACATAAACGCACGTCTGTGGGTTACGATCATTTTTGCTAAAACTTGCAGTATACATGCAAATTTTGCTAATTTCTTTTTCTTTTGTATGTGACTTTACAATCAGGTATCTCCCGTATGGAGTGGCCGAGCGGTTCTAGGCGCTTCAGTCTGGAACCGCGCGACCGCTACGGCCGCAGGTTCGAATCCTGCCTCGGGCATGGATGCGTGTGATGTCCTTGGGTTAGTTAGGTTTAAGTACTTCTAAGTTCTAGGGGACTGATGACCTCAGCTCCATAGCGCTCAGAGCCATCTCCCGTATATCCATTTCTCAAAGTTAATAATTTAACGTCATCAAACAACCGAGTGCAGCTCTTTAAATTGGATGCCACTTCGGCGAATTGCGTATCTTTAATGTACCACATTTATCCAACTGGGGAAAGGGACCTACAGTTTAATGTGGAATACGTACCACGTGACTTTCCTGTTGAGTCCTCACGTAGTTGAGAGGTGAAGGCTACGTTAAAGGCAAACTAAAAAATCTCTGTGGTCCAGCCGGGATTCGATCCTACAGCCTTTGGTTTCCAGGCACGAGCTTTATCACTGGCCCAACGCGTCCCAATTTTCAAAGGTGATAGTACAAGATTCAAAGAATGTCACAAACTGCGTGGATATCTCGGCAGGACAGCTGCATAAAGTAACTTATTATTTATTGTCAATGGTTGAAGTTAAACCTAAACACTGGTATATTGATTACCAAATATGAGTGAGTTATTTAATAGTCATGTGGCCTTCATACGGGAATTATTATGTATTATACGCAAGAACCGTTTGCTATGGCAATTCAACAGAGTTTGTTAATGGTGAACTCATAGATGGAACCAGAGTAGGTAGTAAGCTAAACAGTGATTAGTCTTCGTTGCTTGCAGGAAAGAGCAAACGGTACTAAAAGAAACGATTTTGTTTGAAGCTTTTAGTGTCATCGTAGAAAACGGTGTGTATTGTAGTAATAGTGTGAACAAAATGTGGGAGATATTCACTGAAACATCATTTACAAAGTAAATCAGCAAGATTCGCAGATATAGTATACGTTGTACCACAAATGTACATATATTCTTTAGTAATTCAGAGCAGTTTCTACGACAATTTCGCAGATCGCAAATAAGTCTGCACTGTAAGTTTCACAGATATGTGTTTCTGGCGTGCTGACATCACACTGAATTTCCATATATAGCTACTGAAGCCCCCATGCAGCTGTGACCTCGAAATGCATTTCAACGCAGCATAGAGGTTTGGTTGGATACTCATCGCCAACGCTGCTTCTGTGTTACAAACATGCTGGAAAATTATCTTAGTAACCGTCTGCCTAATGCGGTAACAATGCTCCACGACATGTGATACGTGATCTCTAGAAATCGATCTGGTTCCACTGGAAACTGAGTTAATCGACGAAAGGTGCTACGAACGTGCTGACCAGCTTACCAGACACGTGCAACGACTCGCCTCAACTTCAATCTCCCTTCCGCATTGGGGCTGCTGTCGACTATTTGATGCTAAGGAAAAAGACAGAATGATCAGTGTTACATTACAAGGCCATTCACCTCAAAGGAACTTCGTTTTCGAGCAGCCAGACAGCACTTACCGTATCATCGCAGTCCCTTAATTCTAGTCTCATGATGGAAGACACTGTCATTATTAATAGGTTAAGAGGAAACCACATGGCTAATTACGGAATGAAAGACCTGCTAAAGATAATGTTCTCTCCGAAACATGATTACCTTGCGGTTGCAGAGGATGTTCTACATTTTCAGTGGAAAGTCTAATGTATAACAAACGAAAGGCAACAAAATTGAACCAAGTTGCAGCGGAGAAAGCGGTGAATTTGCTGAGGTTCAGAAGTAATTTTTAACGTTGTGGCTGCCAAAAATAATTGTCCTGGATGGTGGTAGCTCGTCGCTGGAAGCTATTGGTCTACGTGAGAGAATAATCTGTATATTCCACACCTGAAAGTGCCATAAAGTTTTCTCTGCACGCGGATATCAAAAAACGAAAGTTATTCTCAATCTCTAGTTCTTACGATTGTTAGTTACGTGGCTGAAGAATTTGTGTAGATATTCCTTCAAAGTTTCCAAATCATGACTGCGTCCCAGTAGGAGAGCTTCGGTTCACGTGGCGCTGGCTTTGGAGGGATTACTTCAGTTTCCTATTTGTGGAAGTTCGGCATAATATGTGGCAGAGGCGAGCCTGTTAGACAGCAACAGTTCGCTCATGAAGTAATTACGTCTTTGTTCAGGAGTGACAGAGAAAGCTTACTATGCGATGTTCGGAACATTTTTCCAGTAAAGACAAAGTTTTTCGAAGAACTTGTCCCTCTTCCGGCCAGCAGGTAGACGGAGCGCGCTCGGTCCTACAGGCGGCCACAATGGGACGGACCGGTTCCGGCGGCGGGCTCTTTGTGGCCCACGCGAACGCTCAGTCGCTAACGGCTCACTTCGACGAGTTCTGTGACCTGTTCTGCCAATCGCTGTTCCATATTATCCTCGTCTCTGAAACTTGGTTGAAACCAAACATTTCTTCCGACGCTATCCGAATCACTGGTTACTCTCTCCTAAGGGAAGATCGTGAAACACGACACGGGGGTGGTGTGGGTGCCTACGTTCGCTCTGATCTGAGACCTACTACACTATGCACATCGGATGCAAAGGGCGAAGGAGAAGCAGAGTTCTTGTTTTTTTAAATAAATACATCAAATCAGAAACTGCTAATTGGAGTAATCTATAAACCTCCAAACGTCGGTGCTATGTCCTCCTTTCAGTCTGCCCTGTCCTCGCTCGTGACACTGTATGAACACATAATCATTATGGGCGACACAAACATCGACTTACAGTTAAAATCTCCCTCTGCAGAAAAACTTAGGAGACTGTTCCACTCCAATGATATGAGTTTAGCACCGCTGGACCCAACTCATCACACGCCACACAGCCATACACTCATAGATATAATAGCAACAAAGCGACCAGATAAAATAATTCGCGCCAATTAGACATCCGCTCCAGGACTCTCTGCTCATGACGTGATATTCTTAAATTACTCAGTACATACTACCAAAGAAAAATCTCACCTGGTAACCTACAGAAACCTAAAAAATGTTAACCATGACGCTCTTCAAAAGGATTGCTCAGACATCCCTTGGCATGATATAAGCAATGAACCGACTTTAGACGGAAAAATTCGGGAATTATGTCGCAAAATTATTGCACTGTATAAACATGCTCCTCAACGCACTGTCAAGGTAAAGAGAGCTCCCGCTCCGTGGCTCACCACTGCATTACGCCAGTTAATGAATGAACGTGATGCTGCACATAGGGCCTTCAAGCGTAACCCAACTCCCGAGGCGTACGAAGCTTATAGGAAACTCCGAAATAGAACCAAGCAAAACTTGAGGAATGCCAAAATCAGACATGCCCGCTCTGTCGTATGCGGCATATCAAAACCTGCTGCACTGTGGAAAAAGCTGCGCAGTTTCGGTATAGGAAAGCGAAGATCTGACGCTGTTTATCAAGCGTCTGCAGAAGAATTAAACGATTTCTTCTCAACAGCCGTAAACTGCCACGCAGCGACAAATTACCAGCCCCAAGAAATAAATCTCTCGAGAGACAAGTTTTTCCTAAAACATGTCACTACCGGCACAGTACACAAGGCAGTTATGAGAATCTCTTCCGAGGCAGTAGGAAATGATGGAGTGAGCATTGGCATGATTAAGAACGTTGTAAACACTATTACTCCAGTTATCACAGACATCTTCAACCTGTCTCTTGTCAGTAGTACATATCCTACTGAGTGGAAGCAAAGTTTAATTCAACCTATACCCAAGACTGACAACCCTAAGTCGCCAGGTGACTACAGGCCGATCAGCATACTTCCTGCAATATCTAAAGCCCTAGAATACATCGTCCACGAACAGCTGACGGATTACCTCAAAACTCATAACATCCACGACAAATATCAGTCAGGCTTTCGAAAGCACCATAGTACAGCAACTGCATTAATCAAAGTAACTGATGACATTAAACATGCTATGGACAGACGTGAAGCTACCATCCTAACACTGCTTGACTTTAGCAAGGCTTTTGATACAGTTGACTCAGATATATTACTAATTAAAATGAAGCAGCCGAATTTCTCAAACAGCGCAATACACTGGTTCGACAGCTACCTCAAAAACAGAAGTCAACAAGTCATTTGTGGGTCGGAAAAGTCATCATGGAAAAACGTGCGCTCTGGAGTTCCCCAAGGCTCCGTCCTCGGTCCATTACTCTTCTCACTGAACATTAATGATATTTCTTCAGTGATTCACTCCTGCAACTACAATCTATATGCCGACGACATCCAACTGTACATAAGTGCAAGCCCCAAGAACATTGCTGACGCAGTAGCGAGTAAGAACGCAGATCTTTGCTCTGTTTCTCGATGGGCACAGAACCTAGGTCTGAAACTAAACCCCAAGAAATCCCAGGTCATACTTATATCTCATCCAAAGTCGGTACTTTCGCGAAACAGTCCCTCAAATACTCCTCAATGGTACCCAACTACCACACCAAAAAACAGTAAAAGACCTTGGAATAATCTTGGATGAACACCTAAACTGGGAAGAACAAACAGTCACAGCTTGCCGGAAATCGCTCTCCTCCCTACATGCAATTCAAAAATTTAGAAAAATATTTCCAACCCATGTTAAACAAAAATTAGTCCAAACACTAGTCTTGCCTAATCTTTACTACTGTGATGTAGTTCAACACGGAACAAATAGTGAAAATTCGAGATGCCTCGAGCTAGTGATGAATGTTTGCGTTAGATACGTATGCAATATACGGTTGTATGATCATATCAGTCCTTCATACTCCCAGCTAGGTTGGATACGCCCACATAAGGCACGCGATCTCCACACGATGTGCTTACTTCATCGATTTCTTAGCCACTGGTGCCCCCAATACTTATCTTCTCACATTAAACACCTATCATTATTCCACAACCGCAATACCAGATCGGATACGTCTAGCATCTTGGCTGTACCTTTACATAACAGAAAATCTTTCTCCGTGTCATTCTCCATCTCAGCCATACGACTATGGAATGCGCTCCCCTGTGATCTGCGTCTTATCCAAAACCACTCAACATTCAAGAGGGAACTTAAGACTTACATATTAGGGACGGTATAGCCACCATTGTTGTGCCCCTCTCATCTTTTTCTTTCTCCTCTCCATCATAGCTTCGAATTTTACCATTCTATTTCTCTTCCTCTAACCTATCTACCTCTTCTATATCTCTTTCACCCCATTCCATCGTCTTATGTCTCTGCTTGATGAGAATAACTCACAAGCTGCAAGAATATAACGAGAAAATTCCCAACTAGCAATAGGACTGACAATCATAAAAGAAAAATATGTTTACTTTCATATACATAGTCATTATTATTATTATTATTATTATTATTCTTGATTGTTATAATTATTTTTTGATTGTTATAATTATCATTGTACTACTTTTATAATCTCTATTTTTTTTCTTTAACATTAATACTGTATAACATGTTATATGTCCTTAATGTTCTGTAGAAACTGAAACTTGTTGAATCTGAGTATGCCTGGTTAGGTGTAAGAGAGGGCCTGAAGGCCCTAATCTTATCAGGTAAAATAAATGCATAAATAAAATAAATAAATAAATAAAGAGTGAAGCAAAGTAAAGTGAATTTCTAGAGCTATGATGGCAGAGATCGACGATAGCATCTAGCAATGCGCAGCTGTTTTGTCAGAGAATGCGTTTGTGACCCAGCGGCACTAACTATGAGCCTTAATGGTACACCTTTTATGTGTAACTTTGGTAGCACGCATATACACTCCTGGAAATGGAAAAAAGAACACATTGACACCGGCGTGTCAGACCCACCATACTTGCTCCGGACACTGCGAGAGGGCTGTACAAGCAATGATCACACGCACGGCACAGCGGACACACCAGGAACCGCGGTGTTGGCCGTCGAATGGCGCTAGCTGCGCAGCATTTGTGCACCGCCGCCGTCAGTGTCAGCCAGTTTGCCGTGGCATACGGAGCTCCATCGCAGTCTTTAACACTGGTAGCATGCCGCGACAGCGTGGACGTGAACCGTATGTGCAGTTGACGAACTTTGAGCGAGGGCGTATAGTGGGCATGCGGGAGGCCGGGTGGACGTACCGCCGAATTGCTCAACACGTGGGGCGTGAGGTCTCACAGTACATCGATGTTGTCGCCAGTGGTCGGCGGAAGGTGCACGTGCCCGTCGACCTGGGACCGGACCGCAGCGACGCACGGATGCACGCCAAGACCGTAGGATCCTACGCAGTGCCGTAGGGGACCGCACCGCCACTTCCCAGCAAATTAGGGACACTGTTGCTCCAGGGGTATCGGCGAGGACCATTCGCAACCGTCTCCATGAAGCTGGGCTACGGTCCCGCACACCGTTAGGCCGTCTTCCGCTCACGCCCCAACATCGTGCAGCCCTCCTCCAGTGGTGTCGCGACAGGCGTGAATGGAGGGACGAATGGAGACGTGTCGTCTTCAGCGATGAGAGTCGCTTCTGCCTTGGTGCCAATGATGGTCGTATGCGTGTTTGGCGCCGTGCAGGTGAGCGCCACAATCAGGACTGCATACGACCGAGGCACACAGGGCCAACACCCGGCATCATGGTGTGGGGGGCGATCTCCTACACTGGCCGTACACCACTGGTGATCGTCGAGGGGACACTGAATAGTGCACGGTACATCCAAACCGTCATCGAACCCATCGTTCTACCATTCCTAGACCGGCAAGGGAACTTGCTGTTCCAACAGGACAATGCACGTCCGCATGTATCCCGTGCCACCCAACGTGCTCTAGAAGGTGTACGTCAACTACCCTGGCCAGCAAGATCTCCGGATCTGTCCCCCATTGAGCATGTTTGGGACTGGATGAAGCGTCGTCTCATGCGGTCTGCACGTCCAGCACGAACGCTGGTCCAACTGAGGCGCCAGGTGGAAATGGCATGGCAAGCCGTTCCACAGGACTACATCCAGCATCTCTACGATCGTCTCCATGGGAGAATAGCAGCCTGCATTGCTGCGAAAGGTGGATATACACTGTACTAGTGCCGACATTGTGCATGCTCTGTTGCCTGTGTCTATGTGCCTGTGGTTCTGTCAGTGTGATAATGTGATGTATCTGATCCCAGGAATGTGTCAATAAAGTTTCCCCTTCCTGGGACAATGAATTCACGGTGTTCTTATTTCAATTTCCAGGAGTGTACAAGGTACAGCCAGTGCCTCTGGTTTCATACGCTTCAGGATGCCTTGAGGAAGGTTGCACGGGGAACCTGTCGACAGTCATGAATGATTTAGCCAACAAGTAAACATATACCATCACAGGGAAGACACATTTCTCGACTCCTCCGAGTTACTACAAGATATTATGAAGTGTTTAAAATCACAGGCACCATCGCCACCTCGTCTACACTGCCTGGAAAAAAGAGAAACACACAGATGACACGCTCGCATGTCAACGTAGCTTCGTATAGGTAATACCATCTGCGGGTTTGTAAATGGTTAGAGATGAAATTCTCTGACAGGTAGAATGGCCACCAGCGGGCATTAGTGTTGCTCATGTTTAGTGTTGCTACCTACCCAGGTAGAGTATATAAGGGGCGTGAACAGCGTCTGTCACTGTATGATATCTATGAAGACCACGGAAGTGCTGCGTACTCGTATGAGTCAGTGCTATCAGCACCTGACAGAATTTGAAATTGGCTTCATTGTGGGTCTCGGCTTGGCTGGCTGGTCGAATCATGCTGCCGATTTGTGGGGTATCCAAATGTACTAGTGACCCGATGTGGACTTCATGAGAACGTGAGGGCACGCATTCCGGTCATCAAGGTTCCAGTCGGACACGTTTGGTCACCACAAGGGAGGATCGCCGTATTGCACACTAAGCACATCGTAACCCACTCACATTTACTCCTGCTTCCTACGCTGATTGAGACAATGCTTAACTGTGGCCCTAAAAAGGGTTTGTATGTGTTAAAGATAGAATGATCAGTGTTAAAACTGAAACACTGTGATACTCCAAAATTCCTAGGAATAACACTTGACAGACCCCTAACGTTGAAAACACACTGCCTGAATTCCAGATTAAAAGTCTCCACCAGAAACAGCCTACTGAGAAAATTGGCCGGATCGCAGTGGGGCAGTCAAGCTGAAACCATCCGAACTTCTGGAATGGCGTTATGCTACTCCGCTGCAGTGTATGCCTGTCCTGTTTGATATGAGTGAACACATGGAAACAGGTGGTTATTGCCCTAAACCACACATGCAGAACTATAACAGGCTGCTTGAAATCCAGTCGAATGGCTCTACCACCTTACAGGAAATGCATCATCTCCTGTTCGAAGAGATACAGCAGCAAACAGGGAAAGAACGAAACTGGAGCAGGAAAAAATGCATCCCATGCATGGAAAACAATCCTACCCACAACGGCTAATATCAAGGAAAAGTATCCTCGGAACATCGGAGAAACTAACAACCATTGATGAAGAAGCTAGGCTGCAACTCCAAGGGCTGAGACATCCCACCCTCTTGGTTGGAAAATGTTTTCAGAATCCTTACCCCCTGGTCATGATGAGAATTGGTCAGTCTGGAAGCCCTTGAATAAACTGAGGCCAGGAGTGGACAGATCATGAGTTAACCTGGAACAAAGGGGATACATTGAAGAAAACAAAACCCAATGTGACTACAGGGTAGAACAGACTGTTCAACATATGCTTCAGTGTCAACTGTGTCCAGCCCTCTGTATAGAAGATGGCCTTCACCAGGCAACGGAAAATACACTGAAAGTGGCCAAATTATCGTCAAAGATTGTATAAAGAGTGTTGATCTGTAAACAATTGCATAACCTATGTTTCTGGTACGAGAATAATAATCTGCTCCTGCCATCCGAGAACAAGTAATGGACTCCCGGCAACATTCTGTGTCCCTGCAGCATTGGTTGGAGACTAGCTGCAGCCAAACTAGGAAATGACCATCCTATGCGTAGGCTACCATTAACACCACAGATCAAATGGTTGCATTTGGAGTGAACTGTGACTAGGAGGCATGGGCTGCTGATAAATGGAATCACACTGTGATCAACAGTGAATCGCGCTTCTGCGCTTCCCTGGGTGACTACCGTCGGCGAATATGGTGGCGACCTGAGGAGAGGTCCGTTTCCTCCAATTTTTTGGAGAGGCACCGCAGTGTATCGTCTGACGTCTTGGGGAGACATCGGTTTAGGTTTCAGGTCACAGCCGGTAGTGATTAAGGAATCTCTGTCGCCACAACGGTGCAGCACGGACCCCCATATCCTGATGTGTTATTTCTCTTACGACAATTTTTCAACAGGACAATGGTCTTTCACACATGACACGTGTGTCTGTGAGCTGTCTAAGTGTTGTTGAGGTACTCTCACAGCCAGAAAAATCCTCAGATCTCTCCCAGATGGAACACGTATAGGACTCGCTAGGAAATAAACTGAGCACTGGTGCCAGTAACCAGAATGTGAAGGACAAGGTACAGTGTCTCTTGGTCAGCTTGTCTCAAGAGAGCATACGACAGCTTTATGATGCATTTCCCAACCGAATCAGTGCATGTATCCAGGTCAGAGAGGGTGCAACGAGTTATCGATTCATGGACACATGCTGCTAAGTTCTTTGTAAATTTGGCTCGATTTTGTAGAAACTGAAATAATATCACTCTCAAATCCGTATCCACTGCTGTCGTAATTGACAACGTCTTTGGATCAACATGGGAACACGTAGGCGTTGTATGCTGCGAAACTCTATGTTCAACAATGTACGATGAACAGTGTGCTCTGAAACACTTGTGCGTGCACCAGCATTGTGCTCTTTCGGCAGAGATGCCACAGATCACCATCTATCCTACTCTAAAGAGCAGACAAGCCCCCGAACCCCACGGTCTGAGAAGAGTCATGGACGTCCAATCATTTGGCGCCTAGTGGTAGTTTCACTGTCCTTCTGCCTCTTTTTGTTGATGCTCACGCTAGTAGCAGCTAAACATTCGACCAGCTTCGCCGTTTTCGAGATACTCGTTCGCAGGCTCAGCGTAATAATAAGCTACCCTTTGTCAAAATCGCTTATCTCAATGGATTTCCCCAGTTGCAGGTCACATCTTCGCTAGGGCGACCCCTTGTCGTTGGCTGCTCCGCTTACACATTTATGTTACCGTGTCACGTGCCCACAACGTCACCAAGCTGCATTCAGTGTCGCGGTGGGTAGTGGTTATAATGTTTTGGCTTATCGGTTTATAGTGTGAATTGTAATGGTCCTATAATATTCCCTTCGGTACGTCCAGAGTTACTATGTTTGATGGCTTCTCTCCTTTCGATCTGTTTGCTAAAAACTCTACAATACAATCACGAAGCTGGTCTAATACTTTATATGGTCGTATTTTGTTTAATAGGCGACTATATCCAACTGCTTGCAGATGTCAAGAAATATAGAATCAACCTGAGGACCGGTGTCTACTGCCTTCGTGATCTTGTGGACGAACAGAGCGACCTGGGTTTCACACGACTGACGTGTGTGGAATCTGTGTTGATTTCCTAAGACAAGATTTTTGGCCTACAGAAATTTTATAATACGTGGACATAAAACAAATTCCACAATTCTACAGAAACTGACTTAAAACAGTGTGGGCCTCTAGTTGTGTGCGTCGCTTTGAAGAAATTCGTCGACCTTTCTTTCTTGGCGAATCAAAGCCAGAGGCGGCGTTACACGGTATTAGCGCGATGTCTTCTGAGAATGACCTTCCTTTTTTCCGGTATGCTAACATTCCAGTGTTGTTTTGTCTTCAATCCGTAGACTGATTTTAATGCAGCCAGTCTGTCCTGTGCAAGGCTCTTCATCTCAGCATAACTATTGCTACCACAGTTGGAACTTGTTCATTGTATTGAATTTATACCCCACTATGCCATTAATACATTGCCAATATGACAATTATTTGCTGCACCAGGAGGAGTCCTAACAAGTGATCTCTTCTTTTAGTCAAGTTGTGTCATAAAATTCTTTTTGCCGAAATTAGTTTGTGTACCTCCTCATTAATAATTCTATCTACCAATATCACTCTGTACCAGCACATTTCAGTAGTTATTCTCCTCCTGTCTGAAACGTTTGTCGTTCACATTTCACTTTCGTACAAGGCAACACCCCAGACAAGTACCCACAGAAAAGGTTTCCTAACACATTCAAACAAATTTCTTTTTTTGCAAATGTTTTTCTTGTTATAGCCTGTCTTTATTTTCTGTTCTCCGTAGTTCGGCACTGTCAGTTATTTTTATTTTCAAACAGCTTGATTTCATTTGACTATATTGCTTATCCTTGTTTTACTTTTGGTGATGTTCGTCTTATAACCTCTTTTCACGCCACTATCTACTTCGTTCAACTGCTCTTCCAAGTCCTTTGTTGTCCCTGAGAGAATTACAATATCACCGACAAAACTCAGTTCCTATGTCTTTTTTCTGAACTCCCTGCCCAATTTTCTCCTTTAAAGCTTGTTCCGTGTACAGACTAAATAACATTAGGGATGGGCTGAATACTGTATCGCTCCCTCCTCTTTCATGTCTTTCAACTCTTATAACTGCAGTCTAGTTTTTGTAAAAGTTGTAGATAACTTTTCGCTCCCTGTAGTTTATCACTGTTATCATCAGAACTTCAAAGAGTGCAGCCCACCCAAACTGTCAATAGCATTCTCGAAGTCTTCAAATCCTATAACCGTAAATTTACTTTTCTCAACCTCTCTTCTAGGAGATAGGGGATAGAAGGCCTATTACCTCTCGTCTGCCTACATTTCTCTGGAACCCAAACTGATCCACCCCGAGGTAGGACTCTACCAGTTTTTTCCATTTTTCTGTATATAACCTGTGTCAAAGTTTTGCAACCACGACTTACTAAACTCGCAGCTCTGTTACATGCACCCCTGACAGCACCGGTCTCCCATGGAAACGGAATTAACAAAAAAAAAAATGGCTCTGAGCACTATGGGACTTATCATCGGAGGTCATCAGTCCCCTAGAACTTAGAACTACTTAAATCTAACTAACCTAAGGACATCACACACATCCATGCCCGAGGCAGGATTCGAACCTACGACCGTAGCAGTCGCGCGGTTCCGGACTGAAGCGCCTAGAACCGCTCGGCCACCGCGGCCGGCCGGAATTAACATATTATCGTTGAAGTCTGATTGTATTTCGCCTTTTTCGTGTATCTTGCATACCAGGTGGGGTTGTTTTGTTGTTTCTACGTCTCCCAAGGATCTCAATAACCCTGAGGGAATGCCGTTTACTCTAGAGGCCTTGTATCGGATTAGGTCTTCCAGTGTCCTGTCAAATTCTTCTCGCACTAATATATCTCCCATTTCATCTTTATCTACTCCCTGCTCTCTTTCTATAACGCTGTCTTCATATGCTATTTCATCTTCATCTACTTCTTGTTTTCTTTCTATAACGCTGTCTTCATATGCTATTTCATCTTCATCTACTTCTTGTTCTCTTTCTATGACGCTGTCTTCAAGTGTGTTTTTCTCCTATAGATTATCTGTATATTCTTTCCTCCTTTCAGCCTTCCCTTCTTTACTTAGTACGGGTGTGGCACGCGTACTCTTAATTCTCATGAAGGTGCTTCTCTAATTTTCATGTTGGCAGCGTCTGTCTTTCCCACAGTTATGCATGGATATAGAGCCTTGCACTTATTGTCCAGCCATTTTACTTTGCCATTTGCAGCTCCTATCAATCTTATTTTTCATCGTCTCTCTCTTCCCTTTTCCTCCTGTTCATTTGCTACATTTTTATATTTTCTCCTTTCGTCAGCTAGATATAATATCTCATGTGTTATCCAATATTTTGTACTGGAAATTTTGTTTACCTAATTGATCCTTTGCTGCCTTCAGTATTCATCTGTCAAACCTATTCTTTCATTCTCTGTTTTATTCTTTCCCTCTGTTACTGTCAACTGTTGCTCCCTGCAGTCTTTGATAGTCTCAGTGAGCTCTGTCTCTTTCGATTTATTCAGGTCCTGACTCTATAACGTCCTACCCATATTTAGTTTCTGCAATTCGCAACCAATAAATTATGGTCAGAGTCCACATCTGCTCATGGAAATGTATTGTTGTTCAAAATCTGGTTTTGGTATCTCCGTCTTACCGCTATGTAATTCGTTTGAAAGCTACCGGTGCTCCAGACTCTCCAAGCATATAACTTTATTCCACGATTTTTAAACGAAGTATTAGCAATGATTAAACAGTGCACTGCGCAAAATTCTTTCAGGCAAGTCCCCCTCATGCCTCTCGCCCACATTATGTTCCCTCATTATATTCCTTTCTGGTCCTTTCCCTACTATCGTATCACAGTCCCGGATCACATTTACATTTTTGTCACCTTCAACTATTTGAATAATTTATTTCTCATCATACATTCTTTCAAACTTCCATCAACTGCCATTTCACTTTTTAAATTCACTAGACTATCTAGACTATTATAGGGTTCACCATTCGATGCTCCGACCCTAAGAATGCGTTTTGTGTCTTCTGTTGACACCATCCTCCCGATAAAGCCCACCAGAAGATGCGAAGAGGGGCTATTTTGTATCTAGAATATTTTACCAAGAGGATGGCATTAGCGTTAAACCACAGAGTAGAGCAGCATCTCTTCGGCAGTACTTTTCCCTTGCTTTTATCGGTTCGCAGTGTCAATGCAAGAATACCACGTGGCTTAATTTTACAAGGTCAGATCAATAAATCATCTATACTGTTGCCCCTGCAACTACTTGAGAGGCTGCTACTCCTCTTCAGGAATCATATGTTTCTCTGACCACTCCACAAACACCCTTCTTATGTGGTTGCACATACGGTACAGCAAGTCTGTCACCCGACATCGGCAAGGTTCGTGGCACGTCAGGGGTGATACTAGCGAAATTCACATGTACAGATGATGGTAGCATCGCGTGCACAAGGTATAAGAGGGCAGTGTGTCGCCTGAGCTGTCATTTCTATTCAGGAGATCCATGTGGAAGGGTTTTCGAAGTGATTATGGCCGGACATCGGAAATCAACAGAATCTGAACGCGCAAAGGTACTTGGAGATAGACGCATGGGACGTTCCATTGCGGAAATCGTTAGGAAATTCAATATTCCTAGATCCACAGTGTCAAGAGTGTGCCGATAATACCAAATTTCAGGCATTGTCTCTCACCATGGACAACGCAGTGGCCGACGACATCCATTTACCGTCCGGGGGATGTACGAAGAGAGTATTCGTTAGGACAGTGTGGCGAAATTTGGCTTTAATGTGCTGCGACAGTAGACGACCGGCGCAAGTGCCTTTGGTAACAGCGCGACATCGCACGCAGCGCATCTCCCGGGTTCAGGGTTTGACCCTAAACAACTGGAAAAAGTCGCCTCGTCAGACGATTCCCGATTTAAGTTGGTATGAGTTGATAGTAAGGTACGAGAGTGCCGTAGACCCCACGAAGCCATGGATCAAATTGTCAACAAGATACTGTGAAAGCTAGTAGGTGCCTCCAGAATGGTGTGAACTGTGTTTACATGGAACAGACTGGGTCCTCGGATATGTTCGGTTACTTGGAGACCAATATATTGAACAAACAGCCTCAGTTGTGAAACTTTTCGGGTCTTAACCCAGGTTTCGGCTAGAATAATCTATCCTCCTTCAGAAGCATAAAATTACTATAACAAGCCAGAGTAAGGCACAGTCAACATTAAAAATTAAAACCCATAGTACCGTGGTACCAAGTCGAATTAAAACTACTTAACTGAAGTCCAGCCCCGGCATCACTTCACCACGTGGTCGGTTGGCAGCGGCAACTACGTTGCCACTGACCGTTGTTCGCGGAGTTGCACTGAGCACACAGCAACTCATGCGCGTGCGCATACGGGGAGTCAAGGCTATATATCATTGGCTGTCTGTATATCACGTGTTGGGAGCTGTTAACCGTAATTGTAAGCAAACTAAGCATTATGTAGATGAAGTCCCTATGTGTACGCAAATTGTATTGAATGGCAGGAAATTTACTAGGTTGGATATATAAATTATAAGGATTACCTTTACGAATTTATACACATATGGTCATCGTGTAAAGTATCCACACCTTACTTGTCTCACTTATTTAAAACTTTAATCATTATCTATAATTTAATTAGTATGTAACTGGGCGTACAATGGTCCTCTCATCACAACTACTATTGACCGACATAGGTCAAGCATATTAATTAACGTGTGGCGGAGGGTACAACGTCTCTGTCATCACTTTTATGTGGTATTGACCGACATCGGTCAAATGTACTAACATGTAATCTACAATGTACCTTTGACGGGAATAATCTTCCACAGGTAACATTGTAAGTAACGTGATATGCGTGTAACGTTATCGTTATCATTAAAAGGGGAAATATTTAGAGCAGCTAAGTTCTACTTTACTTAGCTGCATAATTGTTAAATTCATCTATGCTGTTGTCCGACATAGGTCACGCATATTAATTAAAGTGTGGCGGAGGGTACAACACTTTAATTAATATGCGTGACCTATGTCGGTCAATAGTAGTTAAATGTGAAGCCAGGAGCACTGTACGCCCAGTTACACACTAATTAAATTATAGATAATGATTAAGGTTTTAAATAAGTGAAACAAGTAAGGTGCTCACTATTAGTCGTGTTCCGTGGGGATACTTTAGATGATGAACATATGTGCATAAAGTCGTAAAAGGGTAATCCTTAAACTTTATATACCCATCCAAGTAAATTTCCTACCATTTAATACAATTTGCGTACACATAGGGACTTCATCTACATAATGCTTAGTTTGCTTACAATTACGGTTAACAGCTCCCAATACGTGATATACAGACAGCCAATAATATACAGCCTTGACTCCCCATATGCGCACCCGCATGAGTTGCTGTGTGCTCAGTGCATGCCAACGAAGCTGCCACTGCCAACCGACCGCGTCATGGAGTGATTCCGGGGCTGGACTTCAGTTAAGCATTTAAATTCGACATGGTACCACGGTACTATAGGCTATAAATTTTTAATGTTGACTGTGCCTTACTCTGCCGTGTTATAGTAATTTTATGCTTCTGAAGAAGGCTAGATTATTCCAGGCGAAACCTGGGTTAAGAAAATTTTCGCAACTGAGGCGGTTTGTTCAATATATTAGTCTATCACATTTGCTGACGGGTCTGCAATATGCTAAAAATTCTTATATATACTTGGAGAACTTTTGCAGCCATTCATTGTCTTCGTGTTCCCAAACAACGATGGAGTTTGTATGGACACAATGCGCCACGTCAATGGACTACAATTGTGCGCGATTAGTCTGAAGAAGTTTCTGGAAAATTCGAGCGAATGATTTGGCCACCCAGATCGCCCGACATGAGTCCCATCGAATGAGACGTAATCGAGAGGTCATTTCGTGCACGATGTCCTATACTGGCAACACTTTAGTAATTATGGATGGCTGTAGAGACAGCATGGCTCAATATTTCTGCAGAGGACTTCCAACGAATGTTGAATCGATGACACGTCGAATTGTTGCACTACGCCGGATAAAAGGAGGTCCGACACGACATTAGGAGGTATCCCACAACTTTTGGCACTTCAGTGTTCCTTACACTGACGAAATACACTACTGGACATTAAAATTGCTACAACACGAAGATGACGTGCTACAGACACAAAATTTAACCGACAGGAAGAAGGTGCTGTGATATGCAAATGATTAGCTTTTCAGAGCATTCACAGAAGCTTGGTGCCGGTGGCGACACGTACAATGTGCTGACATGAGGAATTTTTCCAACCGATTTCTCATACAAAAACAGCAGTTGACAGGCGTTGCCTGGTGAAACGTTGTTGTGATGCCTCGTGTAAAGAGGAGAAATGCGTACCATCACGTTTCCGACTTTGATAAAGGTCGGATTGTAGCCTATAGCGATTGCGGTTTATGGTATCGCGACATTGCTGTTCGCATTGGTCGAGATCCAATGACTGTTAGCAGAATATGGAACCGGTGGGTTCAGGAGGGTAATACGGAACGCCGTGCTGGATCCCAACGGCCTCGTATCACTAGCAGTCGAGATGACAGGCATCTTATCAGCATGGCTGTAACGGATCGTGCAGCCACGTCTCGATCCCTGAGTCAACAGATGGGGACGTTTGCAAGACAACAACCATCTGCACGAACAGTTCGACGACGTTTGCAGCAGCATGGACTATCAGCTCGAAGACCATGGCTGCGGTTACCCTTGACGCTGCATCACAGACAGGAGCGCCTGCAATGGTGTACTCAACGACGAATGTGGGTGCACGAATGGCAAAACGTCATTTTTTCGGATGAATCCAGGTTCTGTTTACAGCATCATGATGGTCGCATCCGTGTTTGGCGACATCGCGGTGAACGCACATTGGAAGCGTGCATTCCTCATCGCCATACTGGCGTATTACCCGGCGTGATGGTATGGGGTGCCATTGGTTACGCGTCTCGGTCACCTCTTGTTCGCATTGACGGCACTTTGAACAGTGGACGTTACATTTCAGATGTGTTACGACCCGTGGCTCTACCCTTCATTCGATCCCTGCGAAACATTTCAGCAGGATAATGCACGACCGCATGTTCCAGGTCCTGTACGGGCCTTTCTGGATACAGAAAATGTTCGACTGCTGACCTGGCCAGCACATTCTCCACATCTCTCACCAATTCAAAACGTCTGGTCAATGGTGGCCGAGCAATTGGCTCGTCACAATACGCCAGTCACTACTCTTGACGAACTGTGGTATCGTGTTGAAGCTGCATGGGCAGCTGTACCTGCACACGCCATCCAAGCTCTGTTTGACTCAATGCCCAGTCGTATCAAGGCCGTTATGACGGCCAGATGTGGTTGTTCTGGGTACTGATTTCTCAGGATGTATGCACCCAAATTGCGTGAAAATGTAATCAACACATGTCAGTTCTAGTATAATGTATTTGTCCAATGAATACCCGTTTATCATCCGCATTTCTTCTTGGTGCAGCAATTTTAATGGCCAGTAGTGTAAATGCTGCCTATGGTGGCAAAGTCGTGGCGTTTGAGCACACCGGCTATCGCAGCACTGTGCCGGCAGAGTGGTTGCCTGCGGCGCGCTGGGGTAGGGACGCGCTTCCCGCGGCCACAACGGCGGCTCCCGCGGCGGCCGCCGCCACCCTCTGCCCAAAATCGATGGCCGGCCGCCGGCGCTTCGGGCGCCGCTGATTGGTTCCACCATCGCCACAGGCCCGGCACCCCAAAACACACCGCCGCTCGTATCCGAGGCGCCTTCGCACTTGTCGCCGATTCAATATACGCTGTAATAGCGAGATGTTTTCGCAATCAAATTGAAATAAGAACCAAACGAATTTTGAACAGTCCGGACGAGTGCTGTCCGCTAGGGACGAGCACGCCCATAACGTATTCTGACAAAATTAATTTTTTCCCCTGTTGTGTTTTCATTGTCACTGTCGAAAAAATAGCATTATCTTCATTAAGAGCGCGCAGCCACATTACCATTATTGATGGCATTACTAACACGAGCCTGTCCCCTCATCTCTCTCTCCGACACGAAAACATGTGTGCTCTCCGTCCTTTCCAATCTCTTTACGCACGAATACGCGCGCACACATACGCACACGCCAGATGAATATGCAGAGAGAGAAACCCACGCGTGCATGAAACCCCAGCACCAGATGAACGCGAAATTAGCGCTTGCTTTTGTTCACGGCATTGTATGTAAAATTTCAATTTCCAGGCGACTCATTTTATTTCTGTTTCAAACAGGAAAATATATCATTAGCTGCACAGTTAATCATTTTCACAAAATTCGTAATACGGCTGTAGGTAATAAAGTCAGCTGGTGCTGAGAGAGTCCGCAGTGATGTCGGGAGATTTGACAGTGACTTGTCGAAACTGCTGAATTTCTCTGAGACAGAACACCGCAGAGAGAATTAGAACGTGCGTCTGACTACTAGTATGACTGCAGCTGACAGCTGACAGTGTGACTATGGAAAACTAGGGAATGGCGCAACTATCTGTCTACTGAATGTACAGGATGTAAATGTTAACTGTTTACAACGTACCACAGTGGAATAGTGGACGTGGAGACGAAAAATTTGATATACGCGGTCTATCAAGTCGGGAAAAGGCGTCAAATTAACCTATAAAAGGCATCCCAACTTCAGCGCTTGCATCCCGCGAGATTTGCAATACACTCTCGTTCTATTCTGCCGCCAGCTGAGTCGGCTATTTCGTTAGCACTGCTAATTAAAAAGTTCCCATGAGGGAAAGAAAGAAGAAAGACGTTTTCAAATATTATGCAAAAGCCAGTCACGTTTTCAATTTCATTTAATCTTAACCCTTACAAGCGCAGCAATTTCATAGTGAGAAACGCAGTCAAACAAAACGATTTAATTTTTAATCTTATGCCATGAAATTTTTTTGAGAAAAAATTTACACAAACGTCACTTTTACATTTTGCATGCTCAAGGACAAAGGGTTTTTAACGTTAAAGGAAGATTTTAGCCACAATCTCGTGCAGCGGACATGCACTGTTACTGAGGTGGTTTTTGTAGGCCGGGTTGAGTTAGTTTCCCGGGTTGATACGCGACTAGTTTCTATATCTCAAACAGTTTGTCTCGACTTCACCTACACCACCGTGGTATGTCGTAAGCAGATGTTTTTACGTCCGTGCCATATTAGGAATAAATGGGAGGCGATTAACAATTTTGTCTTTTGCCGTATAGCCAAGGGAAACCTCCGGAAATACATTATCAGAATTAAGGAATTGGAACTACACACATCAAAAAAGGTTTTGCATCACCCCGGTTCCCAGAACTCCTGAAGATAGACATTGACTGTGGGTATTGTATTATAGACACAGTCCCTCTGACTGTTCAGAGATGTCACTAAACGCGCCAAAAGATGTATGCATGAGCAGCGCCTATTAGACGGAGGACGTCCGACAGCTGATCAGTTTATCAGTTCCAGTCATTCCACCAGGAAGGAGGCACACGGCTCGTGTTGTCTGTGATTCAGTCATGCCTAGACTGGGAATATCGCGGTTCGATCGCGTCCGCCTTGTTACTTTATGCCAGGAAGGGCTCTCAACAAGGAGATGTCCAGGCGTCTCGGAGTGAACCAAAGCGATGTTGTTCGGACATGGAAGAATACAGAGAGACGGGAACAGAACTGTCGATGACATGTAGTCCGCAGCTCGTGGTCGTGCGGTAGCGTTCTCGCTTCCCGCTCCCGGGTTCCCGGGTTCGATTCCCGGCGGCGTCAGGGATTTTCTCTGCCTCGTGATGAATGGGTGTTGTGTGATGTCCTTAGGTTAGTTAGGTTTAACTAGTTCTAAGTTCTAGGGGACTGATGACCATAGCTGTTAAGTCCCATAGTGCTCAGAGCCATCTGAACCATTTTGATGACATGCTTCGCTCAGGCAGCCCTTGCGCTACTACTGCAGTGGATGACCGCTTATGGCTCGGAGGAACCCTGACAGCAAAGCCACCATGCTGAATAATGCTTTTCGTGCAGCCACAGGACTCAAACTGTGCGCAATAGGCTGCATGATGTGCAACTTCACTCGCGACGTCCATGGCGAGGTCCATCTTTGCAACCACGACACAATGCAGCGCAGTACAGATGGGCCTAACAACATGCCAAATGGACTGCTCTGGATTGGCATCACGTTCTCTTCGCCGATGAGTGTCGCATATGACTTCAACTAGACAGTCGTCGGAGACATGCTTTGAGGCTGCCCGGTCAGGCTGAACGTCTTAGACGCACTATACAGCGAGTGCAGCAAGGTGGAGGTTCCCTGCTGTTTTGGGGTGGCATTATGTGGGGCCGACGTACACCGCTGGTGGTCATGGAACGCACCGTATAATATGTGAATGCCATTCTCCGACCGATAGAGCAACCATATCGGCAGCATACTGGCAATTCGCGCCCCCGTCGTGCACATCTTGTGAATGACTTCCTTCAGGAAAACGACATCGCTCGACTAGAGTGGCCAACATGTTCTCCAGATATGAACCCTATCGAAAATGCCTGGGATCGATTGAAAAGGACTGTTTATGGACGACGTGACCCACCAACCACTCTGAGGGATCTACGCCGAAGTGAGGCCATCTAGACCAACAGTCCCTTGATGAACTTGTGGATAGTATGCCACGACGAATGCAGGCATGCATCAATGCAAGAGGACGTGTTACTGGGTATTAGAGGTACCGGTGTGTACAGCAATCTGGACCACCACCACTGAAGGTCTCGCTGTATGGTAGTACAACATGCAATGTATAGTTTTTATGAGCAATAAAAAGGACGGAAATGACGTTTGTGTTGATTTCTATTCTAATTTTCTATATAGGTTTCGGAACTCTCGGAACCCAGGTGATGAAAAACTTGTTTTGATGTGTGTATTTTTATGTTATTCCTGGAACAACGTTGTTCATTGCTCCAGACAAAATCAAAAAACTCTCTCTCTCTTTCTCTCTCTCTCTCTCTCTCTCTCTCTCTCTCTCTCTCTCTCTCTCTCTCTCTGTGTGTGTGTGTGTGTGTGTGTGTGTGTGTGTGTAAGCTAAAGATACTGTGAAGTCTTAGGTGGGTGACATGGAGATCATCTAAGAGAAAGCTGCATCTACTCCTCACTGTCAAACCGTGTGGCTTCCGTCCTGACCTCTCCCCTGACTACCTGCACCTGTACCTTACCTACCTCTTTTTCACCAGATCACTAACCGAAAATCTGCCATTCTTGTGTCCCCTGAGAACACGACAGTGTACGGCGTTGCCACGCGGAGTGGTCCCGAGGTTAGAGGCGCCACGTTACGCATTGCGCGGCCCCTCCCGCCGGAGGTTCGAGTCCTCCCTCGGCCATGGGTGTGTGTTCTTAGCATCAGTGTCTCCCCCGGTAGCTGAAAGGTCAGCATGACGGATTGTCAAACCTCTGGGCCCGGGTTCGATTCCTGACTCTGTCGGGGAATTTTCTCCGCACAATGACTGGGTGTTGGGCTGTCCTCATCATCATCCTATCATCCTCATCCACTGCAGGTCGCTGAAGTTGCGTCAGATTGAAAGACCGGCACCCGGTGAACGGTCTGCCCGACGTGGGGCCCTAGCCATACGATTAAATTAAAAAATTAAAAATTGGCATAAGTTAGTTTAAGTAGTGTGTAAGTCTAGAGACCGAATACTTCAGCAGTTTGGTCCCTTAGGAATTCACACACATTTGATCACTTTCTGTCTACGATGTTCCTGTCTCCTTTTAAGACTCCATATTATGGTTTTCCTGTCTCCTTTTCAAACGCCATATTTGTATACTTCCAGTAAGGTAGGTCTGCCTTATTGCACTCTTTATATCCTGTCACCCATTCTATGTAATCATAAACAATTCTAAATCCTGCCTTTCCCGCCTCACTGCAGATATGCTTCAAGCTTCGATCCCTCTCCACTGAAATATACCTTCCAGGCTACCAATGTGCCTAAACCTACTACTTCTATCTATTCCAGAGCGCCTGAAACACCATCTTCGTAGTCCTGTACCTGAGTTCTAGAAATCACAACGATAATTTCAACTCAACGACGTCACCTCTTGGTTCAAGCAGAGGCTCTTCAAAATCAAGCCTTCCAAGAAACAGGCAATAATTAAAGCGAAACAACAGCAGTTTCCACTGCCATAACTTTTCCCTGAAAATCTGTATATGTTCTACATGATTAAGTAACATACTCGTAGTAACCCCCGACTGTAAACTGACTTGAAACTACACCTACTAATTTTCCAACAACGAACCCAGAACATACTAAACCAGAACATACTAAACCGGCCGAAAATGGAGATTGCATCCATGCACCGTATTCAACATCTACAAAGCCGTAATCCGACCAGTCCTCTTTCATACCAATGACGCCTTGATTTGCGTTCCATAAAATTTTATCGCTGCTTCCAAATTCTCGAATGCCACACACTCTTCATCACTTTACGTATTTGTGTGCTAAGCCCCACTAGTTTCCTTATTAGCTTCCTCTCTCTCCTTTCCCACACTGAGAAAATTAGGTTTCCTTCACTTAATTCAAGCCTGGCTCCAACCACCCTGTCATTTCATCTCTAATTACTGATTCTTGCACTCTGCCGCTGTTGTATCTACAGATCCCCCCAACCTTAGACCTACACACTCCACACATCTTATCCCAACAAAACTTTAACCGCCTCCCCATACATCGCCATGAAAATGGCCTAGTGATCTACCTACTCAGTCAGCATTAACAGGATACTCCTGCTCATCTTCATGTCACGGCTAGTGGTCCTTTTTGGGATGTGCGAGTGGTGAACGACGAGTTTATCAGCACCCTCAAGGTTCCTCTACATCCCGTCCTTCTCTTTCCACACCTACTTTCCAACGATGGTTTCGGATTCCTCCTCCCAGCTCTTCCACCCTACATCTTCTTCAAATCGCTCTCCCTTCAACTACCCTCCTCACCTACCGATCACTTCCAGAAACCCAGTCCAGTAATGTAATGTTCCGTTTTCTTTATGTAAAGCCAATAGTCAGTTGATTATTTTAAAGAAAACAATTTTTAACTTTAAATCTTTAGCATATAACCGCTTATTTGTTATTAATTTTAGAAGTATATATTTTATATTATTAATTTTTGTATGTTTTGCTAATGCTCTAGAGTGAAAGCCGGTGATGCATCGCTATCTGCGGTATTGTTATTTATGAAAAAACAACAAGAAAACACACTGATTGGATAATTTACTTAGTCTGCAATTTGCTGAATTTATCGCAGATGAAGGAATTGTAGTGCAGAGAAACTAGACACAAGTATACCTCTATTTATTAATGCAAACTATCTGTTCATGGTCGTTGCGAGTCAGCCATGTAACTATGTAATCCAATGGTTATTATCTAAATGTTGAAGTTGTTCCTAGGAGACATTACATTTGCCATTGGCTTTACATCAGTAGGAAAACGAAGGCAAAAATCGATGGACTACTTAAAAAATTTTAAAGAGAGGGGAGAAGGGGCAGGCACTGGTAAAAAACTAATTATTATACATAACAATGCATTAACTTTTTAGCGTACAGTTGACAGGAAGAAAGAAAGTTATAAGAGAGATCATGGTTGAAACAAAATTCATTTTGAGATTGTAGCTGAAGATCATTCTGCGATACTATATTAGTGAAGACAGCTGTTGGTTGAGAACCTTAAACATTTTCCCACTCCAATTTTCCACACAATTTGTTGATGCTGTCCTGCATTGCCCAACCAGACAATAAGTGCTGTGCTAGTGTTCTAAAGAAATCAATCAAGCTAATAAAAACCAAAGACAGTATTAAATTTTGCAAACAGTATAATGAAGAAAGTGGCAGCAAATATGAAGGCCACTAAAAACATCTGAAACTGTGGTAAACAAGAATGTGAACAGTGGTGGGCGAAAAAAAAATCTGTGTAAAATACAAACATAAATAGAGATTTCTTGAACATACAGCTATACTTAGCACACATGAAGTTAACAAAAATTTTAATTTATAATGATATCGATTTAATAATGGAAACAGTGGCCAGATATGTGCTTGGAGAATCAAACACTAACAGGCAAAGAACATTAAGAAACTTTCTGCTCTCACTGAGAAAACAAATAAGGCTCAAGAGAGTCGAATATCACGTTTTGCTGATGAGTAACAAATCTTATTGGCATAAGTTTTGGCACTAAAAATGTAGAATTATTGCATATAGTAATAAACTACAACACGGCTTCAACATTATGGATACTAACACTGAATCCATAACTGCCCATTGCATTAGATGCATCAAAGTTGCCAACAACGGAACTGAGCCACATTACTAGCAAAATAACAGGTTTTGCTAATAAGTAACTACAGGAGAATAAAACTTTTGGCAATAAAATCAAACAAAGGCAACACAGTTACAGTTGTGGACGAAGGAGGCTCTATAACAAAAACAAAACAATTTTTCAGAGCGAGTAAAATTATAAGATTAGAGAAAGACACAACAAACAAATTTCAAGTCCTTATTAAATGAACAATTAAGAAATTTGACTTTCTGCTTTCTGGTAAGCAAATGACTACTTGTATAGTAATGAATCCAAAAACACCTAAAAGGAGAGCACAGCCCAAAATAAACAAACAAGGGATTCCTATTAGACATAATGCAAATTATATAAATTTACTAAAAAACAGAATAAACTGCTTAACCAGTACTATACATATGCCAATAAATATGCAATTAAAACTACCATATACCTTATTAACGAGATTACAGACTCAAAACCACCAGCACTGGAAAATTCATCTCATTAGATGTCACTAATCTGTGTACAAATGTATCTATCATTGAAACCATAAATACCCTCGGAAATAAATTACTAAAATTTGGGAGGATTAGCTAAGGAGAAATATATGAATGGAATAAACTCTGAGAAATATTGCTGCCATACAGTTATTTCACTTTCTAAAGAGAACGATGGACTGGTTACAGTCTCTTTCAAATAACAAATTGACCACATTATATTCACAATGTCTTCATTCTATTTCATAGATGTAATGAAAAAATTAATGACTTTCACCAACAAATAAAAAATACATAACAGCATCAAAATTACCATCAAATATGAAACAGACTAGAGCATAAAATTCTTAGATATAATTACAGCTAACGAGAGGAGCTAATGATAGCTGTGCCCATATATCATAGTACAACCACAAGTGACCACAATTTTTTAACTCATCATGTCACACACTTATACATAAAACACCGTGTTTTGGTGATATGATAACTCGAGTTATTAGAATTCCTCTTCCTAATGAAAGCATGCATCAGAATTGGATACGATTAAAACTGTAGCCACAAATAATGGCTACAATCCTAATATTGTCTATTGAATATATATTGATGAACAAAGAACAACAACAATACACACTCTACACTCTAGAGTAGACATAATCACTGGATTTGCACCTTGTATCCTCAGGTATACAGCTGAGTAGAAAAGTGAGGAAGAAATAAAATAAACGACATTGTTTCTACCTCAAATTTAAAAAAAGGGTGTAGAAAATAAGGGATAGAAGTGTTCACAATCAGTTCATATAGTATCCAGAGCAGGGTTAACTACCCAATAACCTCAGTCAAATAAAAACAAAACGTTGGTCATAGAAACAGTTGTCAGGTAATAAAATTGGCCTAACGAATGGGTCAACCACCCCAGATAGCAAGGGATCAAAAATGGTTCAAATGGCTCTGAGCACTATGGGACTTAACATCTGTGGTCATCAGTCCCCTAGAACTCAGAACTACTTAAACCTAACTAACCTAAGGACATCACACACATCTATGCCCAAAGCAGGATTCGAACCTGCGACCGTAGCAGTCCCGCGGTTCCGGACTGCAGCGCCTAGAACCGCACGGCCAGCAAAGGATCCTACAATAAAAAAAAACTTCAAGCTAATTGATACAGTCAAACATTCAATGTTTGAAAACGCAGAATTAAAATGCAGACAATAAAATGGGGAAAGAAGTAGATAACCTCACCACTGGAAGAGCAACGTAATGTGGCAGTAGTGTGCAGTTGTATGCAGGCAGAAAAACAGATAAGGTAAAAATCACAATGAAATAGGAAACCTAAGGTAATATAGTAAATTAAAAGTCAATAAAGACAGGTTGAGCTGAAAACAGATTAGGAACCAAAATTAACCAAATGACGCAAAAGTATACAAGAAGGGCAATATAAGGACCTTACCAGAATATGAAACTCGGTAATCACGCAAGCAGAACAAACACAGTTGAGAGCCAGTGGGACTCTGAGCGTGCGGGGCCAAGAAACCGATCAGAAAGAGCAGTGTGCACAGACTAGGAAGCAACCGCCTCGTTCCCTATTTTCTTATATTTTCTCCCCACTTTCATTTTGTTCACTTCTTTTTCACTGTTACCCATTTACTTTTTTTTTTATTTTCCTCCATCCTCTCTCTTCGTGAGATCCCCTTTCGGTCTCTAACCATCTTTAAGTAAAAGTTTTCATCATTATCCTAAGCTGATGGTTATTGGATGTGTTTAAAGTCTTTTATGTTCTATCATTATTTCGTTTTCGAAGTGTGATTATATTTTACCATCTTTGTATTAATCATCTATGTAATGACGTCATCCAACTTTCTCTGTCCATTCTTTGTAGTATCTATTGTCTCTATCATGCTCCCATGGTGTCGTTTATTATCTAGTCTGTACGTGCTATCTTCTCCGGTCGGTTCCTTGCACACGCCCGCTCATTGTTCCACCAGCTCTCGCCTGTGTGTGTTCCAGTTATGTGACTAGTGTGTTTCACATTCTGGTAGGCTCCTCAGTACTGCCCTTCTTTCATTTTTCTGCGTCTCTTGGTTAGACTGTTTCTCTATATCTATCCCCTTCCTCCTCCACACCAATCTGTCTTCATTGGTTATTAATGCTCTATCTTTATTTTAGGTTTCCTATTTTATTTGGTTTTTATCTGATCTGTTTTTCTGCCTGCGTACCATCGTATGTTACTGCCTCAAGAGTCTATTCTAATTCAACGTTTTCAAACTTTGGTTCTGAGACTCTACCACTTATATTGATTTTTTTTTTTTTTTAGGATCCCTTGCTATTTGGGATGATCGGCTCCATCGTCCTGTCGGTTTTATTACTTGGCTACGCTTCCTTCAGCAGATGTTTTATTTTAATTTCACTGAGAATGCTGGGTCGTCCATTCAACCCAAGTCAGAATTTTATATGAATTGATTGTGAATACTCTTATCCGTTATTTATTACATCCTTTTTAACTTGGCATGTATACAATGTTGTTTACTTACTTGTTTCCCAATTTTCTACTCAGACGTATATCTGAGGATGCAACTATAAACTCCAAAACCGGTCGTTTCAATAAAGGATCATTTAACAACTGTGGTGGTTATTCATTTATAAATTTGTATTTCTACAGCTGTGGCTGTCCAGAGTATAAAGCGTCCTGGTATTACATGTTGTTGTTGTTGTGGTCTTTAGTCCTGAGACTGGCCTGATGCAGCTCTCCATGCTACCCTATCCTGTGCAAGTTTCTTCATCTCCCAGTACCTACCGCAACCTACATCCTTCTGAATCTGCTTAGTGTATTCATCTCTTGGTCTCCCTCTACGATTTTTACCCTCCACGCTGCCCTCCAATGCGAAATTTGTGATCCCTTGATGCCTCAGGACATGTCCTACCAACCGGTCCCTTCTAAAAGTCAAGTTGTGCCACAAACTCTTCTTCTCCCCAATTCTAGTCAATACCTCCTCATTAGTTATGTGAGCTACCCATCTAATCTTCAGCATTCTTCTGTAGCACCACATTTCGAAAGCTTCTATTCTCCTCCTATCAGAACTATTTATCGTCCATGTTCACTTCCATACATGGCTACACTCCATACATATACTTTCAGAAACGACTTCCTGACACTTAAATCTATACTCGATGTTAACAAATTTCTCTTCTTCAGAAGCGCTTTCCTTGCCATTGCCAGTCTACATTTTATATCTTGTCTACTTCAACCATCATCAGTTATTTTGCTCCCCAAATAGCAAAACTCCTTTACCACTTTAAGTGTCTCATTTCCTACTCTAATTCCCTCAGCATCACCCGACTTAATTCGACTACATTCCATTATCCTCGTTTTGCTTTTGTTGATGTTCATCATATATACTCCTTTCAAGACACTGTCCATTCCGTTCAACTGCTCTTCCAAGTCCTTTGCTGTCTCTGACAGAATTACAATGTCATCGGCGAACCTCAAAGTTTTTATTTCTTCTCCATGGATTTTAATACCTACTCCGAAATTTTCTTTTGTTTCCTTTACTGCTTGCTCAATATACAGATTGAATAACATAGGGGAGAGGCTGCAACCTTGTCTCACTCCCTTCCCAACCACTGCTTTCCTTTATGCCCCTCGACTCTTATAACTCCCATCTGGTTTCTGTACAAATTGTAAATAGCCTTTCGCTCCCTGTATTTTACCCCTCCCACCTTTAGAATTTGGAAGAGACCATTCCAGTCAACATTGTCAAAAGCTTTCTCTAGGTCTACAAATGCTAGAAACGTAGGTTTGCCTTTCCTTAATCTTTCTTCTAAGATAAGCCGTAAGGTCAGTATTGTCTCACGTGTTCCAATATTTCTACGGAATCCAAACTGATCTTCCCCGATGTCGGCTTCTACCAGTTTTTCCATTCGTCTGTAAAGAATTCGTGTTAGTATTTTGCAGCTGTGACTTATTAAACTGATAGTTCGGTAATTTTCACATCTGTCAACACCTGCTTTCTTTGGGATTGGAATTATTAAATTCTTCTTGAAGTCTGAGGGTACTTCATCTGTCTCGTACATCTTCCTAACCAGATGGTAGAGTTTTGTCAGGACTGGCTCTCCCAAGGCCGTCAATAGTTTTAATGGAATGTTGTCTACTCCTGGGGCCTTGTTTCGGCTCAGGTCTTTCACTGCTCTGTCAAACTCTGCACGCAGTATCGTATCTCCCATTTCATCTTCATCTACATTCTTTTCCATTTCTATAATATTGTCCTCTATATACTCCTTCCATCTTCCTGCTTTCCCTTCTCTGGTTAGAACTGGGTTTCCATCTGAGCTCTTGATATTCATACAAGTGCTTCTCTTTTCTCCAAAGGTTTCTTTAATTTTCCTGTAGGCAGTATCTATCTTACCCCTAGTGAGATAAGCCTCTACATCCTTACATTTGTCCTCTAGCCATCCCTGCTCAGCCATTTTGCACTTCCTGTCGATCTCATTTTTGAGACGTTTGTATTCCTTTCTGCTTGCTTCATTTACTGCGTTTTTATATTTTCTCCTTTCATCAATTAAATTCAGTAATTCTTTTGTTACCCAAGGATTTCTGCTAGCCCTCGTCTTCTTACCTACTTGATCCTCTGCTGCCTTCACTATTTCATTCCTCAAAGCTACCCATTCTTCTTCTACTGTATTTCTTTCCCCCATTCCTGACAATTATTCCCTTATGCTCTCCCTGAAACTCTGTACAACCTCTGGTTCTTTCAGTTTATCCAGGTCCCATCTCCTTAAATTCCCACCTTTTTGCAGTTTCTTCAATTTTAATCTGCAGTTCATAACCAATAGATTGTGGTCAGAGTCCACATCTGCCCCAGGAAATGTCTTACAATTTAAAACCTGGTTCCTAAATCTCTGTCTTACCATTATATAATCTATCTGATACCTTTTAGTATCTCCGGGATTCTTCCATATATGCAACCTTCTTTTATGATTCTTGAACCAAGTGTTATCTATGGTTAAGTTATGCTCTGCAAAATTCTACCAGACGGCTTCCTCTTTCATTTCTTAGCCCCAATCCATATTCACCTACTATGTTTCCTTCTCTCCCTTTTCCTACATTCGAATTCCAGTCACCAATGACTATTAAATTTTCATCTCCCTTCACTATCTGAATAATTTCTTTTATCTCATCATACATTTCATCAATTTCTTCATCATCTGCAGAGCTAGTTGGCATATAAACTTGTACTACTGTAGTAGGCGTGGGCTTCCTGTATATCTGGGCCACAATAATGCGTTCACTATGCTGTTTGTAGTAGCTTACCCGCACGCCTATTTTTTTATTCATTATTAAACCTACTCCTGCATTACCTCTATTTGATTTTGTATTTATAACCCTGTATTCACCTGACCAAAAGTCTTGTTCCTCCTGCCACCGAACTTCACTAATTGCCACTATATCTAACTTTAACCTATCAATTTCCCTTTTTAAATTTTCTAACCTACCTGCTCGATTAAGGGATCTGACATTCCACGCTCCGATCCGTAGAACGCTAGTTTTCTTTCTCCTGATAACAACGTCCTCTTGAGTAGTCCCCGCCCGGAGATCCGAATGGGGGACTATTTTACCTCCGGAATATTTTACCCAAGAGGACGCTATCATCATTTAGCCATACATTAAAGCTGCATGCCCTCGGGAAAAATTACGGCTGTAGATTCCCCTTGCTTTCAGCCGTTCGCAGTACCAGCACAGCAAGGCCGTTTTGGTTATTGTAGTTCCGTCTTTGGCATTGTTCTGAACTGGTCTATGGTGCTATGTAACAATGTTTCTAGAGAGATTTATTAGAAATATATGTATTAAGTGTTTCATTTGGTACCTTAGAAACCCTCCATTTCAAATATACATAAAAAATTAGGGCCACATTCATAAAAGAAAAAGACGAAATAACATTACCAAGAATTGAAAGAAGGAAGAAAGAAAAGTTTGGTGTGCTACCTTATATGGGAAAATTGCTCAACAAATAAGTAACACATTTCAGAATACTAATATTAAAATTAGCCTCTGCACAGAGAATGAATTAGGATTGAAGATATAATACACCAAACTTGCAAATGTCAAAATAGGACCAATCAGGAATATATAAAACTCAATCCAGCGATTGTGAGATGTTCTACCTAGGCCAGACAGGACGAAAATTTACTACGAGATACAAAAACTATATAATCAGAAACGGCGACAACTTCTCCACATTTTTTATGCTTTTCGATAAAACAGACACTCTAGTCTAGAGTAGACATAATCACAGAACTTTCAATTTTTTATCGAGCCTAAAAAGGGAGCTACGTGAACATCTTGGAGGAAACAGACATTCACACACATTTGATAATAATTCCGAATAACATCTTAAACGAACAAACAGAACCTCGAAAAAAATGTAACTATAATGTCGGAAAAATTCTTAGTGGTCGTAGGTAATTCAGAACAAAAAACAATCCTAAGTTTTACGTACGACATAGGTCGATTTTTGTAGAGGCGTAAATCTAATAACAAAACTAATCACCCACAAACACTCGTACTTGACATTGTAACAACCACGCAGAAAAACGACAAAACAAAAGTAGATCATGTCTGAAAAATAACATTTAAGGTCTTGTAAGGCAAGTGAAAATTACAATATAACCAAAAACTCTACATTTATATGTATAAAAATAGATATACGAGTATATGGTGATAATAGCGTGATTATACCTAGGTACTGGCAGCAGCAAGCAAAATATGAGAAAAGCAGCTCTGGGGGATCTTTTTACAACAGCATGCATTTAATACTGTTCTGATTGTATCATTGTAAAATGTTAGCTGTCTGAATTGTATTAGTACATCGAGCACTGAACATTAGTTCGTATCTGTGACTTAAGACTCATAAAACCTTGCTGTTATAATGCGACTAGATCAACATCATGTGAGGGCTTGTACAGATATGTTCACGATGGCCTCTTACTGTAGCGTCACTTGTATGCTAAAATTGTGAATAACATAAAAATGAAGTAAAAACTCACCTAAACAAATTGTACTCAGGTTTTTCCTAGGAGAATAGAAAAAAGTTTAGTATTAATTTTAGTGTGGAAAGACATTTTACGTGTGCAAGGAGAAGCATCATTTTATAGGCAATGGATACAGTCTTAAAATATATTAAAAATTAGCTTTGGTATTCGGTTCCGTCTTTGGCATTGTTCTGAACTGGTCGATGGTTGCTATGTAACAATGTTTCTAGAGGGATTAATTAGAAATATATGTATTAAGTGTTTCATTTGGTATCATTTCAGTACTACCTTAGAATCCCTCCATTTCAAATACCGTACTTAAGCAAGTTCAAATAGAAAAGGTTAATTTTGACGATTTTGTAATTAATCTAGCTGCTAGCGTATATTGGAAGTGCAACAATACGACGCCATTACGTGCGCGATCCTATTTTCACTAAATAACGGGCAGAACTTTTACTCGCTGTTAACAGTAGTAAGCAATTTCGATTTCAATTTATAATTTACATATTCTTAATAAAAGACAACTTGCGATTTCACTTCCTAGTAAGGCTGTGCTCAAATAATGAATCTGGCCTAGACCTTTCCGTAAGTTACTAAAAAGTAACGAATTAGAGACTGTTTATCAGTATTTAGAGATTATTTATCAGATTGTATGTAACTGTTCAGTCAATGTAACGGTGGACGCTATATTACTTTCAAAAATAATGTCTGTAGAGCAGACGGGGCGGAAAAGGAAGCTATCAGATTCATTAAAAATTGGAATACATTTAAGGACACTGATGTTACTCAATATTTCTCAGAGCTTCTTATGAAAGGAAGTGAGACAGAAATTTGCAACAAATCCTTTACAACAGTAACCATACACTGCGAGATTCAGTTGGTCAGTGGTCATAGAATGTGACGTAGCCTCATGATATTTTATTCTAGAGTTTTATAGTGCAATGAAAAAAGAGTAATAGCACACAACATTTTAGGGGACTCCATGTAACCAGTCGTAACAATGTGGAGACAACAGTCCTGGCATTCATCTGGACGATTTAAAGAATCTGCTGTTAACCTAAATCAGAATTTGATAACTGAAGACAGGAAACCTTTGTAGAGATGTGGGACGATGATGCACTTACACATAAAAATTTCCTCTCCAATTCCCCCTTGATCTGGTCTAATTATGCATTTCGGTAGATGCCACCATCACATCAGTACTTAAGGAGTACAACGTATTAAGTCAAAATGTACGTGGTCGTACGTAGCGCAAGCACATCAGTATTAGCGGAACATGCGCACAAGCCTTTACCGTTCTTGCGCCAGACGTATCTACTTTTCAACCTACGAATGTTTTAGAGACTTACAATTACAATTACGTGATAAAACAAACCCTGTACTCACACAACATCACCACCGTTTACTGTGGCATTCATTTCAAAAATGCTGCTCAGGCGCAGCAGTCATGGACTGTGCGGCTGGTCCCGGCCGAGGTTCGAGTCCTCCCTCGGGCATGGGTGTTTGTGTTTGTCTTTACGATAATTTAGGTTAAGTAGTGTGTAAGCTTAGGGACTGATGACCTTAGCAGTTAAGTCCCATGAGATTTCACACACATTTTGAACAGCAGCACATATGGCGTTGCGGCTCGTTTCGATTTACAAAAGATTCTCTCTACAGAACGAAATTTTATGTCTGTAGCGAATGTGTGCATTGTTTTGAAACCTACCTGCAGGTTAAAATTGTGTGCCGAAAATGGACTCGAACTCGCAATCTTGTACGCCCATTGTTTGGTAACTTTATGGGACCCCATCAGTGAGTGGCTGCCGCTGGATATAGAATGTATGGACTCTCTTCCTTGGCAAATCGAAGCTAGAGGTCTTGTATCACGGAACTAGAGCGATTCCTCCAGTGGGTGACTGATTTTCTGTCCGGTTTGCCTGTCTCTTGAATGACTTCCAACACCTCGATGTTGTAGCTAGTAAAGAAGTGTACAACGGTGTAATTACGATCATTCACAGTGAAGTCGGGATGCGTGATGGTGACAAATCATCGATGCTTATTTCGATTTCATCATTGACAACTAAACGACGGTAGCCGATACTAATCGTCATAAAACATCGATGTTTTTAACATCGTCGTTAAAAGGTGAATGTATAGAATGGCGCAAAAAGCTGCAAACTGAAACCTCTACTATCATATTTGTTAATGAATAAGTACAAAAATAACTAAAGTTTCATAGTCCACAACATTCTTTCTACAGACGGTACAAATAATATTTTTGAGAAGGGTTTCCCTTTCACTCTGTTACATTCCTGACAGGGAGCACATTTCTGCTTTTGAGAACAGTCTATACAACTCAAATACTTAAATGCTGAAATTTTAAACATTTGATTGGCTATGATCCAGCAACCGTACGCTATTTAATTACAGGACGTATATACAGCCACTTCGGTTGCACAAAATTTTGTCACTTGACAAAGGTTTCGATTGCACTAGGGCAATCTTCACCAGAATAAAAAGTTACGTGGAATACATGTAATCACACCATGGTTTAAAACGCCTGAGAAAAGGTACTCAGACGTTTTAAACCATTGTGTGATGACATGTATTCCATGTAACTTTTTATTCTAGCCGGCCGCTGTGGCCGAGAGGTCTTTGGCGCTTCAGTCCGGAACCGCGCTGCTGCTATGGTCGCAGGTTTGAATCCTGCCTCGGGCATAGATGTGTGTGTTGTCGTTAGGTTAGTTAGGGTTCAGTAGATCTAAGTCTAGGGGACTGATGGTTCAAATGGCTCTGAGCACTATGGGACTCAACTGCTGTGGTCATAAGTCCCCTAGAACTTAGAACTACTTAAACCTAACTAACCTAAGGACAGCACACAACACCCAGCCATCACGAGGCAGAGAAAATCCCTGACCCCGCCGGGAATCGAACCCGGGAACCCGGGCGTGGGAAGCGAGAACGCTACCGCACGACCACGAGATGCGGGCTAGGGGACTGATGACCTGAGATGTTAAGTTCCATAGTGCTTAGAGCCATTTGAATCTTCTTTTTAACTCTGGTGAAGATTGCCCTAGTGCAATCGAAACCTTTGTCAAGTGACAAAAATTTGTCCAACCGAAGTGACTGTGCATACGTCCTGTAATTAAATACTAAAATGCAGTTTTTTGTAGCTTTGGATACATATTACCGACGATGTGGTTCCATACATCTAATGGATCTTTGTTAATATCCTGAAGGTGATCTTTCAGATAATATCTGAGCTGTTAAGGTATGTCCGTTTCCGCTCCTGTTTCCAAATTACCCTTACCTTGTGCTGTTTTACAATGTTCACCACATGAATCACATATTGTTTTCCTGTTTCCTTGTAAGCATTAACTTGTTGCTCATCCTCACTGACAGTCATTGTAATTGCTGTAAGCTAATCCGTGACAGCTTTGAGTGCCTTCCGAGCTTATAATGCTTCATGAAAGAGTGTGCCCTTGAAGGTAGAATAGTGCAACGTTGATGTGGCCAATACGTTAACATTTTCAGTTGGTCGTGAGCGCTTGTAGATTTCTGTTACGAAGTTACTCATCAGATACTCTCCGATAACCTGTATTCGTGTACTGGAGATGTTTTGAGGTTCAACGTACTAGTTATTGGGATTAACTTATTCCTTGCAACGTACTTGTGTAAGCTAATTTCATGAGTACCCGTATTTATGGGCCGCAGAGGGTTACAGCCACCTACTAGATCTACTTTGTGTGTGGCTGTTAGCATGAGTTAGAATTAACGGTTCCAAGATCGAGAAAACCAACAACTGCCAGGAGACTGGGGTGGTCTCACCACACTTCTCCACAACGTATCCAAATGATGTCATTCGTCGAGGATGACACGGCGGTCGGACGGTCCCGACACGTTAGTCTTGGACAGAATGTGGATTTTTTCTTGAATCAGTATATGCTGCTTGTAAAATCTTTCATTTATTTAGCACAGTGGTTCCCAACATAGAGGGGTTCATTTCACTCACCTGAGGGGTAACAGGAAATTGCTGAGGGTTAAAAACTAAACGATTGGATTCTGTTCCGGTCACGAAACTAAATTATTTTCAGAAGATAATTACTGTTATCACAATTACGCAAGACAAATATTAATTATATAAGTTATCAATAGTTACTTTTTTCTAAAGTCGTAGCGTTAATGCAGTGGAGGTTACAGATTCCTCACGTAGTTCACCCACTACACACATACGTTGTGCTTTGCCCCGTACATCGCTGATGATAAAAGTGAGACATATGCGTAGCAAATGCTAAATGTCTTCCCGAAGTTGTAGATAGTACCTGAAGTAGAGCAGAAAGTTCTTTATTACTCGCTTCGAAACAAATAAATGAATTAATTGATAGCACTATACAGCAGTAACTTCATAAGGGCTACTATAGTGCTGTACACAGTATTACTATTATTGTTTATTATTACTATTAATTTTAGTGGCTGTGGTGAGACACAAAGTATTAACAGTCTGAAGTCTTCCAATTTCTGCCAATTCGGAAGTAAGGAGTGCAGCAGTCAAGTGATTTACGAACAGATAAAGTAGTGCACACGTTTTAACTTGGTTAATTTGAAAAGGAGTTACAGTGTGTAGGTCAAGCGAGTGGCGTAATGAAGAGGAGTAATGCCGAGGAAGTGTGTTTTGTAACAAGTATCTGCCCTCACTGTGGATAGTTAGCTTTCTTATCTAAGGAAGAGTTGTGGGGAGCACTTGCGAGGCACCTCGAATTCCGTTGTCTTTTATTCTCTCTCTCTCTCTCTCTCTGTCTGACATACACACACACACACACACACACACACACACACACACACACAAACACACACACACACAGAAACTAAATATCACTCATCTTTCATCATTTTAAAAATAAAAGTGTTCCAAGAAAAGTCTTTCATTTTAGAGTTCAGTTAGGTGATGAAGTTGGTGAAATTGAGTGGGAGGAGGCGGCAACAGAAGGCGGGGAAGGGGGATTGGGTGGAGGGCGGGGTCCCAGCTAATGACTAATTGGATGGTAATGGTCTAAGAAAGGCTACGAACCACTGATTTAGAACGTTGAATTACATCTGCTGAGCGTGACTTTTTTCGCCGAAGTCGGAGGTCGACTTTTTGTCTTTACGATGATTCAGACATCAGTGCCGGTATTGAAAAATCGATGTTTGTACTACCAATATCGGTGTTTCGTGAAAATCAATTGGCCGGCCAGTGTGGCCGAGCGGTTCTAGGCGCTTCAGTCTGGAAGCGCGCGACCGCTACGGTCGCAAGTTCGAATCCTGCCTCGGGCATGCATGTGTGTGATGTCCTTAGGTTAGTTAGGTTTAAGTAGTTCTTAGTCTAGGGGACTGATGACCTCAGATGTTAAGTCCCATAGTGCTTAGAACCATTTGAACAATACCGTACAGCCCTCCTACACGGTACTCTCCGCCATGTAGGGTATAAAGGCCGGGGTGGCCGAGCGGTTCTAGGCGCTACAGTCCGGAAGCGCGCGACCGCTACGGTCGCAGGTTCGAATCCTGCCTCGGGCATGGATGTGTGTGATGTCCTTAGGTTAGTTACGTTTAAGTAGTTTTATAGTCTGTCGGTAAACTGAAGAGCGAGCGAGCGAGTCCCCACTCTGCCTACCTTGCTACGTCACAGGGCGCTTCTACAGGCTGTTTCACAACGTTGTACCGACCCTGCCGCGGCGCCCGCTTTAAATCTGTGGCGACGCCGTGTACAGATACGTCCCGGCTGCGTTTATTTTTAGACAAATGCGTTAAGAGTATAAGGAAAGCAAAAGACGATAGCTTCTTCGAAACAAAACACTATACAGTAAATAATATTAACATATAATAATATTAACGGAAGTCACGATTCTACTACAAACATACATTCACACGAATAGGCATTCGGTTCTATGTCCCTCTGTTCATAAGACGAACCAGATATAATGCAATCAATCTGTAGAATAAGGCTTGTTCTTACTTTGTGTTTTTACTAAAAGGTAAAAGTTTTCTTTGAAGGGCTGCATTGAAACCTAACAATTCTTGCAACACGAAGAGTGTTTAAAAAGTAACCGGAAATTTATAATTTCGTCTGTTGTATTAGTTCGATTCGCACTGCTTTTTTTGTCACTGTCTTCGTAAACATGTCTGAAAAGTATTTGCATCCATTTCACACATTGTCTTGTGTAAAACATCTTTCTTTGAAGGATAATGTATTTTTTGTTTCACGGCAGTAAGTAATTTCCGTAACGTGGGTACTATTTTTTGGTTTATGTAAAAGTCCTCCATCGTTTGTCGAATGACCGATTTTGTGAAACTGGGCTATAACGATGGGCTCCCACCCTAAATTATTAGTTTTCCTTCATGACGATTCCAATAAACCATGCGCCTTGTTTTCGCGTTCCTTCCTTATGCGTCCTATTGGGGGAGGCTGACGTTTGCATAAACTGCAGCCTTTGATTGGGACTGGTAATATTAGCCAACAGTTCTTTTTGTGTTGCCTCCTTAACACACGCTGTAATAACGTTAGAGACGATCTAACGCTCGTTACTCCGCAAATACTTCCTCTTCTTCGTATTCTGCACATTTTTTGCAATGCAGGAAGATTATCCATCACTTACGGATACTGAAGTATATCAGTGAGTACACGAAGTCAACTGACTGACACTGGCAACGAAGATCCCACAAACAGAAACGACATATATCACTGCAGGCCGAGCTACACCGCTAGACAGGTAACGGGCAACAGATTTTGGGTGGCCCTGTAGGCCGTTCTTCCGGGAAAGGCCACTTCCCCCACCAAAAGCGCTGCTCGCTCTTGAGTTTACAGACAGACTATAAGTCTAGGGGACTGATGACCTCAGATGTTAAGTCCCATAGTGCTTAGAACCATTTGAACAATACCGTACAGCCCTCCTACACGGTACTCTCCGCCATGTAGGGTATGCAGGCCGGGGTGGCCGAGCGGTTCTAGGCGCTACAGTCTGTAAGCGCGCGACCGCTACGGTCGCAGGTTCGAATCCTGCCTCGGGCATGGATGTGTGTGATGTCCTTAGGTTAGTTAGGTTTAAGTAGTTCTAAGTTCTAGGGGACTGATGACCTCAGATGTTAAGTCCCATACTGCTCAGAGCCATTTGAACCACTTTTTTGAAAATCAATTATCATCGAACATCCCTACAGCGAACAACGTTAAGTACCATAGGAGTAATATTTCATGCGTATGTGAACACATCCTCAGGGTGCTAGTGTCTAATTTTCCACTGGCGAAGGAGAAGGATGAAGACTGGGGAAGCGCGAGAACGGGCTGGAGACGGCAAAAAGGTGAGCGCGGCTCGGCTTTGGGCGCCGTGAAGAAAGCCGCGGCGACGTGCACAGTGGTGGGTCAGCGGCGCGTGCAACGCAAGCCGGAGCCGGGGCCGCGGCCTTTGTGGCCGGCGCGCTACGGGCTCGGACGGCGTGAAATCCTCCGGGCTGCCGCATTGTGCGGAGGCGCCGGCCCCACTCCTAACTCGATTACCGGCCCTACCTGCTACTCTCTCCTTCAACTCGTCCCACTCGCCACAAACCACCAGCCGACACGCGTAACGTCCGATTCGGACACAAACACTACGTGCCGATCGTAACTGTAGAAGGGGGGGGGGGGGGCGGGAACCAGAAAGCTTTAAACCGACCATCAGTTTCCTAAGTTACGGCTCCGTGCTGCTCATACGAGTAATTTAAGGAAAAGTGCTGGAAGCTGAGCTCAGGGAAGATCAGTTGGTTTCCCGAGAAACGAACATGCCAGGCGGTACCGACTTTACGACTTGTCTTAAACCGTCTTCACATGGACTGAGCATTCGAACGTCAACGTTGAGCGAGCTCAGTTTCTGACGTCATCGCATGGGAAAGGCGCATTGGGCAGTGTATCCGAACCTGTCAAGCGTCAGATATTCTGATTGGGCGTTTGTACGTAGACAAATGAGATGGAAAAACGCCACCTGCATCACAAGTAATCCATCTCTCTGCTGAGTACAGCGGAAGTCCATATGTGGTGGTTTTTATACAGGGTATCCCAAAATTTTTCGTTCAAATTAATACAGGAATTAGAAAACATAAAACAAGTATATTTAGTTACGGTTCATATCGTCCCTGACGGCAGTTCCTCATGCTGGCGACGATTTACATAAAAAATAGTTTAGTATGCCATTTAGAACAGTGGCATTCACAGGGACTGCTCGAACGCGCGATCATTAGCCTGTATCACTCAGTAAAAAATTGACTGCCTCCCTTATTCCCTTCGTTTCGGTGTCCACGTTTTCCCGGATGCCTCCTGTTGCACATACTTGGACCCATATACAAATCGTTCGGCGCGAATCAGAAGGTAGCAAAGTACTTCCTCAATTTCACCGCATTTGGGTCTATATTCGGTCAATTTATGTATATTAGGTCCTCATTTTTCTCAATTCAGTCGATTTTGGGTCAGATCTACCCATGCCATCATGACATAACATCTAGTTCTGTGTTCCACATAATACTGAAATTGAGGAAACATACTGTCACATGATTGGCCGGTGTTAAAGTTAGTGTAAAATTGTTCTCGCTATCAAGTTTCATGTTTATTATTAGAATACATGGATGGAGTCTTTTCCATCCCATCCCTGCATTGGTTAGCAGATAATGATTGACAGATATGGCTTGTTTGAGTTGGGGAAAAAGTTTTCGTGGATGGACGGCAACTTCCGGGGGTTGCTAGCAGCGAAACAGTGATCGCATACGTGAGAACAATATGAGGAATGAGTCGAAAGGGAACGCATAGTCGTCAGCTATTCCTTCAGTGTGAGAGACGAGTCCGAATATTTAGATTGTCATTCGCTTTCGGACATCAGTTTGGAGGCCTGCGCCAACGTCGTAAAAGTCTTCTACTTCAGTTATGTTCTAAGCGGGTTTTTATTTCAAATAAGCAGATGTGTGGCGTGTTGTGGTAGTTGTGGTAACAAAATGATTTACAACGTGCGATGTCGAGTTTTCTATGAGAGGCCGTGTATCAGGGCGTCTTAATGTTAGACGAGACAGGCATCGAACTCGTGGCAGAGAAACGAGATGTTTGGCGTTGTACAAAAGCGTGTTAGAAAACAGTGTTTAGGACAACTAAACAGGACCAGAGGGAGCGTGTCATACGATAATTCTCCTAGAGTATAGGTGATCACACTTTAAAGTGGCCTCGGCGGTGTCTGTATATTTAATAGAATCCTGTCATAAATACAGCAGCAGTAGGAGTAGCAGTTTGAGGTGAGGGCCGGTGAGGAAGGGGCTATACGGCTAGGAAAGCTTTGGATGGCTACACGCAACGCTATTGTGGGAAGTATGGTGAAATTTGTTTCCCTGCGCTGGAGGGCGACCGCATCGGTGCCTTGGGGACTTCTTATTTGTATGAGCTCGTAGTTCGTAATTTTTATCTGTTGGCCTGATTGATTTGAATGGACGTGGATCTGTAGCACTTGTACCTACTTTGGAGGCGGACCACATTGCGTGCATTTCCCCCGAATGGTCAAAACATTGTCCTGTTGCAGTAATTCAGGTCGTTCTGTTTCTACAAGGTTGCTGAAGGTTTCTCCGACTTCTGCTCAGTTCAGACTTAAATTGGACTGATCACATGAGCGAAGATGTAGAAATGGGATCAGTTGCACGACGTGTATGGGGTGACTAAAACAATGTTGGAATTTCACTGTAGAAGCTAGGTTCGGGAAAGGTGATTCGTTTCGAGATATGAGAGTGCGACAAATATGATTGAGTAGTAGTTGTAATCCGATGCAGATATGTGTTTGAATGGAGAGAGGTGATTCCAAATGATTGACATCATTCTGAACATATAGCGTAACACTAGAGATCTGAGAAGCTAGTGTACATTTTTCTTCTTTCGACCTCAGTCAGCACATCCTCTACTACTACTGTTTGTGTTCCTTCTCAATCAGTCATCGCCTATAACTCGGTGGTTCTATCGTGGAACCTCTGATATGATGTCGAGACAGAGTGCGTTACAAATACTAAAGAATTATCTAGTTGGGTGGTGTGAGGGAGTCGCAAATACCGCGTACATACCACGTTCCTTAACCGAATCACTTTCAAAGTTCAGTTATTTTATCCCTAGGCTGCATCGTTGGCTGATAATACGTATTTCTACGATCACCGTCACGGTATTTGTCCAGAAAAAAACATCTCATTCAGAGATAATGTCGTACCTCAATTCGTAAAGCCGGTATAGATTTTAACATGGATACTTGTGTGCACCTGTAGAACCATGACTGATTGTGACAGTAAGATGCGGTAGTTGCTGGGATCAGTTTTTTCTTTAACATCTCGCCGATTACGTGTCTCTTTCTAGGAAATAGTGGTGGAACTCGAAATAAGAACTTAAGAGACATGCATACGTATCGCTGATATTCGATCACTATCATTTGGTAAGGTATGCAATCAGTTATTGACGAAGTAATATACTTAGTAGTATTGGTGGGTGCTTGATATGTTGGCATATGAGCATCGGGTTTATAAAGTATGTGTGTTTGTGGAAAGGAGATGACTATGCCTTGTTGTAGTGAAGGTAAGGATTTGACTTGGAGTACTGTGATAGCAATGGGGGGAGTATGTCCAGTTGTAAGGAAGGTATAGCTACTTCCAGAGCTACTGCCAACAAGAGGGTGTATTTCTGATACTTCGCTCATTCTCGAATTCTGTTCAACTGAGAGCGCGATCGTAATATTTAATTGTAAGTATAATGATAAACATATATGCGACCTGTTTTCCAAAATGAATCCGTGTATGAAAAGTCCGTGGTGGTAATGATTCACGTTTCCTGTTAACAGCAGTATCCGTGCGAATGTAGAGGTCTGTTGGATTGTAGGAATGTATATGAGTTAACTTTACCTTTGTCCAGACGGCCAGATAGCAAACTGATCCTTAGTATGTGTTGGGTGGCTTTTGTGATCAAGTGGAACTTTGAGAAGATGGTATTATTGTGATGGAGTATTATTCCCGCCCATGTAAATTGTTCGGTTGACTATTTGTGCACATTTCGTGTCTTTATTTAGTTGAGAGAAGATCGAATATGGTGTGTGGAAGATACGTTTGCCTGTTCTCTAGACATGGAAAGGACCTTAGTTGGCTTGTAAATTACAGTATATTGATGATATGGAGTATGTTAGATAGCGAGATCGATATTTGCGGTTGGAAATATGATGTTTCATATGTTTGTTTCTAGTTACCCAGTGGTCTAGAGGACGCTCCACTTAACTGAAGTTTCGTGTTTGTAGACAAATAATTTCCAGTTTATATGCCGGGAATTATGTTGCGTTAAATATCGGGAGGCTGCTGCTGTGTACTTGATGTCGACAAGTATAGTGAAAATGGCATAATATTGTGGCGAAAATACGTGTGTTCTTGTAATCCCCGAGTCTGGAGATGTGCATAGAGTAGTGTGCAGGCAAGGAAGCAGAGACAGCAACGCGTTTGTGTCGAAGGGAAACGATCGCTAATTTGTAGAACAGTTCTGAGAGTGACTTCGGTTCGCTGATGTAAAAGGGGTGATTTTGTATGATGTGGGATGTGAACTGTATGTTTACTAGGTCGACAAGGTATTCGGTGATACATTCCTGGGATTGTGATCGGTTTCGCACTCCAATATTCTGGCGAGTCGGGTATGTGTTTGATGATCTTTAGAAAAAACAATATTTCGGGTGCTGTACAGATATAAAAGATAACTGCACTGTTTGTCTAAAATGTGTATATATTGTATTGTAAAGTTACTGTGGCTTACAATGTGTAAACTGTGTATATTGCATTGTAAAGATAGTATCGATTATGTTATGGCATGACTACAGAGGATGACTGTGTATCCTATCGTGAGGGACGTATAGATTGAGCAGGTTGATAACGACGAGGGAATGAGTGAGAATGAGTGGAAATAAATACTGAAGTGCAGGCGTCAAGAGGAGAGATTAGGTGTATGTTGATTGGTGTCAGACTGTAGCATGAATAGCAATATTTAATTGTAGTTAGAGTGGTAAATATAATCCTGGCTTGCAATATTCTTGTGAGTCAGGTATGTATTTGATAATGGGGAGACAATTTTGCGGGTTTAACTGTGAATGCAATTTAGCGTTCTTTGTAATATAACGGCTGAAAGCTAAAGAAAGAATAGGTGGATCGTGCTTCGATACCGGCTGCATAATTAATTGGGGGTGTAAATTCGATAAGAGCAAATAAGAATGCTCCATCGTTTGTGCTGGGATGTAGGGGTCTGTACATAGCTGAGGGAACATTTGCATATGTTGAAATCTGGAGGGGAAAGACGTTAGGAGCGCTGGGGTGATTGCATTCGACGTTATTTTCGTAAGGAGGTTCTGTTAGAGTAGGAATTTCCGTGCATATAAGCTGCGGCATATAGCAAGCTAGCGTTAACAATTTCTGGGAAAACATACAATTCCGGAGAGGTCGAGTTGGCTATTATTTTTTTTTAAAAAAAGCAATGTAAGGTAAGAATAAGATTGGGAACGTTGTTATACGGCGAGCCGCGACGCGGACGTTTCGCTAGGAGACAAAGCGTGAGCCATGCTGTGGTGGGCAAACGCAGCTGAAAACGTCACGTATGTTCCGTTAGAAAGAAGCATGCTGCGCTATTCTGCCATCCGCAGTAAAGACAGTGCTGGCCTGAGGTGTCTCGAGTATGGGGCTGCGCCTTGGAGCTCTGTACCGTGGGTATAAGGGAAAGTGTATAGACACAACTTTCGCCTGCGCTCCCGGTTCAAATGGTTCAAATGGCATTGAGCACTATGGGACTCAACTGCTGAGGTCATAAGTCCCCTCGGACTTAGAACTACTTAAACCTAACTAACCTAAGGACATCACACACATCCATGCCCGAGGCAGGATTCGAACCTGCGACCGTAGCGGTCGCGCGGTCCCAGACTGTAGCGCCCAGAACCGCTTGGCCACTCCGGCCGGCCTGCGCTCCCGCCCGATGCATGTGTGTCTAGGTGAACACCTATTTGGATAGGAATTTCTCAGAAATGAAGTATGAATGATATGTGGCAGGTGTGTAGGCTGTGCTATGAGTTATTTGGACAGTTTACGAGTACTGAGCGTGTCTAGACATACCTGTGCTGAATTATTTAGGAGGAGTGTTAATGTCTGTAATTAAATTATTTGCGTAAGTTGGGAGTTGTCTGCATCTCTGCAGAGTGTGTACTGTGTGCGCAAGGATAAGTTGGAGAGTGTTTTGCCTCAGTGTGATAAATATATTCCATCTCTAAATAAAATGTTCGAAAGTAAATAGAGTGGACTCCTACCTTACTCTCTCCCACAGCCTAGCGCAGCCTGAGATATTCTGAGCGTGCGTCTGAGCGTTGACCAATGAAATGGAACAACGCCATCTACGTCACACGCACGCCCTCTCCCTTCACTACGGAGTTGTGAGGCGCCATATTGGCATTCATTTCAAGCCTATATGTATATATGCCGTTTCTGAGCACGAGAAAATTGAGAATCACTGAAAAACCCGTTGTTAGTTGTGTAATTCGATCCCATAAAATAATGAGAAACATCATATTCGTGGCAAAAGAATTATTGTAACTTGGGTATTATGAGAGTATGCTATTTGAGGGCAGCAATACATTGTGGATGCACCCAAAACGCATTGTTCTTGGTACAATGTGTTACAATTAAATTTCAATTATAAACATAATTTTCTACCATTCACGTTTTTTAGCAACGGGTAAGATAATACGATTAAGTACAGGGAGCGTGTTGTCGGTTTAGCGTAGATAGTAACGTCTCTGTCCTGTTATGAGCTTTTTGTTGGGGCGGTGGTTCGCTCCAATAGGGAACTGTAAATAGTAATAAATAAATAAGTAAGAAATCTGAATCTTCATCACATATTGATTATTTCAATACCACGATGTCTACGTTTACCACTTAAGATATCATGTGGAACTTTCCCAAGCCCGATAACACTGTTGCCAAAAATGTAAAATCTCATCATTCTGGTGCCAGTGCAAATTTGGTTATCACCTAAAACGATGTCCCAGCTTGCGGTCACCACCCCAGTATAACACCAATAACTTATTCCGCTTGATTTACTAATTTAATGTAAAGCCCCTAACAAAGACACCTGAATTGGGCATTCTGCGTTCTTTTAAATTTGGCGTGGTTTTTCTGTTGGTTCTGCAGCAGCGATCTGACCACTTTTTGTGTACCTTGGGGGATCAGTACATTCACTTATTAATTTATGTGGTATATATCTCTCAATTGTCGTCGATACTGTCTCTCTGAAATCATTCCCCATCTTTTCTACGTTTACGTGATCAGATCGGAAGCAGTGGGGAGCGTCTCTTAAAAGGGTGTTAACAGCATTTTTATCAGCTTTTTGAAATAGAAGCACTTTGCGTTCCTTTTTGATGGTTGTGGGTGTAACGGTATTAAGCCTAGCAGCAACTGCCTAGTGGTCGCTAATCCCTGTGTTCGTCATAATACTCCCTATTTGTCCGGGTTCAATTGGGCTAACTGTCGAAAATTATTTTCTGAAAAAGTATTCAGTACAATTTCGGATGACGTTTTATACCTGCCGCCTGTTTTAAACGTATAATTTTTTTAGCACATCGAGTGTAGATTGAAGTCGCCACCGACTATACTTGTATGAGTGGGGTAACTATTTGAAATGAGACTCAAGTTTTCTTTGAACTGTTCAGCAACTATATCTTCTGAGTCGGGGGGTCGGTAAACCGATCCAATTAATAGTTTAGTCCGATAGTCAAGTACAACCTCTACCCATACTATTTCGCAGGAACTACCTAATTCGATTTCACTACAAGGTAAACTACTTATGACAGCAATAAATGCTCCTCCGCCAACTGTATTTAATGAATCCTATTTGACAACTGTTAGGTCGTTTCAAAAAAATTCGGCTGAACTTATTTCCGGCTCTAACCAGCTTTCCGCACCTATAACTATTTGAGCTTCAGTGCTTTCCATTAGGGCTTGGAGCTCTGGTTCTTTCCCAACGCAGCTATGACAACTTACAACTACAATACCGATCTTTTCTACAACTACCTTAGCGTGTTTTACCAGTCCCCTTTTAGACGGACGCCGTGTGTCGCTTTGGATCGCAGGAGATTCGCTCTGGTTTCGGGCGGCTAGCGGAAACTGTGAAGACTGACAGTCTTGCTTGCGAGATTAAGGTGGAGCTCACCATCAGTAGCATCGTCGACAGAACCGACTGTGGTCGGCCGAGTGGAGGGTCTGAATCAGAGGCTCACGCAGTTCTGTGACCGTGTAGGCTGCAGATTCCTTGACTTGCGCCATCGGGTTGGACGACTGCATCCGGTTAAGAGACTTCGTCAGCCACAGATAACTCGAGAAACCTGTTCGTCAAACGAGCCGGGGAGGCCCTACGATCGGCCCCTCGGAAAATCTTTCACTGTCTGCCAGACTTTGGAATGATCTCCCACTCGACCAAGGGTGAGGGGTCAACCTCTGTGCAGGCAGTACCCGCGGCGGCCTCAGCAGTGGACCGATCGGGGGACACGTGGGTCGTGCTCGACGTCCTTCGCATCCCCGCGTCCGACCCACCACAGTGATGCCCCTTGGTAGCAACCTCAAGCTGTGTGACGGAAGCCAACACTGCTTGGAGCTGCGAACCAAGGGTCACCAACTCAGCTCGCATCTGTACACAGCAATTACAGTTCCTCTCCATTCCTGAAGTCGCTCCAGTTTGAAACTCGTAAAAATATGTAATAAACGAACGGTGTACTCGCCTTATTAGCAGGAGAAACTCGAGCGGCTCTGTCACTGACGGTCTAACCCACACTGAGCTGTTCTAACTAAAACATGGCTGTAGCTGAATTATTATGTGATGTTTCTCGAACAGCATTACGCTGAACTTTTCCATAAGGATTGCGCGAGAACTATGTCGTCTTTCTTCAAAAGATTCCCAAGTAAGTTCCATGAATATCTCCATTACATTTTTGAATGGGCTGTACTGATCTGTTAAGGTCCAAACAGCACATTTATCGATGCGTACGATGCTTGCTGTCATGCATTCTGGGTGAAGACTCCAAACGCTATATCAAACTAATTGGTCACATTAACGTCCACCATGCGGTTTCCAATTCAGATGAAGTGGCTTTTCCTAACCAGCAAGGTGTCTTACTGGTTAGCACAGTGGACTCGCATTCCGGAGGACGATGGTTCAAATCCGCGTCCGGCCATCCACATTTAGTTTTTTCATGGTTTCCCTAAATCTCTCCAGGAAAATGACAGGATGGTTTCTTCGAAAGAGCACGACCGCTTTATTTCCACATCCTTGAAAATCCTCTCTTGTGCTCCGTCTCTTCCGCCCTCGATGTCGACGGGATGTTAAATCCTAATCTTCCTTCTTTCTTCCTCCATCGGCCTCTCCTAGGAGTCTCTTATTTAAGTTTTCTGTTTACATTCGCTTGCTAGCCACCAGGCTGCTTATGTTTTCTCTTTTACTGTTCCGTATCTCTGTCGGTAAAAACGGAGCCCTTGCAGGGTCACTTGATTGTCCGTCGGTCTGTCTCTCCGTCTTTAAAGACCAATTCATCTCAGGGATTGGTATAGATATCATTTTGAAATGAATGTCAAATATTAAGGTCTGTGGGTCATTAGCGGTGCAAAAAATTCCGATTTCCAAGTCAGTGCAATCAAAAGATAGGGCCATCTAAGTTACATACTTTGATATTTGCCAACGTACTCATCAAACCCCATAGCGTACTTCCTTTTGCTCTAGAGTCGTGAAATTTGGCAAGAAACAATGTTTCAATGTGCAAGTAAGATAATAAATCCGAAAACGATTAATTTGTAACTATACAACATAAAAATATTTTTTGTCAACGGCTGTCCGTCTGTCAAGCCTCTTTTTCAGAACGGATGGAGATGTCACGTTCAAATTGTCAAATACCAATGACTGAAGGCGTAAAAAGTTTAAACGCGTAAGTCAATGCAACCAAAAGAAAAGGCCATCTGTCTTACTCATTTTGATACTCACAAACTCACTCATCAAACGCTATAGATGAACTCTCTATACACGTAACTAGTTTGTACGGAAATCCCAGAGCGCGAGTCCTCCTCGAAATTGGTTTTTATTTTTGACAACGAGTGTCGTTTTAAAATGTGAGTATATGAATGCATTACATTTCAAGCTACAACGTCTTTAGCATTTTCTATTATAGTACACTCACTTTCTTAACTTTTTAAAACACAAGTGCCTGAAGCGAAAGAACGGAATGGTGTTAGAGATATGCACTTAAATTACTTGCGTATTCTTAGTAATAAGACAGTTGTATAAGAAAGGTATAAACTGAAACGAGCATCTGAAGAATTTAACTGCTGCAACGGAAACAAATTTACTTGAACTGACCAATGATTAGGTACTATTTCAAAAATTTAAATACGATCACTGTCGCCAGTCAACACTGTCTTTTCTAATGTAGGTTTACTTACTAGCTTTATAAGCTTGAAGAACTTTTATTACTTGTGATGAAAAAACTCTGCAAAAACCGAAAAGGCATACAAAATTCTCCTAAACATAAAATTAAATCATTATGCCACAGATTTGTCTTTAATTTAGGGTAAAATGAACCTGCCGCATTTAGGATAAACAGTCATATACACTGAAGAACCAAGTAAACTAGTACACCCGTGTAATATCGTGTAGGGCCCCCAGCGAGCATGTAGAAGTCCCGCAACACGACATGTCATGAACTCAACTACTGTCTGAAGTAGTGGTGGAGGGAATTCACTCTATGAATTCTGCAGGGCTGTCCAGAAATCATTAATACGAGGGGTAGAGATCTCTTCTGAACAGCACATCGCAAGGCAACCTAGATGTGTTCAATAATGTTCATGTCTGGAGAGCTTAGTAGCCAGTGGAAGTGTTCCTGGAGCCACTCTGTAGCAATTCTGGACGTGTGGGGTGTCGAATAATCCTGCTGGAATTGCCCGAGTCCGTCGGAGTGCACAATGGACATGAATGGATGCAGGTGATCAGACAGGATGCTTACATACGTGTCACCTGTCAGAGTCGTATCTAGACGTATCAGAAACCCATAACACACGTCTCACACCTTTACGGAGCCTACATCAGCTAGAACAGTCCATACTGACATGCACGGTCGATGGATTCGTGAGGTTGTCTCCATACCCGTATTGTCCATCCGCTCGATATAATTTGAAACGAGACTCGTCCGACAAGGCAACATGTTTCCAGTCATCAATAGTCCAATGTTGGTGTTGACAGGCCCAGGCGAGGCGTAAAGCTTTGTCGTGCGGTCATCAAGGGTACACAAGAGCCCATATCGATGATGTTTCGTTGAATTGTTCGCACGCTGACACTTGTTGATGACCCATCACTGAAATCTGCCGCAATTTGCGGAAGGGTTACACTTCTGTCACATTGAACAATTCTCTTCAGTCGTCGTTGATCCCCTTCTTGTCGGATCTTCTTCTGGCCAAGCGATGTCGGAGATTTGATGTTTTACCTATTCGTGATTGTCCCATCGCTAGTGCGCTGACTTTATCACCACCTTCAATGGTTGCCGTAAAGGTTCATTTTTTATTTGAAGTTTAGTCTTACTTAAAAGTGGTTATATTTGTGCGTACATTTTAAAGAAGATGATAGCACGTTGCATTCGCCACGGTGCTAATTGTCAATTAGCCTTTTGAGATTTATTAATAGTAGCCATTGTGGAACATATTAAGGTTGTGGAATACGAGAACAGTCAATGAAAGATAAGAACAAAACCTTAGTGAAGCAGCTGAACAAATAATATATCAAATGGTTCAAATGGCTCTGAGCACTATGGGACTCAACTTCTGAGGTCATCAGTCCCCTAGAACTTAGAACTACTTAAATCTAACTAACCTAAGGACATCACACACATTCATGCCCGAGGCGGGATTCGAACCTGCGACCGTAGCGGTCGCGCGGTTCCAGACTGTAGCGCCTAGAACCGCTCGGCCATCCCGGCTGGCCATTACAGCAACAGCCAACTACCACCAGTACGTTAACATTCCTTGGACCGACAACATGTATACACAACACAATCTACATGGACACATGCAAGCTACTGTACAATTCACTAAAAATGTGCAATTATGGACATAAAGCTGATCACCACACCATGGTCTCGCCGAGTTTTTCAAGAGCAATAAGGATGCAGTCTGGTCATACCACAGACTCGCTGTACTTTTGCCATTCGGATACAGTTATCATACAATCACAGCACACCGCGTTTCCCAGGGGCAGACTGGCAAATGGGAGCAGGAAGGGGTGGTGGTGAGAGAGGGGGCGGCGGCAGAGAGAAATCCATCAATTTATAACTGAAAGGGACTTCAGTAAATCATTACCGTGTATATCACTTGCAGTCCAGTATCTCTAGACCATTTGTGTCTCAGTCTTACCATGCGACAGTTTTTCTAAACTGAAACGGATAAAAAATTATCTTCGCTATACAATTAATCAAGAACGACTAGGCAATTTGTCCATTTTATCAAATTGAATAATAGTTCCACGTGAAATAGATTTCAGCGACGTAATAGTGAATTTCAGTAAAATAAAAGCACGAAAACCATGTTGTCTAATAATATAAATAAGACATTTGAACAAGGCCCATTTATGTGGATTGAAACCTAGGTCAACAGCTTTTGACTACTACCTTCCGCAACTGATGACTGTTTTTATTCCATGTATTAATACATCAATAATAGGCCTAAATGCTGTCTCGCACTAAGGTTACGAAGGCAAATAGTATATTAATTTCACAAGAGTTGTTTGCATGACATATGAAATAAAAGGTCATTTTCTGATTCTGTTCTTTGTTATTTGTTTGCGCTTTACCCGATGGTTGTGTGAACGGTGATTCGTATTCTAAGTTTCTCACGTATACGTTTAAGTGTATACAGGGTGATCCATCTGAAATTTCAGATGACATAATCTCGAAAACTATACTGTGGTGTACGTGCTGTAAGACCTTCGGTACACACACCATCAGATTATTTAACTTGTCGCTCTAACGAAGTAAGCGAGTGTCAGCAATATGTCTCGTGGTCTTATCGTGGCGTGTTTATCTTCTGCCGTTAGGTCAGACGATAGAAATGTCACTTGCACGCTTAGAGTAGCAGATTGACTGTGACCCCCTTTAAACAGAACTTGATTAATTTTCACACACATTTATTAAAATAATAAAAAATATAGACTTTATGTAACTTGATTCTGGAAGCTGTTTACAACTGACAATCTGAAGTTCCTTTGGTCTTGGTACGTTAATCTTATTTTCACATATCTCTGATACTTGACAAAGTGTCTATTCATTTATCTTCATGGCTTTGTACAGGAATATGGTAATCTTATTAGGCGCAGACTGAAACTTGACTATAGACTAATGCAGAGTGGTACAGACTAATGCAGACTGGTCCAGATTGGTGCAGATAAATTCAGACTGACTAACCGGAGGTCTGTACACTTGTTATAATACCTCGCGAGTTAATGTATCACTGCACGAATGTGATCCGCGAGGAGAAAAGGTTCTACGTTAGCAGCAATCTCATTGGCTGCGTTACATATTAATACGCGAATCGGCGGAAGCAGAATTTGGTCCGTCTCTAAGACAGTGCCATCTCGTAGTGCGGAGACGGACGAGCGCTGCGCCTGCGCTGTTGTGCTTAGCGGGGCGCGCTCTATTGGGAAAGTTGTGTACGCGCTGACTATGCGGAACTATGCACACAACATATACATTGGGTAAAAATAGTGGGTAAGACAAGTTCGTAAGCTCAAAGGGGAACATCCTGTGGTGTCACCGCCAGACACCACACTTGCTAGGTGGTAGCCTTTAAATCGGCCGCGGTCCGGTAGTATACGTCGGACCCGCGTGTCGCCACTGTCAGTGATTGCAGACCGAGCGCCGCCACACAGCAGGTCTAGAGAGACGTCCTAGCACTCGCCCCAGTTGTACAGCCGACTTTGCTAGCGATGGTTCACTGACAAATTACGCTCTCATTTGCCGAGACGATAGTTAGCATAGCCTTCAGCTACGTCATTTGCTACGACTTAGCAAGGCGCCATTATCTTTTGCTATTTATCTTGTGATGCAAGTACCGTCAGACCGATATTCACCAATTATGGATTAAAGTAAAGTATTCCAGAAGCTACGTACTTTTTTACTAGACTCAACTCCTTTAACTGTTCCAGACCTCACGCCAGCCTGCGTGAGCTTAAACGCGTGCCTTTCGGCTATCTCATAGTGGCTTGGCTGTCTTGCCAAGTCACAACACATCCAATGACACTACACGTGACCTCCAGCCCTCGCCCCCTTGGGTGGGGCGGGGAGCAACTTTTAAATCTTAAATGGAAACCCCCACTTTTTATTGCAGATTCGGATTCTCCATAAAAAGTAATCAAGTTTGCTCTCACCCATTTTTTAAAACATTGACAGATGGCGCTGAAATCGAGAAAAAAGCAAAATTGTCGATGAATTACCCGAGAAAGGCGCATAAAATCGATAAAAAAATGTGCACCAATTCTTTCGTTACGCCAGATTAAACTACTTTTAGCGTTACCCAGGAACAAGGATATGGACATAGTAGAATGATGTTCCCATGGGCTGCTTCATTAGTGGTGGTGGTGTTTAACGTCCCGTCGACAACGGCTTCATTAGTGTAAGGCCCCTTGCCTCTCACATGTTGGGGTGCTTCATTAGTGTGAGTCCCCTTGCTTCTCACAATTGGGGGTGCTTAATTAATGAAATTAACCACGAAGAAATTGTTCAAAATTATCCCCATTTGCTTCAATGCATAAAGTCAATCATCTGCAAAAGTTGGCCTCAGTTTTGAGCAGCACATCCCATGGTATGGGTGCACACGCTCTTCGAATGCTTTGCTCCATATCGTTTCGGGTTGTGGGCTGTCTGTCATAAACAATATTTTTTAAATAGCCCCACAAGAAAAAATCAGGAGATGTTAGGTCTGGTGAACGTGGAGGCCCCTAAATTGGTCCGCCGCGTCCTACCCACCGACTAGGGTACCGTAAATTTAAAATGTTCCGCACATTTTTAGCATAATTGGGAGCTGCTCCGTCCTGTTGGAACGACATTCGTTGTCTAGTTTCTAAATCAACATCTTCCATTAGCTCCAACAAATAATCGCGGGGAAGTTGTAAATAAGATTCCCCAGTAACATATCGATCAAAAAAATATGGTCCTATCAAGTAAAAATTCCACACCAGACCATTAACGACCTTTTGTGTAGATTGTCAACGGGTCTGTGCCAGTGTGGATTGACAGGGGACCAATAATGACAATTATGACGATTTAATTCGCCATTGTTTTTGAATGTGGCTTCATCGGTGAACATAACGTATCTAAGAAATCATTGTCACCTCTTATCATTTCCAAGCCCCACTGGCAGAAATGCTTGCATATTTGAATATCTTTCGGCGTTAATGCCTGTCTCAGTGTGATATGACACGGATCATATTTCTGTGCCTTCAAAATCCTCAAAACACTTGATTTCGGCGTTCCAGTTTGTCTCTGAATCGCACGATTACTCATTTCGGAATCCAGTTGAACACAGGCGAGGATGGTAAGTGTATGAGAGTCATTTTCATTTTATTCGCTATGACGAAGTGGACGGTGCATGTATCCATTTCGAGCTCGTTGAGTGCAATTTCGAATAATGTTTTCGCTTGGATATACATACAACTGAGCAGCTGCAGCCTAATTTTTATGGCATTCACCTAAAATTAACATCATATCAACACTCTATGTTAGAGGATAGTTTCGCTAAAGAATAATTTACTTTCGTCAGTTGATGTTTACGGTTCACAATCTGAAAATGAAGTGACGTCTGATAGCATTGCACCGACCTTTACACTGAGCCATATTTCGCAGTTTGGCCACGGTAGCGCCACAGTCAGGTGAGTAATGCAACTGTGAAGAGTTCCCTAATGAGATTTTAATACCATTCCACCTCCCTCCATCAAAAACTGTGGCGGGTAGGATACATTTTGTAAAAAAATAGCTTAATTTGACGTAATGAGAGAACTGGTGCACATTTTGTATCGATTTGATGCGACCTTCTCGAATCATTGTAAATAGATCGGAGTTCTTTCCCAGTTTTAATTTTTCTCGCCGCGCGGGATTAGCCGAGCGGTCTTAGGCGCTGCAGTCATGGACTGAGCGGCTGGTCACAGCGGAGGTTCGAGTCCTCCCTCGGGCATGGGTGTGTGTGTTTGTCCTTAGGATAATTTAGTTTAAGTAGCGTGTAAGCTTGGGGACTGATGACCTTAGCAGTTAAGTCCCATAAGATTTCACACACATTTGAACATTTTTTGAACTTTTCTCGATTTCAACGTCATCTGTCAATGGTTTAAAAAAATGTTTAAGAGAAAACTTGATTACTTTTTTATGGAAAATCCTGATTCATTCCATTCCCATTCCTATGATTATTTCCATTACTGTAAGCCCTAAAAAGACAAGTTCCTGCACCAACAAGACATTCTAAGAAATCGATACTGTCCACAAATCCGAATGTCCAGACCTGGATCTGAACACGACGCCTGCCTATGTCTGAAGGCGCGCCATTCAACAACCTGCTCTACACGAAAGATTTTCCAAATTGCTATAATCTTTATTCCGGCACCTCAGTGTTCATGTAATGGGGATTATATCGCTTACGGCGCTTCCCCAGCCCTCTCCATGCCCCCGAGCAGCTCGCCGTACTCCGGACATGCAATAGCGGGAGGTAACCCGCCAGTGCGTGCTTCGCGAGGCAACCGCACGCCTCCCTTTCTCCCCTCAGACCGACCTCCCACCTCCCCCGCCCGCCGCTGGGCCAAGGCGTTCGCGTGACGCGCGCCATTAAAACGCTAATGCACTTACATTGTATTTCATTTTAAACGTCACGGCCCTAATTGAGTACCGCGACTCGTGTTAGTTTATACGCGGGCTAATAGAAAGCACGGTCATGCGATACCGCGGAAACCCTAACGAGCGGCAACTTTTCCCGGCCGTTAAGATAAAGGGTGCCGTTCCAGTGGCCCGCGGAATTATAAACCAGTACCAGCAGATAGGGCGCAGCCCGTGCTTTTCCATCATATTAACGGCCACGCTAATAAATGCGGAGCTCGCTATGTATCCAATAATTACGCGCGGTCTAGAGTTGCATTTCGGTATTTGCTACTGCTGCCGGACTGGAAGCGTCTGCTCGAGTCAGAATTACAAACAGCACACTTACAAGATTTACTAGCCGCATCGCAACCTGCACCCCCTCGTGTAGAAGGAGGCTTAGTTGTGTAGTTCTACATTCCTCGTTCCCTATTCTCCTTTACATTATTATTGGTTTTTATTTGCTTCTTTCTTCTAACGCCCCTACTGTACCCTGTACTTGCACTGGTAATTTCCAGCGCTCATTATACGACATATTTTTGTTAAGCGTGTCTCAGCGTTATGTGCGAAGTTTTCTTTTCGTCTCTCCCCGTACGAGACACTATCCTTGAGTACTTCGAATTAGGTAAAAGTAAGTTGTATTCTGTTTCTGATTCCTTGTTGTGGTCACAACACATATATTTATTCTTTTGTGTTATTACGAATTTTTGCTCAATGCTGTCTCCGGGAATTCTCTGTTATCTGAATACCAACTGACTGAAACCTAACCGGGAAAATCGGGTTAAAATTCCCACACAGCGGAAAATAAATTTTTATTAAATATTTTTTTTTTAAAGTCTGTTTATCGCTATATTGTCATAGAAGAAGCTGACAAGGAAACCTCCCCATCGCACCCCCCTCAGATTTAGTTATAAGTTGGCACAGTGGATAGGCCTTGAAAAACTGAACACAGATCAATCGAGAAAACAGGAAGAAGTTGTGTGGAACTATGAAAAAAGAAGTAAAATATACAAACTGAGTAGTCCACGCGAAGATACGCAACATCAACGAGACTGAGAGCTTTGGAGCGCCGTGGTCCCGTGGCTAGCGAGGGCAGCTGCGGAACGGGAGTTCCTAGGTTCAAGTCTTCCCCGAGTGAAAAGTTTAATTTTTATTTTCAGTTTATGTGACAAACTCTTATGTTTTCATCACTTTTTTGGGAGTGATTATCACATCCACAAGAAATCTAAATCGGGCAAGCTAGAAGAATCTTTTTACCCATTCGCTAAGTGTACAAGTTAGGTGGGTCGACATATTCCTGTCATGTGACGCACATGCCGTCACCAGTGTCGTATAGAATATATCAGACGTGTTTTCCTGTGGAGGAATCAGTTGACCTATGACCTTGCGATCAAATGTTTTCGGTTCCCATTGGAGAGGCACGCCCTTTCGTCTACTAATCGCACGGTTTTGCGGTGCGGTCGCAAAACACAGACACTAAACTTATTACAGTGAACAGAGACATCAATGAACGAACGTACAGATCATAACTTTGCGAAAATAAAGAAATTTAAATTTTCAGTGGAGGGAGGAGTTAAACCAAGGACCTCTCGGTCCGCAACTACTCACGCTAACCACGGGACCACGGCGCTCCTGAGCCCGCATTCTCCTTGATGTTGCCTATCTTGCGCATGGACTACTCAGTATATTTTGCTTATTTTTTTCATAATTCCACACAACTTCTTCCTGTTTTCTCGATTGATCTGTGTTCAGTTTTTCAAGGCCTATCCACTGTGCCAACTTATAACTAAATCTGAGGGGGGTGCGATGGGGAGGTTCCCTTGTGAGTAGTGCCGTGGTGTAGTGGAAATGATAATAACTGTTGCGTGGAGTGTACAATTTTACTTCGATACTCGGTTTGAGTACATTCTAGGAGTATCCACAAATGACAAGAATCGTTGTACTGGAATGTCCTATAGCTGTATATATACTGTATGTGTTCTGGCTGGAGGCAGTTCGTTCCGCGCTCTTGTATGTGCAAGTGCTGAAGAAACCTTCTTTAAGTGAAGTTAGTGTTCGTCATTCATCTACGTACACCTTCTTCTACGTGACATTATTCTGGTTGAGACGCTGGGTGTTGGAACTTGTGACAGCGCACATTATCGACGACACATTGGCTTCCATCAGGCCAGGATAGAGCCGCCGTTTACGTTGCGAGAAACCCGAGTTTGAGCCGTATTCATCAGATCGCAATCTACCGGAGACATAATAAGAAGAGGAAGTTACGATGACAGCAACTGTGTGTCACCACATGAGACATCCTTTCGTGTTCTCTGGTGACGATGGCCAAGATCCAAACAAGTGGCTGAAGGTATACGAGCGTATAACCAAATTTAACAAATGGGATGACACCGTGTGTTTGGCTAACGTATTTTTTTCTTGGAGAGCACTACCAAGCAATGGTATGAGAACAACGAGGATAAGTTCACAAATTGGGAAGTATTCCAGGCGTAACTGCGCAAGTATTTCGGCGACACACGACAACAGAAGTGCAAGGCTGAAAATAAGTGCAGGCACAGCGTCCAGGAGAAACTACAGCATCCTACATTCAAGACGTCTTGAAGCTGTGTAAAATAATGGATCCTAGAATGAAGGAGGAAGGTAAGGTTGCACATCTCATGAAGGGTGTTGCTGAGGACATGTATCAAGCCCTACTCCTGAAGGCGGTTTCGACAGCAGACGATTTCATAAAATGGTGCCAGTATATCGGGACAATTCATCAAAATAGAATTACACGCAAGAAGTTTCAACGGCTTCCAAACGTCTTACCGATGGTTGTGATGGAGGAAGCAACTGATTTCATAATAGATTTCAGATAGTGAGAGAGGAAGTTCAAAAGGCACTTGGATTGCACGGCGAGCAAAAAAAAACTGAGACGCTACAAGAGGTCATAAGGGAGGAAGTGGAACAGACATTGAATCCAATCTCTCGTCCTTCATTTTAATTTAATACGGAGAAAAAGTCGAGACCCAGGCGGAGTTACGTTCCTACAGTGCCGCATGAGGAACCTGTTTGGGCACCAAGGAAGACTGAAGTCTGGAGGACCCAGGATAACCAACCAGCATCTACATCTACATTGATACTCCGCAAGCCACCCAACGGTGTGTGGCGGAGGGCACTTTACGTGCCACTGTCATTACCTCCCTTTCCTGTTCCAGTCGCGTATGGTTCGCGGGAAGAACGACTGTCTGAAAGCCTCCGTGCGCGCTCTAATCTCTCTAATTTTACATTCTACATCTACATCTACATTGATACTCCGCAAGCCACCCAACGGTGTGTGGCGGAGGGCACTTTACGTGCCACTGTCATTACCTCCCTTTCCTGTTCCAGTCGCGTATGGTTCGCGGGAAGAACGACTGTCTGAAAGCCTCCGTGCGCGCTCTAATCTCTCTAATTTTACATTCGTGATCTCCTCGGGAGGTATAAGTAGGGGGAAGCAATATATTCGATACCTCATCCAGAAACGCACCCTCTCGAAACCTGGACGGCAAGCTATACAGCGATGCAGAGCGCCTCTCTTGCAGAGTCTGCCACTTGAGTTTATTAAACATCTCCGTAACGCTATCACGGTTACCAAATAACCCTGTGACGAAACGCGCCGCTCTTCTTTGGATCTTTTCTATCTCCTCCGTCAACCCGACCTGGTACGGATCCCACACTGATGAGCAATACTCAAGTATAGGTCGAACGAGTGTTTTGTAAGCCACCTCCTTTGTTGATGGACTACATTTTCTAAGCACTCTCCCAATGAATCTCAACCTAGTACCCGCCTTACCAACAATTAATTTTATATGATCATTCCACTTCAAATCGTTCCGCACGCATACTCCCAGATATTTTACAGAAGTAACTGCTACCAGTGTTTGTTCCGCTATCATATAATCATACAATAAAGGATCCTTCTTTCTATGTATTCGCAATACATTACATTTGTCAATGTTAAGGGTCAGTTGCCACTCCCTGCACCAAGTGCCTATCCGCTGCAGATCTTCCTGTATTTCGCTACAATTTTCTAATGCAGCATGTTCCCACTGCGGACGACCGGGACATGTGGAGCGCTATTGTCGAGGAAGGCGGCGGATATTTGATGACGCCCGCGCCAAAAGAGAGCAGCACGATCTTAGACGACGCCAGCTCCGGGACGACGAAGATGGCCAAGAAGCTGTGGCTGCAGGACGCCGAAAGATCAGAGATACGGTTCACGTTCTTCGAATGAAGCTCTATAAGGATCCTGCAACCCAGGGTAAATTGGATGCTCCAGCGACAAGCAACAAGCGGAAAGGTGACGAAGAGCGTAGCGGCAAAAGAAGTTTTAAGATCACCGCCAGGGCGAGCGTCAGTCATCGGGAGTCGGACTAGGACTAGGATGACGGACGGCGTAACACCGAGACGCTGTTCGTCTAAGGAGAAAGCAACCTCGCAGAAAAAGCTGAGTAGCGCCGTAGTGTACGGGTTATGACACAACTCTGTTGCGTAGAGAGTCGTGAGTTCAAAATTCACCTGGACTGTACAATTTTGATTTAGAGTACATTCTAGAAGCATTGTACTGGAATGTTCTGTAGCTGTATATATACTGTATGTGTTCTGGCCGGAGGCGGTTCGCTCCGCACTCTTGTATGTGCAAGTGCTGAATAAACCTTCGTTAAGTGCCGGCCGCGGTGGTCTAGCGGTTCTAGGCGCTCAGTCCGGAACAGCGCGACTGCTACGGTCGCAGGTTCGAATCCTGCCTCGGGCATGGATGTGTGTGATGTCCTTAGGTTAGTTAGGTTTAAGTAGTTCTAAGTTCTAGGGGACTGATGACGACAGATGTTAAGTCCCATAGTGCTAAGAGCCATTTTTTTTTTTTTTTTTTTTTTTGAACCTTCGTTAAGTGAAGTTAGTGTTCGTCATTCATCTAATTACGCTTTCTACGTGAGAATATTAAAATGAGAATAGATGATTACGTTTCAATGGACAGCTGCTAATTTGTTCCAAAGGGAGGCTACTGAAGCAACCAAGAAACTTATCAGAGCAGAAATTTCCGTTACAACACATTGTTATATGTTATATTGGGTTGGTGCAAAAGTTTGTAGCATTTATCCTCAAGTTTAATAAACACAACACTGCACTCATCAACAATATTAGGTTATGTTCTCCTTTACTGTTTACAACAGTTTACCAACGCTGGGGTAACTTTTCGATTACGTGGTTTTGAGGAAAAGAAATCGTCGAGCCATGTTCGGAGCTCATTTTCATACGGTAATCAACTTCCTTGAAGGTTGTTCGATAGAGAGCGAAAAAGGTGAAAATCAGAGCGTGCAAGATAAGGTGAATATGGTGGGCGCAGATACTACGCAACCCAAACCATGTATAGTGGGTTTTGTCAGTTTATCAGAATGCGGGCAGGCGTTATGGTGGAGTAGCATCACTTCACGCAGTCTTCCTAGTCGTTGCTCTTGGATTGCGTCTGTATGGCGGCTCTGTTGTTGACAGTAAATGTCAGCTGTGATGGTTACACCTCAAGGCAATTCGTAGTACATCGCACCATCGCTGCTCCTTCAGATGCATAACATTGTTTTTTGTGGATATGCGGAGGTCTTTGTACGTGGAGCTGCTGCTTTGCTTGGGCACAACCACTTATTTCTTTTCATTATGTTGGCATAAATAACTCATTTCTCGTCACTAGTAACGATACAGGACAGGAATGGTGGGTATTCTTCACAGACTAGTTGATAATGAGCAAGCAGAGATGCACATACGGCCGCCCACTAATTTATGCGATTTTGGGTTAGAGAATACCGTACCGATACACCCGATTTCTGAACGCTCTTCACTGCATGCAAATGTCGAACGATGATGGAATGATCACAGCCCATCAAATTCGCCAGTTCTCGTGTACAATGACGTGCATCATTGCGGATTAATGCGTTTAAACGACCTTCATCAAACCGCAAAGGTCTTACTGTAAGTGGAGAGTCACTAATGTCAAAAGGGCTCTCCTGAAAACCAGAAACCATTTTCTTGTCGTGCTCTGTCCAATAACATTATCCCCAAACACGGTGAAAATGTTCCTGGCTGCCTCCGCTGCGGTCACCCCTCTACTGAATTCAAACAGAAAAATATGTCGGAAATGTGCCGATTTGTCTACTTGGCACTCCATTTTCTAGCGTCCACAGCTCCACTCACTATCTCCGAATGATAAAATGATAGTATGTAAACTCAAATAACAACAGTTAACTAGAAATAAAAAATGACAAACCATAAATAAGCCTACAGCAACCGCAAAACCAACATGCAAAACAAAAGCTTTACGAACTTATGAAGGGATCTAATAATTACAACTTTACCGTGGGAATGTATAATCGGACAAATTTGAGAGATTTTAGTGATGTTCAACATATATACACTGTAAAATGACAATCACATATCGCTCTGCGCATAGTCTTTCATAAAGTGGGGAGTGGGATTGAATAAAGGAGAACTGGAGATACTTGTGGTTCTGAGTCGTCAAGGGCGATCAATTTCTGCCGCCATCTCCGATGGTCGGTTTCACTGGCACTGTACGGCCCACGCTTGTTGAGTTTGGAGAGTTGTGTCACTCTTCTTCACGAAAGCGTCTCACATTCTGAGCAGCTCACAATTTGTCAGCTTTTACTACTGATCTTGTGTTGCTTGATTAGTTGTATTTTTGTGTGAGGCTTGCTAACTTTTCATCTGTGAGCTGCACAGACAGGGAAACCTTGTTGCTTCTTCCCTAGCAGCCTACCCAGTAATTTCGTATCTCCAAACAAGGTTAAGCAAATTTTGTCATTTCAGTTGAGATTCTACTGAACATGAAATTACAATGAAATCCAGACCATTAGCTGCTTACAGGCGTTGATCAATATCAATGGGGACAGCTGAAACCGTGTGTCCCGGCCAGGATTCGAATTCGGGACCTGCTGCTTAAATCTCTCTATCCGACTGAGCAATCGAGGACACAGTATAGTGCGACTGCAGGGACTTATGTCTGGCACTTTCCAACTTCCTGTTCACACACTACACTTGTAGTGCCCCTGCCCACTATACTCATTACTCTCGGCATTCAATCTACCGATTCCCATAAGAGTTCGAGCAATGTGAGTGCATCCACACTGAAGAAGCTCATTGGTCGGTAAGCCTTATCTATATGATCTTCGTATCTATATAGCTTTGTGCTCCGATATTGTACATATTTTGTACTCATTTGTACAGCAGCGAATTCTCCTTCATTTAGCGTGATCTCTGTTCAGCATTTGAGCGAATAAATATGGATTGTATTCAGATTTGATTAGAATTTTGGAATCTATATTTGTCCTACAACTTTTTGTTGTTAGGTGTCCCTCTAAACATAAATACGACCATTTTATGTGCATTTCTAATTTGTTTGTCACATTGTGACGGCGTTCTATTGCAATATAGCGGCAAAAGCTTCTGTTCACTCAGTTTATACGCTGATATTGCGATCAGTTGTTGCACTGACGCATAATGAGCATTGCACCCGCTCGTCTGGTGTGCTGCTGATGATGTAGCAAGTCGGATAGCTACCCCTATGCGCTAGAAATTAGTATATAACTGGTGCATTTCAACACTTAAAATAGTCCTGTATTCGTAATAACAAGGCAGTAGCCACAAATATGAGAAAAAAGAAGAATACAGTTTAAAAATGATGTGAAAAACGGCAGAGTGCAAAGTGGTTATTATTAAACTTTCCCTATTTAACTCGTTATAACACGGAAACTAATTACTGCACTAGTACCAAAATTGGTAGCATTAATGTCCAGTGTATGGGGTGCATGATTGCCATGCGTCCGGTCTAAGGCGCTGTAGTCATGGACTGCGCGGCTGATCCCGGCGGAGATTCAATTCCTCCCTCGGGCATGGGTGTGTGTGTTTGCCCTTAGGATAATTTAGGTTAAGTAGTGTGTAAGCTTAGGGACTGATGACCTTAGCAGTTAAGTCCCATAAGATTTCACACACATTTGAACATTTTTTTTTTTTCCATGCGTCACAGCGCCATCGTCAGTTCTAACTATGGTCACCAAGGGCAGTGCTCACTCATCGTGAGTCATAGTTTCACACACCTGACCAGTCGCAGTACACTTGTTGACGTGTCAAAATGAGCTTGGACAAAAGGAGCAGGGCATTATTGCTGAAGCTCTGTGATCAAAACAACAGTAACGCTGCAACTGCACTTCGAGAATCGCTGGCAGAAAGGATTACGGAAGGGTCCTCATCCTCCACCTGCTGTTTGGGGCATGATGACAAAGTTCGAATCGACAGGATAACTGGGCGTCGCCCCGGAAAGAGGCCGACGATCGGTTGCACCGCAGGTGGTTGGTGAAATCGCTGTTACTATGGCAGACAACACTGCGCGCAATTCCCAAACGTCAGGCAGTGCTCGTGCTGTGTCACGGCAGCTGAACATCCCGCGGTCCACTGCACGGAAGGTGCTTCGAACCATTCTCAAATGGTATCCGTACAAGATCAGTATCGTACATCAGCTTGCATCACAAGACGCATAACGACGTGTTGGCTTCGCTCTCCACTTTCTCGCAAGGATTGAAGTTGACGAGGGCTGGCCCTGGACCATCCTATGAACAGACGAAGCTCATTTTTCTCGGGTGGGTGAGGTGAAGACACAGAACTGCTGAGTGTGGAAATCTCCACCGCCAGTCACTGTGCATGAAGCTCCTTTGTATGGTGAACGTGTCACCGTATGTTGTGGCTTCACGGCTACTTTCATCATTGGCCCATTCTTTGTTGAACAGGTTGGCGCTCAAGAACCAAAGACGTGCAGTGTGACTGGAAAGCACTACTGCGATGTGCTTCGCCAGCATGTCATAACCTCCCTACAAGAGAGAGACGCACTGAACTCAACAGTTTTCATGCAAGATGAGGCCCCACCGCACATTGCTCGCGAAGTTCACCTGTTTCTCCGAAACACATTTGGAACCGATCAAATTATCAACCGATCGTTTCCAAATGCTCGGCCTGGACAATCACCTGATCTCACTCCCTGTGATTTCCGGTTGTGGAGCTTCCTGGAGGACAGGTTTCACCAATTGGACATTCATACATGTGCTGATATGAAGTGCAACATATCAAGAGAGGTAGCTAACATACATAAAGACATGGTTCGTTCTGCTGTGCAGAATACAATTCTGCGCTTTCAGACACTTGTGGATATTGATGGGTGCCATACTGAGCCCCTTTTGTGGCAGTAATGGTGCCCGTATGCAATAGTATGATGTACCGTAACAGCACATTAAAAGTGTTTCAGTTGAACTGATTCTGTATTGTTTCTCTTCCCCATGTCCTTGACATTAATGCTACCAGGTTTGGTAGTCGTACGGTAGTTAGTGTCCGCGTTACAACGTGTTAAATAGGGAAAGTTTAATTATAACCACCCGATAAAAATCTGGCACAGGCACAAGTCTTATGGAGCGCACTATTCAGCGCACACTGTTGAACTTGGGACTCTGCAACAGACCACCCTCCCATGCTCCCATGTTCACCTAACATAATTGCAACGGGTATGGCATCATCGAGGTTCTACCGTGGAGCAATGGAATCGCGTCGCCCTATCGGATGAATCACGTTTCTTGTTACACTGGGTCAATAGTAGCGTCTTGATTCGCCGCCATCCAGGGCTTCAGGCGAACGGTTGGCCGAAGTACACACCACCGCAGGGACGCAGGATGGAGGATATACTGTTTTTTTTTTTTTTTTTTTTTTTTTTGTAGTAACTTTCCTGCTACCAGTCACGATTTTCTTTTATTCATATTTTGCACGACGCGTTTTGGGAAAATGTTTGCCATATTCAAGTCTGTATTTCTTTGTACTACGCCAATTTTATGTAATGTTTCCAAGGTGTGAGGTTCTGCATTGTTTTGTCGATTTTACTGAAATATATAAAAAAAGCGCAATTTTTAGTTAGTTATCAATGTTCATATGTAGTTAGTAGAGAAATTTGGAAGAAGTTGCATTTGCAGTTTCTTGTGATCCATTTGCGTAGAGTTTCGCATATGTTAAACATCACTCACAAATTTCAAAGCACAGTACACATCGAGAATAACTTACATAAACAAGCAGTTACGAAAATGTCTTTAGATGTAGTGTTAGTAGGCTGTTTATGTTTTCTTATTGGCAACGTTACGTAGCGGTCTGTGTGAGAATCACTGGCTGTGCTGTGTGCAGTCTGTGGCTGGTTTGCATTGTTGTCTGCCATTGTAGTGTTGGGCAGTGGCAGCTGGATGTGAACAGCGCGTAGCGTTGCGCAGTTGGAGGTGAGCCGCCAGCAGTGGTGGATGTGTGGAGAGAGATGGCGGAGTTTTGTAATTTGTCATGAACTGCTATATATATTATGACTATTAAGGTAAATACATTGTTTGTTCCCTATTAAAATCTTTCAATTGCTAACTATGCCTATCAGTAGTTAGTGCCTTCCGTAGTTTGAATCTTTTATTTAGCTGGCAGTAGTGGCGCTCGCTGTATTGCAGTAGTTCGAGTAACCAAGATTTTTGTGAGGTGAGCGATTTGTGAAATGCATAGGTTAATGTTAGTCAGGGCCATTCTTACGTAGGGATTTTTTGAAAGTCAGATTGCGTTGCGCTAAAAATATTGTGTGTCAGTTTAAGCACAGCCATGTATAAAATTGTCAAAAGGGGACGTTTCATATGTCGACCCTTAGCCGAGGATACCTCACTGGAATCTTCTGATTTTTTCTTGTAGTTTGTGTAATTAGTGTAGCTATTGTTTATTGCTAGCGCGTAATCATAGAGAGAATTTCCTTTGTACTGGTAGTTTTTCATTGTTGTACAGTAAAACAGTTGTGGCATGCATGTAGATTTGCAGCAAGTATTTCGCAGCTGCAATTAACTAGATATTATTTTCAGTGCTATGTTAATGTGTTCTCTTATTTTTGCTCTTCAAATTGTGCTTTTCTGTGTTATCGTGTGAAATATTGTGACAATAATGGCGTGTGAAAAACGTAACACTAGGCTACAAAGTAAACTGAGAAATAATAGTGACGACGAGCGTAGCTTATCAGCACCACTGTGTAATGAATTAACAGACATTCAAAGAGGTAATTTGGTAATGGTGCATAGGGAAATGGAGCGGGTTGCAAATAATGGTGTACACAGTGAAACAATTACTGAACAGGGAAGCATTATCGATCGATCGGTCGGCAACAGCTCGCCTCAGGAATCCGAAATGACAGGAAACAATCTCGCAAATACTGTAGATTCAGGTTTTGGGTCCTCACCGTTTTCTCAAATAAGTCGAGACACATTTTCTGCTTGTCAAAATGTGAATGTTGCCGGTGCAAATGAACTGCCGAAAAGCATAGAGGAACAGATTCCAGACACTAATACATTGTTATTGCAATTAATGCAACAAATGAAACAAAATCAGAGACAAACACAGCAACAGTTAGGCACAGTGGAGAAAATCTCAAAAAGTTAGACACAGTGGAACAAAATCTTAAAAAGTTAGACTCATTGGAACAAACTCTTGAACAAACACGTGAAGATTTAACTACTGAGTTACATAACATTGAATCGAAATGTCAAAAAGTCTGTAATGACGTAAAAACTCAAATTTGTGAGCATTTTCAACCTATTTTTTCGCGGCATGAAAATGCATTACAGAAGCACGAAGCAGCCATAAAAGAACTGCAAACTATTGTTCATGAAAATCATGAGACCTTGCAAGCTAAATTTGACTCAGTTGCATCTACCAATTCGGTTACACAACTTGCAAAAACTCAGAAAAACTTAAAGGACACAGTAGATACTCTGAAACTTGGTTCAGAAAAACACACTGAGGAAATAAGTACACTATCAGAGAAAGTAGCCGAACTTTCGGATCAGTTCACTAATTTATCTACGAAGGTAGATGATAATCTGAATGACACAAAACCGGTAGTCCTTAATGACACAGAAGAGTGCGAACAAATTAGGAAATTCAATCAAAATCAAATCAATATACAGTACAAAAGAGAAATCCGGGAAGCACAAGATCAGTTGGCACAAGTGATACAAAAATTACAAATTTCAGAGGACACTCGCGCTCCAACACGGGAAGAGGCACTTAGAAATACGGAAAAGCCGCAAAATAATAACACAGGGCATTTCGGAAGTTATAAAAAAAATTGGCAATGTGCACCGAATTTTGAGACGGAACGGCCGACACGACCTAACAATGACCGATATGTGACTCGCCGACATGATGATTTTGACTATAAGCTGTTCATTACTACACGTAAATTCAAAACATTTAAGAATTCTGGCAACGACATTCATCCACAAACATGGCTCCATCAATTCTCTCATTGTTTTCCTCCAAACTGGTCGTTATAACACAGATTAGAATTTATGTGTGGCTACTTAGAGAATGAACCAGCTGTAAGAATGCGATCGGTCATTCACGATTGTCACAGTGAAGGAGAATTTTACCATGCCTACCTATCAGCATATTGGTCTAAAGCTACACAAGACTGAGTAAAACATAGCATCATGATGATGAAACGCTTTGAACAATCTGAATTTTCCAGTCTTGTCAAATATGTTGAAGACATGTTGCATAAGAATCAGTACCTTTCAAACCCATACAGCCCCTCAGAACTCATCCGCATTTGCTTACTCAAATTGCCTCAACATTTACGACATATTATTTTAGCAGGACGTTGCAAAGACGACATTGAAGCTTTTCAGGGACTGTTACTAGAACTGGAAATTGACACTGACAATCGTGGAATGCAGAAACAGGAACACAACAATTACAGGTCACATCCTTCACAATTCCGCGGTGAAAGAAATAATAACTGGACATGACAAGGCTATTCTCACAACACAAATCGTGACCAAAACAGACACCACCAATATGACAACCGTTGGCAGAGTAGTAATAATTACAGGGAAAGATCACCTCTCCATGGTAGTGACTATCATCAGAGACAATCGGAGAAACAGACAATATGGGAACCAAAATAATTATTAACAAGGGAGACAGAATAACTTTAGACGCAATGGTCCAGCGCGCAGTTACGATTCAGAGAGAAATTCTCCACCACATGGCCGACAAGAAAGAAACTATGGAATCTACCGACATGACAACAGACAATATGATCGTAACGACAGACCTTATTGCATCAGAACTGGCGGGATTCAGTCAGGGCAGGGCCCTCTCGACAAGGTGAATTTGTAGAAGTTAGATCTCCTAATCCCAATAACGAAGCGCGCCAACAAAGAGACAGACAATGACTTGCACCGCAGACAGCCACGTGCGCCTACTGGCTCCGAGAAAAATAACATAAGACACTAACCGTGAGAAAAAAATTTCAGTATTCTTTACCGACGTATACCAAATGACAATTGCATTCAAGTTCAAACTCTGAGTACTAGGAAGAGTAAAGGTTTACACCACATTTCACATGTAAAACCATTTATTGAGAGATAATCTGCTTTTTAACTTTGTCTTTGCCATAAAACTTTTCACTTCACATTTCTAGTATGCGTTGTCAGACTTAAGAAACTGTTAACATGCAACAATGTTTGAAGTTAAATATCCAGTCTAGAACCTAGGGAACATTTTTAAACAGAAATTACGATTGCATTGTTATAGTGAACAGATGACACAGTGTTATTGTATTTGTACATTCTTGCTTGTTAGTTGCATCATTACGTAACAACTATCAGGCTCACATACTTAGAACATATACCGGCACTGCTAATGAGATTTTCATGCAACATTTTGGTTTACTTGAAAAGACATTCTTTATTTGAAGTACTTTCTGTGGGATTAAAGATGATTTAGCACTTGGTTTCTTTGACAGCTACACAATTATATCACGACGCTACTAATGTGTGACACAATTTACATTGTTGCTTTTGTGCTGTATCTGCTTTATATCTGCAGAGTTTTTCTGAATTCTTCTGGAAAGTAAAACATGTTTAATAGTGACTTTGTGGTATAGCTACAATAAGACAGCCTTTTTTTTTATTAGCACAACAATACGTTACAGTGTAGTACTTTCTTGATCACGGTACTGTACATAATAACTACGATATCTATACGCAAAGCATTTCACTTTCGTTTATGATGAGGTAAGTACATTGACTTCAGCAGAACTTTGCTTACAGAGGACGATAACTACGACAGTTCCACAAAATTATCTTACAGCAAGACGCACATTTAGTGCTACAGGAGACGCATTTGAGTGATTAATTTTGTACTTAAACCATTTATTTTTCAAGATTTTTGAATTACAAAGAAAGTTTTCCATGATACATTTCATTCCATTGCTGTAATCTGTAACACCTGAGGGTATAATTACATTAATCCTCAGGGGGGTACACGCCTACTTTGTGTACAATGTGTTTGGCAAGCACAAGGAGCCCTAGCTAATATGGTATTTGCTTATACAACTTTACACATCGGTACCATATTTCTCTAACACACAAATTACACAGCTATCTGATCATTTAACTGAGAGATAAACTTTTTTTACTACGTCAGTGACACATGTTTACGCAATTACACAGTTGGGTAACTTCACACTTACGAAATTGTATTTTGTCTGTACTTTGTGAACTGTTCATATTTTTTCGGAACCATTGTGATACTATGAGAGCTTTGAATGATGTATTTGGTATGGGATCATGATTTTTAAAGTACGTTTGAAGTAGATGACACTTTTGACATGAGCAGAAAATTTTTTTTAGGTTTTGAAATTACTGAAGGAAGCTACGACGATTTTGAGATTTGGCTGAGGTTTCATGATGTTATGATGACGATGTGTATTACGCTGTTGCGGTTTGTATATGATCAATAAGCTGATGCTATATGAGGAATTTGATTATGCTACGTATTTATTATGACGAAATATTGAAGAAGTGTCGACAAATATGTATATGTGTAATAAGGTAAGAAATAATGAGTAGTGGTTAGGGACGCTGATTTGTGAAAAAGGTTGTTGGAAACCAAGAATCGTACTTTAAGAGTTATGAAATGTGTGTAAATGCATGAATGTATCACAATGCCGACGAAAACGTTTTGAACACTGTTATATTCATAGGATTTTGTTTCTACACATTTGTAACGTAAATTTTCGACCTGTGAAATTTTCATATGAGACTGTCACTGTAGTGTAAATATTTCCGTAAGAAAGTTAAATGACCACCTGCACGTAATGCGTCGTGGGCACCCAGCTGGGCGACAGTCACCTGGAAAAAAGCCATTAGCGTGTGCCCCTTTCAGAGGTACAGGTGAAAGAAAAAAAAGGGGAGGCTATTATACTCGCTATTGACGTTCCTTTGTAGAAAGCATCGCAAAAACGACATGGTCGAACTTGAAAATATATGATTACACTGTGGAGCTCTTAATTTATGATATTTACTGAAATGCCTAATGAAATGACGAGAAATATTTTTATGTCTATACACCTGATTATGACTACTGTCTCTCTAGTAGAGAGATTTTTCTACTAACTTATGAAATGCCTCATGACTACTGAATGATGTTCTTATGCTTTACTTTGTACATAGTTGCTTATTTCATTTGATATCTGGTTTCCAGCTGTCTTGCAGTATTGGTTTCATAAAATAAAATTAAATGCATTTGCTAATGTGAACACTTTCTGTCAGCAGATCTATTAAATAATTATTTTATGACCCACATTCTTCGAAAAAGGAGCTCTTGGAATGGAAAGAACAATAAGAAGGGACTAATAACAGTAACTGCATATATCATTTTCTTTTCAAGTACTTGGTAATTTCTTTTGTAGAAATAGTTGTGGTGCACCACTTTAATTACATAGACATTAAGATGCGATTATACATTACCTTTATGTGCATTGTTGTCTTTAGTGTACTATTTTTTCTGCTTGAACTTTGTCATGCTTAGGTATACGTTATAGCATTTACTGCTGCTGTTTGCCAGGCATAATGTTACTGAATTTGACTTTGTATTACGCTGTTAAGCCAGTTTTACTACGGATTTATTTTTCTTGTTTGCTGCACAGTGCCTTATATTAATTGTAATATTGCAATTGCTTTGTCAATTTGAATTTTTTGTCATTGATGTTTGTGTTAATTGTTTTGTGCTGCTGCATTGCCTCGTCCCTTAGTTTAACATCTGAGCTCAGTAGATTTAAGTTAGCTTAAGAGGGGGTAGCCTATAAGAGAATGAGTTGCGATGAATTTGAAGAAATGCACTGAGAGGTTATACGAGAAAAGTACAGAAAGCAGGTATAGATAGGACTTTTTGGAAATAATGAAGAACGAAGGGAGATCTCCGAGAAGTAAAGAAAGTTTTGTTTGCAAAATACTGCAGTAAAACAAACCCTGTCCTTTCTTGTGTTATCCCACTATGTGCTTGTGTACCCTTGTGTATTTGTGTTTTTCCTGTCTTTAAGTGTTTAGCTAATAAGATTTATGTTGAAAAATTTTTCAAATACTATGTTATTTATCTTGTAAAGATGCTTAGACATTATTTATTCTGTTTTGTTTTAATGCTCATATGTGAAGTTGATGTTTCAAAAGTTATTCTGATCTTTATGTATGTACTTATGTCATAATTCTTGTAACACTGATATGCATGTCTATTTCTATTCTTTTGTGAAGCCTGTACTACAAATGTTATCTGTATTGTTATGTTTTTAATGATATATTTTGTACCTATGTTATTGTGTTCTTATGTTATAAAATTGTACTTGACACCAATTCATCAAATTAATTAACTTGTAAGTTACATTTCACTGCACACGTTTCTGTTGGTCATAGTATATGGACAATATGTGAGAAGTAGGGACTGTTAGTGTTTGCATGTGTGTTAATAATTCAGTAAGGGACTGGATAACAGCATTGCTGGTTCTAAGGACAATTCCAAACACTTTGTGAGTGGACAAGTGGTGGTTTATGGACTTGCTATATTCTTCTCAAGACTCTTCGATGGTGATTGTGCACCTGCACAGTCGCAACAGATGGTTGCTGGCCGTCTCTACAAGGACTACAGTAGGTCTGCATCTCTGGTGGCCCACCAATACCGTAATCTCTACCAGGACTACAGTGGGTCTGCTCTGTGATGACCTACCTACCAATATTCTTTAAAACTTCGAATGACTTTGCTGTGGGTTTCCTCTGTTGTGACCCATTACTTGTCTGCATGTCGAGAGTCAGCACTGTCTTTCCATTGGAAGGACAACACTACTTCTTCAAGACTGCATGGAAATCCACTACTTCTGTGTGCATATTCTTTTACTGCTCAAACATTGAGATAAACACTGTTATTTTACTATGATGAACGATCAGGACTGTCTTTATGGGCTGTGAGGAAATTTTAGCTTTTGACCAACACTGTATCAAGAGGTGTGTGCATTTGATATCTTTGTTATTGTAATTATGAAAAATTTTATCAAATCATTATTGGCCACTGCCCAAAACAATTTGTAAAATTTTTTGTGGGGAGCATGGGGGCTATGTTAGTAGGCTGTTTATGTTTTCTTATTGGCAACGTTACGTAGCGGTCTGTGTGAGAATCACTGGCTGTGCTGTGTGCAGTCTGTGGCTGGTTTGCATAGTTGTCTGCCAGTGTAGTGTTGGGCAGTGGCAGCTGGATGTGAACAGCGCGTAGCGTTGCGCAGTTAGAGGTGAGCCGCCAGCAGTGGTGGATGTGGGGAGAGAGATGGCGGAGTTTTGTAATTTGTCATGAACTGCTATATATATTATGACTATTAAGGTAAATACATTGTTTGTTCTCTATTAAAATCTTTCATTTGCTAACTATGCCTATCAGTAGTTAGTGCCTTCCGTAGTTTGAATCTTTTATTTTGCTGGCAGTAGTGGCGCTTGCTGTACTGCAGTAGTTCGAGTAACCAAGATTTTTGTGAGGTAAGCGGTTTGTGAAATATATAGGTTAATGTTAGTCAGGGCCATTCTTTCGTAGGGATTTTTTGAAAGTCAGATTGCGTTGCGCTAAAAATATTGTGTATCAGTTTAAGCACAGTCATGTATAAAATTGTCAAAAGGGGACGTTTCATATGTCGACCCTTAGCCGAGGATACCTCACTGGAATCTTCTGATTTTTTCTTGTAGTTTGTGTAATTAGTGTAGCTATTGTTTATTGCTAGCGCGTAATCATAGAGAGAATTTCCTTTGTACTGGTAGTTTTTCAGTAGTTGGCAGAGATAATGTTACAGATTCTCCATAGATACTGTACAGGTATTTATCTCAACTATATGGATTATAATTTGCTTGCATCTGTTTTACAATGGTGCTTAGTTCTGTGTGTTACTACTTTTAATTAAGCACGTAGTCGAAGCATCTGAAGAAATTCACCGATTCACCTTCAATTTTTTCTTTTAGCATTTTGTCTTTCTATTTTCTGTAATGTGTATATATTTAGAGTTCTTCTAACAAATCCATTTTATGCCCTTTACTTAGTCTGTGGAGTACTTTGACATTCTGCTCTACTTTTCCAAATTGATGTCTTGTATTATGTGTATGTGTAGCTATTACCGATGTATGTGTGTTGTGTAGGTAGCCTTTAATGTGCTCTGTGTGCCTGGTGTTCGGCCTGTTTGTCCTGGACAGAACAGGGAGAATTCCATTCCAGAGTTCTGAGTCTGGGCCATGATTACACTTTATACTAAGTACTGGGTTATGTTGTTGTTTATTTGATATAGAAAACCCAACTTTTTACTTTGTAATTTTTGAAAATATCTGCGATCTTCTGCGATATATTGCCAATGTATGGGATGCTAGATATACTTCTGTTTTTGTCTTTTTCTCTGTGATGCACTTTGTGTTTGGGCCTTTCTTCACTTTCTTTAGGACTGTGTCAATCATGGAAGCAGCGTAATCATTAACAACTGCATTCTATTTCACTATATATACATAAGTCATATCTGTCTATTGCTGGCACACGTTTTACAAGCCGTATGGTATCGACGCCGCATACTAATACACATATAAACAAACGTGTTGCATCATCCTTTTATTTCGACATTCATAACGCAGAAAACAAAAGTTGTCTCTGAGCATGGGTACATTTCACTTGCAATGTGCCCGGATCACAAAACAATAAAATAAAATAAAAAATAAATTGAAAAAATCCTATAGCGCCAAAATCATCTGTTATCCAATGAGATTTTTTTCTCAGCACTCCTCAGCACCCCTCTCGGGTATAAGCCATCGTGGCTTATCATCTGTAAGATCATCCTAGTCCGAACTGTCCCCCACTTCAAAAACTGAAAAAGTCATGTATAGTCGTAGTCGTTGTAAACGCCCAAAAATGCTCGCTTTAATCGATCCCACACAGGTTAGGTTGGTTTCATGTCCAGCGAACAGGCAGTCCATTCCATTCTGATGATCCTTGTATGCTAAAGGAACGTGTTCACAAGAATAGAACGGTGGGCGCTTGAGCTATAATTCATCAAGATGAAATTGTTACCAAAATGTTGCTGATATCGTCCCACTATTTGTTGCAGAATCTTGTCCCCGTTCTGTGAAGCTGTGAGACTGCCCTCAACAACCAAGTGAGGTGTGTGATTGCCCCATGTAATAACCTCAGAACATCACTCTACCAACACCTTGTTGTACATGGCGTTGTACAAAGGCGTTCTATGTTACCATGTTGTTACCAAACACATAGTCTGCGATTATCAGGGTACAAACAGATTCGAGTTTCGTCCGTAAACAACACCTAACGTCAATTGTAGGGTGTCCGTTGTGCATCATTTCTCGTCCATCTGCAACAGAGTCGATGGTGATGTTGTGTGCGACGTGGTGCTCGCCACGGTCGTCGGAAATGGAGATTCGCATCATGCAATTGTCTCCAAAGAGTGTCATGTGATACATGATGCCCTGTAGTCCGTAAGAACGCCAAATTCAGTTCGGGAGCACTCAGCCTGAGATTCCTTTGACTCAAATGTCGTAGATATCGATCAACCTGTGTAATCTTCGAACGAGGATAGCTTGTGCTGCGTTAAGTCCTCGACACAACTTGTCAGTTGGAAACGATTGTACATCGGGACCGCGTCACTTTGAATCCGGTGCATAAGCCGTACGATTTATTTGGTGACCAGCCTTCTGCGCGTAACGAGATGATGCGAACTCGGTCGTTGGTCGCGATTGCCCTTCGTGGCTGGATGTGCACTCTCCCGTTCCAAATACGTCTCTAATAAGTCCCTGCTGGTAGCTTACTTGGAATTGAAATGATGCCATCTATTCGAGTGCGGCGATATACCAGTAGGTAGTCTCATGGTAACTGGGTGTATGTTGACAAACAAGTTAGTAGTGACCTTCCGATCGGTACAGGACCAGTCACAATAGCAACGCACCTGAACGACATTGGGAGTGATGCAAAAGTTTTGTTGATGTATGTATCTGTGTAGTCTCAATCTAATACTCTCGACGTGTTTACATCCTTATCATTTAGCAGCTATTGCAATCCAACACCCACATTGGCTACACGAGCAGTTGATTTTGATGTATGCTGTCGATGTAGTTTTTATTTTTATGCAAGCCGATTGCTGTTTTTGAGTTTGAAAAGGTTTTTGCTCACATTACCATGGTCGAAATTTAATGTACTGTGACAACGTTTACGTTTAACAGGTCACCCATTATACTTATTGTTAAACGTTCATTTTCTGTGGTTTCTGAAGTTGGGTCTCTCTGAGTGACGTTCATCTACAGCGCGCTCTCGGCCTTCCAAAAATGATTTGTGGCAGCAAAAAACTTTTGCTCTTGGTAACGACTGCTCCCCGTAGGCTTCTTTCAACTGTTCACATGTGACAATGGCGGATTCCCCAAGTTTAACCGAAAACTTTACGGCATAACGTTGCTCTAAACTCTGCTTTTCCATTTCCGTAACACACAACAAAAACACAACTTCACTGATGGTATTTTCAAAAATCGGATGGCTGGTGGAGCTAAACTCCAACTGAATATCCGGAGGTGATGAACACACCGGTCTAATTAAGCAGACGAGCACAGCGTTGCCAAATCGCTTGCAGTGTTGTTAGTTGCTTCAAAACGCTTTTGTAAGTAAGTGACAAAGCTAAGATGAGCAGCGTTCTCATGCCAGACCTTGGAAGATTAACTGATGGAAGCCATTCTCCGCAAAACCTATTGTTTCATTGTGAATAAGACATGGGCCTGACTTCTAGTACATGTTACTAATGCTGAAGATGATCTAAAAAACGAACCAGATACGAAAATTGAAACACCCGAAGATCTTGACTTCGATGTTTCTTTGGTAGAGACAAAAGCAATACCGCTCTTTCTTAGCAGGAAACTATTGGCTGAGAGAATCATACGTATCAACGCCTCATTCACAGACAATTCACTGATACAGAAGATTAAAAAGTTCATGTAGCATTACATGTGTTGAATAAACCCGGAATAGTTACACTCTAAATGTAAGCCTATGGTGATACAAGATTCTGTTTACAGTAATCTCTACACTCTGAATTTAGTTGGTACTATGTGGTACTTAGCTTACTGTCTAACATTTTCTATCAGGCAGGAGGATTGGCGATACAGACCACTAAAACGTAGGAAATCCAGTAAACCTCTGCTGTTGTTGTGGTCTTCAGTCCTGAGACTGGTTCGATGCAGCTCTCCATGCTACTCTATCCTGTGCAAGCCTCTTCATCTCCCAGTACCTACTGCAACCTACATCCTTCTGAATCTGCTTAGTGTATTCATCTCTTAGTCTCCCTCTACGATTATTACCCTCCACGCTGCCCTCCAGTACCAAATTGGTGATCCCTTGATGCCTCAGAACATGACCTACCTACCGATTCCTTCTTCTAGTCAAGTTGAGCCACAAACTCCTCTTCTCCCCAATTCTATTCAATACCTCCTCATAAGTTATGTGATCTGCCCATCTCTGCTATAACTGCTAATCTTCTCCCTTCGCAATAATTACTGGATCTTCGCTGTTGATAGTGTTGACGACTCCTTACCTTTCGCTAAAGCCGCTGATCCTTTCTATTTCTTACAATTTTAAATTTTACGAAGCTGTCTCTTCAGTAAGTTCTCTCTAAACTGCTTTAACTATATTTTTGGACAGAATGAAATGCGAAACGACGCTCGGGTTGTACAAGCTATGCTGGGATTCCCAATACTTTACTGCGATTTAAGGGAAAAATGCTATCATTTCATCCAATTAACCTTCTCTGTGTTACGACAGATGACGTATTAAACATCCCATTTGTTGTGGGAATGCATTACACGCGAGGAAAGTGACATGCATAGAGTTCTAACGATTTGACCAACCTGCAGTCTTCCAAAGACGTCCCCTGGGCAGACAGCAGCACTTAGGTCGTAGATACATTGTCTTGGGGCTGTAATAAACCGCTAACGAGGAACTGATGTTATGTGATTAAGTAGTTTGTTCACTTCTTTTCGGGATGCCACCGTATTTATTTTAGCAGAAATCTAGAAACTGCACATTAGAAACATTATTCATTGCTTTTAATAAGTCAAACATTACAAACATATTTATCCGCTTTATCTTGTGACGCCAGTAACTGATTATGTGTAATATATTCTCAAATTGATGTAATTAACAGTTACGTGTAAAAATGAAACATAATCGACTGCACTAAACAATACGCCTGTCGCCCATAACTGCCCCTTCCGACCTGATTACACTGTGCTTCTACTTCGCCTGGAAGCCCACTCGAGGCGTAGCTCCGAAAACACCCCAGATCTTGGTCTACTTTTTCGTTCAGGTTTTGTTTTTAGTTTAACGTGTGATTCTGACTTTCGAAATAAGTAGTCTATAGCTCGCCATTTAGAGATGTGTATTCCACACTGTTAAGCAAATTTAATGCATTGTTTTTAAAATATTAATGAAAGAAACTTAGCATTCCGAGTGCAGCCTCCAAAAATATCAGTCAATATCATTGATTGATTACAATTCTGGCCGTCTTTCACGTGAGGAAGGTACCGTCTCCTACTGGGACCTCGCACCACTCAAACGTCATATGCAACCTCTACTGCTCTGAGGAAAGAGTCTTGGAGGCAGACAAGCCGGATGCTAAGGCCACAAATGTCACACTCTATAACACAGAAAGAGCTGCTGTCCTGTCTTGCTGCAGCCAATTATTATAAGCAGTTTATGCCAAAATTTGCAGAAGTAGGAAACTCTATGGAGAACCTTTGAAGCATTTGGGCAGCACCCTCCAACCATGTGGGGATTTTAACGATCTAATATGCCAAATAGGCAGAATTTTGCACGATATCCCTCAGGAGGACACCCAGCAACTCTGTTAATCAATGCCCAGCCAAATAACTGCTTGCATAAGGACCAGAGGAGGACTAACGTGCTACTGACTCATTCAATCTGTGTAGCTCTTTCGCTTCAATAAATCGTCCAGTTTTCTGAAATTGTGAAATTGTAATCATTTGTTTGGCTCAACATGTTCATCACATCTATCGATTTTCGTTTTCGGTGAATAATCGTGCCAAATATGATGAATCTATCTCGTCGGGCATGGAAACCAGCGAGCTATAGATATAATTGCTGAAAATTATTGGTGGAGAACGCAAAAGCAGGATGAGGTATGCATGATACCGAGTGCACAAAGAGCTGAGCTTAGGCAGCAGTAGATTCTATTGCATAAGTTACCTGAGGCCAACAGGACATTCCAAACTATCCGTATGAACATTCTTGGTCACTTTCCACAGACACCAGCAGGGAATAGGTACTTTATAACTACAGTTGACCATTTTTCGCAATTTGTATCCGTGATTGCTGTGGCAAATCAACAAGTGGAAACAGTAGCTCACGCAATGGTCAACCATTGTTTATTAAGGTTGTAGATGGCAGAGACTGTAGTATGTTGGAAGTAATGAATAAATTGTGTCAACCCTTACGAATTATGAAGTTGCGGACGAGTACAATACATCCGCAAGTCAATGGGAGGACAGAGAAGGTGCTCCAACAATAGGGATAATGCTAAGTTATTATGTAATTGTCACCAAAGTAACTAGGTCGCTCAGATACCATATGTGTTACTAACCTATAATTCAAAGCTACGTGAGAGTACAGGCGAATCACAAAATAAGGTTGCATATCCCTCTGTTAGAAAGGTGGATCCTGAACTACCAATACAATCGTGGGATGCAGTGCACCCCATTACCTACAATTATCCTGCTTCTTTCATTTTTACTATAGTAAATACTTCTACTACTGTCCTTTTTTTCTTTGTTGCATTTTTCACTTCATTTTACCTTTGTACCATGTTAAAAGGAAAAATTACTGCTTGCATAATAAACCCAACTTACGATAAAAATTGCAAGTTCCAGTTTCGTCGGTGGCCCAGAAGCTTTCCAGGTTCATTCTTCCCGCTTTGAACCTTACCATGAGATAGAGAGTGCCGAGGAGGAACATGACTTCCTGTTTATCCTTATTTCCATGTAGGCTTTCCGTCTTGCTCTTCTAGTTTTCAGTACACTTTTCGCTCTTCTTGTTGGTTCAGTCGACCATGAACTGCACAGGCTCAACAATAATGAAAAATTGAGGGTTTTTTCGGGAGTCTCTGCATTCTTTGCATTTCTCGTCGGTCAGGAGCCTCTTTGATGATGTTCCACGATCTTGCCTTGACCTCCTTCGAGCCTGGAGATGTCTTCATCCGCTTTGTGACACCATCGTTTCCGAGGTAGAAGACTCCACGTCGCATTTTGGCCATTAGTTTTATCGTCCCTGGAATCTTCATTTGAGTCAGTGTCGTGTTCGCTCTCTCAAATTTGACCATTAAATCCCTTGTCTCGAACGTCATTATCTAGCACTTCTTTCTCTTCGCCTTCAAATTCTCAGCAACCTCCTCCACTTCCTCAACTCTTTGCAGCAGCTGCATCAACCTAGCAGTTTCCTGTTCTTACGACCATATCTGAAATAAAATATATGAGCAATATAATATACAGTGCAATAATACACAGTACAATAATTATAATATAAAGTCACAAATATCAATAGTCCAGATATTGTTATTCACGTCTGAAATTACAGTAATATTGTAGTAATATATTATTATATAGCAGTACAGGTATAAAAAGCATCTATCACTTAAGACTGGTCCAGCAGTGGTGAAAAACTAGGAAACATGCTCAGAAAGATGGGGTGTGGTTAACCCCACACAAATAAGAAGCACGGGAAGATGGGGGTGCGGTGAGCCTGAGCTGGCTAAAGGAGATGTTTACTCTTCAAGCTTTATCGCGAGAATAAGGAAACTGCATGGAGCGCACCTGGGTGATTGCCGCCGGCAGTTACTCAGAACCCGTGGCTCCTCCTAGGTGTTGCAAGCGAAAGTAAAACCCTTGTTGTGCTTTGCACCCTACATTTTCTAATGATGGCTTATGGTGGAAAGATGCCGTCCAATTTTGAATTCTGTAAACGAAATTCTAGGGAAGATGTAGCATGCATTCATAATTTTGCTAAGAGATTTAGAAATATATGGCGATAGGTTCAGTAGATGAATACAAAAGCCCTCGAGGAATATATAGATACGCCCTAAGATCATGAGCTCTCAGAGGGTATTCGTTTTCCCACAGGGCACAGTGTAGATCCAACCCAGGGCCAGTCTGCGGAGAACGACTGGCGCCTTCACTACTTCTGCTCACCAAGTAGTGTAAAACTGATTGGTGTCTCCATAGTGCCGATCTTGGGTCTGTTGTGCAATTACGAGGTAGTAGAGGCTGTCAGGATACTGTACTACTATTCACCCAGCCAACCATCGCGAGGCTTAATCGAACTTTCACCAGACGTGAGACCACGGAACTACAGAAAGCACTTATACGTGCTACCTGTGGTCACTCGACCCCGACATTCTTACCCCCGGGGCAGTTTCTTGAAGGTTTACGGAAGGTTTAGGAAGACCTACCACAACTCCTAAAATTATCAGCGGTATTGGATGAATCTGTACCACATTCTTACTGTGTGACCACCGTTGCTGTCACCGAGAGGGGAGTCAGTTTGCTGGTTGGAGAACAGATACCACTGACCTGTATTATTGTCTGTTCGAAAGTTTCATAATTCATTCGTGCGTGGTGGGGTGGGGAGCCCTGAGAAAGCATGTCCAACTGGGAATACGTGAGATACTTCTGGTAGCACCAGACAGGAAGTCCAACGCACAGCTCTCCACTTCGAAGTTGCAGCAATGCTGGGCAAAATGGTCACCATCTACCCCACAAAGCTCAGACATGCAGTGCCAGAATCATGTGAGATCAATGCGTTCTGCACCGAGAAGCCAGCTTTCGAGTGCGCTTCGAAGGAAACCGCAATTAAAAACGAGTTCTTCCGAAAGATTAGGTCGCATTGGCTCTTTTCATAAGCACATCCTGTATTATCATCTGTACCCGTTACGATCAAAGATGCCTCAGTAGCATACAGCACTTAGAAATGCGAATACAAGATGTCAGACACTCAGATTTGTGGCTGGTTCAAATGGCTCTTAACACTATGGGACTCAACATCTGAGGTCATCAGTCCTTTAGAACTTAGAACTACTTAAACCTAACTAACCTAAAGACATCACACACATCCATGCCCGAGGCAGGATTCGAACCTGCGACCGTAGCAGTCACGAGGTTCCGGACCGAAGTGCCTAGAACCGCACGGCCACCGCGACCGGCCACTCAGATTTGTACCAACGTTGCAAGTCGATAGAGTATCAACTAAACCTCCGTTGCCCGCATCTCGTGGTCGTGCGGTAGCGTTCTCGCTTCCCACGCCCGGGTTCGATTCCCGGCGGGGTCAGGGATTTTCTCTGCCTCGTGATGGCTGGGTGTTGTGTGCTGTCCTTAGGTTAGTTAGGTGTAAGTAGTTCTAAGTTCTAGGGGACTGATGACCATAGATGTTAAGTCCCATAGTGCTCAGAGCCAGCCAAACCTCCGTTCTGGTTTGTACGATGTGTTGTCGTCCAGCGTAACAGTAAACGTTAATTAAAAATAACTGCAAAAGTACAGGAAAAGAGTAACTGTGAGATATGAATGTGCGTAGTTCGCGTGGGTGTGTCGTGTGAGGGGCCCATGGTTCCTCATGGACTTGTGGGAAGAACACAAGAAGGCAAATCTACACGCCAAATACCGCAAGACCTTCCACAACTTCCTGGAGATCCCGCTGACCGCGGCCGTCAGGGACGCCCTGTCTGCCGCCACGTGGCGTGACCGCCACCATCGCTGCCGCCCACCCCCACAACTTCCCACGCCTTCGTCGCCACTGCCGACGCCCTCCCACACCCCATAAGCACCAACAGTGATACGTGTGTCCCAAAGTGTTTAAAAGTGGCAGTGAAAAGTAAGAATTTTTAACATGTTGCAGCCCTGTCAGCAACTGTGATAGGTTAATATGTCTAAAATCCGCCTCAGTTGCGAAATGTTGCTGGTCTTTACCCAGGTTTGAGCTAGAGTAATCTAGCCTTATTTTATGCTTCTGAAGTAGGCTAGATTACTCTAGCTCAAACCTGGGTAAAGACCAGTAACATTTCGCAACTGAGGCGGATTTTACACATATTAATTTACAGTGAAAAGAGTTTCTACAAGTAAAAGTTTCCTCTACAGTGCCAGCATAACCCTTGCTTTGAGTGTATTCTACCCTCACTCGTGTGCAATCGATAGGTGTGCCGAACAGTGGGTACCGCAATACTGTTACAGTCTAACAGTGAAACCAATTAGTGTTTTCTTACACCATGAACAGCTACCTCCCTCTCCTTTCAGTCTCTTTTACTCTCGCTTATCAAACCAGCTCTACATTTGTCCACTGCTTCCTAGTGTCTTATTCCTAACTATTCATAACTTTTTAATTCTTCATTGTTTATTAAATAATTCTTGATGGCGGTTCATTCTTTGATGTTTCTGTCAAGTGCTGTTTTTATGATTTGTGTTTAGTCCACTGTGGTCTGCTTCATGGCCCATTCTAACATGTTTCTCCTTTTTGCTTCCCAACACTTACATTTAATAAGTAAATATTTAAAATACAACATGATTTTAAATGCATAGAAAACATGCACAATTTAAAATGTAAATATAACCAAAGTAGTATTAAGTAAAAAGACTTTACCATCACTTCTATTTCTCCACTCTTTGTGTAACTTAGCTCGATTTGCAATCAATGTTTCCTTCTAACTTCAATTCTACCCGATGTAAAACGTACTGTATCAAGCTTCAGAAATCACTATGTTGAAATAGTAAATAGATTAAGAAAGTACTAACGAACTAAGCCTGAAAGACTCTCCCAAAGTAGAAACCAATGGAAACCACTACCTGGACAATAACAGAAAAAAAAGAACAGATTGTCTTACTGAAAAGGGTGAAATGTAAACTGTTTTGTAAGACAGAAATTTGTTACTTTTTAAATAAAACTTTATACGCGTTTTAAAAAAGGTTCAAATCTCATAAAAGTAATTTTTTACTGTATTATGCTTTAAAGTGTTATATGGGACAACATGTTAATAACGTGTAAAACGGCTTTTTGTAGTTTACAGCAATGCTCTCTTGGCAGTCTGCTTTCGCTTTATTTCTTTTAGCGTAGTAACTCTATAGAGTACATTTGTAAGTCCACAGAATAAACGGAAACAATAAGACAACGGAATAAGGAAACAATTGCGCCATACGTGCGGAAGTAATAATAATAATACATCTAATAAAAATAATAGCGTAATAATAAACAAAATAGTAAGATTAATAATAAGATTAATAATAATCCTGAGTTAATAACGAGTATCAAAACCTATTCAGGGATTAGTGAAGACAGGGTTGTCGTAGCGTGATTGAATATTGTAATCCTCAAATCCCCGAAAATAAGCGAAAAATATACCTATTCAAAAGAGCAGATAAAAATTCACTTGACGCCTTCCTGAGAGACAATCTCCGCTCGTTCCAGATTAATAATATATGTGTATACTAGATGTGGCCTGAATTCAAAGAAATAGTATCGGCAGAAATTGAGAGATTTATACCAAATAAATTAATAAACGACGGAGCTGATCCTCCTTAGTACACATAACGGGTTAGAACACTGTTGCACAAACAACGATACAAACATGCCAAATTTAAACAGATGCGAAATCCCCAAGATTGGCGACCTTTTACAGAAGCTCGAAATTTAGCGCGGACTTCAATGCGAGATGTCCACAACGAAACTTTGTCTCGAAACCTGCCATAAAATCCAAAGAGATTCAGGTCGTATGTGAAGTATGTTAGCGGAAAGAAACTATCAATGCCTTCTCTGCGCGATAACAATGGAGATACTATTGAAGACAGTGCTGCCAATGCACAGTTACTAAACACAGTCTTCCGAAATGCCTTCACAAAAGAAGACGAAGTAAATATTCCAGAATTCGAATCGAGAACAGCTGCTAACATGAGTAACGTAGAAGTAAATATCCTCGGAGTAGTGAAGCAACTTAAATCATTTAATAAAAGCAAGTCTTCTAGTCCAGACTGTAGTCCAGACTGTATACCAATTAGGTTCCTTCCGGAGTATGCTGATGCATTAGCTCCATACTTAACAATAATATACAACCGTTCGCTCGACGTAAGATCCGTACCCAAAGACTGGAAAGTTGCACAGGTTACACAAATATTCAAGAAAGGTAGTATGAGTAATCCACTAAATTACAGGCCCATATCGTTAACGTCGATATGTAGCAGGATTTTAGGAACGTATATTGTGTTCGAACACACAGTTGAAATAGTAAATAGATTAAGAAAGTACTAACGAACTCAGCCTGAAAGAGTCTCCCAAAGTAGAAACCAATGGAAACCACTACCTGGACAATAACAGAAAAAAAAGAACAGATTGTCTTACTGAAAAGGGCGCTTTATTCACATGAAGTGTTGAGTGCTATTGACAAGGGATATCAGATCGATTCCGTGTTTCTGGATTTCCGGAAGGCTTTTGACACTGTACCACACAAGCGGCTCGTATTGAAATGGCATGCTTATGGGATGTCGTCTTAGTTATGTGACTGGATTTGTGATTTCCTGTCAGAGAGTTCACAGTTCCTAGTAACTGACCGAAAGTCATCGAGTAAAACAGAAGTGATTTATGGCGTTCCCCAAGGTAGTGTTATAGGCCCTTTGCTGTTCCTTATCTATATAAACGATTTGGGAGACAATCTGAGCAGCCGTCTTCGGTTGTTTGCAGATGACGCTGTCGTTTATCGACTAATAAAGTCATCAGAAGATCAAAACAAACTGCAAAACGATTTAGAAAAAATATCTGAATGGTAGGAAAAGTGGCAGTTGACCCTGAATAACGAAAACTGTGTGGTCATCCACATGAGTGCTAAAAAGAACTCGTTAAACTTCGGTTACACGATAAATCAGTCTAAACTGAAGTGCCGTAAATTCAACGAAATATCTAGGTATTACAATTGCGAACACCTTAAATTGGAAGGAACACATAGAAAATGTTGTGGGGAAGGCTAACCAAAGACTGTGTTTTATTGGCAGGACACAGACCTACTAAGGAGACTGCCTACACTACGCTTTTCCGTCCTCTTTTAGAATACTGCTGCGCGGTGTGAGATCCATACCAGATAGGACTGACGGAGTAGATCGAAAAAGTTCAAAGAAAGGCAGCACGTTTTGTATTATCGCGAATTATGGGGGAGAGTGTCACAGAAATGATACAAGATTTGGGATGGAAATCATTAAAAGAAAGGCGTTTTTCGTTGCGACGGAATCTTCTCACGAAATTCCAATCAACAACTTTCTCCTCCGAATGTGAAAATATTTTGTTGGCACCGACCTACATAGGGAGGAACAATCACCACGATAAAATAAGGGATATCAGAGCTCATTCTTTTCGCGCGCTATACGAGATTGGAATAAAAGGGAACGGTGAAGGTGGTGCTGAACGGTGAAGGTGGTGCCTCTGCCAGGCACCATGTAGTTGTAGATGTAGATATTGCTACTACAACTCATTGCTTCTGTTGCATGTTACGCTATATGCGTACCAAACAAAGAAAAAGCCCATAGAAATTACCAATTTTTGAGAGAAAAGTGTTGGACCATTTAATATTAATTCTTCTGACTACAAAACCGTTCGAAAAAACACGTAATGTAAGAGCAGCAGCACTACTACGCTTTAGTTGAAAGTACATGTGGATTGTTTTTTCATTTTTTTCGGCACCCACAGTGTAGAACGCATCAGTTCCTTTTTCCAAATTCTTTTCCATTTTTTACGTAAAAATTGCAATAGTTCAATTGCTATTATATGTAAATGCATCACAAGACGGCGGACAAAATTTATTAATTGCGCGCGAAAAAGGAAAGAGTCATTATCAGTCTTCTGTTTTGCCAGAGACATATTTTACTACGTGAATTTTCACGGACGAGCGCAAAGCTATCTGTGGTTTATTTACGTGTAGTACGGGCTATAGTGATAGTGAAGTTCGGCTGCACGCTGTTCTGTATTGTGAATCGGCATGGTGAAACTCAGATCTCAAACCAAAACCATGGATAGTTCGTTAGATGAGGAACCCATAGTCCAACCTTTACATAACCTTGAGGCAGAAAGTATTGCGAATACTGAAAACACGGTCGCAGCGACCGGCAGTGCTCAGTCGCAAGCGACGGGCGACAACATGTCGACTACAGAAACAGACTCGAATACTGACAATAGACAAGACCCAGTAGAACCAGACCTCATGCGCATGTTTAGAGAGATGCAGACGAATTTAATGTTACAGTTTGCAGCTCACGTCACAGCTCAGATTGGTACTGTTAACACACGTGTAGAAAACGTTGCAGCACAAATGCACGCTCACGTTACAGCACAAATGGACGCTCACACAGAAAATGTTACAGCACAAATGCACGCTCACACAGAAAATGTCACCACGCGGATAGATAATGTTACAGCACAAATAGGTATTGTAAACACGCGTGTAGAAAATATTACAACACAAATGGACAAAATAGAAAATGACGTGAAGAACCTGACCGACATGCAAAATAACCTGACGACTCAACTGACCCAGTTAAAAGGAGAGGTAGCGGATCAAGTGACAGAGGCAGTACCGAAGATTTAAATTACATGACCCAAGACACTGACAACTTAAAGTCCACAGTTAAGGATATGCCAGAACAGATCCGTACCTTAACCGAAAATTTTGTAGCTATGAGTTTACAGCAGAGCGAGCTTAGTGTCAAAACGCAGGAGGCTATAGACCAAGTTGATGACATGACGAAACAACAAAAACAGCAGTTTGACGAATTTTTAGAGGAAAAAGACAAACATATCAACCATACTTTAGAGACAGATCTAAAAAAAAGCAATAACTCATACTGTAGGACAGGTGCACACTACCCCGAACACGTCCATAACTAAACTACAAACTGACTTAGCTCAGTTACAAAAGACTCTGAGACAGGACTTATCTGACTGGAAAAACATATGTAGACGAGCAACTAAAGAGTAAACACCATACACAGAACGATAGAGAACAACATCCAGAAGAGGAATTTGATGACAGACGCACAGGAAGAGTGACGCTGCAGCAAACAGTTATCTTTATCCCGATGTACCCGTGTATTCAACAAACCAAGGTCGTTACGGTAACGAGGAAAGCCTTATAAAACACAGGCAGTTCCAAGTGTTTATCCCAGAAAAAAAATTCGTCCACCCGGTAATCTTTATAAAGTCATTTAAGAATGTGTTGCCTAAGACCTGGTCTGAAAAGCAAAAAATACAGTATGTAACTGGATATAAACAAGGCGATGGTGCCCTATGGGCAATGGAAATGTCGGAAAACTATCCGACTTTAGAACATTTTGAAAGTGCATTTTTATCTAAGTATTGGTCATCAGGTGTACAAGAGAGATTAAGAAAAGCTTTGTTCAACCCGGAGCATTACAATCCAAAATTTGGATCACTCGGGAAGTATTTTGAAACATACTTAAATAAAACGGGGTTCTGGGACGAGCCCGTCACACACACAGACGTACTGCGCATCCTGAAGGCAAAATTACCGTTCAGTATCCCAGAAAAATTAGTACAAGTACCAGATAGTAATCTCGAATATTTCCTATCTGTATTGGATTCTATCGATTTAATTAATGAGAATGCCAGGCAAAATCAAGCCCACCAAAACAACTTTCGTGGCAGCGGTAGCAACCAGCCTGAGCGGCAGCCGCATTTCGGCGTCGACAATGTAGCGTGCGCGACTGAGTCGCGACCGGCTTTTGCCGATCGCGCTCCGACAGCACAGACGCCAGGCCCGAGGGAGGAAATTACGCCAACAGCTTCTACCAGACCTACCATTCACAGTACAATAGAAAAAGAAGAAACGGTGATAGGAATTTTTCTGCTTATTCCGATGACCGAAAACGTAACTGGAACAGAAATGGCAATAGGAACCAGTGGGGAAACAGTTACAATAATTTCCAACCTGAATTTAGCCGTAACCACACGGGAGATCATCAAAGTAGGCAGTGGCAATATCCAGTTAACAGCCAAGCCTATCAATCTCAAACACTAGGTGACAATATGCCACTAAACTCAGGGCAAAACCACGACAGGAATACTCAGCTAAGGAACAACACATCACTGGTAAATATAATTAAAGTCGCTAACTAAACACAAATAGATGTGAACCGCGGAGCGTTAAACTAAACATGGCCTCATTATGCTTCCCAATGTTGGCCATAGATAGTCGTGCGGGCGATCCATACTGTCATGATAGTAAATTGCTCAGGAACCAAGATGAAACGGACATGCGTGATTTATTGACCAAGGAGGAAAAACTTAGTGTGATGTCCAAGGCACTATTTAAAGAGATTAACATTCACACAACTTTACCGACCTATCCAGTACAAAATTGTAGAATATTAGGAGCCATAGGCGGTAAATCCAAGCTAATTAAAATGCAAACCATGGTCGAAGTGCAGATTGAAGACATTGTTTTTCAGTCAATTTTTCTACTAGTAGAAGGGTTGACAGAACGGGGCATTTTCGTCATGGACTTCTTAAGGGAAAAGTGTGCTAAAATTGACATGGAATCTGGAAAGTGTCATTTGTATATTAGCGGAATGAATTGTGTGGACTTAATAAAAGTCAAGAGCAGGAACGACAAATCTTGTCGAACTATACACATCCAAATCCTAAAGGTCAATACTTCACGATGTAGCGACTCAAGTGAACTGAGGTGTCAGCAGGTAGAGCAGCATGAGATTGAACAGAAAATATCTGAATGCTCGGAAATCACAACAGAAGGGTGATCTTAGAAGTGTATTGTTACCGTATGCTCGTGTGCTTGATAAAAGGACCGGAGTCATTAGGACGTATCAGTATAGCATGGATGTCCGGCCCCACGACACATTCTGTAAGAACACCTATTTTATATCTTGGTCACAAAGAGAGGCAGTGGCTCAAGAAATAAGGTGAATGCTTTCGTGAAATATCATAGAGACTCCATTATCGCCTTATTGCAGTCCGCTACTAGCGGTCAAGGAAGCCGACAATTCGGTGAGACTCGTTCTCGACGCCAGGGAGATTAATAAGATTATAGTTCCAGTAACTACCCGACCTGAGAACCTGGAAGAGCAGCTGCAGCGTTTTCATGGGATGCAGTATTTAACTAGTGTAGACCTTCGTAGTTCGTACTGGCAAATCGCACTATCACCTGATAATAGGGAGTATACAGCATTCATATTTGCAGGTAGATCCAACCAGTATTGTGTTCTGCCGTTCGGATTGAACGTGAGTGCCGGCGTTTTCATAACTGCGCTCGACACTGTTTTAGTACCTGATCTCCTTGACAAACTCACAGTTTATATAAATGACATATTGTAGCAGTTCTGACACTAAATGTAACTGGGTTTTCTCTTTTGATGCTAGTCAGTTGTCAGGATGAGCATTACTGCAAAGGGCATTTGATTCTAAAGCATTATGTCACGGTGAAAATCCTAAATTAATTTTTCTCTCTTAACAACACGTGGGCAGGGTGGGTTCTTCCTTTGCTTTACATAAGATAACTTTCATTGCAAGTTTCGTACAACTGTTTCCTTACTCAATGTTCTGGCTCGGAGAACGGCAGCTGCGTCGTTTGCGAAGCCTTCTGCTGTGGCAGCGGCGGCGTCTGATTACGCGTGGCAGTGTGTATCTCGTGTCACCGTCTCGCCCAGTAACTGAAGACGCGCAGCGCGAGGTGGCCCGTTTAATTATTGCGAGCGAAGTCGTGCATCGGATGGTGATGCCTTGGATGTGGCATCCCAGTGTTTCTTTTCTCTAAGCGACCGCGTGTGTTGTGCGTCGGCCAACGGAGCGGCGCGGCGGGGGAAGGCCAGTGTCCTGGACTCGAACAACGGACTCCCGCTTGCCAGTCTTCCGCTGTCAGGTCTTCATCCCAGCTCACAGGTGACTGCTGATGTGTGGCCGTCTCCTTCCTGTCCGCACGAGTCACCCGGGTACATAAAAATCAGACTGCAAATACCTTTTAACTTCTGTCATCTGGCGCCGAGGCTGCTGCTTGCTATTCCATTACAGCGGCGGACTTGGTGCGTCTGTACATGATGTAGTCTCTTCTTGCATGACGGTCTTCAGCACTGAAACTGACTGAAAACTACTGCTACTCTTCTGCTCTTCCTTCTTTCGTCTCGGGCCCACTGCGTCTCGCGTATTTATTCACTTCAGTTCACTGGAGGTGAACGACTTCACGGTCATTGCCTCTTAGGTCACGTTGAAAAGCTTCTCGAAGAATCTTCTTAACGTCGGGCATTGGCTCTTGGAATGTAGGCGAGGGCCTTTGATCACATGTGACAACTGAGAAACACATGAGCTGGTCATTGCCTCTTCTGTCACGTTGAAAAGCTTCTCGAAGAATCTTCTTAACGTCGGTCATTGGCTCTTGGAATGTAGGCGAGGGCCTTGCTCACATGCGACAACTGACAAACACGTGAGCCGGTCGGGCGATGCCATGACGGCTGAATCGACAGCATCCGCTTATGTGGAACTTGCTAACTTCATGGTCATTGTCTCTTCTGCTCTGCTGTTCTGCCCGCTGTTTGCCAGTGTGTAATTCTTCTAAACTAAACTAAGTTTTTCATTTATATTCTGATTTCTACTTCACTTTGATTTCACTAATTTATTTAGTTAAGTACCATTCAATAATATTAATAGCAACATCTACATGGGATGAACATATAGAGCTTTTGGAAAGAATGTTACTGAGGTTTTCAGCGGATGGTGTCACAGATAACCTTAAGAAATCAAAATTTGTGAGAAAAAACATAAAATTTCTCGGTCACATAATTTCACCTGCACGGATAAGACCTCACCCACAAAAACTGTTAGCCATAAAAAACTTTCCCGCGCCATGCACAAAACGACAGCTAAAGGCATTTGCGGGTTTGTGCTCTTTCTTTCGCCAGTTCGTACCGAACCAGTTGCTCAATAGCCCCGCATTACTGGGCCTATTAAAGAAGGGCAAACAGTGGATCTGGACGCCTCAATGCCAGACCGATTTTGATAAAACACGCTTTGGTTAATTCTAATATCCTAGAACATCCTGACATGAGCGAAGATTTTTGTCCAGCAACGGATGCTTCATTTTCGGGACTAGGAGCCTGTCTATTTCAGCTGGACGAAGGCGCTACTCCGACAATGTTAAGATAATTAGTTTTGCTACCCGTACTCTATCAGAATGCGAGCGCAGGTATTCCGCAACAGAATTAGAAGCCCTTTCTATTGTGTGGGCCTTTAAGAAGTTCATCTATTATCTATTTGGCAAGCATGTACGAGTCTACAGTGACCATCAAGCATTAAGGGTTTTTTCTCATTTGTAGGTTGCTACACATTCGCCTTGCGCGGTGGGCGTTATTTTTGCAGTCTTATGATTTTGAAATTATATATGTCAATGGCAAAGTTAACGTAATCGCTGACGCACTGTCAAGATTACCACAAGGATTACCCGAGTTCGAAGAATTGGTAGAAGAGAACACAGAATTTAAAGTTTTGCTCATCACGGACAGCAAATTTAGGAAATATTTTTTGGATATGTACAATAATATGGCCAAATTACAGGAAGAAGATGACCGCTGGAGGAAAGTTAGATCCCAGTTAAACAATAACCCCCATTTACCTATAAAACATCATTACAGGTTACATAAGGAAGTATTATTCTACAGGAGAAACATGGACAGCGATACATGGTGCGTTTGTGTACCTGAAGCATATGAGAAAAGTTTAATTTGGCATACTCACTACGCTTGGGTACACTACGGCGCCCGCAAGTGCTGTAAGAAATTAAGTATGTACTTCTACTTTTCCAAAATGCTTCGACGCACACAACACATATTGAAAACTTGTATTATTTGTCAGAAGGTTAAGCCCGTCAATCTGAACTGCGAGAGAGAGTTGTATCCTATTTTACCAAAAAACCCGCCAGAGCTAGTATGCAGAGATGCTATGGGTCCTTTACCCCCTGCCAGGGAAGGTGTAAAATATGTTATTGGAGTATATGATGTATTTTCAAAGTATGTGAAATTGTATGCCACGAAAACAACTGCAGCTAAGCCTATTATCAGACGTTTGTTAAACGACTACTTCCCGTCTGTTAGGAAACCACAGGCGATCTTATCAGATAACGCAACCAATTTTACATGCCATGCTTGGAAACAATTTCTGAAAGAACAACAGGTTAAACAAATATTGATATCCAGGTATAGCCCTCAACTCAACCCAATGGAAAGAATATTCCGTGAATTGAATAGGTTTATGAGGATATATGTAGCCAACAAGCAATCTAAGTGGATTGAATATTTAAATGTTTTTGAACAGGTGGTAAACAATCTCCCAATATACGACACTGCAGTCACAGTGTCTGATCTGATATGCAATAAGAAAGAGAATAATGAATGGGTAAACCCTAACCCGTCTGTTCCTAGACAACCTGTAGACTTAAATGAAAACATAAGGCAAGTATTAATCTCTATCACACAACAAGCCCAACGCCGAAAGAAGCATTATGATAAACAGCTACGTGGTGTTGCCAGATTTGCAGTCAGAGGAAAGGTGTTACTCAAAACGCATGTGAAATCTTCCTTGTTAGCTAAGAAAAACGCTTAGTGGCAAATAAAATATACTGGTCCGTACGTAATTGTACATATTCCGCACGACGGATGTTATTTACCTGCATACCATCACAATGGCAAGATCAAAGGACTGTATGCACACAGAGACTTAAGAAAATTCTACTATAATTATCACACGCCATACCTATTAATGCACACGTATAAAATAAGTTACTGTAAAAAAGAGAACGAACGCGATTAGGATAAAGAAAGTACATCTTATGCAGCTAAGTGAATAAGAACATTTCACTATTATTGTTTACATTTGTCAGTGAACGTGGACGCAAGACACAGGTAAGCTAGGACATATACATCAGTTGGTGACTAGCGATGTTTAACACTAAGTGTACTTGTAAGTTTTGACGGAATGTTTTTATTTGGTCACAGTGGTATTTTAGTTTTAAGTTTACATACGGAGGTATCTGGAGCGAACAGTTAGCACAAACCTCGGAACAATATAGATGTAAGTTTTTTTATGCCATTTGTGTATCAAAGCAATAAGGTACAGAGTAAGTTACAGAAAAATATTGAATCCCTAAGGTACAAAGGATAAATATGTGACGCAAGCGTACTATACGTTGCTGAGAAAGTATTGTGTGTTTTTGACGTATCCACACCACGAGGTTTTATCTATAAAGGTATCGCATAAAAAATGATGTTAATTTTTTTTGGATGCTGCAATTATAAAAAAAATGATTTCTAACTGCTAATGAAAATTTAGCGTACTATATATCATACGCACAGTAACCCAATCTCAGGAAAGTGCACTTAAAGATAGGATTCATGAATAACAACTTGTGTGGTCTTACTGTCATACAGATAATTTTTTTCATCTCTATATACATGTTGGAATGCAAGTACGATATTGAGATACGATTTGTGAATATTAACTGAGGCAAACATAACACCGTCTCTTATAACAAAATAAATGAGTATGTACAAGGTAAGTTACAGGAAATCAACTAGCCGAAAAAATTAGGTAACGCCGAAACAAACAATTATTTACAGGAGGCGCTCGGCGAGATACTGCGAGATTTCAATCGGCGGAGAAAAGCCACTGAATTACATTAATGTCACTATGACTGACGATTGACGTAATAAAACATTACCAAGATCACTGAGAAATACACTACGTGACACTAAGTAACGCCAGAGGGTTTTAATAATCTACTTTTTCAGTATGAAAACACTAAGGATGTATGCTGACTTTAGAGGGATGCAGTACACTTTTTTTTTTGCTATGTTTATAATATTTTGTCCAATCTGAGAAGAAGATATTTGATGGAAGGAAAAAGTAACACAAATATAAACACAAAGAAAAACCATATACGCAAGCACAGACTTTAGAGGCAGTAGCGCACAGCAGCCAAGCTTCATTATTAATCTGTTGTTTGTACTACCTAGCTATTTAAGTATAGTGATTTATTTATGTATGCATTTTCTTATTTATTTTTTTAATATCTGTTTGTTTATGATGTGTACCATGCGTTGTTACAAACATGGGTGACGAAAGGATGAAAAACTCCCCCCCCCCCCCACACACACAGTAACTCGCGGGTAGAAAATGGACACATTTTGTCTCATTTGGAGACAACTTCTAAAAGCACTTACAGTGCGTTCATGTCATAGTGTTGTCACTTCAATACGTAAGTGGATCAGTGGTACGACATAAAGTTAGAAAGCGCTGTTGTTCTCAAGAGTGTTCTCCTATGCTCTATAAGATAGGAGACAGTGTCGCGACCGCAAAATGTAGTATTAGAGGCATGTACTCTCTGAGAACACAATCACCTACCAATTTATGTAATGAAATGTTGTGAGCAATAAAGTACGCCAACGTAGTTCCGTGTAGAAACACAGGAACAAATAACGAACGTGGGCATTTATCATAAAAGACAAGCTAGTGGTATCATGAGCTACAGTTTTGTTTCTGAACGAACTGGATAATGAACAGGACAGTGTATATTTACCCAGTGACAATGAATTACTCAGTGTCAGTGACCTGTGGGCTATACGCAAATACACAAGTGAAAACACGTTTCATATCACAAATCTTTTTCTTCGAGGTAAAAGAGATATAGTGAATCGAGGAAGCCTGCTACGGTACGAGTGTTTGTGCACCTAGTGTGCCGTTGCAAGCCAAATATTGAAGTGCAGTACTTACCTTTTGTGCAGTGAACCTAGAAGGCACCGAGTTATCCCTTCCCACAGTCAAGGTGTACGGCAAGTTGAAACAAGTGCGGTTGGATTTTCGCAAACTCTACGAACACTGCACGAGACACTGAAAAGTATGGACCGGGACGCGCGGCATCGCTTTACGGCGGTGGGCTCACGCAACTGCTTAGGTCCAAATGGCGCGCAGCGAGCCATCAAACTGATTGTTGCGTCTGCAGTTATGCGCATCTGACGCATTAATGGCTAACGGCGTAACATAGGAGGACAATTTAAATGCAAAGCAATATCTATCTTTAAATGGACGCCCAACAAAGTGCCAAGACATGTAGAAAAACAGTTTCCTGCCACACTAAATGAAGTCTGACTTCCACAGCTCATGATGAATCGTGAGCTGTGGTACTCAGACTTCATATATTAAGTACTAACCCATGTGAATTTTTATTTGTTACATGTTTATATTACCCATGACGAGACAATAGTAAAATACGAAAAGAATGTCACTAAGCAGATCCTGGCGTAGAAGAGGGAAGCAGTGGAAAGCACAAGCAACTCTAAGCAAGAACTTGTGGTGTCACCGCCAGACACCACACTTGCTAGGTGGTAGCCTTTAAATCGGCCGCGGTCCATTAGTATACGCCGGACCCGCGTGTCGCCACTGTCAGTGATAGCAGACCGAGTGCCAGCGCACGGCAGGTCTAGAGAGACGTACTAGCACTCGCCCCAGTTGTACAGCCGACTTTGCAAGGAACGGTTCACTGACAAATACGCTCTCATTTGCCGAGACGATAGTTAGCATATCCTTAAGCTACAATTGCTACGACCTAGCAAGGCGCCGTATTCAATTGATATTGAGATTCTATTAATGTATCATCAAGAGCGATGTTCTACAAATGTGGATTAAAGTTAAGTATTCCAGAAGCTACGTACTTCTCTTTATAGCATTCATTACGTATCCTGTTTCAGACCTCACGCCAGCCTGCGTGAGTTTAAGCGCGTGCCTTTCGGCTACTTCCGAGTGGCGTGGCTGTCTTGCTACGCCACTACAGAACTAATGCCTCTTGCTGCCCCAGACACCTCTGCTAGCCCCCACACCCTAGATCCGTACACTCCAATAAATATATGACTTTCCTGTAAATTTTTTTTTCTACACAAGAGACAAAGACTTATTAAAAATTAATTTTATTGTCAACATGCGAACGAGAAGGCTGTTTATACGGCGATACATTATGTATGAAACAATGTAATACCCTTGTATAATGCAATGTACAATGAGATAATAAAATAATTTTGTTTATACTGTACGACATAAAAAGAAAGAAAAGAAGAGAAAGAAGGTAAAAGGAGTATGTATGTTTATAATTATCGAGATGTGATGATTTTATGTGAAATACGATGTAAAGACATTGTAAAAGATTTTGTGTGTGTAGTACGTAAGTTTATGTGTGTTTTACTTGTGTTCTGTATATCCTAATGTATATGTTTTGTCCTCTTTGCCAAGTGTCAGAACTGGCATTAAAACCATGTTTGTAGAATGAAGATATGGGAAGAAAAACACTGACAATGCAGTCCCATTACGCGTGTATAACAGTCAAGTGTTATGTGTTTAGGCTCATTGCCCGGGAAATTGACATTTCTTAGGACAATTCGCCCAAGGGGGCGATGAAAAGGAACTAACAAATGTTGTAATTTAATCTCAAAGATACAAGAAGAAAATTTTTTCGACTGTCATACCAGAGGAATACTCTGAAAAAATATTTTATCCTTGACAAAGGACTAATTTCGAGATTCTTTTATTACTTCTAGTATTAACTACTTTTGTTCTTATGTGCTGGCGTAAAAATGTACTGCATAAGTTCATGTCTATGTGTGTGTTAAATGAAGGTGTTAAAATGATGAAAAATGTGTTTTATAATTTCTGTCAAGATCAAGCCTAAATCCCATACCAATGGAGTACAAATTATTCTGTTAATTCGAGAAGGCGAATTTTAGATGGAGGCGACGATCTATACGACGGCGCTGCTCAATAATAGAGGTACGTGATTGTGCTCACTACTTTCTTTTGGTGGCCGCTAAGATTAATTCCGATGTGTTTTTGCCGAGACACTCAGAACCTGCAGTCTTCCTTTTCGTATAAAAATAGGAGTCCGAAAGAAAAAGAAATATTCTTAAATTTAAATAATTGCAATTCTTTTACCCAGGCCACGAGGAATGATAGAACCTACGCGCCTCTACCCTGATTGTACGTTCGCAATCTCCGAGTGTGTTACGACGTCATTATTTTACGAAAAAAAAAAATTAAGATAGATCTTTCTCATCAAATCGCAACCACTCGCACGCGAATGTACGTACCCTCTGAATGTGTCTAGTCAGCCGTGCGCATTGTTCTAAAGCTTTTCTGTTAATATTCAGTGGATTGCATCTCCGCAATTAATTTTTGTTTATGCCGCAAATCGCGCTTCACGCGAAGTATTTATTACGCAAGTTTCAGGCTCTAAATAATGTCAAAAATTCCAAGGTACGGCGACTAAGCAAACCGTTACAATAATTTCATACCTCTACAACTACAGTAACACAAAACAACAATAATATAACAGAGAGGGTACGCTACGTACTGTAGAGGTAAGAGTTTTACTCCGTCTGACAGATGGATATTACTCTAAGCGAGTAAGTTTTTTTGTGTAATACTGTGCTTTTCAAACATCTCACTACCTGTAGATGTCTACTAGTGGAGGGATACCTTGTGTGTCACAAAGAAGTAAAAGAATGGTGCAGATGGCTTTAGAGCAGTTTGAAGAAAACGAAATGATCATTCGGACGATTCTTATGCTCCTGGGGAAGATCGCGTATCAGATTAAGACCATGGCAGTGATGCTGAAATAGACGTGAATGATATTCCCTGCACGTCCGAGAATGAACAAGGTGGTGTTGACTCTTTTCATAATTGGGAAAATGATGACACCGAAACTGACATAATTTATCACGGCAAGATGAACTGTTTCAGTTGGAGTTCCAGAGCGACCCATTGCAGTACCATACTAGATCAAAGTGCTTTGTGTGAGTACTAGCATGCAGGTTGTCAGTGTTCACATGTTGGCGCAGCTGTGTCTACAACTGCAATGGAAAAATTAATGATTCAAACAAACAAGAAAAGGAAAATTGCGAATGCTTTGGTTCAGTCCCTTTTTAACCCCAGACGCAAACAGAGGACTGTCAGAAGATTAATGTGTATATGTTTGTAGTTGTCTGTGGCATTGTAGCATCCAAACGAAAGATCCCATTTTAATGCAGTTTTTTTTATTTGAAAACTGGTTTAATCGAGATGGTTTTTAGCTATAATTCATGAAAGACTAACAGGCGTTTAAATTTCATCCGCCAAATTAAGTAAAAATGTTTTCCACCAGCGCTCTCTCTTGATATATGCTACATAATATATAAGATCCGAAAGTTACGTAGTATCAGACAGCAGGGCTTCAAAAAGATCTAAATAAAGTCCGGAAAATATAAGTTCATTTTTGTCTTTCGAGGTGTATCTGCGTATCTGTGTGTGGTATCGTAGCTCCTACACGAAACGTCTGCTTTGAATACAGTTTCCTTTATTTGAAAACTTGTTTAATGAGAATGGTTCTTAATCGTGTCCCATGAAAGTCTGTTCAGCTGTTTAAATTTCATCAAATAAGTTAAATAACAGTGTTTCCCACCAGCGCATTCTCTCGATATACGCAATGTAATACTTAAGAGCTGCGTCAAGTCACCTAGTACCAGACTGTACGGTGGAAAAATATCTAAATAAAAGTCCACGAGAACAGACGTTTAGCTGGCCGGTGTGGCCGAGCGGTTCTAGGCGCTTCAGTCTGGAACCGCGCGACCGCTACGGTCGCAGGTTCGAATCCTGCCTCGGGCATGGATGTGTGTGATGTCCTTAAGTTAGTTAGGTTTAAGTAGTTCTAAGTTCTAGAGGACTGATGACCTCAGATGTTAAGTCCCATAGTGCTCAGAGCCATTTTTTTTAACAAACGTTTATCTTCTGCGGTTCACTAATAATGATGATTTTTGGCTTTCCACGTTGTCTGTTTCAGCACCTACAGAGCGGAATAACACTTAAACCAAAACTTTAAAAAACCTCCTCACAATAAACCTCTAAAAATTAAAAAACATGTATTGCCCGTTTAAGTTCATCCAAGCGTCGTCGCGTCAGAGGGCCGCTAAGAAAATAAAAAGAAAGAAGTTAACAGCAGCTACCCTTCCTAGAAAAGTCTCACTTTCATTATCCCTGGTTATAAGCGTCTTCTGTTTGGTGTCATCTCTTCCGGATCTGCGCGTCCCGCTTCCACACCTCAAAATGACTAGTGAAGTTATAATTATTTATTATATAATCTATGGAAACGAATCTGTCTTTAATTAGCCTAAAATTGTTCAAGAATAGAGTTACTTATCTATTTTATATCATATTTTTACATAATTACGTACGAGCTTAATTTCAAACATTAATGTATCTTACGAGGCCTGTGTCCTGCAGTGGTATGATGACAGCGTACTAACTCAAGCACGCTTCACTACACGAGTGCGGTGACCAGATCTGGCAGTCGCATGGGGGCAGGCGTCGTTGACAGTTGTGTCTATATTGCGAATTTTTCGGAGTCAATTAATTAAGACCTAGCCTCAATGAATTGATGATGTTGTTTTGATATTTACCTATGATGCCTAGGTAGCTGACTTGTATTTAATTTTCATACTTTATCATTTTTAGATGTAATCTGCTTTTATTTTGTTTGATTTTTGGTCCCCTGACGCAATAACACTTGAATCAAAATAATTCTATTTATTATAATAAACTTAAACTGGCAATTCATATTTTTTTCCTTTTCGGCGATATTTTGTGTTTTCTCTTAAATTTTAATTTATGTTTTATCACGTTCCACAGCCTGATACAGCACAACTCTGATTCCCAAGTAGGAACTGTCTGTGCCAAGATGAAAGGCCTGTGAAAGATAAGGATGGGCTGGAAGTCCTGCCTTCCATAACTCTTCCTTCACCATATTAAACTGTTGTTCATATTTCTCATCTCATTTCCAAAAGACATTCTTCCCAGTAAGAGCTAAAAGATGTGGCACAATAAGGAGTTGATAGGTGGCATACTTTCTATAGTACCATACAAGGTCCGTCATGAAGGCATGTACTTGCCTAGCATTGGTGGTGCGACGAACACTCTGAAGTCGTTTCTTCAGTATCCTGATTGCAGGTGAGAGTAACTATGTCTCTCTTAAGCTCCCATAATGCACATTATAAGGTAGTCCCATTGTGCCCGATACCTTCTGGCTGGGATCGTTGAGTGATGCCTCCAGCCTCTCTGTGGTGAAGTCCTAGTCCCTAGCCTCCCTGAAGCGAGAGTCGGGTGCAGTGTTAGCCGCCACGTGGGGAACTAAGGCAAGCCAAGGGGTGACTGGCTTCAGCAGCTAATAGGGCAGGGCCACGGAGCCGTCACACGAAGTGTCCCGCAGGCTTGGTCTGTAGTAGTATCCGAGACGAGACCTCGTACCAAAGCAGTCGTTTGAGTTGTCGAGACTAATTATTTCCTTAGTATCAGAGACGAGACTTTGATTAACATTGGGAGACTGCTGAGGTGTCGGGCCACAGATCTACTGTGGGATTCACTAGTATCCAAGTGCCCTTTTTGGGGCAGTGTCCTTTTCAGGACCACGTAGTGTCCTTATGAGCCAGTGTCCTTTTCAGGGCGCATTGGTGCCCCTGTAAGACTGCACGGCAGTTGCCCCTAAAGCTGTCATTGGCCTACATTATCCCATGTCACATGGGTAACGGCCGGAAGGTGGCAGCAGAAGATGTCCAGTGGAGATTTACGCGCGAGCGACATCTATGGGAACTTGTCAAATGTTAAGAGAGGAATGTCACTACGGGCGGGGAGGGGGGGGGGGGGGGGGGAAGCCATGCTGGTATTTTGTCAGTACCTTTCTCGAGTGGTGTTGGACTCGTAGTGGCAGTGCTTTTGCTTGTGGAGCCAGTGGTGTCTCTTCAAGAGGTGTGTTGTACAAAACCACATATTAGGCCGTCAGACCGTGGGGACTAGGGTTTGCAGCCCAAACTCCATGACTCCACGAGGAGACGTTAGAAAGCAATGCATCAAACAAATTAGCCTCGGATGGAGGTCCCAAATAGACAGGGGCCTCACAGCAACCGATACAACCGGTGATTCGACCCCTGGGAGAAATCTAAATTCGCCAGGTAACAATAGCAGAGTCTCATCCCCTAAATGCGGGACTGATCTCTCATCTAGAGCAGCGCATCAACACCGGCAACATGTTTCGAGATGTACTCTACTCCCTCTAGCCCCTGACAACAAAGGTGGCTTTAAATGCCCTTACTGTCCGCACTCTTTTACAACCATTAATGATGGCGTTTGCATAAGAGGAAGGGGCATCCGGTTGAACATAACACCTCTGAACTCCAGCGTAATGTCGAATGTCGGAAAGGACCCTGGTGTAATGCCAAAGTTGAAGAAATGGCGAAGTTGGGATGGGAGTGGAGTGGCAGATTTGGTACACAGTTTCAACTGAATAAGAATTTGGGAACTAGATTTGGAAGATCAGCGGAAACCATCAAGAAATGTCGAGCAACTCTAGAATATAAGCATATGTTAGCAGCGCTTAAGGAGGGGCCAATAGCAGAAACAGTGCAAGGTAGTCCTCCTGAATGCTGCTCTGTTTTACTACCTCAACCTTCTGAGCGAGGGCCCTCTCCAGTTGGTAGTACCAATACAGTGGGATGAGTCGCAAACCGAGTCATAGTAGAACATCTTCACCAGATCTAACCAAAACGGTCGGGAAATTTGCAACATATGGTAAACACGATAATGGCATCCTCTTGGGTAAAATATTCCGGACGTAAAATAGTCGCCCATTCGGATGTCCGGGCGGGGACTACTCAGGAGGACGTCGTTATCAGGAGAAAGAAAACTGGCGTTCTACGAATCAGAGCGTGGAATGTCAGATCCCTTAATCGGACAGGTAGGTTAGAAAATTTAAAAAGGGAAATGGATAGGTTGAAGTTAGATATAGTGGGAATTAGTGAAGTTCGGTGGCAGGAGGAACAAGACTTTTGGTCAGGTGAATACAGGGATACAAATACAAAATCAAATGCAGGTAATGCAGGAGTAGGTTTAATAATGAATAAAAAAATAGGAGTGCGGGTAAGCTACTACAAACAGCATAGTGAACGCATTATTGTGGCCAAGTTAGACACGAAGCCCATGCCTACTACAGTAGTACAAGTTTATATGCCAACTAGCTCTGCAGATGATGATGAAATTGATTAAATGTATGATATAAAAGAAATTATTCAGGTAGTGAAGGGAGACGAAAATTTATTAGTCATGGGTGACTGGAATTCGAGTGTAGGAAAAGGGAGAGAAGTAAACATAGTGGGTGAATATGGATTGGGGGAGAGAAATGAAAGAGGAAGCCGTCTGGTAGAATTTTGCACAGAGCATAACTTAATCATAGCTAACACTTGGCTCAAGAATCAAAAAAGAAGGTTGTGTACATGGAAGAATCCTAGAGATACTAGAAGGTATCAGATAGATTATATAATGGTAAAATAGAGATTGAGGAACCAGGTTTTAAATTGTATGACATTTCCAGGGGCAGATGTGGACTCTGACCACAATCTATTGGTTATGAACTGTAGATTAAAACTGAAGAAACTGCAAAAAAGTGGGAATTTAAGGAGATGGTACATGGATAAACTGACTAAACCAGAGGTGGTACAGAGTTTCAGGGAGAGCATAAGTGAACAATTGACTGGAATGGGGGAAAGAAATACAGTAGAAGAAGAATGGGTAGCTCTGAGGGATGAAGTAGTGAAGGCAGCAGAGGATCAAGTAGGTAAAAACACGAGGGCTAGTAGAAATCCTTGGATAACAGAAGAAATATTGAATTTAATTGACGAAAGAAGAAAAGATAAAAACGCAGTAAATGAAGCAGGCAAAAAGGAATCCAAACGTCTCAAAAATGAGATCGACAGGAAGTGCAAAATGGCTAACCAGGGATGGCTAGAGGACAAATGTAAGGATGTAGAGGCTTATCTCACTAGGGGTAAGACAGATACTGCCTACAAGAAAATTAAAGATACCTTTGGAGAAAAGAGAGCCACTTGTATGAATATCAAGAGCGCAGATGGAAACCCAGTTCTAAGCAAAGAAGGGAAAGCAGAAAGGTGGAAGGAGTATAGAGGGTCTATACAAGGGTGATGTACTTGAGGACAATATTATGGAAATGGAAGAGGATGTAGATGAAGATGAAATGGGAGATACGATACTGCGTGAAGAGTTTGACAGAGCACTGAAAGACCTGAGTCGAAACAAGGCCCCGGGAGTAGACAACATTCCATTCGAACTACTGACGGCCTTGGGAGAGCCAGTCCTGATAAAACTCTACCATCTGGTGAGCAAGATGTATGAGACAGGTGAAATACCCTCAGACTTCAAGAAGAATTTAATAATTTCAATCCCATAGAAAGCAGGTGTTGACAGATGTGAAAATTACCGAACTATCAGTTTAATAAGTCACAGCTGCAAAATACCAACCCGAATTATTTACAGACGAATGGAAAAACTGGTAGAAGCCGACCTCGGGGATGATCAGTTTGGATTCAGTCGAAACACTGGAACACGTGAGGCAATACTGACCTTACGACTTATCTTAGAAGAAAGATTAAGGAAAGGCAAACCTACGTTTCTAGCATTTGTAGACTTAGAGAAAGCTTTTGACAATGTTGATTGGATTACTCTCTTTCAAATTCTAAAGGTGGCAGGGGTAAAATACAGGGAGCGAAAGGCTATTTACAATTTGTACAGAAACCAGATGGCAGTTATAAGAGCCGAGGGGCATGAAAGGGAAGCAGCGGTTGGGAAGGGAGTGAGACAGGGTTTTAGCCTCTCCCCGATGTTATTCAATCTGAATATTGAGCAAGCAGTAAAGGAAACAAAAGAAAAATTCGGAGTAGGTATTACAGTCCATGGAGAAGAAATAAAAACCTTTGAGGTTCGCCGATGACATTGTAATTCTGTCAGAGACAGCAAAGGACTTGGAAGAGCAGTTGAACGGAATGTACAGTGTCTTGAAAGGAGGATATAAGATGAACATCAACAAAAGCAAAACGAGGATAATGGAATGTAGTCAAATTAAGTCGGGTGATGCTGAGGGAATTAGATTAGGAAATGAGACGCTTAACGTAGTGAAGGAGTTTTGCTATTTGGGGAGCAAAATAACTGATGATGGTCGAAGTAGAGAGGATATAAATGTAGACAGGCAATGGCAAGGAAAGCGTTTCTCAAGAAGAGAAATTTGTTAACATCAAGTATAGATTTAAGGGTCAGGAAGCCGTTTCTGAAAGTATTTGTATGGAGTGTAGCCATGTATGGAAGTGAAACGTGGACAATAAATAGTTTGGACAAGAAGAGAATAGAAGCTTTCGAAATGTGGTGCTACAGAAGAATGCTGAAGATTAGATGGGTAGATCCCATAACTAATGAGGAGGTATTGAACAGAATTGGGGATAAGAGGATTTTGTGGCACAACTTGACAAGAAGAAGGGACCAGTTGGTAGGACATGTTCTGAGGCATCAAGGGATCACAAATTTAGCGTTGGAGGGCAGCGCAGAGGGTAAAAATCATAGAGGGAAACCAGGAGATGAATACACTAAGCAGATTCAGAAGGATGTAGGTTGCAGTAAGTACTGGGAGATGAAGAAGCTTGCACAGGATAGAGTAGCACGGAGAGCTGCATCAAACCAGTCTCAGGACTGAAGACAACAACAAGAAGAACATGGTAAACATGACCCTGGGTGGTAATGCGGTCTGGGACAGTATTAATGATGCCTTCCAGAAGTTTACGTCGGCTCTAGCAGCTCCATGAACAACTGTGCGAAGGTAGACGAGAGTTGTAAAAGCTCCCAAGAAAGGCTCTGGCTTGAATAAGAATCGCAAAGTGCGTGGGGTGGAGAGAGCTGAGCGCTTCCATTCCACACAGTTTAGGTGGTTGAATGACACGACCAGCCTGGTGAAAGGGATTTTGAATGGGGACAGGCAAGAGAAAGATGTACGAGGTGCATTCAAGTTCTAAGGCCTCCGATTTTTTTTCTCCGGACTGGAAAGAGATAGAAACATACACATTGTTTTAAAATGAGGCCGCGTTCATTGTCAATATGTCCCAGAGATGGCAGCACCATACGGCAGACGGAATTTTACCGCCAGTGGCGAGAATGAGAACTGTTTTAAATACTTAAAATGGCGATGTTTTCCTTACTTGAACAGCGTGCAATCATTCGTTTTCTGAATTTGGGTGGTGTGAAACCAATTGAAATTCATCGACAGTTGAAGGAGACATGTTGTGATAGAGTTATGGATGTGTTGAAAGTGCGTTCATGGGTGCGACAGTTTAATGAAGGCAGAACATCGTGTGACAACAAACCGAAACAACTTCAGGCTTGCACAAGCCAGTCTGAGGACATGATCGAGAAAGTGGAGAGAATTGTTTTGGGGGATCGCCAAATGACTGTTGAACAGAGCGCCTCCAGAGTTGGCATTTCTGTGGGATCTGTGCACACAATCCTGTATGACGACCTGAAAATGTGAGAAGTGTCATCCAGGTGGCTGCCACGAATGCTGACGGATGACCACATGGCTGCCCGTGTGGCATGTTGCCAAGCAATGTTGACACGCAACAACAGCATGAATGGGACTTTCTTCTCGTCGGTTGTGACAATAGATGAGACGTGGATGCCATTTTTCAATCCAGAAACAAAGCGCCAGTCAGCTCAATGGAAGCACACAGATTCACTGCCACCAAAAAAATTTCGGGTAACCGCCAGTGCTGAAAAAATGATGGTGTCCATGTTCTGGGACAGCGAGGGCGTAATCCTTACCCATTGCGTTCCAAATGGCACTACAATAACAGGTGCATCCTACGAAAATGTTTTGAAGAACAAATTCCTTCCTGCACTGCAACAAAAACGTCTGGGAAGGGCTGCGCGTGTGCTGCTTCACCAAGACAACGCACCCGCACATCGAGCTAACGTTACCCAACAGTTTCTTCGTGATAACTTTGAAGTGATTCCTCATGCTCCCTACTCACCTGACCTGGCTCCTAGTGACTTTTGGCTTTTTCCAACAATGAAAGACACTCTCCGTGGCCGCACATTCACCAGCTGTGCTGCTATTGCCTCAGCGATTTTCCAGTGGTCAAAACAGACTCCTAAAGAAGCCTTCGCCGCTGCCATGGAATCATGGCGTCAACGTTGTGAAAAATGTGTACGTCTGCAGGGCGATTACGTCGAGAAGTAACGCCAGTATCATCGATTTCGGATGAGTAGTTAATTAGAAAAAAAATCGGAGGCCTTAGAACTTGAATGCACCTCGTATATCCAGAAGCCGACTGGCTGCAGAAATATTATGAAGGGTATTATGTCAAAGAGACGGTGAATATACCAATGTAATTAAAGCCCAGAAGCGAGGATACCATTGTTTATCGCATCTCATCTCATTGTTGGAATCTAAACAGTGGGTGAAAAGGTTGAAACACACTGCAGTGGGCTCAGAAGGGATATCACATCAAAATCTATGGAATATGCTAGATGCAGATCTGCATGCCTTACTGAACCTGGTGTTTGACTTAATCAAGACACAATCTTAAAAGGAAGCCGCACTTGTTTACTACTCCAACTGGGAGCCAATTACAATATCATTGATGTTGGTGTGGCTACTAAATAAAATTTTGGCTTTTAGAGTTTCAAACTCTATAGTTATCCACAAGGCACAGAGAGGTTTTCGTGCAGTTAATGGCATCATGGGAAATACTCTTTAGTTGGATACCATCGTGGGAGAGCATAGACCTCACGAATGCCCTTGGTCGGGTTTCAAGGAAGGTAGTTTATCAAGCACTGTGTAACCATATTGTATATGAGACCACCTTGAACTATATCATAAGTTCCTGTTCGGTCAGGACAGTGGAGTTTTTCAGGGGTGTCGAGCAAGGCGACACCTTATGCCCATTGTCTTCAATATTGTTATGGACATCCTTAAGCATAACTTCATAGAGGACTATGGAGCAACGCTGGGTGGCGTGAAGATTGCTGTAATGGGCTTCACTGATGATATCGTCGCCCTCTCTGACACTGTAGAGGATATGAGGAACCATCTTGAATGTGTGTCAAGATTCCTTCGGCCGACCATAATGGAAATCAGCCCTGACAAGTGCAGACCCCTTCAGTTTCTCAGAGTGGCTAGGACCAAGCGATGTGCCGTACAGACCAACTGCCCCTCCGAGGTCGAAGGGAAGTCCATCCCATTGTTAAATGTAGTGGATCAACTCAACTACCTTGGCTATTCATATGATGCACAGGGGATACGGACACCTTCTCCTGTGAGGCTGCAGGTGATCTTGGAAACACTTCAGAAAGCAGCTCTAAAACCCAGAAGTTGTTTGTCTTGCATAAATATTTAAGACCCAGACTGATCCACACATTACAGGCAATGAAGGTTTCAGCAAAGAGGCTGAACTACGTTCACCTGTGTATCAGACAATTCCTTAAGCCGACTTTACACCTGCCTAAGATGACCCCACCCCTTACATCCTTGCTAGGCAGTGGGGTGGTGGTGTTGGAATTCCTGCCCTTAGGTTGCTAGTAAGTTTCATCTCTCTACGACGGATTCAAAATTTGAGTGCAATCCAGGACAACCAACTAGGAGCGGTTCTTAGAACAGAGCTGGTCACTAGACTGGTTGCCAGACTCAAGAAGATGCTATGTATGGGCAGAGTAGAAACAGAGCTCTCCAAGGAGGCCATTTCCAACTTCTGGCGTAACAAACACTACACAACAACTCTGGGGAGAGGGCTGGAGTACTGCCGGAATTCGTGTCATACAAACAGCTGGATCAACGACCCCCTTCGTTTTTGGAGTGGAAGGGACTATATTAGCGCTATCTATCTGCGCATTGGACTGCTGGCAACAAGGGGTGCTCCTTACTTTACTGGCCAGAGGTGTACCAATCTTTATTGACTTGTTCAATGTGTCAGACCCTTTCTCTTGAATAAATCTGAAGTGGACTGACAAGGCAGCCAGTCCACAGTGACGGGTAGCCGATAGAAAGGCACGCGGACACACTCACGCCGACGGGCGTCAATTCTGGAACAGGATAACTATTGAATGGTAGCAAGAAAAGTACGTAGCTGCTTTATACTTAACTTTATTATTTGATGACTACAGCATTCTTCTTGAGACAATTATACTATAACTCTCAAAGTAGGTAAGGCTAATGGCGCCTTGCTAGGTCGTAGCCATGGACTTAGCAGAAGGCTATTCTAACTGGCTCTTGGCAAATGAGAGGAAGGCTTCGTCCGTATGGTCGCTAGCAATCTCCTCGTACAACTGGGGCGAGTGCTATATCGTCTCTCGAGACCTGCCTTGTGGTGGCGCTAGGTCTGCGATCACACAGTGGCGACACGCGGGTCCGACATGTACTAAATGGACCGCGGCCGATTTAAGCTACCACCTAGCAAGTGTGGTGTCTGGCGGTAACACCACATTCCTCCCCCGCAAATCGGCGAACGGTCGTGAGATAAGGCTTCCGCCCGCCGTGGGGAGGACCCCATGTTGACGTATGCGAGGAGGTGGGGAGCCTAACAACAGGCGAGGCTGTACCACCCGCACCCGGCCATTCGGTCCGAGGGGAGCTAGGAAACGCCTGAGAAGCTAGTCCAGGGTGCACGTCAACATGCGGTGTATGCGCCCGTAAAGAAACATGAGGGGCCGAAGTGTCGAACTCCATTGCGTCGGGGTAGCCGACGCGCGATGACGTCATGTGGTCCGGAGCGGTCGGGAGTTCCATGGCGGATGACAGCTGGTCACGGGAAGCGATCGGCGGCGCGTGACCCTGGGAGGCGCTTGGCGGCTGCAGCGAAGCGTCTAATGCGGGCGGCGCCGGCGGGAGAACAGGCGGCGGCGGCGGCGGCTGCTGCGGCTGCGGCTGCGGCGGCGCGTCGCCATGGGGCAAATGGGAAGGCATCGTCGGTAACACCTGGGGATGAGGCGAGCCAGTAGATGGGTCCCCAGGGCGCTGACCGGACGGCACCGTTGCTGAAAGCAGACGGGGAGCGGCAGAACCCGTGCGACGACAGAGGCGCAGCTGATTGAGATGCCGACGCACCTCACCAGAGACCCCCAAAACCAAATACATCGCGCGGCCGAGGCAGCGAAGAATGCGCCCTGCGAGCCAACGCCGTGAACCGCGATAGTTGCGATAAAATACAACGTCGCCTGGAGCAAAAGCAGGAGTCTGCCGCTGCAAAGGAACCTGATGCGGCGGATGCAGCAAAGACATCAAGGTGCGATGAGGACGACCGTGGAGCAACTCAGCCGGCGAGCGACCATCTCGGGGCTGAGAGCGATACGAAGACAAAAAGAGCAACAATGCGTCCTCCCGAGAATGCGACTCTTTCAATTTCAACATCTGTGACTTGAAAGTCCGGACCAATCGTTCAGCGGCACCGTTGGACTGAGGCGAAAACGGCGCGGATGTCAGATGTTGAATACCATTGGCCTGGCAGAATGACTGAAATTCTGCGGATATGAATTGTGGGCCATTGTCGGAAACAATAGTCTGCGGAAGACCTTCAATGCAAAAGATAGCAGACAACGCTTGGATGGTGGCGGAGGACGTCGTGGAAGACATCCGGACAACAAAAGGAAAATTACTGAAGGCATCGACCAGAACCAACCATCGAGCATTCCAGAATGGACCAGCAAAATCAATGTGCAAGCGTTGCCAAGGGGAAGTGGCTTTTGGCCATGCAAAGACTTTCCGCGGCGGTGCGGATTGTTGTTCGGCACACGCCATGCAAGAAGAACACATATTCGTAATCGCAGCATCGATTCCGAACCAAGTACAGTGCTGACGAGCAATTTGTTTCGTTCGCACTATACCCCAATGTCCTTGGTGAAGAAGCCGTAAAACAGAGGACTGTAACGAACGTGGGACCACGACTCTGGACTGATCATTATCAGAACGCAACAACAAAACACCACGTCGAACAAAAAGTCTCTCCTTGTGAGCAAAAAATCGGCGAACCAACGGATCCTCGATCCGAGACTTTGACAAAGGCCATTGCGTAGCAGCAAAACGCAAAACAGTAGCAAGGACAGGGTCAGCAGCTGTGGCTGTAGCTACACGACGAAAATCAATCGGAAACGATTCGACCACTTCATCGGTTTCCGAATCAATGAACCTGCAAGCAAGTTCGGAAGAATCGAACGCTTTATCCTCAGCAACAGGCAAACGGGACAACGCATCGGCGTTTCCGTGCTTAGCAGTGGACCGATACAAGATATCGTAGCGGTACTGCGAGAGGAAAATAGACCAGCGAATGAATTTCTGCGCTGTACGTGGAGGTACAGGCTTGGTCGGATGAAAAAGCGATGTCAAAGGTTTGTGGTCTGTGATGATGGTGAAGTGACGACCATACAAGAAATCATGGAACTTAGTAACACCAAACACGAGAGCCAAAGCTTCTTTCTCTATCTGTGAATAATTTCTTTGCGCAGACGAGAGCAATTTGGACGCAAAGGCAATAGGGCGATCATGGGAGCCAACTTTGTGCGCAAGCACAGCACCGATCCCGAAATCCGATGCATCTATCATCAACAAAAGGGGTTTCCGGGGATCGAAAGGCGTGAGGCAAGTATTAGAAAGCAACGACGAATTCAACTGGCGAAAGGCGCGTTCGCATTCCGTCGTCCAGACGAACGGAACACCTGTACGGCATACGCGATGAAGCGGAGCTGAAAGAGAAGAGGCATTGCGCACATTCACGCACACCTTGTGGCGCAAAAGCGTTCAATGTTCTTGCGACCTCATCACGCAATGCGTGGGGAACATTGCGCGCTCTGAAAAATTTCGGTTGCGCGTTTACTTTCAGTTCCAAATGTGCTTCATAGTTTTTAGCGCAACCTAAGCCCGGTGCAAAAATGTCGGCAAATTCGTCACATAAGCGAGAAACACTGTCTGAAGGCACAGTCTGATTCACTGAGAGGACCTGATTTACAATAGACATGTTAAACAACTGAAATAAATCGAAGCCAAACAAGTTCACTGCTGTAGAAGAACGAAGAACATAAAATGACACTAGTTTTGTTTGTCCCTTGTATGTGGCAAGAAGGCTGCACTGTCCTAACACAGGTATTGTCTGTCCTGAGTATGTGGTTAGCTTAACATTTGCGGAACGCAACGGAGGTTTGCCCAGTTGTTTGTACGTGTCGTGATTGAGCAATGAAACCGCAGCTCCGGTATCGAGCTGGAATGGTATCACTTTGCCTTCAAAGTCTAAGTCCACAAAAAGTTTATTGTTCTGCTGACGACAAGAGCGACTGTTTTGTGCAATTTGAACAGACACTGGTACAGAATCACTTGCTAATTGACGTGATTTCCGGCGACGTCGACGCACAGTTTTTGTGGGACGAACACAGTCACTGTTAGAGAAAGTGTCACTGGACGAAGCGGAATTAACGACATGAATGTCCATGGGCGAAGGTCCACGAGCCTGAGTGTCCTTGGTTCGATTCCGGCGCGAAGCAAAGGGCCTGGAATGGTTGTGATTGTCTGAACGGAGCTTTTTCTGGCAAACACTTTGAACATGTCCTTTCTTATTGCAGAAAAAGCAAATAGCTTGGCGTGACAGGCAATGTTCACGCGAATGTCTAGTAGCACACCGCGGGCATGATTTCACTGCATTTGTGTGCTGGCGCGGCACACCTGGCTTAGCTCGCGGCGGCAGCTGTGCGGACGTATGCGAGGGCAGTTGACCGGGCCGCGCAGCTCGAGAGCGCCCGGCGGGCCGGTTAATGTTACACACAGCTGGCGAAGTTTCAAAAGATTCCTGAGCACAGTCAAGTGTGTCCTGTCTATCCAATATGTCTATCACTTGTTGAAGGGAGGGATTAACTAGTTTCAAAATTTGCTCCCGTATGCAAACATCAGAAACGTTCTGTGCAATTGCATCACGCACCATTGTATCTGAATAAGAAAGACCACAGTCACATTCAAAGGCACAGTCCCTAGTAAGTCCTTGCAATGTTGCTACCCACTCCCTATTAGATTGACCGGCCGTACGTTTTGTACGAAAAAACGTATACCGTTTGGCAACCACATTAACTGTTTCTTTGAAATAGACATCTAATGCAGACAAAATTTCCTCGTAGGACAGAGTTGCTACGTCTCGTCGGGGAAACAGTTTCACTATCACCCGGTAGGTGGACACACCGACACAAGAAAGCAAAAACGGCTGCCGCTCATTACCTTGAATTCTGTAGGCAGCGAGGTGGAAGGCGAACTGTGGGGACCACTCTGGCCAGGTCTCTTGGTTCGGGTCGTAGTGCCTAAAAGGCGGAGCAACGGCAGGTTGTGGCTGCGGTAGCGGTGAAGCGGCGGCGGCCGCATCGGTGTGCAGCGCACGTTGACCCTGGACGAGCTGTCCAAGGGCATCCAATAACGCCTGCGTCTGCTGATTCTGCAAGCGATAAAATTCGGACCGTACATCTGGCGAAGCCATGACACAAATAAATTAGGGCAAAGCAAAAGACAAGATCCTTTGTAGACTCGTCGCCAATGAAGTGGACTGACAAGGCAGCCAGTCCACAATGACGGGTAGCCGATAGAAAGGCACGCGGACACACTCACGCCGACGGGCGTCAATTCTGGAACAGGATAACTATTGAATGGTAGCAAGAAAAGTACGTAGCTGCTTTATACTTAACTTTATTATTTGATGACTACAGCATTCTTCTTGAGACAATTATACTATAACTCTCAAAGTAGGTAAGGCTAATGGCGCCTTGCTAGGTCGTAGCCATGGACTTAGCAGAAGGCTATTCTAACTGGCTCTCGGCAAATGAGAGGAAGGCTTCGTCCGTATGGTCGCTAGCAATCTCCTCGTACAACTGGGGCGAGTGCTATATCGTCTCTCGAGACCTGCCTTGTGGTGGCGCTAGGTCTGCGATCACACAGTGGCGACACGCGGGTCCGACATGTACTAAATGGACCGCGGCCGATTTAAGCTACCACCTAGCAAGTGTGGTGTCTGGTGGTGACACCACAAAATCATCCAGTTTTTCTGAAAGTGTAATCATTTGTTTGTCTCAACATATACGTCACATATACCGACTTCTATCCTATTCAGATGATTCCTTTGTGGTGCCATTTTTCTGTCCTAGAGTGTATATTAGCTCTGTGAAATCTAATAATCAATGAATGCATTCTGCTGGAAATAGCACACGTAAAAAAATTGACTCTGGCAGCAACTCTACAATTTCAGTCAAACCTTACAGTTATATACTAACTCTTCGAATGAGGTAGGTATTCAACTCTACATCACTCGCAGTGGTTAGCACGCTGGACCCGCATTCGGGAGGACGACGGTTCAAACCTGCGTCCGCCCATCGTGATTTACGTTTCTCGTGATTTCCCTAAATCGCTTCAGCAAATTCCGGGATGGTTCCTTTCAAAGCGCATGGCCGACTTCCTTCCCAATCGTTCTCTAATCCGATGGGACCGATGACCTCGCTGTTTGGTCCGACCGATTACCTGGCTATTTGGTCCCCTTTCCCCCACCCCACCCCCCTCCCCCAAAAGAAACCAGCCAATCTACAAAAAATTCGGGTCAAGTCATGAGAAAATAGATTGTTTTAGTGTGAAAATTCATAGTTCTGAAGGGGGAAACTTCTACTCCGATAGTTTTGCGTTGTCTTCGTATCTTCATAATGAATATAAGAAGAGCGGGTGACTTAACTGGTTTAAAATTCCTATATAAATTATGTCCGCCGTAGCACAAGCGGGAGAATGTACTTCGTCAGGGGTAAAGTGTGTCACCTAAAAGACCAATTAAACAAAGAAAACTTGCTGTAGAAAAGGTCTGCTCTAGATGGGACGTTTCGATGAGTTTCTGCATCTGTCTCATTATCTTAAGTCGGCTGAATGTTTTTCAAAATATTCTCCTGTTCTGTTTTTTAATTTCCACGTCGGAAGATAACTGACGCGCCCAAATGATGCTTCAGGACGAAGCAGTTACTATGTTGACAGTTCGAGAACACTACAAGCGCAATTAACCGTCCACTGGTGCCAAATACTTCCAGCAGAGAGGTTCGTGGGAAATCGACGATACTGCATCAGGTGAAAGGAAACGATCTAATCAACAGGGTGAAAAGAATAGCTAAGGAAATTATTTGTGACGTTTCCATTCTAATTCGTAGGAAAGCGGTGTTTACTTAGGATATATGAATATGAGACATGGTTTAGAACAGCAGATAAACTGACACGGCAAAACAAGTTATTTCGTAGAAGCTAAGGTCAGTTAATAGTGAACTTGTATCTCGTGTTACATTGCTCAGTGTTTCTTTCCTTCTTACTTCCCTACCCTGCAGGCACTGCACCGATGTGCGTGACGCCTGGTCGCTGGTCCCCGTGTACCGTTTGATAGCCGTCAGAATCGATGACCGTTAACGCCCTCGCTGTGTCGGCGGCCGTAAGTCAGACTTACACAGTAGTCAGTGAGAACGCGATGATATCTGCGCATGCGCCGGAGCAGATTGAGTTCTTGGCACGCAAGCGCAGGTGCCGGGCTGTTGTCTAATTAAATAACACCGCCTGCGCCCGTTGCACTACAGCATGCGACACGCGGCTGACCGGCTTGCTATTCATTTAATTGTGTCCAGCGAGCACCAGGGGTCATAGTTCAGTTGGTTCATCAGAGTTTAGTAATTCAGAGAATTCTCTGAATTACTTAAGTCTGATGGACCAACTGAACTATTCGAGTTTGATGACCCAGTAACAGTAGACTCAGAATATCTTCCACCCACCACTGAAGAGTTAAGGAACAAGATAAAAAACCTTAAGAATGGTAAAAGTCCAAGAGAGGACGGAATTCCCGCTGAACTTATCAAGGCTGTAGACGAAAACCTCTGTTTCAAAATCCACAAACTAATCTAACAAATTTGGGCAAAACATGAAATACCAGAGAGATGGAAGGTAGCTGTGATATGCCCCATATATAAAATGAAAGGCAAGTCAGTATGTGACAACTATAAGGGCATAGCGCTACTCGGCATCTGTTATGAGATCTTCTCCAACTGCGTATTAGAACGAATAAAACCTCTAGCAACAGACATAATTGGAGAATACCATGCAGGTTTGCAAGTAGGACTGTCAACCACGGACCACATTTTTGTCCTAAGACAGGTCTGTCAGAAAATGTACGAATACGGCCGAAATATACATCTCCTGTTTGCAGACTTCAAAACAGGCTTACGACAGTATACATAGACCTAGCCTGATTTGAACTATGACAGAGTTTGGTATGCCACAGAAATTGGTGAAACTGGTAGAGGTATGCCTAAATGATACAAAACTGAAGGTTAAGGTAGGCAATAAAATGACAGAAAGATCCCAAGTTGTAACAGGATTACGCCAAGGAGACGGACTATCACTGGTCCTCTTCAGCCTAGCACTTGAGAGGGTAATGCGGGATTTCAACAAAGAAAACTTCCAGGGCATTCAGATTGGCACTGAATACGGTACATATCTGGCCTATGCATACGACATTGTATTATTAGCATGCACACAAGAAGATCTGAAAAGAAGTATCCAGACCTTGGAGTTATTGGCAGCTAGGATCGGTCTACAAATTAGCTCTGAAAAGACTGAGTATTGACCATAGGAAGAGTGATCCAAAATTCTCAAGATTTAATTGTGAACTACACCAGGTATAAACATGTGAAAGTTCAAATATCTTGTATCAATTTTTACAGAAGTAACAGCAACTGAAGCAGAGATAAAAGTACGACTGTAGGCGGGAAAGAAATACTGTCACTCTCTACACCCTGTATTAAAATGTAGAAGTGTCTCTCAACAACTAAAGATACGGTTGTATAAGACATTAATAATGCCAGTAGTACTTTATGGTTCTCAAACCTGGAGCACTCGAAACCGACTGCTTACATTTGAACAGAAGGGCCTCAGGAAAATATTTGGACCAGTCCGAGATCAGACAACTGGAGAATGGAGAAGACGCCATAACGCAGAATTGGAAGAGCTGTACAAGGAGTCTAACATCTTGGGAGTGATGAGAAGCAAAAGACTGCAATGGGCTGGACATGTAGTTGGAATGGAGGCAACAAATTGGCCCAAAATTGCAATGGACTGGATCCCGTCAGGCAGCAGACCAGTGGGAAGACCTAGGAGGAGGTGGATCGATGGAGTGAGGGAAGACTTGTTGCAACTGGGAGTCACGGGAAACTGGAGACAGATAGCAGAAGACAGAGACAGATGGAGAGCTCTAACTGTAGTGGGGCGTGGTCCACTGGGTCTGATCGCATGAATGAATGAATGAATGGACGAGTACCACGGGAAAATTGGCTTGGTTCAAATGGCTCTGAGCACTATGGGACTTACCTTCTGAGGTCATCAGTCCCCTAGAACGTAGAACTATTTAAACCTAACTAACCTAAGGACAGCACACACATCCATGCCCGAGGCAGGATTCGAACCTGCGACCGTAGCGGTCGCGTGGTTCCGGACTGTAGCGCCTAGAACCGCTTGGCCACTCCGGCCGGCACCACGGGAAAAACATGTGATACGTAAGTGTCCCATTATAATTGAGGAAAACTAACAAGAGAAACTCCACATAGCACCACCCTCAGATTTTGTGGTAAGGTGTCCCAGTGGATAGCCCGTCAAAAACTGAATGCAGATCTAGCACGAAAACAGGAAGCAGGTGTACTGAACCGCGAAAAAAAAAAAAGCAAAATGTAAACAGAGAACCGTCCAAGAACAAATGCAATAAAGAGCAAGCTGAAACTGCAACGTCGTCGTCGCTAAGTGGTTATGGTGTTCTAAATTCCCTCCCGCCATTTTTTTTCTCAACATTATGAATTGTCCGGGTGGTCATTCAAATGTTTGTTCTCTTTCTGTAGTCTCGGCAGTTGTCATACTATACATTGGTATATAGAATATGTGGTACGAATACGTTACCATCGGAAGTCAATGTGATGAATAGTGAGAGAAGGTGAGATATCGCATAGACATCTCACAGAAATGAAAACAACAATCTGGTGGGAACTATGTTACAACAAGGGAATTCAAGAGTCCGAAACGGAACACAGCTTCAAAAACATTAAAAACATATGTTCTGACACAGCGCAGAGAAATTGTGTGATTGAGAAACTGTTGCTTTCATTTGATGCAGCTCATTTGACACACTATTATGTTTTCATCATTTCCTTGGGAGTGACCGAATTCCCATTCATACGAATACCTATGTCGGGCAAGGAGGCATATCTCACTTACCAGGCGTACAAATTAGGTGTGTCGAAAAGAGATTCCTGTGGTGTGTCACACGTGCTGCCACTAATGCCGTTTGTGAGACACCAGACGCGTTTTCCGGTGGAGGATTCGGTTGACTTATGGCCTTGCCATCAAACTTTTGCGGTTCGGACGGACGTTGCGACCGAGCGGTTCTAGGCGCTTCAGTCCGGAACCGCGCAACTGCTACGGTCGCAGGTTAGGTTTAAGTAGTTCTAAGTCTAGGGGACTGATGACCTCAGATGTTCAGTCCCATAGTCCTCAGAGCCTTTTTTTTTGCGGTTCCCATTCGAAAGCCACTTCCTTTCAGCTGCTAGTAGAGTAGTAGTACAGAATCAACTGTAATTTTAGGTCCCTACCTTACATCTCGCTGTTTTAAACGAACATTACACGACGACACAGATACCATTTTGAATAAAGTGAACAACGGGAAAAAGAATTCCACGACACAGGCAAAACTTGAAAGAAGCGAACGGAGCAAAAAGAAGAATGAGAAACGGAGATTCGAACACGGCTCGCATGCATGGTAGTCCAACACCGTAATCACTGATCCACGAATCTATTTCTCTTCCAAGCTGCTGTATATTATAGTTCTTCTTCTCGGACCGTTCACTGTTTCTATTTTGCTTCTTTTTCACAGTGCAGTATACATTCTTCCTGTTTTCATCCTTGATCTGTGGTGAATTGGGCCCTGCTATCACTAAATCTGAGGGGAGGGGGGGGGAGGGTGCTATGGGGGGGTTTTCCTTGTAAAGGAAATCTTTACCGAGATGCTGATGCATCACAGCATATCACTTACATTAAAATTACGTAATCAGTATTTTGTAGCATTCTTCGGTATCCGGCCGGGCCACGTAGTAATTACTCCACCATATTTCGACAAACATACTTGTTGCCATCTTCAGGTGGTCCCTGATGAGACCTTGCCAGATACGCGAAAATTTGACAACTTAGAAATACGCCGAGAAAATATCAGATCGCAATATAATCAGTATACCAAAAAATATCACATTACCATTTATAATGTAGAATACTACTTTAGATTCTAAGTTTGTATACAGTTTTATCACTGTAACAATAAAAAGGAAACAAAAATGTTTTATTGTGCTCTTGCATTGTTACCCATCTAATGCCCTTGTTCAGTGCTGGTTTTCTCTTTACCAATTCGCATTATAACACACATTAGATGTGACTAGGTATCTTACACCGATAAACCTTTACTTGCTTATATATACTACCGGCTTATCTAATCTTCGCAATTCAGTGGGTGCCAGAATAGAATTTACTGTACATAATTTTACATTTCTTTCGCACCTTTCAATTAATTTCATCGCTTTAGGAAAACATATTTTAATGTACCCAAATACTCTATACAGCATCACTAACTTAGGATCTTTTCTGTTCTAACATCTATGAAACTGTTGTTTTTGTTGCTCATTTTTAGCTGGTCCACGTTTTGTAAACGTTGACCGTGTGTGCTGCCATAAAACTTAGAACAATGTGAGTTAAAGCAGTTTCCCGACTATTTAACAGCACTCTCAAGGTGCACGAGGAAAAATGCGTTAACTTTAAAATGCATAAGACAGATACACGAATAATTCGTGTCACAGAAATATGCAACACGCAAGTTTACACCACCATTCGCGTTTCATAACGTTTAAAATCATATCATGTATGTGTCTACGTACTTAAAGAAAAGGAACAAGGAACATGTGTCTCGAAGTTTACTGAATTTCAAAAGAAAAACCTTTCTTTTGTCTTAGTGCACAAAGTCAGAAAACTTAGGTATGGCTGGTTGCTGTTTAAATCGTAAACCTTGAAATTGTGCTACTATGTGGGACGAGTACATTGAAGGCCTCTATGAGGGGGGAAAACTTTTCTGACGAAGTGACAGAAGAAGAAACAGGAGTCGATAAAGAAGAGATAGGAAATCCAGTATTAGAATCAGACTTTGAAAGAGCTTAGGAAGTCTTAAAATCAAGGAGGAATACATAGGATTCCATAATAATTTTTAAAATCATTAGGGGAAGTGGCAACAAAACGACTATTCACGCTGGCGTGTAGAATGTGTGTGTGTGTGTGGGGCGATATTCCATCAGACCTTGGGAAAAACATGATCCAAAACTTTCGAAGATTACAAGAGCCGACGAGTGTGAGAATTATCGGGCAATCACTATAACAACTCATGCATCTAATTTACTGACAAGAATAATATACAGACGAATGGAGAAGAAGATTGAGGGTGATTTAGATGACAATCAGTTTTGCTTTAGGAAAGGTAAAGGCACCAGAGGGGCTGTTCTGACCTTGCTGTTCGTAATGGAAGCAAGACTGGAGGAAACTAAAGAGACTTTCATAGCACTTGTCGATCTGGGAAAAGCGTTCGACAATACAAAATGGTGCAAAATGTTGGAAATTCTAAGAAATACAGGGGTAACGTGCACGGAAAGCCGGGTAATATACAATACGCACAAGAGCCAAGGGGAACAATAAGAGTGGAAGAACATGAACTACGTGCACGGATTAGAAAGGGTGTAAGATAAGAATGTAGTCTTTCGCTCCTGCTGTTCGATCTATGCATCGAAAATGCAATGACGGAAGTAAAAGAAAGGTTGAAGAGTGGAATTAAAACTGGAGATGAAAGAATATCAACGGTAATATTCGCTGATGACATTCTTATTCTCAATTAAAATGAAGAGAAATTACAGGATGTGTTGAACAGAATGAACCGCCTGGTAAGTACAAAATATGGACTGAGAATAAAGCGAAGAAAGATGCAGGTAATGAGCAGGAGCAGAAATAAGAACAGCCAGAAAAGTCAGAATTAGTGATCACGGGAAAAGTTAAAGAAGTCTGCTCCCTAGGCAGCAAAATAGCTCATGACGGACGGAGCCGGGAGGACATAAAAAACAGACATATACTGGTGAAAAGGGAAAAAATGAGCGAGTGGTATCGTAAATTGGAAGGTCCCATCCGGGGAAGTTCGGCCGCCGAGTGCAAGTCTTACTTCGACGCCACATTGGGTGACCTGCATCCCAGTGATGAGGATGAAATGTTGATAAGGGCAACACAACACCCAATCCACGAGCAGAGAAAATCTCCAACCCAGACGGGAATCGAACTCGGGCCCACTGCTTGGTAGCAAGCAGGTAACCACATTTTTTAAAATCTCATTTTGTTCGTGATCGATCGTTGTATTTGTTGTGACTTGGCAAGACAGCCAAGCCACTATGAGGTAGCCGAAAGGCACGCGTTTAAGCTCACGCAGGCTGGCGTGAGGTGTGGAACAGTTAAAGGAGTTGAGTCTAGTAAAAAAAGTACGGAGCTTCTGGAATACTTAACTTTAATCCATAATTGGTGAACATCGCTCTTGACGGTACATGTTTTGTAGCACCAATAGTAAATGGTAATGGCGCCTTGCTAGGTCGTAGCAAATGTCGTAGCTGAAGGCTATGCTATTATCGTTTCGGCAAATGAAAGCGTAATTTGTCAGTGAATCATCGCTAGCAAAGTCGGCTGTACAACTGGGGCGAGTGCTAGGAAGTCTCTCTAGACCTGCCGTGTGGCGGCGCTCGGTCTGCAATCACTGATAGTGGCGACACGCGGGTCCGACGTATACTAACGGACCGCGGCCGATTTAAAGGCTACCACCTAGCAAGTATGGTGTCTGGCGGTGACACCACGGTATTTGTTCGGGAAGGACGTCCTATGACACTTGTTGAAGTACATCTTTCATGCATTAACTCAGTTTTTTTATTACAGAGGGCAGCTAACCCTCTGATCAAACACGCTGAGCTACCTTGCCGGCGCTCAGCTAAGCAGGCGGACGCTGAAAAGGGTATTTCCGTTCAAGAGAAGTCTGCTAGTATCAAACATAGGCAAATTTCTGAGATTGTACAGTCTTAGACATAGAAAATGACCACCGGCCGGCCGCCACAGAGACTAAGTCCGAGTCGTTTACTTACGGTGGCCAAAAAAACTGACCGCCCCTGACAACTCTAAGTACGGCCATTTGCACAATCTGGCAACACTGTAAGATGCGGAAGTGTTAGAAGGAAGTGTTATCTACTTCCGAGTTGATGTCAATGGAGTGAGCCCGTGGTCTTGCAGTAATCGTCGTGCATTCTAAACTTAGAGTCGCATGTTCGCGTCCAAATTTTTTTTTAACACATTTCGGTCTAAAGTTATGAGTTTGATTGAACATCTAAGACAATTCGCTTAACATTCGACCCACCCGCAATAACAGGAATTCCAGAAACAATTCCGCAGGACAGCTCGTGGCTGCGTCGCGATCATAACAGCTTACTTTCGAGCGTTTCCTCGCGCTGCAGCGGCTACCGGCCACCGGTCAGACGCCACCCGCCGCCTGAAATCCGGCGCCGCCCATGTGAAGGCGGCGCCACGCTGTCAGTGTATGTATCAATGCCATTTTCGAATTTGATGTTCTAGTTATCATCTTGCAGTTAAGCATTGGATTTTGCATACTTGAAAATCATGATCTACAGTTAAGCATTGTAAAATTGAGTCGCAAGTGGAAAAAGGTGTAACATCTGCAACACAACGTTTACTTTGGTATAACAGAGGGGTGATTGTAGAGGAGGCAGTTAGAAAGATTTGAACTGTGCGTGGAGCGAGTGCTTTTGGGAAAAATACGCCAGAAAAAGATATTTTTGTTTCAACAGAGATCGTTCTGGCATGAATGATTTTCCACATTAAGGAAGCCTCGACTACTAATATATGTGACATTCTACCATTTTACCATCATGCGACATTTGCATTCAACAGGCAAAGTTCAGAAGTCTGTTGTAGGAATACTGCATGCTCTAATTCGAAACAACAAAAATCAACGGAGTGACTATTATTGAACGTCATCAGGTCGCTCATTGAGCATTCCTTTGCAGTACTGTTACTGGTGACGTGTTATGATGCCTTTATCGCTAACTTCCTAAGAAGAAATGAAAGGCTGCCCCCCACCAAAAGATGTAGACTGGAGCAAAGAGTAGAGTGAACATAATATTTTACATTTGATAGCTCCATAAGTGCGTTTTGGACTCCGAATTCTGCCCCAAGGGGTGTGTGCAACACAGCTGGAATTTGTTGTCAACAACTGAGACACCTTTCGGTCGCAGTGTAAGAAAGTCGAGCAACAAAACTACATCACCTGTGCTACTGCATATTAACTCACTCTGTTGATTTGAGAAACAAAACTATCCAGGAGATTGATAGGAAAGTCGTCTCTCGGACACTTTTATTGATAGGGAAGTCCTCTCTCAAGCAATTGTCCCTCTCGTCATATATTCGTAAAATATTACCTTTCCCGCTCTTGATTGGTCAACCGTCAAGGCAATTCATTTCTTGACGATAATACTCTGGTTTAATGACATCGCTAGAACCAGTGGTTTTCTACAAACGTAGAATTTGTAAACAACTGTAGCATAGTTAGATTGTTTCAGATATCGCGAAAGAAAATTCAGCTGCTGATTAATTTCTCTTTCTCTTTGATGATTAATGTTGCGATTAGAAAACTCATGGAAAATGCAACTAAAATATTCACTGTGCCAATACAAATTAGATTCAGCTTACTACAGAAATATCACGATGGCAATCTATCTTAATAAAGCATTATGTGTCTGTAAGAAGATTGAGCCTATTTTAACACGAAGTAGTAGAATATTACCGACTTTTGACTTCGAAAAGATCTGTATTTACGTCATTTCCTGTATCACTCGCAAGTGTTATGAAAATGTGGCATTTCATAGATAAAATTATGTATTCACAGCCGGCCGCGGTGGCCGTACGGTTCAAGGCGCTTCAGTCTGAAAACGCGGGACTGCTACGGTCGCAGGTTCGAATCCTGCTTCGGGCATGGATGTGTGTGATGTCCTTATGTTAGTTAGGTTTAAGTAGTTCTAACTTATAGGGGTCTGATGACCTAAGATGTTAAGTCCATAGTGCTCAGAGCCATTTGAACCATTTTTTATGTATTCACAACAACAAAAAATATGTCGGCAGAAAACAAAAGTGGCATTATGAAATTGGCTGTACCGTAAGGTTTCCGCTCTGACACTAAGGGTTACTGTAAGTAGCAGGCCGAATTTTGCTCGAGCGTTATCTTACGATTCCATTACTGAGTTTGTATCTGCCTGCTTGTAGCTCAGCGACAAAAGAATTAAAAATCTGGCTTTCAGTGAGCCTCTAAAGGCGAATGAAAGCAGCTTGCACCTGATAGCCAAGCATGTTACGTGGGAACTGTTTTTTTCTAAAGTAGGAAGACATCCTTTTGTAGTTGAATTGTTGGCAAATGTCAGTCAGAAGTGTGCCGTTGGTCTAAGCGTTTCGGTATGTTAAACTTGTACCAATGATTTTTCTACAGGTTTTTTCTGTCCCAAATAGAGAGTTGACGTCTCCTATTAGTACTTTTAACGTCATCTTGGTGAATTTTGCTCATAGTATTTTCGAGTGTGTTCCAGAATTTTTCGACATTTTAGGTGTTTTTCTTATTTTCGATGTTGGTGGGGGCATGTGCATTGATGAATGTATATTTTTTACTGGGGCTCTGAATGAGCACAGTCATAAGTCGATTGTTGATGGGTGTGATTTCTTTGACAGAATTGATGATAGATGTGTGTTCGAGAAAAGCAATGCCGAAGATTGGTACGCCTTTCGCTACCTTTTGTTGTATTTTGCTCTTGAAGAAACAATGGATTCCGTAATGCAAGGTTTCACTGTCAGTTACTCGTGGTACGTGAAGAGCAAGGATGAGAATTTTTTTGTTGGTCGATTTCTTTTGTGAGGTTATTTAGTTTTCGTGCTTGGATCAATGGACCGGTGTTTGATTTTCAAATGCATGTTTTCTGCTTGTAGGGAAATTTACCAGAGATCTTCGATATTCTCTGCCGTGCTAACCTGAACTCCCCAGAATCTGAAAATCCAACTGCCGCCTGTCGACAGCCGGGTTGTGTACCACCTGAGGTAAAGTTGACTTTGCTTGCACAGCTCATGTTTGCTTGTGTTTCGTTGGTTTGGCTTGGGTGATACCAGGAAGGGACAGCAGCAGAGGGTGTGAAGACTTTTGAAGCAAATATTTTCAGCCGAGCTCATTGAGCTAACAGACGGTGGGTGACCAGAGTAGAGGTGATTTTCACTCAGACGTTCGTTGATTTTGGGTTCAACGGATTGAGTAGTCGTTGAGGATTGTGTTAGTATTTGGTTCACCCCAAGTATTTGATTTCTCGGTACCACCCGTATGAGGGATGGTTTCCCCTATCGGACCCACGGGATTATTATTATTATTGTCATTATGTCATCAGCAATTCCGATATGGTGCATCTTCCCACCACAGAAATAGATGTGTATTGTTCGACTCAGTATTTCCATCACATAAATATGGGTTATAATTATGTTACATTGCTGCTAGTAGACATATTTCTCACTTTTTCTTAGGCAGTTGAGACCTGTTACTCCATCATAGGAATTTATGTGCGCAGTACTGTTGCAATACAGACGTTCAAATTATCCGATTTCTGTAATTTCATTTCGATACCAGATCGTACTAATCGGATTCAGCTAGTCAGGCTTAATGTGGATATCCGAATACGAATCTCATCATTTGATAGACTGGGTAAACCACATTCTTAATCGGATGGTTGAATCTAGAGCACTTATTTATGACAGGGCCTGAATTCTTAAACACTATGGAAAATAATAATAGAATGTGCTTATTACTAATATGTTATTTAAATATAAATGTATGAACGAACGAGATAACAGTTTATTTACAGGAGCAGAGTCCCATCCATCATAGCAGAGCAGTGCGAGATTGGTTTCAGGGCCAAGAGAGGATAAAGCTGTGGCCGTTTGTTCCACGATCACCTTACGTCAACTAGATAGAGAATATGTGGGCAGAAGTAACAAGGTCATCGCCATGTGGACCTACAAATGCAAGCGACCTTTGGACGAATATAGAAAACGTATGGTGGGAAGTAATCCATCACGCTACACTGTCGACGACTTAATGAAATCAATGCCCCTACGCCTTCGAGAAATCTTACGTAATGATCGTGGGTGGGTTGGTTACTAAAAGTACACTCGTCCACAAAACCCATGTGGACAAATGTCATGATAGTCGGTCAAGCTTTGCTTTGTCGCAGCTGTTTAGATACAAGTCCATTTACTTTCAGTCTCCTCTTTACAATTCTTGCAATGCAAGGTAATTGAAAAATCTCATCCACTCGACGCCAACTGAGGAATTGACTGGTGCATGTGTTGTTCAACACACAGTAGTTGTCACCCTCACTGGAATGAATGACTGTTTGTTTATGTGTGTGTGTGTGCGTGCGTGTGTGTGTGTGTGTGTGTGTGTGTGTGTGTGTGTGTGTGTGTGTGTGTGTGTTTTCGTGTTCACGAGCGATCTGAATCAATACTATTAACATTAGAGAGACAACCAACAATAAATATTGCATCAAATATGACTGTAAAGTATTTTAATGTGATGGGAAGTTACAAACTGAATTTTTACCCAACCCACGACCTGCATATTACGTTACGTTAAGTAAGATGTATTAACTCCGTAGTATCGTTAGCAGAGACAGTGCGCGCTTGTTGTCGAGGCTCGCGACAAGTGCAGCGATTAGCAGTGCCCAATGCCGCCGCGATCTATTTTATGTTGGCTGAGCGTGGACGCTGCAGCAGATGCTTCACCATAAACAGAAAGAAATCACCTTGGCTCTGACTGCAGTGAGCGGATATCACTGCCTGCCCGTTCTTATAGTAACCAACGTGAGACTCTACTCACAGGTGCCGTGGAGCAATTGCAACGGGTATCATGTCATTAGTCATCAGAATATTAACCAGTGATGAAATGTCCACTCTATTTGAATCCGAAGAAAATAGGAACCTTGTCACAAGGGAATGTGAGGTGATATCAAAATTTATCCAACATACAAAAATTAACTGCAGGGCTTTCATGTATGCAGTAGTAGCACACAACGAGATATTATGTCTTGGAAGCGTATATTTCATTTTCTCTTCTCAAAGTAACGCCCTTGTTTTAGTATGAAGTGAGAAAAAAACACGAAAAACTAAAGTTCCTGAGAAGCATATCAGTCATTTCCTCTTCTCATATCATAACGTTTATTTCAGTATGAAGTAAAAAAAAAAAAAACAAACAGTTTAAGGTTGTGAAGCATACTTGTATACTCCATAAAAGGTTCAAATGACTTTGAGCACTATGGGACTTAACTTCGGAGGTCATCAGTCCACTAGAACTTAGGACTACTTAAACCTAACTAACCTAATGACATCAGACACATCCATGCCCTAGACAGGATTCGAACCTGCGTTCGTAGCGGTCGCGCTGTTCCAGACTGTAGCGCCTAGGACGGCTCGGCCACCCCGGCCGGCATACTTCTATACTGACCATTCGTTATATGAATAAATATGAACTACAATCTGATTCGATATACAGGGTGAGTCACCTAACATTACCGCTTGATATATGTCGTAAATCACATCAAATACTGACGAATCGTTTCCACAGACCGAACGTGAGGAGAGGGGCTAGTGTAACTCGTTAATACAAACCATAAAAAAATGCACGGATGTATGTTTTTTAACACAAACCCATGTTTTTTCAAATGGAACCCCGTTAGTTTTGTTAGCACATCTGAACGGATAAGCAAATACGTAATCAGTGCTGTTTGTTGCATTGTAAAATGTTAATTACATCTGGAGATATTGTAATCTCAAGTTGACGCTTGAGTACCACTCCTCCGCTGTTGGATCGTGTGTATCGGAGAGCACCGAATTACGTAGGGGTCCAAATGGAACGGTGATGGACCTTAGGTACAGTAGAGACTGGAACAGCACATTGCGTCCATATGCTAACACCTTTTTATTGGTCTTTTTCACTGACGCACATGTACATTACCATGAGGGGTGAGGTACACGTACACACGTGGTTTCCGTTTTCAATTACGGAGTGGAATAGAGTGTGTCCCGACATGTCAGGCCAATAGATGTTCAACGTGGTGGCCATCATTTGCTGCACACAATTGCAATCTCTGGCGTAATGAATGTCGTACACGCCGCAGTACATCTGGTGTAATGTCGCCGCAGGCTGCCACAATACGTTGTTTCATATCCTCTGGGGTTGTAGGCACATCACGGTACACATTCACCTTTAACGTACGCGACAGAAAGAAGTCCAGAGGTGAAAGATAAGGATAACGGGCTGGGCATTTATGCGTCCTCCACGTCCAATGAAACGCCCGTCGAACATCCTGTCAAGGGTCAGCCTAGTGTTAACTGCGGAATGTGCAGGTGCACCATCATGCTGATACCACATACGTCGATGTGTTTCCAGAGGGACATTTTCGAGCAACGTTGGCAGATCATTCTGTAGAAACGCGATGTATGTTGCAGCTATTTGGGCCCCTGCAATGAAGTGAGGACCAATGACGTAGTCGCCAATGACTCCGCACCATACATTTACAGTCCACGGTCGCTGTCGCACTACCTGTCTGAGCCAGCGAGGATTGTCCACGGACCAGTAATGCATGCCCCCTGGTTTGTGAAACCCACTTCATCGGTAAACAGGTAGAACTGCAACGCATTCTCTGTTAATGCCCATTGACAGAATTGCACTCGATGATTAAAGTCATCACCATATAATTGCTGATGTAGCGACACATGAAACGGGTAAAAGCGGTGACGATGCAGTATGCGCATGACACTACTTTGACTCAGTCCACCGGCTCTCGCAATGACCCTTGTACTCATGTGTGGGTTCATGGGAACAGCAGCTAACACACCAACTGCACCCGCTTCTCCTGTGACGGGCCTGTTACGGACCCGTTTGCGTGCTACGACCATTTCTGTTGCATACAGTTGGCGGTAGATGTTTTGCAATGTGCGGCACGTTGGATGCTCTCTGTCCGGGTACCGTTCTGCATACACACTGCAGGCTTCAGCTGCATTTCGTCGACACTCGCCATAGATGAGTATCATCTCCGCCTTTGTAGAGTTCGAATACACCATGGTCACAGTTCCTGCAAGACTACACTGTCACAGACGTCTGGTAACACGGTGTACTACAGTTGGTCTGTGTGCAGAGACGAATGCAGAATAACAATAGCAGCAAGCGCTAAATGCGGACACTGCGACAGCTAGACCAAACCACAACAGTGCACTACAGCCACACTCGTAAACACGGTCGTCATCGTGAACATGTCCCTGCAGATGCTGCTCGCCGACAGTGGCCCGTGTTTGTTACAACACGCAACTGAACGTCGGAGGTTTCAAGCGTCAACTTTAGGTTACAATATCTCCAGATGTAATTAACATTTTACAATGCAACAAACGGCACTGATTACGTACTTGTTTATATGTTCAGATGTGCTAACAAAACTAACGTGGTTCCATTTAAAAAAACGTAGGTTTGTGTTAAAAAACATGCTTCCGTGCATTTTTGTATAGTTTGTATTAAACAATTACACTAGCCCCTGATGTGGTTTATGAAATATATCCAGCGGTAACGTTAGGTGACTAACCCTGTATATGACATTGGTTAACGCCGGCACAAAGCAAAGACTAAGGGCTGGACGCCGTTGAAGTCCCGTTACACTGATGGCAAGACAAATGTTCGCAAATCACCTCTATTGCCTCAAAAAACAATTGCATCTTAAATATCGAAGAACCGACGTCCACACTGTCACAGCGCGTTGAAATACAGCTAAGACGGCTGATGAATATTTGTGACCGACTGGGCTTCGAACCTGGACCTCCTGCTTACTAGACAGACATGCTGATCACTGCACTACTATTTTTTTTTTAAGTCTGAGAAGACTTTCAGCACCAGGTAGGCAGAGGCAAAGAGGGCAGCGGTCGAAGATCCGAGGCCTGCCCTCAATGCCTCCCCCATACCTGTCACTGAGCAGCTGCATTATTCCCATGTATTCCATGTTTGCACCCATATATACTGTGGTGTCACCGCCAGACACCACACTTGCTAGGTGGTAGCCTTTAAATCGGCCGCGGTCCGTTAGTATACGTCGGACCCGCGTGTCGCCACTATCAGTGATTGCAGACCGAGCGCCGCCACACGGCAGGTGTAGAGAGACTTCCTAGCACTCGCCCCAGTTGTACAGCCGACTTTGCTAGCGATGGTTCACTGAAAAATTACGCTCTCATTTGCCGAGACGATAGTTAGCATAGCCTTCAGCTACGTCATTTGCTACGACCTAGCAAGGCGCCATTAGCAGTTACTATTGATGCTGTAAAACATGTACCGTCAAGAGCGATGGTCACCAATTGTGGATTAAAGTTAGTATTCCAGCAGCTACGTACGTTCTTTGCTACTATAAAGTCCTTGTCCTGTTGGAGACCTCACGCCAGCCTGCGTGAGCTTAAACGCGTGCCTTTCGGCTTCCTCATAGTGGCTTGGCTGTCTTGCCAAGCCACAACATATACCTTTAAATTGTGGAACAAAATTGAAATAGTAATTAAGGTAAAATAAATTACAGATTGCCGCCTCCAATGGCGTGCGTTCCTTGTAGAACGTAACTTATAACAGTGAAAAGGGTGACGGAAAATACATAATAAACATTCATTCAGAAATATATTCACAATTTAAGTTATTTTGCACTGGATGCATATGAGGTCTGTAAGGAAGTCATATGTTTTTCCACAAACGAAAAAAATTTCGGAGCCGGAGGGGTTTTGCCAAATTAGAACAGTTCTGATTTTAGAACCAACGTAAAAGAATGTTCCAGGTATAAAAAAAGTGAAAGAACAGTATTCTGCTTCTAATAAAAAAAACTGTCCACCTCTTCGTAGACCACATAAAGCAATAGATAAAAAAATTTGAAACTATTCCTTATATTTGTTATTCTTCATCAGCGTAAAATGTTCTTCTACAATACAAAACAAGTACTCTTCTAAGTTCTGTTTGTTACGACTTAAAACACAAACTGTCCCAGAAGCCACAAATAACTGTTATTCTTTGCGGACGGGTAACATTTCCAGTCGGGTGGTAAAGCTTCAGTTATCGGTATATGACTTTCTGCGGTTCTGTTGATAGTGCTAATTTCTTCACGAACCACGAGTAACTGACAGTGAAACCTTGCATTACGGGAACCATTATTTCTTCAAGAGCAAAATACAACAAAAGGTAGCGAAAGGCGTACCAATCTTCGGCATTGCTTTTCTCGAACACACATCTATCATCAACAACGTCAAAGAAACACACCCATCAAAAATCGACTTATGACTGCTCATTCAGAGCCCCAGTAATAAATATACACTCATCAATGCACATCCCCCCACCAATATCGAAAATAGGAAAAACATCAAAAATGTCGATAAATTCTGGAACACACTGAAAAATACTATGAGCAAAATTCACCAAGTACTAATGGGAGACTTCAACTCTCTATTTGGGACAGAAAAAACCTGTAGAAAAACCATTGGTGCAAATTTAGCATACCGAAACGCTTAGACCAACGGCACACTTCTGGCTGAAATTTGCCAACAATTCAACCACAAATGGATGTCTTCCAACTATAGGAAAACACAATTTCTAAGCTAACATGCTTGGCTACCAGGTGCAAACTGCTGCCGTTCGTCTTTCTAGAGTCACTGAAAGCCAGATATTTTTATTCTTTTGTAGTAGAGCTACAATTAGGCAGATACAAACTCAATAAGGGAACCGTAAGATAACGCGCGAGCAAAATTCGGCTTGCTGCTTACAGTAACCCTTAGTGTCAGATGGGAAACCTTACAGAACTGCCAATTTTATAATGCCACTTTTGTTTTCTGCCGACATATTTGTTGTTGTTGTGAATACATAATTTTATCTATGAAATACCACATTTTCGTTATACTTGCGAATCATACAGGAAATGAAGTAAATACAGATCTTTTCTAAGTCACAAGTCGGTAATATCCTACTAATTCGTGTTAAAATAGGATCAATCGTCTTACAGACACTTAATGCTTCGCTACAGTCTGGAACCGCGCGACCACTACGGTTGCAGGTTCGAATCCTGCCTCGGGCATGGATGTGTGTGATGTCTTTAGGTCAGTTAAGTTTAACTAGTTCTAAGTTCTAGGGGACTGATGACCTCAGAAGTTAAGTCCCATAGTGCTCAGAGACCTTTGAACCATTTTTGAACTTAATGCTTTATTAAGACTGTCGTCGGGATGTTTCTGTAGTAAGCTGAATTTAATTTTTATTAGTAAAGTGAATATTTTATTTGCATTTTCCATTAGTTTACTAAACGCAATAGTAATCATCAAAGAGAAATTAATCAGCAGCTGCATTTTCTTTCACGATATCTACAACAATCTGACAATGCAACAGTTCTTTACAAATTCTACGCCCGTAGAAACCTACTTGTTTTAACGATGTCATTAAACCATGGTAGTTTTAAGAGTATTTTCGTCTAGAAATGAATTGTCTTGACGGTTGATCAATCAAGAGCGGGAAAGGTAATATTTTACGAATATATGACGAGAGGGACAATTGCTTCAGAGAGGACTTCCCTATCAATAAAAGTGTCCGAGAGACGACTTTCCTATCAATCTCCTGGATAGTTTTGTTTCTCAAATCAACAGAGTGAGTTAATATGCAGTAGCACAGGTGATGTAGTTTTGTTGCTCGACTTTCTTATACTGCGACCGAAAGGTGTCTCAGTTGTTGACAACAAATTCCAGCTGTGTTGCACACACCCCTTGGGGCAGAATTCGTAGTCCAAAACGCACTTATGGAGCTATCAAATGTAAAATATTATGTTCACTCTACTCTTTGCTCTAGTCTACGTCTTTTGGTGGGGCTCAGCCTTTCATTTCTTCTTAGGAAGTTAGTGATAAAGGCATCATAACACGTCACCTAGAACAGTACTGCAAAGGAATGCTCAATGAGCGACCTGATGACGTTCAATAATAGTCACTCCGTTGATTTTTGTTGTTTCGAATTAGAGCATGCAGTATTCCTACACCAGACTTCTGAACTTTGCCTGTTGAATGTAAATGTCCCATGATGGTAAAATGGTAAAATGTCACATATATCAGTAGTCGAGACTTCCTTAATGTGGAAAATCATTCATGCCAGAACGATCTCTGTTGAAACAAGAATATCTTTTTCTGGCGTATTTTTCCCAAAAGCACTCGCTCCACGCACAGTTCAAATCTTTCTAGCTGCCTCCTCTACATTCACCCCTCTGTTATACCAAAGGTAAACGTTGTGTTGCAGATGTTACACCTTTTCCCACTTGCGACTCAATTTTACAATGCTTAACTGTAGATCATGATTTTCAAGTATGCAAAATCCAATGCTTAAATGCAAGATGATAACTAGAACTTCAAATTCGAAAATGGCATTGATACATACACTGACAGCGTGGCGCCGCCTTCACATGGGCGGCGCCGGATTTCAGGCGGCGGGTGGCGTCTGGCCGGTGGCCGGTAGCCACTGCAGCGCGAGGAAACGCTCGAAAGTAAGCTGTTATGATCGTGACGCAGCCACGAGCTGTCCTGCGGAATTGTTTCTGGAATACTTGTTATTGCGGGTGGGTAGAATGTTAAGCGAATTGTCTTAGATGTTCAATCAAACTCATAACTTTAGACTGAAATGTGTTAAAAAAAAGTGTTGTACGCGAACATGCGACTCTAAGTTTAGAATGCACGACGATTACTGCAAGACCACGGGCTCACTCCGTTGATATCAACTCGGAAGTAGATAACACTTCCTCCTAACACTTCCGCATCTTACAGTGTTGCCAGATTGTGCAGATGGCCGGACTTAGAGTTGTCAGGGGCGGTCAGTTTTATTGGCCACCGTAATTAAACGACTCGGACTTAGTCTCTGTGGCGGCCGGCCGGCGGTCAGTTTTTATGTCTAATACTGTACATAACACGTTTGGATTTTATGTGTAAAAAACATGTCTTTCTGGGAGCTTTTTGAATCCTGGCACTTCTATATTTTAAATTTGAACGAATGGGTTAAAACTTTGCACGGCAGTAGATGAATGGAAAAAGTCAAAATAAAAAAATGTCGGACGTACTACGAAAGCTTCTGTTAAGACAGTGCGGGGAAGTGTGACGTTAATACCTAGGGATTACAATTACGAACAACTTAAACTGGAACCATAACACTGATAACATTGTGGGGAAGGCTAATCAGAAACTGCATTTTATTTACAGAACACTTCGAAGATCCGACAGACGAGTTAAAGAGACTGCCTACACTGTTGTCCATCCTCCTCTGGAGTACTGTTGCGCGATGTGGTATTTTTATCAGAGAGGATTGCTCGAGGCCATCATAAAAATTCAAAGAGTGGCTGTTCGTTTTGTATAATCGTGAAATAAAGAAGAGAGTGTCAGAGATATGATACCCGGGTTGGCGCAGTAAATTTTAACACAAAGGCGTTTTTAGTTGCGGCGAGATCTGCTCAGGATATTTCAATCAGCAATTTAGTTCTCCTTTTATTGACGCCCATTTACCTTGGGAGAAATTGTCTTCGTAATAAAATAAGAGAAATCAGAGTTCGTAAGAAAAAATAAAGTGTTCGTTTTTCTCGCACACTGTTCGAGAGTGGAAGGATAAATGAATAGACTGAAGGTGGTTTGATGGATCCTCTGTCAGAAATAAATACGAATTTCAGTGTAGTCACGTGAATGTGAAAGTAAATTTTATGTACAAGCTAGATCCTAGAGGCATTACAGATTCGACAGCAGTGAACTTGCATAGGCTAAGGATCAATGAATGTAACATGCACGTAGCGGTAATAGACGAGCGCCTTTCGAAGCTTGTAAAGCTTTTTTCCCCTCAGGAGAGCCATTACAAGGTTAATGGCAAAAATATTTACCAGACAGTGTGGTAAGTCAATCTAGGTAATATCTGCTAACAGACCACAATTGTTGCTAGAGGATGGACTGTCACGTTAAAGGACTTGAAGATCAGCCGATACACACCTCTCTGTACCTTTCGCAGTATATCTGCCAATGTATTGTGAGAGAGTTGGAAATGGAAATGACGTGTGGCTAGGGCCTCCCGTCGGGTAGACCGTACGCCTGGTGCAAGTCTTTCGAGTTGACGCCACTTCGGCGACTTGCGTGTCGATGAGGATGAAATCTTGATGATAAGGACAACACAACAGCCAGTCCCTGAGCGGAGAAAATCTTCGGCCCAGCCGGGAATAGAGCCCGCGCCGTTAGGTGTGACATTCTGTCGCGCTGACCACTCATCTACCAGCGGCGGTCGTGAGAGAGATTGGACGAATGCACCGACAAAATTGACATAGGCATCACAATACGTTGGCCAGTAGTCTTCCCAATTTTGAGCATATCCTATATGTGCTCACACGCACCACCACAGGATTTTCCTCATGTGTAGCTGGCCGGAGAGGCCGAGCGGTTCTAGGCGCTACAGTCTGAAATCACGCGATCGCTACGGTCGCGGTTTCGAATCCCGCCTCGGGCATGGATGTGTGTGATGTCCTTAGGTTAGTTAGGTTTAAGTAGTTCTAAGTTCTAGGGTACTGATGATCTCAGCAGTTAAGTCCCATAGTGCTCAGAGCCATTTGAACCATTTTTGAACCCCATGTGGAGTATTGCTCGGCAAAAGCCAATGGACTGATGCAGAATGTGCAAAATTTGCCGAAATTAGAGGGTCTGGTCTAGCCACAATACAAGGAAGTTAGCATGGAAGCGTTTTGTATAAGTGGGCAGGGCAATATATGATACGGAGACAAAGCAGCACATCCTGTACCAGGTTGGGAACCTAATCTGAGGAAAAAACAAGACAAGTCCGGTAAGGGGATGGGGAATTTAAACAGTTTTTTCTTCCCTTCTTAGATAATTTCAGGGTTAATAGAATAGCCCATGAGGACACTGTGGAATTAGAACACCCAGAGACGAATTAGAGTGAAGAGCATCGGGAGGTTTTACTAAATTACGCGGAATGGTTACTGGGAAAGGGAACCACGAGATCGAGCTACTGAACGGGACTATCTTATGATTAAAACAGTACATTAGCAGAAAGGACCACTATACACAATGGGATAAGGTAAAGGAAAGCGATAGTCTATCTATTTTGTAACAATTAATTGCTCATTATAGGGCAATTAATTATTAATGAGTGTGCTAGTCATGCCATGTAGGTTAAGTTAAACTGCACTACCGAAACCTAACTGGAGATCGTTCAAAGACGCTACCCATGACGAAACGGTGTGGGACATGTCTAGCTCAATCCACTGTCGACATATCGCCAGATTATACTGTTTTCTATGTTGAATCCCACCTAGTCGTCAACTATATGGGATTCTAGGAAACCTGCTTTCTCGGCTCGCTAGACAACATTCAAGCAACTCATCTTGATGAGTTTGTTTACTTAAATTTGAGAAATACGCAGATATGTCGCAAGCAAAGGGCGACAGCCAAAATAAGCGAGTTTCTTCAGTATAGACAATGCTACAGGCCCATAGTACAAGTGAAATGACTAATTCTGAAGCAATTGTAGAACTGTGCCGCGGCCAGTCGGGCGCGGCAGTTTTGTTCTGTTCGCATAGAGGCCGCTCCTGTCGCATTGTCGTCCTGGAGAGGGGTCGGTCAGCGTGCAATTGACTGATCTCTTCTTCTACATCTACATCTACATCTACATCCATACTCCGCAAGCCACCTGACGGTGTGTGGCGGAGGGTACCTTCAGTACCTCTATCGGTTCTCCCTTCTATTCCAGTCTCGTATTGTTCGTGGAAAGAAGGATTGTCGGTATGCTTCTGTGTGGGCTCTAATCCCTCTGATTTTATCCTCATGGTCTCTTCGCGAGATATACGTAGGAGGGAGCAATATATTGCTTGACTCTTCGGTGAAGGTATGTTCTCGAAACTTTGACAAAAGCTTGTACCGAGCTACTGAGCGTCTCTCCTGCAGAGTCTTCCACTGGAGTTTATCTATCATCTCCGTAACGCTTTCGCGATTACTAAATGATCCTGCAACGAAGCGCGCTGCTCTCCGTTGGATCTTCTCTATGTCTTGTATAAGCCCTATCTGGTACGGATAGCCCTTGCTCTCCCGTTCCCGATTGGAGTGCCGGCGCTTGACTTTACGCCGTAACAATCAACAAAACAGCACAAATGGATCGGGCAAGGGGGTCCATGGTCGCACTACTGCAGCCCGGGAGGTGACGGCACAATTTTTAACATGCTCGTGGCAACTGCCATCCACGATCCAACAGCAGGTCACCTGTCCTGGATACAGAACATGGGGGTCACGCCTCTAATGTCAGGTCAGATTGTCTCAGACAACTTCAGTGGGACTTGTACGTTTCTGTAGTGAGTCAGTTGTGATGGAGGATGGAAGCTAGAGGGGTGTTGCCCATCCTTCTGTTCTAACATTTGTGGAAGACAAGTGTTTTGAAAAACGATAATCTCGTCATAGTAATGCCCTGACCCACAGGCTGACAACACACCTGCCACAACCCACTCAAAGGTTTTACTACGATCCGATGTGTCTAACAAATCGTAACACAGCTCGTGGTCTCGCGGTAGCGTTCTCGCTTCCCGACCACGGGGTCCCGGGTTCGATTCCCGGCGGGGTCAGGGATTTTCACCTACCTTGAGACGACTAGCTGTTGTTGTGTCGTCTTCATCATCATTATTCATCCCCATTACGGTCGGAGGAAGGCAATGGCAAACCACCTCCTAGGACCTTGCCTAGTACGGCGGTGCGGGTCTCCCGCATCGTTCCCCTACGCCCTGTCAAAGAGTATGGGACTACATCAACATCATCATGATGTGTGAAGTTCTCCTGTGATGTATATAGGCATAAAGGGCAGAGATAAAAGCACGGTCCACGTGGGTGGTTCATTTTTGTTTTTGTAATATGAAACTGTCTATGTAATATAGAGCGCTGTCTCCTACACATGTTGAGCTGTATGAGAACATTTACATTCACCCTGTACTTATATTCATACACTCTGGTTCCCTTTGAGTTTAATGATAGCTAAGGAACCATTACATTGTTATTTATCCAAAATATGATTAACTGTGCATATTAATTACAGAACATTTATCTAGAGTACTCTTGTATGCATGCATTGTGGAATTACTTTAGTGTGAGATAAATGTGTGTTAAAGATCGTTTGTAGTCTTGTACACACATAATGATGTTTCACTGTTGGTTTTCACACACACACAACATTCTACTTATCATCTGGAAAGAAGTGCTGTGTGGCAATAACCACCTTAGCTCCCGTAAGAGGGGGAGTGGGCGTGAAAATGTGTAGTAGCGCTGCAGTGCTGGATTTGTGGGTAACAGCAGAATGTGCTCCAGTGGATTCATGTGCGGGTAGACAGCTGAGCAGATAGAGGGGAAAGAAGGTGATGGGTGGTATGAGGGAAATGTGAGAGACAGGTGCAGAAAGGGAGGAGCGTGAGATGGAGATATAGGGAGAGTAGGAGACAGAGAGAGGGTAGATGAGTAGGTGGACAGACAAAGAGGAGTGAGCAGGATATGGGTAGATGGTGGTGGTAGGATAAAATGGAGAGGGAGGGTGGGGTGAGAAAGAGGAGATAGCCAGACAAAAACAGAAAGATATGGCCAGAGAGAGAGAGAGGAGAGGAAGAGATGGACACAGAGAGTTGTGAGGATGAGATGTTCAGAGAGAGGTAAGAGGAGTAGTTGGTGGTAATATGAGAGAGAAGGGGATGAATGGACAGAGGGCTAAGAGAAGACACACAGAGGGAGGTGGAAGAGAAGATGGGCAGAGAAGAGGAGAGAAATGAAGGAGAACATAGACAGAGAGAAAGGTGAGGAGGAGATGGACAGATGGAGATGGAAGGATTAGATGGATAGAAAGACAGAGCTGAGAAGGAGATGGATGGACGAAATGAGGGAAAAGGATATAGACATCGAGAGGAGGTAGGAAGAGATGGACAGATAGAGGGGGAGGAGAAAGTGGATATAGCGAGTTGGGAGTATGAGATGTATAGAGAGAGAGAGGGAGGAAGAGTTGGTTGGAGAGATGAGGGAGAATGGGATCAATGGAGTGAAGGGTGGGAAGAAATATACAGAGACAAGGGCAGGTGGAGATGGCCAGAGAGAATGGGGAGTACATGTAGAGAGAGAGAGATAGAGAGAGAGAGAGAGAGATTAGGAGATGTGTGCAATGTATGTGCCAGATCCCATGCTTGTGAGGCAACAAGTAAAACGCTTGTTTTTGATAGTTAAGGAAGCCAGCCCGTAAACCTGTAAGGACCGCAACAGCTTATAAATCACAGCAAAGCTGGCATTCATTATCCTTACATTTGATTGCCTCTACCAGCAAACCATGATTTCATAAGTTTCTTCCACGTCTACTGCGTGAGCCAAAGGTACCGAAGGAAATGCATTGCCATTATGCAGTAATACTGCTTTCAAGTTGGTTTTATGGAGTCAGTAAATAGTAACACTCCTGTCGATTATGCTGTTCACCTAGCTGCATCATCAGATCATTGACATCTCTCATACACACACTGAATTCTGCATATCGAAATATTGAGCGAAGGAAGCACCTCTTGATCTGAAACAGGAAATTTTTGTCCTAGGAGCTAGAAGGTTCGGTTGTTGCAGTCTCGACCCCAAGAGTTCACAGCTTGCTGTGTCGAAAGTTTTATATCGCGAACCAAATCGTTCAATTCCTTTTGATGAAAGAGCTGAGTCTAAGTGTCATGATAATGAGGGCAGTACTCTTCTGTATGTTCAATACCTTGTGATTCACTTGACATGGTGTCTGATTCCATGGCTTTCAAGTTACTGGCAGAAACAGGCAACCCCTCATCATAGGGCACAGACAAATGCACTTAAGATACTTTTGGATACTTTTTTTATGTCTAGTTTTGCTTCAGTGTCCCGATATATTTGTAAGACAGAAGTAACATTCTGAATAATGGTCTATAGGCTCACACCACACCATCGGAGCAGCGAATGCCATGGCTCGGCGTTTTCCTTTCAATCACTGGGTTAAGATTGTAGTACAGGTTATGCAGGCAATATGAGGTGCAAAATGTTTATCTTGATCACCAACAGGACAATCAAAATTCAATTTAATGCCTTCTTAAACAAAAGAATAATCGGTTTTCTTTGAGCTTTTGGAGTGAATTTTCCACACACATAACAAAAGTTGTCAGGTTGGTTTAGACAGCAACGAGATTTACTAGTTACGATTTTTCTTAGAGTAAGTTTTAAAAACAAAAAGTTTGCACTATCTATCACAGAAAACACTCGCTGAGAATCTCTTTCACACCACTGGATTATCACACCAAACATTTACTGACGATTTATAGATCTTCTAGCTCTCCTCTGCAAATCAAAACCAAACAATTAAACATCAAAACAGAAGAACAGTAAAAAGTGGAATACTGAATACGAAAAATAAAAAACCTTTAAAAACTAAAAAATGGTACGTGCTGGAACATTTTGAAAGGTATATTCGGACTCTACACACCAAAATACATATTAGTGGATGTATCACATCCCAGATGCAAAACGGCTGTTGACTAGTTTTATTATTAGTATTATTTTGTTTTTTAGTAGAAATAGTTATGGTGATGAGAGACAGCACTGTGTAGGATAAAATTAAGTATTACAATGTACCCTTATTATGTATGTGCAGATATATTGCACTGAAGGTGTAATTAATCGTGAAAAGCAAACAATTAAAATTGAAGCAATCATAACTTGAAGCTAATAGATATGCACCAACGTCTGAATCTGTGTCTACTGCTCTATGCTGAGAAAGTTCGTGTCGTGAATAAGCAAAAACCCTTTCGTTAATGCTTGAAAGTCTCAGTACTAGAGCACGAATTGCTGTTCTTATTGTACCTCCACCGTCTTACAGAAGATGAACGTGTATCATTCAGTCTTCGTCAAAAAATGTCCGGCGATAAGATTTTAACCTATAAAGAATATTGAATTTGTAGAACTGAAATCTCGTTGATCTCGTATAGTAGTTTCAACTGCCGATATCTTCCAGTCGCTTGTACAACTTTCACTGTTCATAAATGGGAACTTGTATAAGATCCTCGGATACTAATTCTATGCGACTAAGTTCACATTTGATCATATGACGAGTAGCCGTTTGCAGATTTGTATTAATAACAGGAAAACACTTCTAAATGCCCTTGACCGTGCTTGCACATCCACCAGCTGTCATCATAAACCAAACGTCCAAAGTTCCTGTAGGCACATAGCATAATTAACTTCTTCAAAATTGAGTTCATAATGTATTTGAGATCGATTTAATTACCTTTTATTTAATTTCCATACATATTCGCATCGATTTGCTATCTATCTTTTCTTTGTACAACTCAGTACCAGTTTATTTTTTACAAAATGGTGCTCAACATTCAACATTGATGCACATCTGGGTAACATTAACACTTCTTTGTATCGAGTTCCCAGGGTTGTTGCCTTATGTCTTTCGCATTACACACTCGAATGCGACATTAAACAGAATACTGAGAGCACATCACCTTGCCGCAGTCCTTGGCTAAGTTCAAATGGCTTTGATACAGTGCCCTCGATCTTCACTTTGCACACTGCTCTTCTCAAAGTCATTTTAACCAATCTTATCAGTTTGTTAGGGACTCCTGCCTCTTGCATTTCCTTCCAAAGTTGATCCCTTTTGATACTGTCATCAGTCAATGAACAGCTGGTGGATATCGATGTGCACTCATAACATTTTTCAAAGATCTGTCTGATAGCGAAAATCATGGTCTGTAGTGGATCTATTTGTTCAGAAACCACACTGCATATCTCCTAGATACTCTTCTACGTATGTTCTTAACCGCCCAGCAATGATTTTCCCTAATACTTTGTATACTATACAGAGTAGTGCAATTGCTCCATAATTCCCACAGTCAGCTTTTTCATGTTTCTTATGTATAGAGCAGAGTATTGCTGTACTCCATTGTTTTGGCATGGTTTCTTTCCGACATATTTCCTCTCTAATCTCATGCAAGACCCTTAATAGTTTTTCTCCACCATATTTTATCGTTCCTGCTGTAATATTGTCTTCTGCCGGAGTTTTTTTGTTTTTAAAGCAACATCTCTGGGGGACCACTGTTAAATAGAGTGACCTAGGAGCTTGCACACGCGGCTGGTTGGTTGGTTTGTGGGATTAAAGGGGCCAGACTGCTACGGTCATCGGTCCCTTTTTCCAAAAAAAACTAAAACCACCCAAAGAGAATAAAAAACGAACAACAGGAAAGACGGCAGACGACACAGGACAAGAAATATTCCGACAGAGATCAGACAAAACAAATTAAAACACACAGAGTGTGACGGTGGTTGGCCGACCATAGAGAAAAAAAGGAAAAGCCAACCACCGAGAACACATTAAAAACTCAGTTTAAAATCGGAGGCTAAAAACCAGAATCGACGCTAAAAAAACATAGACACATGCGAATGATATTGATTTTTTGTCCAGGAGGAAACAGGACCTGGAAGAATAGCTTGAAACAGCAGAAAGGTATGGTGCGGAGATGGGGCTGACCATTAATCAATCTAAGACCAAGTATATGTTAACATCTAGGAAAAGACACAGTGAAGGAGAAAGAAGCATGACTTTGAACGGAAAAGAATATGAACGCTGTGGGAGCTTTAAATATCTTGGCTCTCTGGTAACTGAGAATAATGATATGAGAGAAGAAATACATGCAAGGAGTGCAGCTGGTAACAGGAGCTACTTTGCACTGGTTAAAGTGTTTAAAACAAGGAGCCTTAGTAGGAATCTGAAGCTGACGGTATATCGTACTGTAGTTAGACCTGTGGTGATGTATGGTTCGGAGACCTGGACTATGACACAAAACGATGAGCTGTTGCAGAGATGGGAATGGAAGATACTTAGGAAAATCTACGGGCCAGTGAATGATAGGGATTTTTGGACAATCAGAATCAGTAAGGACATCAGAGAGTTGAACAACAAAGCAGATACCGTGACTGAAATAAAGAGTAATAGACTACATTGGTTGGGACATGTAGAATGAATGGTGGAGAACAGCACAGTCAAGAAAGTTTTCACAGGAAAACCCGGTGGATGTCGTATAAGGGGCAGACCAAGGACCACACATCTATACAACATGGAAGAGGACTTGAGAAGGATGGGAGCGAGAAGACTGAGAGCCAAGGGCTCTACCGCCAAGGAGTAGTAGTAGTATATCGAGTCCGTTTTCCCGATAGCAAAGTTTTTACCATGACCGACCGCGCGCCATGTAGCAACTATATTTCTCGGAGTAAACGCATCCGTCAGCTGATCGGCCCAGCTTTAAAACGATAAACGAAAAAAGTGTCTGGGACTAGCACATATTTGGCCGGGATATTATAGTATCAATGTATATGGCATAACCTCTGTAAGAATCAGTACAACCTGTGTTTAAATTACAGATAACAGGCTACAATGGATGGAATAGATACATAAATAAAATTTGAGAAAGGTAAATGAAAAATTTTGTTCCTAGATGTGACTGTGAAAAGTAATTCAATGTTATATCTGTATGTAAACAACTAATATGAAACTAAACTCCGCCCGAACAGGCCATGAAGACCCAACGGTATCGACCGGCCGCCGCGTTATTCTCAGAACACAGGCGTCACTGGATGCGAATAGGTACGTGCATGTAGCCATCACACCGCTCTCCCGGCCGTATCTCAGTTTACGAGACCAGAACCGCTACAGGCACCTCTGATCTTCTTTCCGGTACTGCTAAGATTACGCATGTTAGTAGTATGTTTCCCTTCAAAAGTCCTGTGCGGTATACCGGAATTCATGCTGTACATATGAGACGTTTCCATTACTTTAGCAATGACACGCGTTATGTTGTGGTATAAACTGTTTTAATCCTAATCCGTGAAGGTGGTCTGTGAGAGAAACGGGTAGAAATTTGGCTTTTAAGTAAAAAAGCAGCTGATGGTCAAACATGCGTTTTACACATTACTTGACGGCTGTTAATAGTTATCTTCCAAAAATGTTTAAAGCTTCTGAAAGCAATTTCTTATCAGTTCCGCAAATATTAAATAATATATTTCTAGTGCTATAAGTACTTCAAGCTGCGTTTACACTGCAGCAGATCCCAGACTTCTCTCGCTTCATCTATACTGCGCGACACAGTTAAAGGGTCGCTTTTTCGAAAATCGTAATTGTCCTCGATTAAAAAGCAGAGGTTTCAAGTCTGGCTTGGCGACGCTTCACACGGCAAGGTGTCGTCGGCACATGGGAAAAAAAGACCAGAGTCCAGAAGTTCATGTGAATGTAAGCGATGATATCACATGGACACCAAATTTCTGACCAGTACTACAGAGGACGTGCCACGGGATGGGAACGTAATCATACCACCCGTTACCCTCATTTCGCCCTTCCCTTGATGTCTCAGCGATGGAGGTCAGAACCGCAACGACCAGCGTTGGAACCACGCATGTTTCTATGGATGAACGACTAAAACATTTCACACACACCGCAGCTCAGAAATGACACGAAAAGGCCTCAGGGGAATAGCATAAAGGACGTCAACGAAACCACACCTTCCCTTGGGGCGTTGATTCTCATACATTTCGCGACGAAAACGACAGTTCGCAGTTCCTTGTGCGACAGAACGATGTTCCTGACAACCTTTTGACACTGCTGACAGCAATCCTCGGATAATTCAACTCTTTTCAGCGTCACCCACCCCCGGATAATTCAACTCTTTTCTGGGGCCATCGCGGGCCTGCAATCTCACTGACCTCGTTCGCATCCCTTAGGAATGTTGCGTGACTGCCGTATTTGCCTTTATTTAGAAGGTGTGGAACCACTATCGATAGTTCAGAACCATTCGACGAAATCTGGATGTGACCCGATGCCGAAAATGTTTATGCGTTTCCTGCTCTCCAGTTTCGCGCACTCCTGTGGTGTGGGTGCAATAGGAACTCTACTGTTAAACGTAAAGAGAGAGAGAGAGAGAGAGAGAGAGCGGAAGTTGGAAAGATTACACTGAAGACCTTTGTAAGAAGGAATTGCCTGATGACATGATAGAAGAACTAACTGGAATCGGCATGAAAGAGATATCTACATCTGCATCTATAAATATACTGTTGTGTCTAGACAAGACAGCCTAGACACAATGAGAGGAAGCCGAAATGCACGCTCTAAGCTCACGCAGGATGGCGTGAGGTCTGAAACAGGATACGTGAAACGTCCCCTTAAAATAATTCTACATAACTGTGCTTAACCTGACACACAATATTTTGTTAGCGCAACGCAATCTGACTTTCAAAATTCCCTACAAAAGAATGGCCCTGACTAACATTAAACTATACCTTTCACAAATCACTTACCTCACAAAAATCTTCGCTGCTCAAGCTACTGCAATACAGCGAGCGCCACTACTGCCAGCTAAATAAAAGATTCAAACTATGGAAGGCACTAACTACTGATAGGGATAGTTAGCAAATGAAAGATATTAATAGAGAACAAACAATGTATTTACCTTGATATCATCATTTATAAATATAGCAGTTCATGACAAATTACAAAACTCCGCCATCTCTCTCCCCACATCCACCACTGCTGGCGGCTCACCTCCAACTGCCCAACGTTACGCGCTGTTCACATCCAGCTGCCTAACACTACAATGGCGAGTATTACAACAATGCAAAGCAGCCACAGACTGCACACAGCACAGCCAGTGATTTTCATACAGAGGTGGCGTTACCAATAAAAAACCTAAACAGCCTACTTACATAGCCCCCATGCTCCCCACAAAAAAATTTTACAAAGTTTTTTGGGCATTGGCCAATACATATTTGTTAAAATTTTTTCCACAATTACAATAACAAAGATATCAAATGCACACACTTATTAATACAATGTTGGTCAAAAGCTAAAATTTTCTCACAGTCTATAAAGATAGTCCTGATTCATCACAGTAAAATAGCAGTGTTTTTCTCAAAGTCTGAGCAGTAAAAGAAAATGCACACAGAAGTAGTGGATTTCCATGCAGTCTTGAAGAGTAGTGTTGTCCTTCCAACGGAAAGACAGTGCTGACTCTCGACATACAGACAGGTAATGGGCCACAACAGAGCAAACCCACCGCAGAGTCAGTCGAAGTTTTGAAGAATATTGGTAGGTAGGTCATCACAGAACAGACCCACTGTAGTCCTGGTAGAGATTACGGTATTGGTGGGCCACCAGAGGTGCAGACCCACTGCAGGCCTTGTAGAAATAATGGTACTGGTGAGTCAGCAAAGGTGTAGACCCACTGTAGTCCTTGTAGAAATGGCCAGCAGCCATCTGTTGCGACTGTGCAGGTGCACAATCACCATCGAAGAGTCTTGCAGAGAATATAGCAAGTCCATAAACCACCACTTGTGCACTCACAACGTTTTTGGAATTGTCCTTAGAACCAGCAATGCTGTTATCCAGTCCCTTGCAGAATTATTAACACACGTGCAAACACGAACAGTCCCTACTTCTCACATATTGTCCATATACTATGACCAACAGAAACGTGTGCAGTGAAATGTAACTTAATTTGAAGAACTGGTGTCTGTACAATTATAAATTTACAACATGAAAATACAATTACAAAGGTACAAAATACATCATTAAAGAACATAACAATACAGATAACATTTGTAGTAACACAGGCTTTACAAAAGAATAGAAACAAACATATACATCAGTGGAATTATGACATGAGTACATACATAAAGGATCACAATAACTTTTGAAACATCAACTTCACACATGAGCATTGAACAAAACAGAATTAAGAATGTCTAACATCTTTACAAAGTAAATAACATATTATTAATGCCAATTATATTCGAGGATAACAGTATTCCTCATCATAGTGAATGTAGCTTAATATTAAAAGAAGAAAAAATTCTATGAAACTATACAGAGACAGGAAGAAAACAAATACTCAAGGGTACACAAACACATAGTGGGATAACACCAATAGGAAAGGACAGGGTTCGTTTTCAGTGTAACATTTGGTACTGCAGTCCAACCCAAAACTTCATATATCTTTCCTCTTATTTCATCCTTTGTTTCCACCAAAAATATTCTATCTAAGCATGCTTTCTGTATTTATATGTTCACACATTTCTTACCTCAACATTTATTTCCAAGAAAATCCTACCTAAACCTGTTTTCTCAATGCATTTCTTCCAATTCATCGCAACTCATTCTCTTAGAGGCTACCCCCTCTTAAGCTAACTTAAATCTACTGAGCTCAGATGCTAAACTAAGGGACGAGGCAATGCAGCATCACATAACAAATCAACACAAACAGCAATGCAAAAAATGCAAATTGGCAAAGCTAGCAGCATAAATGAGCAAAAGTCAAATTCAATAACACTATGCCTGGCAAACAGCAGCAACTTATACCTAAACATGACATAGCGCAAGCAGAAAAAATATTACACTAAAATGGCCATGTCTAATACCTATGTCACATCTTAACATTAGAGTGATGCATCACAAAAACTTACGCTAATAGATAAGTTACCAAATCGTAAAAAAATTATTTATGCAATTCCTGTGAAGGGAAATGTCTTTTTGTGCTCCCTCATTTGTTTTGGATAGATCATAAAATTATTTACTGGATCTGTAGGCATAAAATATTTATATTAGTACATATATTAAATTTTATTTTAACCAATGCTGCAGTGCAGCTAGAAACTTGATATTAAACAAAATGTGTAAATAAATACATAAAGCAAGCCATATGGCATTTTTCTTAACTAGCAAGACAATAGCTGTGAAATGTTTCTCATCGTTTCATTAGGCATTTCAGTAAATATCATAAATTACGAGCTCCACAGTATGCTTTCAACAAGGAGATGTCAGTAGCGTGGACAATGGCCTTCCCTTTCTTTTTTTTTCTACCTGTGCTTCTGACGAGGCACTCACACTAATGGCTTGTTCTCCAGGCGTCTGACACACCTGGGTGCCCATGACGCGTTATGTGCAGGTGGTCACTTAACTTTCGTACGGAAATATTTACGACAGCAGTTTCCGCTACAGTGACAGTCTCACATAAAAATATTTCACAGGTCAAGAATTAGCGTTGCAAATCTGTAGAAACAAAATCCTATGAATATAACAGTGTCCAAAAAATTTTCAGTGGCATTGTGATACATTCACACATGATTCACACATGTCATAACTCTTAAAGTACGATTCTTGGTTTCCAACATCCTTTTTCACAAGTCAAGAATCCCTACCCACTATTCATTACTCCTTACCTTATTACACATATACGTATCCATCGACACTCGTCAATATTTCGTCATTATAAATATGAAGCATAATCAAATAACTCATATAGCCTCAGCCTATTAATCATAAACATACCTCACACCTCCAACTGCCCAATGCTACGCGCTGTTCACATCCAGCTGCCTAACACTACAATGGCGAGTATTACAACAATGCAAAGCAGCCACAGACTGCACACAGCACAGCCAGTGACTTTCATACAGAGGTGGCGTTACCAATAAAAAACCTAAACAGCCTACTTACATACGTAATGAATGCTATAAAGAAAAGTACGTAGCTGCTGGAATACTTATCTTTAATCCATCATTTGTATACATCGTTCTTGATGAGACATGCTTCATACTATAACTATCAATTGCTATGGCGCCTTGCTAGGTCGTAGCCATTGACTCAGCTGAAGGCTATTCTAACTATCTTCTCTGCAAATAAACGGGGCTTCGTCAGCGTTGCATCGCTAGCTAAGTCGTCCGTACAACTGGGGCGAGTGCTAGTAAGTCTCTCGAGACCTGCCGTGTGGTGGCGCTCGGTCTGCGATCACTGACAGTGGCGACACTCGGGTCCGACATGTACTAATGGACCGCAGCCGATTTAAAGCTGCCACCTAGCAAGTGTGGTGTCTGGCGGTGACACCACATATACTCTGCAAGCCACCTTAAAGGACGCCGTGAAGGGTACCATGTACCATCACTAATCATTTCTTTTCCTGTTCCATTCGCTGATAGACCGAGGGAGAAATGATTATCTGTATTCCTCCATAAGAGCCCTAATTTCTCGTATGTTGTCTTCGCGTTCCTTAAGCGAAATGTATTTTGACAACAGCAGGAGCCTTCTGCGGTCACTTTCAAATACCGGTTCTCTAAATAAATTTTCTCAGTAGCGTTCCTCGAGAAGAAAGTCGCCTTCCCTCCCAGGATTCCCATTTGAGTTTCCGAAGCATCTCCGAAATACTTGCCTGTTGTTCGAATCTTCCTGTAACAAAACTAGCAGACCACACTAGGGTCCTATATGCGGTCTCCTTTATATATAAACCACACTTTCCTAAAATTCTCTCAATAAACAGGAGTCAACCATTCGCCTTCCCTACAGTCCTCAAATGCTCGTTCCATTTTGTATCGCTTTGCAACGTTACGCCAAGATATTTACACTACTTGACTGCGTCAAGCAGGACACTACTAATGCTATATCCGAAATTACGGGTTTGTTTATCCTGTTCATCCGCATCAATTTACATTTGTCTAGATATAGAGCCAGCTGCCATTCATCACAACAACAAGAAATTTTTTCTACGTCATCTTGTATCATCGTACAGACATTCGTCTTCGACACCTTACCATACACCGCAGCATCATCAGCACACACCCGCAGGCAGTAGTTCACCCTGTCGATCAGATCATTTATATATACAGAAAACTGCAGTGGTCTTATCATACATCCCTGAGGCACTCCTGACAATACTCTTGTCTTAGATGAACACTCGCCGCCGAGGACAACACACTGTGTTCAATTGCTTGAGAAGAGTTCGAGGTAATCACATATCTGTGAACCTATCCCATATGCTCGTAGCTTCTTTAACAGTCTGCAATACACCATAAAAATACTTCCGGCAATCTAGAAATATGGAATCTGCATGTTTTCTTTCATCCATAGTTTGCAGCATATCATGCGAGTAAAGAGTAAGCTGAGTTTCACACATGCAATGCTTTCTAAAACCATGCTGAGTCGTGGACATAAGGTTTTCGCTCTCAAGAAAATTTATTATATATGGATTGAGAATATGTTCAAGGATTCTGCAGCAAACTGATATTCGGGCTATAGGTCTGTAATTTTGCGGATCTGTTCTCTGATCCTTTTTATATACAGGAGTCACCTGCGCTTTTTCCCGTCGCCGGGGACTTGGACTGGGTGAGAGATTCGCGAAAAATGCAAGTTAAATAAGCGGCCAGTTCTGTAGAGCACTCGTTCTAAACTCGAACTGATATTCTATCCGGACTTGGAGACTTGTTTGTTTTCGTTTCTTTCAGTTGTTTCTCTACGGCAGGAATGGTTATTACTATGTCATCTGCTCGATGTTTGTAAGATTCTCCTGAGTGTAGCGTTGATAAAAAACACCATCTAATATCTACAACAACTGAGGCAGCGCAACTCTAGTAATGAAATAAAATTCTCTAGAAAAACTGTCAATAACAAATTTATCGGGCGGTAAGTTAATGGATTGGCTTTTGGAAAATAATGTCCGATATTTCCTCACAAAAATGTTTATTAGCTCTTATAACCGAAGAAACGGCACTATTCAGTTCACATTTAAACTATTGGTTATTTTTGTCATATTCGCACGCACAGCAGCCAGAAATCTGTCCAGATTCGACCCGAGTTAAACAACGTTTCCACAGTCATTAATTCCACCACTAACATCAGTTATTACATTCGGTCCTTCTGGTGGATTTCATAAAAGACACTGCTCGGTAAAAATGCTCAGTAGCTGAATAGTGAAACATGCCACGCGAATACTACGGAGGCGAAATTTTCACACGCGAATATCATTCCAACAATACAGTTCTAAAACTTCCAAACTTCATAGAACTGTCTGTAACTACATCAGCGTTCGTCAGGACACATGTCAAACGCGAGGAACTCAGTATTCCTTCATTTTACACGTTATTTTTACTCGTAATGGTAACATGACCGACCGCGTTCAAAGCTAGCGAGAGACTCTCCTGTTGTGGCCTCACTCCCAGTATAACTATCAGGTAACGAGCGGGAACCGTCTCAATTACGATTAGCTAACCATACTAGCTGCCAATCAGAATGCTCGCTCATGATCATACTTGCGCCAAAACTGGCCTACACCAATCCTTACACACAGACGCCTCTACGTCATTCTGATATAGAAATATTAAAGTAGTGTTTAATAAACGACAACAAAAAGGCAGTAAATCTGGAAATACCCTTTAGATACAGATAATAATCAAGCTGACTTTGGGGCTGCTCTGTTACAATAGCAATCACACGTAGACATACGTCATCAGCAAAGTGGGTAATTTCATTCAGATCAATTTCGCACGACAGGTTTGGGTAACCCTTGCCGGTTACTCAAGACGTTATATAATGCAACATTACAATCTGACGATTATTCCACGTACACACTGAGAGCTCTGCTTATGTTTTCCAATTATACCAAAAGAAAAACTATTATGATTTCCTAACTGAATTTAGTTTCCTAAGTGACGGATTTTGACCTTTTTAGCGATTTTTTCTATCTTTGAAACTATGATAGTTATAAAGCTGAAATCTGGATACAATCTTCTCCTGAATGTCAAAAGGTACCATACCGATTTTGAAAATGACTGAATAAAATTTAATATCATTTATTTAGGTTCTTATAGGTGCGCTAAGAAGTGACAGAGGAGCCGTTCTCACGCTGCCGTAGTAGCAGGTGTACATGACTCATTGCCTAAGACACAAGTGGCGGTTTCTATCACAGCCTCCGGCTCCAATACTGCGAGCTGTATAGCAACGCATGTTAATCGCGCGTTAACTCAAGAAGTTGCAAGAGGTGAAGGCCATGTACATTAAATACAGCTTTTTCATTTTGTTCGCACCCCAAATCACCAACAACTTTCTCCGTGAATTCTCCATACCGTAAGGTATGTGCACAATAACTAAGATTTCATCCTTCACTTCTGAAACCACATATCCAGTTTAGCGGAAAAAGCTTCAGAGTCGATAAGAGCTGATCGCACTGTTTTTGTCGTTACAACCCGATTAGAGCAGTCAAATGCCGCTGAGGTCAAAGAGTAAAACTATCATAAAATGAAATCCACGGCGTCTATGACGTCACAGTAACGTGATCACAAGACTGTCACGCTTGGGTCACGGACTGCTCGTTGGTTGCGTAGAGCATTTTAAGCTCAAGTAATTCTCAGTATTTTAGACGGAATACAGCCTGTCTTTTGACTCCCAAATGCTGGGCAGCACCTACGCCGTTGGACGGTGGGAAAACCAGCAGCAGACTTCTGTGGGCGGTTGGTAAGATTCATTCATATCAGCCATGCAGGTTCTCTAGTAACAGCAGGAGTAAATAGAGAACACTCAAACTGCAACAGTAGATTTATTTCTCAGGTTCACCACACATCAGAAATCCAATGTCCACCTCCAGTAGACGGTGAGACGGAGGAGACGACGCCGAACCCACGGCGCGCAGGGGACGAGGCGTCGTCGTAGCCTCGCCTGCAGTGGTCGCGACTCAGCGGGGCCCTAGAGTGCGGTAACACTGCGAGGCTGGCGTTCCCGGCTGACGGCGGAGCTGCGTGAGATGCCGCTGCAGTACAGTGCTGTATTACAAAACTTATCTGTAAGACACACGCTTTTCTTATTCTACGTCTGCCTGAGGTGCCGCTACAATACAGTGCTGTATTACAAAACTTATCTGTAAGACATACGCTTTTCTTATTCTACGTCTGCCTGAGGAGCCGCTACAATACAGTGCTGTATTACAAAACCTATCTGTAAGACATACGCTTTTCTTGTTCTGTGCCAACTTTTTCTAACAACGAGCACTTCCATCACTTCCTCTATTCTGTTCTTTCCAACCTTTTACTCTACCCCTTTTTGCGCATACAACATTACTCAGGTTAGAGCATTAGCTGACAGAGAGACCACAACATCTCGACTACCAATACACATCCATATACGAATGTAGAGTCTCGCGACGATAACATTGAATAAAATGTTCTCACGTTTCCAACCGCGTCAATTGCTTAAAACTAAACGAGCTTTCGGCCAAGCACTCCTTGGCCATTGTCAAGTGGTATGACTGCCAATGGGCTGTTGGTGCGCCCTTATATGCGCTAGCTGCCGGCTGTGACGTCACTGGTGCCCGTGACATTGCCATATATGGGCATGTTTTGAGTCGGCGTTCGATGTGCCCTCTTCAGCCGCGCGATAGCTGGATCCCACACAGCGCTGAGCTGGAAGCCGAAATCTTAAATGTAGAATTTCACGACAACTACATTGGATTTCTTCCAAGAAAAATCATTAAAGTTTCCAGAACTTCCCAACAGAAGGGCTAAACCGTCATTAAGATCGTATCAATGTGTCACACAATTCACTCGAGGCCCATTGTGACTCATATTTGATAAGACCTTGAAACACAACAGTGACACCCTCGTACCGCCCGCACAAGCGTTTGTGGCTCGTGGCCGGCACATCGGCTCTCGTCGCTATTCCGCTGTGCGTATTCCTTCAGGGGCTGGCGCGACTCCCCGAATTCCGAAAGCAGCGTGCTAACGCGCACGGAACTGCGTTGGCAGATCATAATGCTTCTCAATATTACCCTTAAACATTCAGTGTGAATGGTTCAAGGTGCTCACTAGTAGTCTTTTAATCAGATACAATCGGATTCTTTATCTTCGGCATAGCTTTTATCTTGCATTTATCCACCGAGTTCTTTATTTTGTTGTAGCATTTATCTTGCATTTATCCACATTTGAAGAGAGACGACATTCATTATATGAGCGACAAATAATGTCCAAGTTTTTATGGACTTCTTTACGATCGTCCTGCCATCGTACTTTCCTATAGACAAGAGTAGGGTCAGCAACTGATCTTACCGTGTTGCCAAATGCTATCTGATGATTCTATTACGTATGTTAAGAATATTAACGGTCGGATTTCACTTCCTCAGACACATTGTATCATATCGAGATCTGTCAATTATCATATAAGATAATGACGTGTCTCTGAATATATTCAGTAAGGATAACCATAATACGATTCTTAACAAAAAAGAAAGTAAATTGAACCTGTATCCTATTCCATGAGGTAACAGTAGCGCTTCCATTATACCAGAGTCGGAGACATAATTCAGCTGCTCGTAAGTGTATTGATTCTTCCTGCAATAGAATCTCTGCCTCCAGCCCAGTTTAGAGTAACTCTACTATAGCCATGGTAAGTCATAGCTGGACGCTGTAAGGTACTTACATCTTAGCCGGTATTTCAGTGTCAAAAGAAGCATCCAGATTTGTGTCTTCTCTTCAGTCCTGCTTGATCGCGAAGATGTGACGCCCCATTTACCGCAACACAATAGCGAGTCTCGACATCTAGCATAAAGAGAAGAAAGTTTTTTATTAGTATCTTAGTACCTGTTCTCAAGATTCTATTTTCAAAATAAGAAGAATGGAAATGCAAAAATTATTTTAACGTCGAGTAGATTTTGGGGCCTGGAGCTCCGACAGCTGAGGGTCTGTATACAAAAATACAAGTCTACATCTACATCTACATGTCAAACGGCGAAGGCACTCGTTGCGTCCACAGATGATTTGTCCACATCCACAAGAGAAAAAAATTAATCTAAAAAGGGTAAATTCATGTGCATTATGAGTGCGGCCACCTTACTGACTTTCCCAAATGTCAACGAATCTTTAAAATACGAAAAGTTTGTGCTCTTTGGGTTGCACGTCGACTGACATTCAAACACAAACGAATAGACAATCTAGGCAGTTCACTAAATCACAAACTGGCAGGCTACTGCAGTAGCGAATGTACGGCCGGAAAGTAACGGCGATGTGTGGCTGAAACAAGAGCCATTATACAGGTTGTTTCATCTAACCATGTATCAAAAAAACCCTTCATTTTCGACCTATGAACGAAAGTTTACAATTTACGTGACGGCAGCTCACCAACTCATAAATCCATAATAAATCCCCGAAATGTCCTCTTGCTCCTACATACGCACGCATTCGTCGAATCATGGATCGTTACGCCCTTTCGAAGTAAAGTTTCGAAATTTTTCGCAGACTTCCATTATACTTCAATGTAGAGTTCCCGCATCTGGGTGGTGTGATGTATGCATCAAAAGCTTAAGATGCTCCCATGGATAATGATACAAAGGAATGAGGTTGGGGAAATAGACAGCCCTCGGAAAAGGGCCTCTTCTACCTATCCATGGTAGATACCAGTCCAAACACTGAGTTTCTGCAGAGCACATATTCTGAAGGGTGTTGGAGGTTGTTAGGAATAAATCTCCTGTAAAGAGCTCCTTGTGGTCTGATAAGGTATGGAATGACGAGATTCTGCGCAGCATCGGAGAGGAAAGGAATAGGTGGAAAACACTGGCAAGGAGAAGAGACAGTTTGATACGTCATCCGTTAATACATCAGGGAAAGACTTCCATGATACTACAGGGCAAAAACTATAGAGGAAGACTGAGACTGGAATAAATCCATCAAATAGTTCAAAAAATGGTTCAAATGGCTCTGAGCACTATGGGACTTAACATCTGTGGTCATCAGTCCCCTAGAACTTAGAACTACTTAAACCTAACTAACCTAAGGACATCACACACATCCATGCCCGAGGCAGGATTCGAACCGGCGACCGTAGCAGTCGCGCGGTTCCGGACTGAGCACCTAGAACCGCATGGCCACCACGGCCGGCATATCAAATAGCAGAGGACGTAGGTTGCTGGTGCTGCTCTGCCAGATAGTCACCTATAATTTCAAACTACATATTACTCTTAAACTGATCCTAATGTCTAGCCTGTACTGTAGCACATGGATTGCCATCAGCTCATATGTATTGGTGTGGAAATTGGTTTTTCCGTCTCTTCCAAACGCTGTCTCGTCTGTAAACAAAACTGACGATTAAAACAACGGGTCGGCTGTGTTTAAAGAAACCTATCAGCAAATTTTTTCCGTGGTGTGTGACCAACAGGGTTAAGACCCTGCTCACGCTGAAGTCGATACGGAGACACGAGTTCCTCGTGAGGTATTGTCCACGCTGAACTTGAAGATGTATCACATGCCAGGGCCGCTTCTCTCGCTCTGATACCATGCTCTTCGACAGCACGTAGAACATCTGTTTCTGGTCGGACGTGCGAGTAACAAGCAGTTTTCCTCGATATTCTGGATCCTGTCTCGGCAAGAAAACGATACACAGCACCAAAGGTTCGATGAATCTGCTGTCTTAGGTTTGTAAACGCCGTCTGATATATGTCTGGTACAAGAAAACCATGTGTGCCTACTCACGAAATGAATAGCCTCCCACTTTTGAACGGAATATTCACTACCTGTAGTAGAGGCACACAATGGATATGTTAAAGATAGAGGAACAAGTCTCCCTTTGGATCACAACGCCGGCTAGAATAAAATTAGTGGAAACGGTCGATAGGTACCTGACTTTTTTGGTTTCTACATGGGAAGCCGATGAAGGTCAGATTTCAGTAATAACTCTAAAACAGCGTATTTTCGGACAAATGTTCATATGAACTTTTTCTTGCTCTGCTGCAAGGAACCTGTCCTCAAAGTTAGTAGAAGTATTATGCAATTTGGGCCATTAAACTGGGGTTCGAGGGAATGCGTGTTACTGATGGACGGTATCAGGACGGATATGGACTACGTGAACGTTATCGCAGTTCACCGACGTCCCGCCATGCTTGATGTCTTTTCCGCTGGCGGTGACACCTTCCAGCAGGATAACTATCACATGGCCGGAATCGTGCTACAGCCGTTTGGGGAGCGTAATAGTGGACTCACCTGATCTGAACCAAAAAGTTCACACCAGGGACGTTACAAGGCGCCAGTTCTGTACCGACAAACCACCGGCCCATAGTTTACGGCAACTTCGTGAACTGCGTGTGGCCATATGGTGTCATATGCCTAGGAAAACCTACCAAGGGCAATCCGATGCATGCCACGCATAATCAGTGCAGTACCGAGTTCCAAAGCTATATCAAAAGGTAATTAATGACGTGGTCCTCCTTTGGCTCATTACTATATGCAGATTTTTTTTATAACGTAAAAAGCCCGAATAATATTGATTTTTGTTACATATATTTCAGTTCCTGCTACAACCAACTGGAGCCCTTATGAGCAACCTATGCTTGGAAACGAATGTTTTCAATTTCAGAACGCTATGCAAAAGACAGTAGAAGTACTTTTATTATTATATTTGTCATGCATTGTCTCGGCTTCACCAACAATACTAACTCTGATTATCATGAACTTTTTTTTTTGCTTACGAAAAACTTACTACATCCTGTCAATGTGCGTAGCATAACTTCAGGGCAGATCTAACGCTTGCGACCTATGTGTATAATGTTAGGATGCCTCAAGCTATACGTGTAATCTGCAGTATAATAAGTCGAACTTCTCTGCTATCTAAGCCAGTACCGGCTGAAACAGGAGACCAAGGGCTGCGGACATCTCAGACTCATCGATCCTGTCTTACCGCAAATACGGCTAAAGCACATAAACGTGTTGCTACGATGTGACATATCAAACAGAAGTGCAATGTTGGATTACCTTGCAGTATTACGATAAAAGTGGAAATTTATAAGTAAGTACTAAACTCATCTGAAATCTCAGATTTTTCCTTAGCATTTAAACGAACCGCTATCACAGTCGCTAGGCAATATTTGCCGTAACAAATACGGCAATCAGTAAAGTATTTGTCAATATAAAGTCACTGGAACTGAGACACCTAGAATATCGTGGGATTGTTTTCTGTTACCTTATATCTTAGATGCCAGCGGCGTGGAATTGGAAGCAGTACGTGTGTGTCACCAGAATCTTTTATCGGGATTCAAAAAGTTGGTAGCAAGGTGAGAGTTATAAGGTGGATGATCACGCAGCTCATATATTAACGCGTCGGGAATCTACGGTATGTACTTCATTCGCCGTTCCTAACACAGATTTCATGTGATCGTTCCGTTTAATATCGCTTCTTAGTGTTGTCTCTCAATATTCAATGTGATGTGCTCAAGATATTTACTACTAATCTTGTAATTAGATACAATCGTGTTATCTACATTAGTTACAGAATACAACTTGCATTTATTAGCATTTGAAGAGAGACGCCATTCATTCCATGAAGTACAAACACTGTCCAAGTCTTCATACATTTTTTCAAGATCTTATTTGATAATTCGATTACGTATACTGACAATATAACAGTCCTTGTATGTATCCTCAAACATACTGTAACGTGCTGAGACCTATTAGTCAATTAATCTCCGAACCACTGACCCATCTCTGAACATATCCCGTATGGATGACTATCATACGATTTTTTTTGCAGAAGAAGTAACTTTAAATTGAGCTAATATCGTGTTTGCTGTGATGAGAGTAGCACTCTATTTACGTCAGAGCAGCTATATTTGCGTTTTTTTTTTCTTTTTTTCTTTTTCAAAGTCAGATCAGCCGCGAAATAGAAATCACAGTTAAAAAAAAACTTTTTATTTGCAACAAATAGTTACACTTCTAGATACCTCTCTACAGATTCGCCGCACTGACTGAGACAACTGTGCGTGGTACCAAATTTCCGATATCCTCGCCACAGAGTGCAGCCGCCTGCGCTCTCCGGCAATTCTTTGCTGCGGTCTGCAGGTCGTTGTCTGTATCAATGTGCTGTCACCATATCCAGCGGCAAACCGATACGGTGGGTGATCTGACACTCCCCATTGAAAACACTGCAGGAGCGTCTTCGTTGCAGCAGCAGTGTGCGGCCAAGTATTGTCGTGATGAAGGATAATGCCAGATGACATCATTTCTCTTTGCCTGATCAGAATTGCCCTTCGTGGACGATTTTCTTGAATCGCCTGATCCACTTGCTGAAAAGAATCATATAACGAGCGAAGAAGTGTTTGTGTGTGTGTGTGTGTGTGTGTGTGTGTGTCTGCGTGAGTTTGGAGCTAACGGGCGCTCAGTGGCGAGGTTATCAGCGCCTTTCATACATTTAAAGAAACAAATATGGAGAAAATTACGAAATTAGTTGCCACACAGTCAGGAGGAAGGATATCAAATGACATTCTTGCTCTCACTCCCACTTCACTCGTTTTCACCTACACAATCACTCACTCTATTTCACACGCCATACCGAGCGAGGTGGCGCAGTGGTTAGCACACTGGACTCGCATTCGGGAGGACGACGGTTCAATCCCGTCTCCAGCCATCCTGATTTAGGTTTTCCGTGATTTCCCTAAATCGTTTCAGGCAAATGCCGGGATGGTTCCTTTGAAAGGGCACGGCCGATTTCCTTCCCAATCCTTCCCTAACTCGAGCTTGCGCTCCGTCTCGAATGACCTCGTTGTCGACGGGACGTTAAACACTACCCACCACCACCACCATCACACGCCATACGACAATGGAGATATCATGAAACTTGCTATACCTTGGATTAAAACAGAAGTAAAACGACAGATGAGCTAAAACAAAGTCACAGGAAAATGTGACTGGTTGACAACTAACAAAAAACATGGGTTAACTTGTCACCCCCTAACATGTTAAAATCTTCTCCCCAAAAATTTTTCGAAACCAGCTGGAAAAATCACAAATCCTTAAAACTCTCAGCACATTCGTTTGAGCGTTACTTAAAAGACGGTAAATCTGTCGCTGCCTGCAGGCCTGGATGGCCGAGCGGTTCTAGGCGCTACAGTCTGGAACCGCGCGACCGCTACGGTCGCAGGTTCGAATCCTGCCTCGGGCATGTATGTGTGTGTGTGATGTCCTTAGGTTAGTGAGGTTTAAGTAGTTCTAAGTTCTAGGGGACTGATGACCTTAGAAGTTAAGTCCCATAGTGCTCAGAGGCATTTGAACCATTTTTTGTTGCTGCCTTCTGGTCAGAAAATAAATTGCAGACAAATAAAATGTGCAGCATAGTAATCTGTACACCTGAAAGCAACACGCAATGCTCCTAGGAGCGAGAATCTCTGCTACATGATGCTGTGGGCTATTCCAGTCGCTTGCTGCCGACGTGGTTGGGGGGGGGGGGGGGGGGGAGGGAGGTACGTCAAGGCCGCGTTGTGGGATTTATTAGACGGAGCTTATTGTCTGTCACTTATAGCCACTCATATTCCCATCGTCAAAAGACTCTGTACCTCAAACGCGAGGTGATGGCATGCAGGGGGTTGGCACACTGAAATAACAGGATCGCGGCGTGGCTCCTTGGCTGCTACATCCACCCTTTCATTTCCCGCAATACCCATTTGCTCTGGCTCATAGCGGAAAGATACCTCCTTCCCTAGCCGTTGTAGCTAAAGGAGAGCATCCTGCGTATTCTGGACTACTTTATCTGCTGCGTACAAGCCTTATATAGAATGAAGGGCACTCAGAGATTAGTACAGACAAGGAATCGAGTACCGAAATTATGCCTCATTTGCTCTAGCGTCAGCAACACCGCATTTAATTCCGAGTCAAAGACAGTAAAGTCTGAGACAATCGGACACGATCGGGGAAAACATGAAACCAATCAACAGAGTTCCCTGTTTTGCCCCATCCACAATGACAGCTAAAGAATTGCGGTGCTCAGTTAAAATATCCTTAACACTGTTATTAGAAACCTATATGGCAGTGCACTTTCTTCTGTAATGCACTAAATCTAAAATTACGCTGGACCTCTGCAGTAACCAGGGTTGCAGATGCTTTAAGCCCTGGGGTAGCGGGTTGTACTTGCTCCACACCAAGTGGCTCTAGCACGCGCAACACGCGTATCCAAAATGAATTTGTTGCTCAAGGATGATTTGACAGAAGGCGTTCCAGAGGTAGACAAGCAACAGTATGGTACAGAGACGATTTTGCAGGTGCTAGGAACTTACATGCCTGATGCACCATGAGGAGTTCCTGTCGGATTGTAAGTGGCGATTCACCATGCTCAGCACAGAGAGCAGGTATGAGGTTGGTCCTATAAGCATCCATACTCTGTGCTCACATGAATGAAGGTAAGCCGTATAAAACTGGAGCAAACGCGCCCTGACTTGTTTCGCAAGACCTGTGGCTAAGGCACTTCATGCTGTTCAGTGCCTTTTGGATTCTGGCTTTCAGAACTCTCAGGTGTGGAAATTACGAGAAAATGGTTCAAATGGCTCTAAGCGCTGTAGGACTTAAAATCTGAGGTCAACAGTCCCCTAGACATAGACCTACTTAAACATAACTAACCTAAGGACATCACACACATTCATGCCCGAGGCAGGATTCGAACCTGCGACCTTAGCAGCAGCACGATTCCGGACTCAAGAAACTAGAACTGCTCGGCGACAGCGGCCGGCCAACTACGACTATTTGGAATAAAAAATGAAGCATTAATAAACAAGTCAAGTAAACTGAAAGTAGACAAGAGCGATGAAAATGAACACACAATCACACTTATCTGCACAAAACTGAAAACCCATCTTTCCAAACCACTCCCCTTATCTCTCCACTGTAAGCTGCAACTGATGAGTCCCTGGTGCAGCACTGGAGGAGCAACAGGAAACGCCAGTATTGTCCCCAAATAAGAAGCACTGTACAGGGCTCCTTACCATAGACGTGATACTGTTTGTGGCTAAGGCAAAGAGGGTAACACTTAAAACACTGGCCTATAGGACGCCATTCTCCTGCTGTAAACAATCCAACAGCATGTACTAACCGGTGACCCAAAAAACCGGTTAGACAGTAAGGTCTGTATGAAGATGGTTAAGTGGCTACAAAGGCCCCGTTGATGAAGTCGCTATAGAACACTATGTCTCCAAGAAGTGACATACGCCTTACTGACCTCAAAGAAGGTAGCCAGTCAGGGACGTTTGTGTATGAGAGCCTGCTGAATAGCAACCTCTAGCAGGGTTAGGCTGTCGACAATAGACCTAAATCTCCAGAATACACACTGAGAGCGGCTACGGAGGTACCTGGTCTCTAACAACAAGACCAGACGAGTGGTTAACAATTCCCTCCGCGGTCTTTCCGACACAGCTCGATGAGGTGATATTACGAATAACAATTGGGACACATGTGATTCTTTCCTGGTTTGAGGAGACCCTTCACTATTGCCTCTCTTTGTGAATTACGAAAATGGCCTGTCTGCCTTATCAGATTAAACATCGAGCAGGATTTCCTTTGACACCGTTGGAAAATAGCAAAGCATGGAGTATTGGATTTCGTCATGATTGGGTGCGGTATAACGAGTGTCAGCAGCACTGATTCAAATGTTCAAAGGTGTGTGAAATCTAATGGGACTTAACTGCTAAGGTTATCAGTCACTAATCTTACACACTACTGAACCTAAATTATCCTAAGGACAAAACCACACCCATGCCCGAGGGAGAACTCGACCCTCCTCCGGGACCAGCGGCATAGTCCATGGGTGCAGCGCTTAGACCGCTCGGCTAATTCCGTGCGGCAGTACTGATTCCAGAGCCAACATGGAGAAAGGGAAACTCTAAGGCTCGGGATTGATGGATCTGAAGTCCAGCTTGCCCCTCTCTGCAGTTACAAGGTAGTGACGAAATGCTGGATCCTGGCTGGCACTGGCAATACTTTCTGCAAAATACTCTGCCATCGCCTGAGCAACGTCTCCAGGTGTTGTTTGGAGACACACGTGTTTTTGGACTGCTGCTATTGGCAGATGAATATGTTTACTGGAAACCCTCCTGACGGATACTCATATTTTTGTAGAAAAGTGGAACTGCTGACAGAGTCCACGAACGCATGCCATGAACTTCTTCTTTCTCTTCTTAATTACGCGGTGAGACTTGGCTCCCGTGACTTGAAAAGCTGCCAGGTTGTCTGCTGCTGCGCCGTATTTAAACAGTCGAAGAGCTGCACATCTGTCCCAGATTACTGGACGGCACTCACGAGCCCATCAAGGTACAAGTTGGCTCCTAAGGTGACATTAAGTCTTTGGAAGGGTAAGTCATTGACTTGATGGATCAGTTGTGTGATGTGATCCATCCATTCCCGGACGCTGCTGCGGTGCTCAAACACAGCCAGCTATCTGAGTTGCTTATAGTTAGCCCTGATGACAACCCGCTTTGGTGATTCTGTTCAAGCAATCGTCCATCCACTAGGTGATCCACATTGGGTTGTGATCGCTGGGATGAAGGTCGTCAATTGCTTCCCACTGTGCTGATTCTGCAAGGACTGGAGAACAGAAAGACAGGTCGGTGGCTGAGGACGTCCCAGTATCAGGTAAGTAGTGTGTGGTACTGCCAGTATTGAAGACGTCATGTTATTCTCCAAGACTCGATCCCTGGGGCAAGTGCAGTTTAAGCCCCATAATCCAGTAGGAGAAATGGGGCGTGGAGGTGTACAATAAGAACCATGAGAGCCTCAAATTCTATTCTATCCTGTGGAGCTAAATGCAGTGAGTAAACCATGACCTTGTGGTCCATGTGAACAGCAATGGCTATGGATTGTAGGTTAGTAACCAAAGAGAGAGCAGAGGAGCAGAATGTGTTAGTGACAAACACAGAAATCCCTCACTTGCCTCTTTCCACAGACAAGTCATCCTTTCGGTGGAAGGCAACACAAACACAGGGAGTGTGCCGCAGTCGGGTTATCGTTTTGGTGGAAGATAAACACAAGCACATGGGTTGAGCCGCTGCCAGGAGTTTCATTTCCTCCACATGAGTCCTGAACTGATTTATGTTACACTGTAGTGCGGGAGTCACATTCACCTTGTATTTCTGCCGGGGTGGGGGCCCTGTAACAGACGAAGTTTCAGCCTTGGGACATTATGGTTGGCCAGGTAAACTTCGCAGTCCATCAGCTCTGAAGTAGAACCTGTAAAATTTGTTAAGTCCAACGATAAAAACATGGCCTGATCTGGTCTACCGCCTGTTTTCGCCTGCAGTGGAAGGTTATGTTTGGGAGGACTTTGTGCGATAAACAGCAGCAGCACTGGAGTCAGCGCTGGAATTTTTGCCTGGCTCTGCCTTTGGTGGAACCAGATGCTCAACAACAGTGCCTACTGCGGCTGTATCTCATGTTCTCAGAAGAGCTATGGGCTCTGAAACAACGGCTTGATGAGTGTACTGGCAAACACAGAAATTAGTGCTGACACTAGAAAACTCTGTTTATGTAGAAGCGTTGGCTGTCGAAATAGGCTTTTAAGGGCCAAAGCAAAAGATGTAGCAAATATGGGAGGCTGTATCATGGCCTTGTCTGTCTTGACTGATTTCATAGTACCTGCAATGCCCTCTAAATCCTTTTGAATGTAAAAAAAAAACATTTCCAAAACCCCGCCCCTTGTGATCTCAATCAAAAACACGATCTGACCAGCAGCGTGCATTCTCTTACTGTTGAATGAAGAGCTCTGTCTAAGTCCTGGGCCTGGAAGACTGGCTACATGATTTTGTTGTTAGTTTGCTTATTGGTACCTGCCAGAGACCCACACATTCCACCAGGAGTAAGAGGAGGAAATTTAGAGGGTTCCTCCTCTGCCTTACTAGCAGCTAGGGAAATAAAAATCCACCTAGACAGAACCCCGCTCGCCTAGGTAAGTCTTGTACAACTGAGGTGTGGCAGGTTTCCCGCTAAGGACTGTTCAACCTCAACAGGCATGCATCTCATCAGCACACGGCACAGCTCGAGGCTGAGAACTTTTTTTATATGTGTTTATACCAGCCCCACTATCTCGGTGGTCAAACCAAGGTCCCTTTCCGCGTGACGCACAAGTTTCCACAGCCACACCCCACATCGGTTGTTGAAGCGTGCTCAGGGCTTATAGAGGACTAGTGGCACTTACCAGTTCCCTGCTCAGAAAACGTGGCGTCGCCAAGACCATATCCAGCAAACAGATGCTGTACTCAGGGATATATGCTTGCTTCTCTGACAGCCTGTATCAAGAATGTCTGTATGTCCTGCTTCAAAGTTTCTGCACCATTGCCAAACTGTGGTATCACAAATTACAGTTACATTATGTGGGCTGCATTAAATCAGGCGGAACATCTCAGCATGAAGCTATTGAAAGTCAGCACACACTTCCAACTGGGCGAGAGAGTGGCGATTTGCTATCGCAGGGAGCGCTCACAGTCCAGTGTCACTAGAGGCAAGGCATAAAGGCGTAAACCTTTCGGTCCGCCAAATTCCGCGTGACTGCTATCAGCGTCTAACGGAAACTTAAAATCCATTACCAACCGTAGAACGCCAGTGGGGTGGTATCAGTACATGATACCACACTCCTATCCCACCAAACCTCCTCACTATCATCCTGTAGAATAGATGAGTGAATCACAATGGGGCGGTTAGGGTTGGATACAGGTGGCAATGAGGCGGTGGGAGCTGAAATTTAGGCTGGTGCTGAGATCCTGCCTGCACCCCGACACATACCCTTAACCGACCTGGGACACCAGTCAAAAAATGGGGCAGAAGGCACGCACCTACATAGAGAGGTGGGGCAGCAAATGAAGATGGGAGCAATTCGATGAATGTAGAGGGACCCGAGGCTGTACACGGGATAGTAACCAGGAAGAGGGGCCCATCCCCAGACGACAGTGACTGTCGAGACTTCCACTGGCTCTGGGACTGACGCCGATGGTGTGGAGCTCAGAAGCTAGACGCAGCGAGGGATGCTAAATGTAGGCAAACACAAGGCCCAGGGCGGAATCATGCAGTTAAATGAACTAATTTTATATTGGTAGTTTCTTAACAATCCTACCGGTCCCTAGAGGAGAAACATAGATTGTCCAAGAAAACATACACTGGTACCTTGCTCCCAAGAGCCTTCATCCACTATACTATCCATAAAAGACTGCATCTTTAGTCTGATGCCATGCCAGTCTGAGCAGGGTGGGAGTCGTCCACTTTGGTGAGTGCTGCAACTAAAGCAAGATGCGGTGGTGCAATCCATGTAACAACTCCATCAGTGATGGTCTTTCGCAAGGCTGCCTTTGAAGCAAAAGATCGACGTCAAGGCCTGGATTGTGGAACGAGCCGTAGCAGAGGGCATAGGAACCAAGAATGGAAATTTGCTGAAAGCGTCGAGGACAGTGAGTCACCGTGTATTCCAGGAAGTCCTGTGAAAACCAAGTGCAAACACTGACGAGGTGCTCCAAGTTTGAGCCATTCCAGGAACCACATAGGTGGTGCTCACTTATGTTCAGCACAGGCTTGTCACTGAGAAGTCAACTGTTCAGTTTGCGCATACATACTGTGCCAAGTGCACTGACGTTGTTCCAACTGCTTCGTATGGACGTCGTCCCAGTGACCTTCGTGTAGCAAACGAGGCTGAAGATCCCAGGGTACCACAGCACATGAGTGGTCGTTAAGGGGTGGAGCAAAATAACACACTGGTGAACTCCAAGCTCGTGCTGACAGGGAATATATCGGCGAGCCACAGAGCTATGAATCTGTCAGGGTGAATGGGGTCAACCAATGCAGGTGTAGTACAACAGAATCTGCAAACCACAAGCCGCTTCTGTGGTCTGGGCAATTTTCTGCTGATATAGCAGATAGCTATGCATAGTATCTATGTCTTGTGCATCAACGCAGCAGCTAGAAGCAAAGGACTCATTGAACATTGAATCTGGACCAACATGGAGACGACAAAGAGCATCTACGTTGGTACACTAGGAATGGGCCGATACACCATCTCATATTCGTAATTTGAAAAAAGAGGAGTCCACTGTTACAGCTTTTGCACTGGCGAGTTGAAGGTTGTAGAGGTTTATTGTCAGTCATCAAGTAAAATTTTCTGCCAAAAAGATACTAGTGATACATAGTGACACAATTTTCAATCAATAATTGCGTTGAGCTTTCTTCAAAGCTTCGATTCAAAGGCAATCGGACTGTCAAAACCTCCAAATTTACTCTAATAAACTGCACTGACGCATAAGAGGAAGCATCAACAGCCGAGACCACAGGTTTGGCCGGGTCGAAATTAACAAGGTATCGATCCCCAAGCAATGGATCTTTCATCTTCTGGAACGCTTAAGAGTAAACAAATGGAACATTCTTCCTGAGCAAGTGATGCAATGGAGCCACGATTTGAGCGGAGAAGGAATGAATCAGACAGCAATTCTCTCACATTGCGTGGGGGTGAGAAGTCACAGAGAGCAAGCAAATGTGATTGCAGTGGGTGGATACCCTGGCTGTTAATGATATGTTTCAAGTACTCAAATATGCGCGTGTGTGTATGTGTGTGTTTTTTGAGCTTATGGGCGCTCAACAGCGAGGCTGTAGCGCCATTATACCAATTAAAACGCACGAAAGTGGATAAAATCGCTAAATGTGTTGCACATAGTTTGCAGGAACTCTGTAAAACGACACTCATTCACTCACTCCCACCTCTGTAGCATTGCGCCACACAATAAATCTGTGTTACACACCAGAAGACGACTGACAAAACCACAGAAGAGCTAAAAGAAAGGCACAGGGAAATATGACTGGCTGACCGGTATAAAAACCGGTTAAAAACATCTGCCTAAAATTTTCGAAAACAAATTGGAAACATCACAAAACCTTGAAAGCCACACAACATTCATTTGAAAGTCACTTAAAATACAAGGCATATCCGTTGGCAAATCTATCGCTGTCCTCTCGTCCGAAAATAAAACACAGTCTAGTAAAAAGCGGCTTGCAGTGATTCGTACGCCACAAGCACCACACATTGAAGGGTCCTCTCGCCAGAGCGAGAAGCCGTGCGTCAGAGGGCTGTGGTCTACGCGAAGACGAGTGAGGACCTTATCCCATCTTCAAGACTGAAAGTTGCAGGAAGGCTAAAAGTGCCTAAGACTAGAATGTCTTGAGCGTAATACGGCGTCACCGTATGGCGCGATGTGCTCAACTTAGCTTTGCCTAGCACTCGTAAGCGCTACAGCTGAGCAAAGTCATTGAAGCTCCAGTGTCAAAATGCAGACGGACGGAATGTCCAGCAGTAGAGACACATAAGTTGTTTTCAAGTACCACTGCAGATGAATTTCGAGCCTTTCCAGAACGACTATTAGGCTATTGCTTTGTACTAACGACACTGTGGTGATTGGAAAACACACTATACACTGTTTGTGACTTAAATTTGAGTGAACGAGTAGGAGATGGTTCAAATGGTTCAAATGGCTCTAATCAGTATGGGACTTAACATCTGAGGTCGTCAGTCCCCTAGACTTAGAACTACTTGAACCCAGCTAACCTAAGGACATCACCCGAGGCAGGATTCGAACCTGCCACCGTCGCATCAGCGCGGTTGCGGACTGAAGCCCCTAGAACCACTCGGCCACAGCTGCCGGTGGAGTAGCAGAAGGGGTGCTTTACGTTTCTATAAGCACGCGGACTTTAGATGTCCCCGTTTGCCGGAAAAGAAGCAAGTTGCATCATGCGAGGGGCAAGATCAACGACCATGTGCTGCGTTACAGCCAAGGTACGACTTCACATCTTGTGCCAGACCCGCCACGTGTTTACGTCAGCGCTGTGGCTGTGGCGGGACGAGCATCTGTTTGTGAGCTGGAGGCGAGACTTGTCTGGCACTGTTATCTATACAACGAAGAGGCGCTGACTCAGAATAGTCTGGTGGGCTTTCGTAGGAATCTTGATAGCCTAGAATTTAAAGAAGCTGTGTCACGGAAGGATCTGGGTATTTGACAATCTGTTCCTGAATTCGAGAGTCAGCTACACCGCGTGTGATGGTCTCACGAATCACTGCTTCACTATATATACTCGTGCGGAAAAAAATGGTTCAAATGGCTCTAAACACAATGGGACTTAACTTCTGAGATCATCAGTCCCCTAAGACTTAGAACTACTTAAGCCTAACCAACCTAAGGACATCACACACATTCATGCCCGAAGCAGGATTCGCACCTGCGACCATAGCAGCAGCGCGGTTCCAGACTGAAGCTCTTAGAACCGCTCGGCTACAGCGGCCAGCTCGCACTCTAATAGGTCCTCGTATGGTACTAGTTCACAGCGGGACACGGGAAATGACTTATAAGTGGTGCAGATGACTTCCGCCATTGCCAAGAAATAAGAAAGTTTGTCAGTACCTTGTATGGTGATATGCTGCGAGGTGCGCGTTGAATGTGTGAGATACTCTGTCCAGCGTTCCTTCGCCTCGTCGAACTCACGAAACGACTCATTACTTCAAATAGTTCCGTGATTTGTTGACTCTGGAACCGAATAAACTGAGTTATATCAATTACATCATTGGAAAAAACGACTATGGCTTGGTATCCACAGTAATTAAGCAATGCGCAAAATAACGAGACAATTAAGCAATGCGCAAACAGCGAAAAGCAACAATAGCTCAGAGAAACCAAAAAGGATTGCGAAAGCAGCAACTGTTGAACCTAGGAAACGACCACAAGAAAGAGGAACACTGAGGACACCGAAGGCTAAAAAAAAAAGAAAAGAAAAATAACGACAGAATGGGAAGAATTAGACTTGAAGACTGCCACTTGTAGGTTTCAGTACTCCTAGCTAGTTTAGTTGTGTATGACTTCGTAAGAGGACATGGGCTACGGATTGGTGTGGCAAATGTCGTCGTAGGAAAGCTAAACAGGAGTACAAATGAATAGTGAACAAACTATCAGAATAAACTGGTTTACTTGTATTTCTCCAGGCGTATCAAGACTCATTACAAATAATATAGAAAGGAAATAAAGTCCAGCTATCAGTGACAACAAGGAAAAGGTTCTGTGTACCATAGCACGAACGATGGAGTCGGAGCTGCGACTAGGTGGCGTCTGCGAAGTATGTATCCTGTAGCAGAATGGCTCCGAGTGCGATGATGAGAAGCTGCCGCTGCCCCTGACCATCCTGTACTGCGGTGGCAGAGGGCGCTCGAAGTCCAGAGCCGCTGGAGGCGTTGTCCAGCGGGCATTCTCCACTGAGTCCGCCAGTTCCCGCACGAACACTATCGGTATGTAACAGAAACTTTCATTTCCGTTACCCACTGTAGAACGCCAGTGGGAAGGTATCGACACGTTATGCCACAGATCGACTATCCAAGAACATTTGCAGCATTTTGGTAAAGAGAAACATAGGTAGCTGATTCTCCACATGCAAATTATAGCTTCAGCGACAGGATAAAGATCCGTTTTTCGATAGCTTGATCATAGAACATGAGAAATGGGTCCTCTATGAGAATCCAGAACGTTAAAGAGAGTCTCTCTCAGAATGAATCGTCACGAAGCACAGCTAAGCCAGGTTCTTACCAAGCAACAAGCCGCTTTTGGGTGTTTGTTGGAGTACTCGCAGGCTCGTTCATTTCGAAATGATGCAACCTGCACAGAATGTGAATGTAGACTTTTGCTGTGAACAGCTGGATCAAGTAGACCAATCTTTACTAGATAGGTGCCCACCGATATTCAACAGAAAATGCGTTATTCTGCAACACGATAATGAAAGATCGCACCGCACAAGACGAACCCTGGACAAAAATTAATGAACTGAGATGGGGATACTGTCTCATCGCCCGTTCTAGCCTGATATCGAGCCAGCGGATTACCATTTATTCAGATCGCTACATCACTTTCTACGTAGCAAAAAGAAAATTGAGATGTTGTCCAAAACTCCATCTCCAGATATGTTGTTCAAAAACCGACAGATTTTTCCTTTTAATACGGCAGTGGAAATCTGCACACCAAGCGAGAAAATATTGCTGATGACAAGGTCGACTGCTTTATCGATTAAAAATAAAAACAGTTTATCGTTTGGAATTTAGTGTAAATAAACATTACTTTCAGGTTCCCTTAATATACAAATAACTGTGGAGCAGGTTTTGTAGGTCTGGAGATCGAACAGCTGTAGGTTTGTATGTGTCAAAGGAAATCTAGGGTTACAAGTCAATTCCTGAAGACATTTCTTGAGTGCACAGGCTGACAGCTAAGATAAAAAATGTTTTCCCTCAAACTCTGTATTTTAGTGAATAGCTGTTTCAGAGAGTTTTATTCTGTGTGTACCTTTGAGGCAGAAATAAACTGAGTTATTCTTTTTCTGTACTCTGAAAGAAGTAGATCTGTTCATATTACTCCTTGCATGAAACTCCGATATACTGATAGCAGTAATGTTTATTTAACCTGAAAGTGAGAGCTTGGTGCGATTGAACCTTGTCGCCTTATTTAAAGAAACTGTGGTGACCCAGAAAGCAACAAAAGTTTAGCAATGCAAACGCTGTGCTCTTGATCACATCAACGATTCAATGTAGAGTCTTTTGGCGCATCCGGCCTATAATAAACGTGAGTCGTAAAGCATCGACTGCACACAGACCAGCGCAGCGCCGAGAAACGGCATCAACACGACGCTGACTCGCGCGCAAGTGCAAACAGCGAGCAGCACCACACTTACAGGGCCCCCTAAACGAGCTGTCGGAAACAATTACGCTGTTATCTTATTATCATAAATTACGGAACACACATAAATCAATGGCATATTAACGAAGAGTTTATTTAACCAGCCGCCCATCGGTGGTCGGCCCAGTTCGGTAAGCAGACTTAGGGAGCATCAATACTGAGTAATAGGAAGCCGATACTTAGCCTGCGTTCTGCGAGTTGGAATAGTGACAAGTAATGGTACGTAGGAGGCACACGAAGCACAGGAAGCCACTTCATAACGAGGATTTAAGTTACGTTTCTTCCCTTCTTAGAAAAAAAGAATTCTATTAATTTGGAAGCACTTCTGCTACTAAATGTAACTGGGTTTTCTCTTTTTGATGCTAGTCAACTGTCAGGATGAGCATTACTGCAAAGGGCATTTGATTCTAAAGCATTATGTCAGGGTGAAACTACTAAATAAATTAATTTCTCTCTTAACAACATGTGGGCAGGGTGGGTTCTTCCTTGGCTCGGGTATGAGGTAGAATGAAACAACATTTTTACATAAGATAACTTTTATTGAAGATTTGTACAACGGTTTTCTCACTGGATGGTCCTGGCTGTGTAGAGCGGCAGCTGTGTCGTTTGCGAAGCCTTCTGCTGCGGCAGCGGCGGCGTCTGATTACGCCTGGCAGTGTGTATCTCGTGTCGTCGTATCGCCCAGTTGACTGGAGACGCGCCTCGTGCGGTGGCCCGTTTAATTATTGAGAACGAAGTCGTGCATCGGATGGTGATACCTTGGATGTGGCGTCCCAGTGTTTTTCTTCTCTAAGCGGCCGCGTGTATCAGTGTGGTGCGTCGGCCAGCGGAGCGGCGCGGCGGGGGAAGGCCAGTGTCCCGGACTCGAACAACAGACTCCAGCTTGCCAGTCTTCGGCTGTCAGATCTTCATCCTAGCTCACAGGTGACTTCTGATGTGAGGCCGTCTCCTTCCCGTCCTCACGAGTCACCCGGGTACGTAAAAATCAGTTTTCAAATACCTCTTAACTTCTGTCTTCTGGCGCCGAGGCTGCTGCTTGCTATTCCATTACAGCGGCGGACTTGGTGCGTCTGTGTATGATGTAGTCTCTTCTTGCATGACGGTCTTAAGCTCCGAAACTGAACTGAAAACTACTCTTCTTTAGTCGGGCCCACTGCATCTCGCGTATTTTTTCAGTTTAGTTCGCTGGAGGTGAACAACTTCACGGTCATTGCCTCTTCTCTCACGTTGGAAAGCTTCACGAAGAATCTTTTTATCGTCGGCCATTGGCTCTTGGAATGTAGGCGAGGGCTTGTGATCAAATGTGACAATTGAGAAACAGGTGAGCCGGTCTGGCGATGCCCTGACTGCTGAGTCGACAGCTTCCGCTTATGTGGGGAGGGCGATGGCTTTTCCGGAACGTGCTGACTTCACGGTCATTGGCTCTTCTGTCACTGCTGCTGTGCCCGCTGTTTGCCAGTGTGCATTTTGGATTCCTGCCACCAGCCGTTGCAAATTCTCTCCTTCCTTGTTTCTGTCGATGCTCACTCCCATAGTAGCGAACAAAAAAATGAACCCATCAGAGTTTAAAAGGGCCATTGTCCGCGCAAACTAAGTCGAGACCCGGTGCGTTTTTTTGTTTTTTTTGTTTTTTATGGCTGATGAGAGCGAACGTGAAGGCGTTTCCCATTTACGGTCGCTCCACGGTCGCTCCCACCCGCCACAGCTCCGCTATCAACTTAGGTTGCACGGGCAATAGGTGGAGTGGGCCCCGATACATAGCCGTGCGGTGTTGGTGAGCGATCTGCGCGGTGCTTGGCGTCCGGTTTCGGTGTCGCAGCGCCGGAATGCGGCTGCAGACGTCACTCACAGCTGCTTCCGAAACTGCGGCTGCTGGTACGCGGCCCTGGCGGTGCTGGCGAGTGACCTATAAGGGAGTCCGTAAGGGCCGGTGTCAGTAGCCCCGCGGTAACCCGCGGCAGCTGCTCGCACCACGAGTGGCGCGTCATCGGGGACGGCCAGCCCCCGCTGGCGCGGCACTCCCTTCCCCCCGAATCCCTCTAAGGCCATCTGGGCAGCGCGCTGCCCGTACCGCCGCACCTTAGGCTCATCAGAGTCTTTCCAGAGCCAAAACACGTTCCAGCCCATCCCCTCAGCCAGCCCACTCACATGGCTCCCCAGCGGCCGCACGGCCTCCTCGTAAACCTCTCCACTAATGAAATTTCTGAAATACTCAAACATAGCGCGTTTGTGCACAGATAGTCGGAGTCTCAGAAATATCACCCAGTTTCCGCGGAAACCGCTATTTATAACGTGCTCTCCATTGTTGTGAGTTTCCGCGGATACGGCACCCGATCCGAGTTTTTAGCACTTCGCGATTGTCATTGTTGAGCCCGTTAGTCTGAAGACTCGTTGGATGCAGCTCTCCACGTTCGTCTATACCGGGCAACCTCTTCACCTCTGAGTAAGTACTGAAAATTACATTTACTTACTATTGTTAAGGTTTGGTCTCTCTCCACAGTTACGGATAACTCTCCAAAATCTTGGAATTAAGTCCAAAGAGGTCGTATAATACTTTTTTGTAATACACAAAACAAAGCGGCCGGTGTGGCCGTGCGGTTCTGAGCGCGTCAGTTTGGAACCGCGTGACCGCTACGGTCGCAGGTTCGAATCCTGCCTCGGGCATGGATGTGTGTGATGTCCTTAGGTTAGTTAGGTTTAAGTAGTTCTAAGTTATAGGGGACTGATGACCTCAGTCGTTAAGTCCCATAGTGCTCAGAGCCAATACACAAAAGACATATAAAAGCTATTGTTCTGTAGCCAGTGGAAACATGAAAATGAACGACCCTACAGAGAAATAAATTATGAAACAAGCACAACGAGGCCCGCGGGACCCAGAGGCCGCAACGCGTACATGACGACGGCAAGTCTGATTCCTCTCGCTCGCTCACCTCAGTAGACGAAATGCGTTTCTAAACCTCTTAATTTGCAACTGGGTGTTTACGTACTAACGAGAATTACGTCTTCTACTGGAATGCATTGTTATGGGGCCTTACCGATTATTAGTACCACAACAAATTACAAACTGGAATGCACAATTATGGGGTCTTACTGATTATTACTACTACAACAAATTACAAAACTACACAGTATTCTGTAATTTATGATCAGTAACAATATTGTGAAAAGGAGAGTTGCTGCTCCTCTCTCCCCCCAAACAACCCAACCCAACCCAACCCCTGAGAAATCAGTACCCAGAACTACCACCGTAATAACGGCCTTGATACGCCTGGGCATTGAGTCAAACAGAGCTTGGATGGCGTGTATGGCTACAGCTGCCCATGCAGCTTCAACACGATACCACAGTTCATCAAGAGTACTGACTGGCGTATTGTGACGAGCCAGTTGCTCGGCCACCATTGACCAGACGTTTTCAGTTGGTGAGAGATCTGGAGAATGTGCTGTGCAGGGCAGCAGTCGAACATTTTCTGTATCCAGAAAGGTCCGTACAGGACCTGTAACATGCAGTCGTGCATTACCCTGCTGAAATGTAGGGTTCGCAGGGATCGAATGAAGGGTAGAGCCAGGGGGCGTAACACATCTGAAATGTAACGTCCACTGTTGAAAGTGTCGTCAATGCGAACAAGAGGTGACCGAGACGTGTAACCAGTGGCACCCCATACCATCGCGCCGGCTGACAGCCAGTATGGCGATGACGAATACACGCTTCCAATGTGCGTACACCACGATGTCACCAAACACGGATGCGACTATCTTGATGCTGTAAACAGAACCTGCATTCATCCGAAAAAATGACGTTTCGCCATTCGTGCACCCAGGTTCGTCGCTGAGTACACCATCGCAGGCGCTCCTGTCTGTGATGCAGCATTAAGGGTAATCGCAGCCTTGGTCTCCGAACTGATAGTCCATGCTGCTGCAAACGTCGTCCATCTGTTCGTGCAGATGGTTGTTGTCTTGCAAACGTCCCCATCTGTTGACTCAGGGTTCGAGACGTGGCTACACGACCATTTACAGACATGCGGATAAGATGCCTGTCATCTCGACTGCTAGTGATACGAGGCCGTTGGGATCCAGCACGGTGTTCCGTATTACCCTCCTGAACCCACCGATTCCATATTCTGCTAACAGTCATTGGATCCCGACCAACGCGAGCAGCAATGTCGCTATACGATAAACCGCAATCGCGATAGGCTACAATCCGGCCTTTATCAAAGTCGGAAACGTGATGGTACGCATTTCTCCTCCTTACACGAGGCATCGCAATAACGTTTCACCAGGCAATGCCGGTTAACTGCTGCTTGTGTATGAGAATTCGGTTGAATACTTTCCTCATGTCAGCACGTTCTAGGCGTCGCCACCGGCGCCAACCTTGTGTGAATGCTCTGAAAAGCTAATCATTTACATATCACGGCATCTTCTTCCTGTCGGATAAATTTCACGTCTGTAGCAGGTCATCTTCGTGGTGTAGCAATTTTAATGGCCAGTAGTGTATTATCCTCACAAAAATGTAAGAGTTAGAAAGTGAACATTAGTTCTCTTCAGAAATGGTGTCCATCATCAACAGCAGTTTGAGTAGTGTACAATGTGTATGAAGACACTTTTGTGTTCCTTGCGGCGTTTAAGACTACGAATGTCATGCTGAGGAGTTTCTGTGCCACTATGTACCCTGCTCTTGAGGGTTATGACAACTGGTTTAACGTTCTCAAGGCATTCAAGTAAACAAAGAGGGTTGCTTAAGCAATTACCAAAGCAATTGTCATATGGAATAACTTTCCACGCCGTAATCATAGGATTGCAGAGACATGGGTCTCATAAATCTCTGCTTCATGTGATATCTCACCAGGTCGCCAACAGACATGTCGATCCTACCGCCACAAACGGAAGCGAGACCCATCGCTAAAGGCCGCAGAAGGCTATTCAGTGTGCAAGTTGACTCTGGCCCTCCACCACACAACTCTCTGTTGTCTGAGGTATGGTCGCTGTGGTAAACGACGCATGGCAGTTCCAGTGTCTGTTGCAGAAGGCTCGTTGTGATACTGCCTCTCTGCTCGGATCCGAGTTGTCGCCATCCGTTTATTCACTAGAATGTCGAACAGTCCAGTAGGTCTCATGTATACTTTCGGTATCTCAATCGACTGTGAGCGAGCAGCGATGCTGTAAAGCTGTATTCGCAGAAGTTAGGGTATTATCTTTGGTATGCGTGAGGGCGCAGTGACCAGATAATGTTAAGCTGTGTTAGAGTGAGGAATCAATGGTAATGTTATGTTTCAAATGTAAAGTCTCAGTTTATCAATGCGTTTAATGAACATGATTATATCAAGAGTGCAACGTAAACTGATTTGTGAAGGAGAAACCTTAATGGAACTAAGTATATACCAGAAGTGGAAGTGAGAGGTATATATTATGTTGATATTACTTTTTTCTTTATTACAGGGCCATTGGACTAACTTGGTTCTTGTACTGAGAGTTGCTAGATTGGATGTTAAGACGTTCATTAAATTTACCATCAGCCTTCAGCAGTTTTTCACTGTATGCAAAAAAAAAAAAAAATTAATATACAAAAAACAAAATGCCCGAGGCAGGATGTGTGTGTTGTCATTTATGCCCATATTTCATTTTTCGTTATAATTTTTAATTGATTATGATTTTTCCAAAAGTATACTTCGATTTACAACTAACAGAGAATTCATTGCACCTCACGACTGTCTCTGTGCAGATGTAGTAATCTGCACCTGTAGCATAGCGGCGCGCAAGATAGAGCAGTACTGCAACGCGTTATCCAGATTTGCGCACAATAGAGGTAACAACTAAATATTTTTTTTTATTCACGCAGGGCCGATTTATGTCATTCACAGACAGTCAGATTTCCTTTGTTGTGTATCACTTTTAGTTCTGGGATCTGGGATCAGTTTTGCAGAACTAATTACCTTAGGTTTTATGTCAAAGTTCATTATTCAGGCAGTTTAAACTGGTCAAAACTTTTGCAGTCAGATTGTTAACTTCTACAGTACGAAATACTTTCCTTTACATTACGAAATTAATTATTATTACAATTAAGTTTTGCTTTCACATTACGACAGTACAAGTTTGATTACGAAAGTTGATTTACTATTACAGCTGAGATGTTACTATCATAAACAGAGATGCCACATATTTTCATTTATTTAGAGAACTTTCAAGACCAAAGATATTCTCACGTTCAAGTTCTTCTGGGAATACCACTGCTTACTCTTCCTTCCGTTATTGTCGTGACTATCTCGTGATCAGTCGTTCTACCGTTATTATAGAATAGCCAGCTGTTTGTGAAGTCTGTCGGCATGATGCTCCCATGTCTCTGAAGTCAATGATTCGACTTTTCTCAAAATACAATAAGCTAAACATGTACGTTCTCACACAGTGCTGTGACCACTATCTGAAAAGTTTCAGTAACGTTAAACACACCCAATGGCAGTCATGTTTTCACACCACTCTCATCTATAATAGTAGCGTTTTTCTTTAATGAAACTAAGCTCGCATAATGATGAAATTTTAAACAACGCATGCCGCGGGGACGAAAATACTGCAGCTGTAGTCCGGTATTGTTCGATCCAAGTGTTCGTGTGCAGTACTTTTCAGTTTCGTCAGTGCAAATAAACAAGTGGGCGTTGGGTAATCTACTGGTGACTTAAGTAACATTACAGTGAACGCCACAAACATGAGTCCGTCAAGCACATCTTCATGTATCGACGCCAAAGATTTGAGATTCATCTCTGGAATGAGAAAAAATATATATTTGATAACAGTGGTACGCGACAGTCGATTAACAGATTGGCGCATGTCATCGACCAAATCATAATGTGATTTATAATCATTACTATCTGAATTTAACTCCTGTTTAATGACTGTGATCTGTAACATCAGAAACTGTCAGAGGAAGCTGTATACGAATATATTAATCCTCTTTTTTACTGGTAGAGGATTTGTATGTGATTTTTTTCTGTAGCTGAGTTGAGTCCATAATGAGCCAAGCCAGATGTTCCAGACTTGTGACCCAGTTTAGAGATATACCCCTCAGAGCTGCTGATCTTATACAGCCTTCCCTTTTGGCACCGACTGTTCTTGTATTCCATCATTAACATCCATTGGTATGGAGGAAATGATAAAGAACTCTTGGTATTTAATCAAAAAACAAAAGGAAAATACTATAAATGTTCTCCATTCATTCGCAAGCGAGATAAGCCATGAAAAATGCGCCAGGTAACAGTCAGTGTTTTGTTTCATGGTAGCGTGTGGTAGGGGTACAACCTGACGAATTTGACACACGTAGGCTCAAAATTAGCGTCCTTTAAGTAATAAGCTTGGAAAACACCATTATGCAGACAAAAAACACAACAAATACAAAGCGAGTTCTGCATCTCCAGATCTTCATGGTTAAAGGCGCTTGCCAAGGATATACCAGGTTCTGCTGCTTTATCATACCATGGGTTTACTCACTTTTACTTTGCAATCATAAATCAGCATACCATCTTTTGCATTTGTGGGCTGTTTTGAAGGTACGTCTTAAGGTAGACACAAGCTGTAATCGTGTTTTGCAGGTCAAATGGATAGACGGCAGTAAAGAGAAGAAATTGGTGGCAGCCGCTCAATTTTCGAGAAAACGGGGATTTACCACAATTTGCTTCTTGGCG